>NC_140778.1:143666521-144366413 GCF_044657685.1 Stegodyphus dumicola | reverse complement strand
AATAATAAAAATAAATTAGTAATAACCAATTTCGTTTTTATGTGTGTGTATTTTATGCAAACTTCTACATGGGGTGACTTCAAAAAAAATTCTCCAAGAAATAAGAGTACCTGAAGAAGAACTGAAAAGAGGAAACCTCATTTCAAGGAAAGACTTGAGTAACATAAAGCATAAATTTGGGATTTCAAATACATTAAGCGGGTGTCATAATGAAAACGATGCTCTTAGTGTAAAGTCATGGGTTGAGGGCATGAAAGAAAAGGCAGACAATGTTGTTTTGTTTTAAAGAACAGGGAATGAAGCATGATCATCTGAATGAAAATGATTTTCTCCTGATAATCATGACTCCTGTACAAAAACATATGCTTAAGGTATTTAGATGTGGAGATAGAATTTGTATTGACTCTACACATGGGCTTACAAATTATAATTTTGAGCTGGTAACTTTACTTGTGATTGATGAGTTTGAAGAGGGATTCCCTGTTGTATTTTGTTTTACATCATCTGTAAATTTTGAAACAATGTCACTTTTTTTAAAAATTGTACATTCTGAAGTTGGTGACATTAATTGTAAAATTTTCATGTCTGATGATGCACCAGTTTTCTATAATGCTTGGGAAAGTGTCTTCGGTGCAGCAATGTGCAGATTACTATGTGCTTGGCATGTAGACAGGGCATGG
The DNA here is from genome assembly GCF_044657685.1 of Stegodyphus dumicola. NCBI lineage: Eukaryota > Metazoa > Arthropoda > Arachnida > Araneae > Eresidae > Stegodyphus > Stegodyphus dumicola. The sequence continues at coordinate 144,365,733 of NC_140778.1, read as the reverse complement.
CAAGGCCATTTGAACAGTATTGGTAATAAAGAAAAGAAAAATAAAGTATATAAAGCATTAAAAAGTATTTTATATGAATTAGATGAAACTAGGTTTACTGTATGCTGATGGAATTTCTTACTGAGTTAGAAGGCGACACAAAAGAATTTTATGTCTATTTTAAAAAATATTATGCAAATCGGACAGAAATGTGGGCTTATTGTTATAGGAAATATGCCCGTATAAACACCAATATGCATGTAGAAGCCTTCCACAAAATTTTAAAATATATATATTTGGAAGGGAAAATAAGTAAGTGTGTGGATAATTCTATAAAAAGCTTAATATGCTACTTGGAAGATAAAAATTTTGATCGGTTATTAAAATACCATAAAGGGAAGATGACAAAAAAATTGTCAGTTTCTTTAAAAAGACACAAAGAAGGTATGCCATTGAGTTCAAATTGTGTAAAACTGAGTGACAACAATTGGAAAATTAAGTCCTCACAATCTGAAACAGTGTACTATATTAAAAAAAATTCAGACTACAATTGTACTGGTAAATGTGTAATATTTTTGTAAGTCATGTAATGAATGTGTGAGTACATTTACTTGTTCATGTCCAGATTATACAATTCAAAACAACATGTATAAACACATTCATGCTGTTTTAATTTCTGAAAATAAAAGTGTTGGTGCCAATGTATTGTACACAGGTTCACTGGCAAATTTTTGAGAAAACGTAAATTAAAGTGCTATTTCAGTAAATGATAATACAGTTTAAAAAAATAACAATATTTCAGTTAAAGAAAATAAAATTGAGATTCTGAAAGATAAATTAAATTCAATAATAATTAATTTAAATAACAAAACAGACATTGAACCCTGTGCATACAAAAGTGTATTAGGCCATGTTAATGCAATTCAAAATCTTCTACGAATAGATGAAGAAAATGCTACACTAATTGCTAAAGATGTAGTTTCTCCCTCAGAACCAAGTAACAAAAAAATAGTTCCACAGAAACGTTTTTACTCAGTAAAAAAGCAAAGTTCAAAAAAACGTTTAAAATTAGCTAAACCTTCTACCAGTGAAAGATATGATTTCCAAAAAGTACTTTTAGGTGACCCTGTCATTAATTTTGGAAATGATCATATATATTAATAGTACAAAATCTCAAATCCAGAAGTCCAGTAACTGGAATGATCTATTGTCTCCACCTAATATATACTTATATTTCCCCCTTTTTTTAAAAAAATTTTTGTTCTCTTGATATAGTGTAGGAATAAATATGACATTTAAGTGAAAGCAAGTGTGGTATAAATGGATTTATGTTCCAATTAACATTTAATTATGCCCTTGAATAAGATCATCATAATACATCCTGTGGTGTAGAAAAATTAAAATTTCTGCTGCTCTGTGCTTGCATTTTAGCAGCATAATAGCCAGATTTCATAATGATCTGAAAGACTAAAAAATTTTAAAACCAAATAATTTGCAATTTTTATTACATATAAAAATTGGTGTTTAAAAATTTAGTATATAAGCACCTGTATTATATTGATCATTATATTGTGTAATTTTAATTCCATGCTTTTAAAAATATTATAATAGTAGCTGCATATTTATTTTTTTCTTAGGACTGTTTTCTCTATAAATTCATTTGGTACTCTTTTGTTTTTGTGACCAGATTCAAAGATGTATGTATGCATGCATATATAAATGAATGTATGTGTACATGCATGCATCTATGTATGTATACATACACACATTTCTGAGTCCAGTCCTGATATCAAAAGAGTACCATTCTTTTATTGGTGTTACATATGCAACAGTGAAGGTGAAAGTTGAGACAGGACCAGACAGCCACCAGGTCGCAATCAAAAGTCAAGGGGGGCCCAGGGCCTTAGTTTTGAGAAACCAGGTCTGGATAACATCAATAATCGCATGATCAAAAATCTCCCTGTTAAATTTATATTTTACCTAGCATTCTTGTTCAACACTATGCTAAGGCTAAAATACTATCCTAACAGCTGGAAGAGTGAGTGAGTGAGTGAGTGAGAGATTATGGCGCAAAACCAAAGTTCATTAGAGTGCGTCAAACGCGAGATGGGGTGAGTACAATTGATGAAATTAAAATTCAATCAATAAAAACAAGTAGATAAATGTACCAAATCCAGAGGATGAAGTCATATAAACACAAGTTAAAAAGCACATATTAAAATTCAAGACACAGTCTTCAAAACAAATTACATTTGGTAATAAAAGCCAATCTCTTTTAAATAATAAAATAAATTACAATTCACCTCTCTTCCGATTAAACGGTCGAGAGGTAAGTCACAGCTATTAAAATATTTCTGGCGAAGACTATTAAAACATGGACACTCAATTAAAATATGACGAACAGATAAACAAACATTACAATTAAAACAAACAGGCTCATTTTCAGCTTTGAGAAGATAGTTATGTGTGACTCGAGTGTGACCAATTCTGAGGCGAGTCAAAAGAACGTCCTCCTTACGATTTCCAACAATATCCCAATGCTCAATTCTAGGCTTGACGTTTCTCAACTTGTTGTGATGCTGAACATCCCAAAATTGCTGCCATTTTTTTCGGACCTTTCCCTTGATGACATTGCAGATATCTCTAAAAGGGATAAGGCGACTGGACAGTTCAACAGCAGATTTGGCTGCGATATCTGCAAGCTCATTTCCTTTTATTCCAACATGTCCAGGAACCCAGCAGTACAGGACTTCATAACCTCGAATCGTTAAATTTATATGAATTTTGAGAACATCCACTACCACAGGATTCTGAGTGTTGGGAAAAGCTTCCAAGGATTTAAGAGCACTATACGAGTCTGTGTAAACTATGAACTTTTTGTGGCAGAGCTTTGAGATATACAAAACACCATAATATATAGCAGTACAATTTTCCGAATCGTGGCCAATCTGTGAGCATCGGGCGCATGTGAGGCTGCCACGACAAGACGTCTTAGAATGGCCGAAACGCTGGCATTGGAAGCATCGCATAGGGTTGGGAATATAAGGTCTTACAGGACAATTTAAATATCCGGCCTTAATATTCTTTGGCAGATCAGGCGTGTTGAATGTAAGGATCACGTGTTTCGTATCGATCAACTTACCTTCCTTACGCATCTTGATCCGCCTAGCACCGCAGACATTTTGGTCGGATAGCTCGGAAGCGATCTCTTCTTCAGGAACGTACAGAAGGTCGAATTCCGATATTACGCCACGACAATAATTCAGTGTCTTATGTGCTGTTACAGTGACATTCGCTTGCCCAAGTTTAGTAATCTGAAGTAAAGAAGCAGACTGGGTGGCTGAGTTTGTATCAATAAGCAAGTCTCCGGAGCGGAGACGCTTTATGTTTCTCGGCTCACCAATACAAGACTGGATGTATTTATTTATTACGAAAGGAGACATCTTATGCATTTCGCCAGAAGGACTAGAGATGACTAGGAAACGGGGACTATTGTGATGATTTTTTTTATTTGCATCTGTCCGTAATTTTTTTGCAGAATTTTCAGAACTAGGTTGAGTGACAGGTTGAGTGACTGGTTTAGTAGTAAACGTTTCAGAGCTAGGTTGAATGATTGGTTTATTAGTAGATGGTTCAGAGCTAGGTTGAGTGACTGGTTTAGCAGTATACGTTTCAGAACTAGGTTGAGTGACTGGTTTAGCTGTAGACGTTTCAGAACTAGTTTGAATGACTGGAGTTACCTCGAAATCTTTAATTAAGTAGATATGAGCAGAAGCCATAGTGAAAGAATAAAGATTCGGGTCCGACGGCCCCGCCCACCACGGAGCCCAACAAGGGAACACAGATTCCTGTGTTAGGGCCAGCCGGACCTATACGCAAACTGAAGCCCCACAGTCGGCTTTCCCGAAAGCAGGTACTCCCGAGAGCTTGACCCCAAGCCACTGACACAAGGACTAGTGACCAGCCGATTGACACCCGTGAGGACGACTAAGGTGCCTCCCGTTTAGCTGAAGCAGAGGCCAAAGTAGTGTGTTGGGGACAGTACCTCGCCCCTCAACTACCAGGACCCTCCTTTCCAGCGACACGGGTCTCCACGCACGGCAAACACGTGGGCAGTTTTCTCGCCACTCGAAGACTAGAGACAAGGACTGTTCCAGTCTCTCGTGACGAGCCCCAAACTCCGTAGAGAGAAACCACGAGGGAGAAGAGAAGGGAAAAAGTTCCAGCAAAGAGGAGAGGAGACGGAAAAGAGGATAGATCACTGGGGCTCCAGGATCGTGACACCCGTCTCATCAAGAAGATGATCCCCTGAAGGGCTAGGGTACCTCGGGATTGCCACACCCGTACTCACAGAAGTGAGCCCCCTGAGGGGCATTTCGCCAGAAGGACTAGAGATGACTAAGAAACGGGGACTATTGTGATGATTTTTTTTATTTGCATCTGTCCGTAATTTTTTTGCAGAATTTTCAGAACTAGGTTGAGTGACAGGTTGAGTGACTGGTTTAGTAGTAGACGTTTCAGAACTAGGTTGAATGATTGGTTTCTTAGTAGATGTTTCAGAACTAGGTTGAGTGACTGGTTTAGTAGTAGATGTTCCAGAACTAGGTTGAGAGACTGGAGTGACTTGAGTAACTGGAGTGATCTCGAAATCTTTAAATATATGTGTGAAGAAGCCATATTGAAGAGAAGAAAGATTCGGGTCCGACGGCCCCGCCCACCACGGAGCCCTACAAGGGAACACAGATTCCTGTGTTAGGGCTAGCCGGACCTATACGCAAACTGAAGCCCCACAGTCGGCTTTCCCGAAAGCAGGTACTCCCGAGAGCTTGACCCCAAGCCACTGACACAAGGACTAGTGACCAGCCGATTGACACCCGTGAGGACGACTAAGGTGCCTCCCGTTTAGCTGAAGCAGAGGCCAAAGCAGTGTGTTGGGGACAGTGCCTCGCCCCTCAACTACCAGGCCTCCTTTCCAGCGACACGGGTCTCCACGCACGGCAAACACGTGGGCAGTTTTCTCGCCACTCGAAAGCTAGATGCAAGGACTGCTCTAGTCTCTCGTGACGAGCCCCAAACTCCGTAGAGAGAAACCACAAGGGAGAAGGGAAGGGAAAAAGTTCCAGCCAAGAGGAGAGGAGACGGAAAAGAGGATAGATCACTGGGGCTCCAGGATCGTGACACCCGTCTCACCAAGAAGATGATCCCCTGAAGGGCTAGGGTACCTCGGGATTGCCACACCCGTATTCACAAAAGTGAGCCCCCTGAGGGCTTAAATTACATGGAATCAATGTATTAAAACTTCACCAGCTTCAAAGAATGCGAGATGGAATTCCCACTATGCTCCCGATTTTCTACGTTGAAACACCAAGAACGCCGCAAGAGAAAGAAATTTTTAATATAACGCACATTAGTGACATGAAAGTAAGAATTGTTGTTTACAATACTAGACCAGGCCCAGTACAATGTTATTCTTGTCAACGATATGGTCACACGCAGAGAGCTTGTCACAATCAACCGCGATGCATAAGATGTTTAGATAATCACCAATCTTTCCAATGCCCTATTAAAGAAAAGAAAGAAATTCCAGCAAGATGTGTGCTTTGTGGTGGTTTTCACGCCGCTACAAGTGTTGATTGCCCTGAACACCCAAGCAAAAAATATCGACAGAAACAGAAAATTCCGCAAAAAGAAGATTTCCCAAATTTCACTAAACAAAGCTCCGAACAACAAATTAAAGAAGATACCAGTAAAAAAAACCTACGCAAATGTTACAGCGCATAAAGAAAACGAGACCGAAAAAACCAAAATTTCAGATGTTAAAAACTTAGATGAATTTAAATCCTTAATCTTCAAACTAAAAGATCTTTATCATAAATTTACTAAAGTCACCAACGAAAATGAGAAACTTGATTTCGCTCTGCAGGCACTCGAACTGTTTGTTTAAGTACTATTTAGTGCTAAATTGATCAGATGAAGACGCACCCGAGCGGTATAGACCTCGGAACTTTTTGCTCCACGAGATTGCAGATTCGGTCCTAACCGAACAGTTAAATTCCAAATAGGACTTGTAAAATAATTTTTCTACTTATTATTTACTCCAGAATTTTCTACTTCTTGTACTTTATTTTTTATATGTTACAGTTTATTTTTATGTGATTTAAAAATTTTTCTTACAAAAATTTTCTGAAATTTTGAACATGTGAAGCATGTGAATGAAGAATATTACATCATTTTTGCGTAAGATTATTGCCAAAAAAGCTTTTATTAAAGCTCATGATTTCACCCATGATGTCATCGATGTGATATATATTAGTAAGAGTCTAACGACTGGTACTACTTATATGTATGAAGATCCAAGATCCAAGATCACTGCTCCCAAGGACCAAATTTACACCTCCTTGAACAAAATTAAACATTTCGGAAAAGCTAAGCAAATTCATTTTTGAATGTACGAAGTCAGATCACAAATCAAAATACCGGTTTTTATCACTAATGAGTGAGAGCGCCACCTATAGGTGAATTGAATCGTGGATTGAATGACGATTAAATATAACTTGTCCAAAACTACATGTACTCATTTATGTAATACATGTTTACATGGTTTGGCTGTTGTGTATATACCTGAAAATTCACCAGATACGTGGCAGTTTTACCAAATGTTGAAATTGGGGATATGTCTAATTAGAAAATATCACAATTTACATTAATTTTTAAATTTATGCAGATTTTTAAGAAATTGAATTACATCTTTTGTTTAAAAATTTACATGCACAATTAAATAATAAAAATAAATTAGTAATAACCAATTTCGTTTTTATGTGTGTGTATTTTATGCAAACTTCTACATGGGGTGACTTCAAAAAAAATTCTCCAAGAAATAAGAGTACCTGAAGAAGAACTGAAAAGAGGAAACCTCATTTCAAGGAAAGACTTGAGTAACATAAAGCATAAATTTGGGATTTCAAATACATTAAGCGGGTGTCATAATGAAAACGATGCTCTTAGTGTAAAGTCATGGGTTGAGGGCATGAAAGAAAAGGCAGACAATGTTGTTTTGTTTTAAAGAACAGGGAATGAAGCATGATCATCTGAATGAAAATGATTTTCTCCTGATAATCATGACTCCTGTACAAAAACATATGCTTAAGGTATTTAGATGTGGAGATAGAATTTGTATTGACTCTACACATGGGCTTACAAATTATAATTTTGAGCTGGTAACTTTACTTGTGATTGATGAGTTTGAAGAGGGATTCCCTGTTGTATTTTGTTTTACATCATCTGTAAATTTTGAAACAATGTCACTTTTTTTAAAAATTGTACATTCTGAAGTTGGTGACATTAATTGTAAAATTTTCATGTCTGATGATGCACCAGTTTTCTATAATGCTTGGGAAAGTGTCTTCGGTGCAGCAATGTGCAGATTACTATGTGCTTGGCATGTAGACAGGGCATGGCAAGGCCATTTGAACAGTATTGGTAATAAAGAAAAGAAAAATAAAGTATATAAAGCATTAAAAAGTATTTTATATGAATTAGATGAAACTAGGTTTACTGTATGCTGATGGAATTTCTTACTGAGTTAGAAGGCGACACAAAAGAATTTTATGTCTATTTTAAAAAATATTATGCAAATCGGACAGAAATGTGGGCTTATTGTTATAGGAAATATGCCCGTATAAACACCAATATGCATGTAGAAGCCTTCCACAAAATTTTAAAATATATATATTTGGAAGGGAAAATAAGTAAGTGTGTGGATAATTCTATAAAAAGCTTAATATGCTACTTGGAAGATAAAAATTTTGATCGGTTATTAAAATACCATAAAGGGAAGATGACAAAAAAATTGTCAGTTTCTTTAAAAAGACACAAAGAAGGTATGCCATTGAGTTCAAATTGTGTAAAACTGAGTGACAACAATTGGAAAATTAAGTCCTCACAATCTGAAACAGTGTACTATATTAAAAAAAATTCAGACTACAATTGTACTGGTAAATGTGTAATATTTTTGTAAGTCATGTAATGAATGTGTGAGTACATTTACTTGTTCATGTCCAGATTATACAATTCAAAACAACATGTATAAACACATTCATGCTGTTTTAATTTCTGAAAATAAAAGTGTTGGTGCCAATGTATTGTACACAGGTTCACTGGCAAATTTTTGAGAAAACGTAAATTAAAGTGCTATTTCAGTAAATGATAATACAGTTTAAAAAAATAACAATATTTCAGTTAAAGAAAATAAAATTGAGATTCTGAAAGATAAATTAAATTCAATAATAATTAATTTAAATAACAAAACAGACATTGAACCCTGTGCATACAAAAGTGTATTAGGCCATGTTAATGCAATTCAAAATCTTCTACGAATAGATGAAGAAAATGCTACACTAATTGCTAAAGATGTAGTTTCTCCCTCAGAACCAAGTAACAAAAAAATAGTTCCACAGAAACGTTTTTACTCAGTAAAAAAGCAAAGTTCAAAAAAACGTTTAAAATTAGCTAAACCTTCTACCAGTGAAAGATATGATTTCCAAAAAGTACTTTTAGGTGACCCTGTCATTAATTTTGGAAATGATCATATATATTAATAGTACAAAATCTCAAATCCAGAAGTCCAGTAACTGGAATGATCTATTGTCTCCACCTAATATATACTTATATTTCCCCCTTTTTTTAAAAAAATTTTTGTTCTCTTGATATAGTGTAGGAATAAATATGACATTTAAGTGAAAGCAAGTGTGGTATAAATGGATTTATGTTCCAATTAACATTTAATTATGCCCTTGAATAAGATCATCATAATACATCCTGTGGTGTAGAAAAATTAAAATTTCTGCTGCTCTGTGCTTGCATTTTAGCAGCATAATAGCCAGATTTCATAATGATCTGAAAGACTAAAAAATTTTAAAACCAAATAATTTGCAATTTTTATTACATATAAAAATTGGTGTTTAAAAATTTAGTATATAAGCACCTGTATTATATTGATCATTATATTGTGTAATTTTAATTCCATGCTTTTAAAAATATTATAATAGTAGCTGCATATTTATTTTTTTCTTAGGACTGTTTTCTCTATAAATTCATTTGGTACTCTTTTGTTTTTGTGACCAGATTCAAAGATGTATGTATGCATGCATATATAAATGAATGTATGTGTACATGCATGCATCTATGTATGTATACATACACACATTTCTGAGTCCAGTCCTGATATCAAAAGAGTACCATTCTTTTATTGGTGTTACATATGCAACAGTGAAGGTGAAAGTTGAGACAGGACCAGACAGCCACCAGGTCGCAATCAAAAGTCAAGGGGGGCCCAGGGCCTTAGTTTTGAGAAACCAGGTCTGGATAACATCAATAATCGCATGATCAAAAATCTCCCTGTTAAATTTATATTTTACCTAGCATTCTTGTTCAACACTATGCTAAGGCTAAAATACTATCCTAACAGCTGGAAGAGTGAGTGAGTGAGTGAGTGAGAGATTATGGCGCAAAACCAAAGTTCATTAGAGTGCGTCAAACGCGAGATGGGGTGAGTACAATTGATGAAATTAAAATTCAATCAATAAAAACAAGTAGATAAATGTACCAAATCCAGAGGATGAAGTCATATAAACACAAGTTAAAAAGCACATATTAAAATTCAAGACACAGTCTTCAAAACAAATTACATTTGGTAATAAAAGCCAATCTCTTTTAAATAATAAAATAAATTACAATTCACCTCTCTTCCGATTAAACGGTCGAGAGGTAAGTCACAGCTATTAAAATATTTCTGGCGAAGACTATTAAAACATGGACACTCAATTAAAATATGACGAACAGATAAACAAACATTACAATTAAAACAAACAGGCTCATTTTCAGCTTTGAGAAGATAGTTATGTGTGACTCGAGTGTGACCAATTCTGAGGCGAGTCAAAAGAACGTCCTCCTTACGATTTCCAACAATATCCCAATGCTCAATTCTAGGCTTGACGTTTCTCAACTTGTTGTGATGCTGAACATCCCAAAATTGCTGCCATTTTTTTCGGACCTTTCCCTTGATGACATTGCAGATATCTCTAAAAGGGATAAGGCGACTGGACAGTTCAACAGCAGATTTGGCTGCGATATCTGCAAGCTCATTTCCTTTTATTCCAACATGTCCAGGAACCCAGCAGTACAGGACTTCATAACCTCGAATCGTTAAATTTATATGAATTTTGAGAACATCCACTACCACAGGATTCTGAGTGTTGGGAAAAGCTTCCAAGGATTTAAGAGCACTATACGAGTCTGTGTAAACTATGAACTTTTTGTGGCAGAGCTTTGAGATATACAAAACACCATAATATATAGCAGTACAATTTTCCGAATCGTGGCCAATCTGTGAGCATCGGGCGCATGTGAGGCTGCCACGACAAGACGTCTTAGAATGGCCGAAACGCTGGCATTGGAAGCATCGCATAGGGTTGGGAATATAAGGTCTTACAGGACAATTTAAATATCCGGCCTTAATATTCTTTGGCAGATCAGGCGTGTTGAATGTAAGGATCACGTGTTTCGTATCGATCAACTTACCTTCCTTACGCATCTTGATCCGCCTAGCACCGCAGACATTTTGGTCGGATAGCTCGGAAGCGATCTCTTCTTCAGGAACGTACAGAAGGTCGAATTCCGATATTACGCCACGACAATAATTCAGTGTCTTATGTGCTGTTACAGTGACATTCGCTTGCCCAAGTTTAGTAATCTGAAGTAAAGAAGCAGACTGGGTGGCTGAGTTTGTATCAATAAGCAAGTCTCCGGAGCGGAGACGCTTTATGTTTCTCGGCTCACCAATACAAGACTGGATGTATTTATTTATTACGAAAGGAGACATCTTATGCATTTCGCCAGAAGGACTAGAGATGACTAGGAAACGGGGACTATTGTGATGATTTTTTTTATTTGCATCTGTCCGTAATTTTTTTGCAGAATTTTCAGAACTAGGTTGAGTGACAGGTTGAGTGACTGGTTTAGTAGTAAACGTTTCAGAGCTAGGTTGAATGATTGGTTTATTAGTAGATGGTTCAGAGCTAGGTTGAGTGACTGGTTTAGCAGTATACGTTTCAGAACTAGGTTGAGTGACTGGTTTAGCTGTAGACGTTTCAGAACTAGTTTGAATGACTGGAGTTACCTCGAAATCTTTAATTAAGTAGATATGAGCAGAAGCCATAGTGAAAGAATAAAGATTCGGGTCCGACGGCCCCGCCCACCACGGAGCCCAACAAGGGAACACAGATTCCTGTGTTAGGGCCAGCCGGACCTATACGCAAACTGAAGCCCCACAGTCGGCTTTCCCGAAAGCAGGTACTCCCGAGAGCTTGACCCCAAGCCACTGACACAAGGACTAGTGACCAGCCGATTGACACCCGTGAGGACGACTAAGGTGCCTCCCGTTTAGCTGAAGCAGAGGCCAAAGTAGTGTGTTGGGGACAGTATCTCGCCCCTCAACTACCAGGACCCTCCTTTCCAGCGACACGGGTCTCCACGCACGGCAAACACGTGGGCAGTTTTCTCGCCACTCGAAGACTAGAGACAAGGACTGTTCCAGTCTCTCGTGACGAGCCCCAAACTCCGTAGAGAGAAACCACGAGGGAGAAGAGAAGGGAAAAAGTTCCAGCAAAGAGGAGAGGAGACGGAAAAGAGGATAGATCACTGGGGCTCCAGGATCGTGACACCCGTCTCATCAAGAAGATGATCCCCTGAAGGGCTAGGGTACCTCGGGATTGCCACACCCGTACTCACAGAAGTGAGCCCCCTGAGGGGCATTTCGCCAGAAGGACTAGAGATGACTAAGAAACGGGGACTATTGTGATGATTTTTTTTATTTGCATCTGTCCGTAATTTTTTTGCAGAATTTTCAGAACTAGGTTGAGTGACAGGTTGAGTGACTGGTTTAGTAGTAGACGTTTCAGAACTAGGTTGAATGATTGGTTTCTTAGTAGATGTTTCAGAACTAGGTTGAGTGACTGGTTTAGTAGTAGATGTTCCAGAACTAGGTTGAGAGACTGGAGTGACTTGAGTAACTGGAGTGATCTCGAAATCTTTAAATATATGTGTGAAGAAGCCATATTGAAGAGAAGAAAGATTCGGGTCCGACGGCCCCGCCCACCACGGAGCCCTACAAGGGAACACAGATTCCTGTGTTAGGGCTAGCCGGACCTATACGCAAACTGAAGCCCCACAGTCGGCTTTCCCGAAAGCAGGTACTCCCGAGAGCTTGACCCCAAGCCACTGACACAAGGACTAGTGACCAGCCGATTGACACCCGTGAGGACGACTAAGGTGCCTCCCGTTTAGCTGAAGCAGAGGCCAAAGCAGTGTGTTGGGGACAGTGCCTCGCCCCTCAACTACCAGGCCTCCTTTCCAGCGACACGGGTCTCCACGCACGGCAAACACGTGGGCAGTTTTCTCGCCACTCGAAAGCTAGATGCAAGGACTGCTCTAGTCTCTCGTGACGAGCCCCAAACTCCGTAGAGAGAAACCACAAGGGAGAAGGGAAGGGAAAAAGTTCCAGCCAAGAGGAGAGGAGACGGAAAAGAGGATAGATCACTGGGGCTCCAGGATCGTGACACCCGTCTCACCAAGAAGATGATCCCCTGAAGGGCTAGGGTACCTCGGGATTGCCACACCCGTATTCACAAAAGTGAGCCCCCTGAGGGCTTAAATTACATGGAATCAATGTATTAAAACTTCACCAGCTTCAAAGAATGCGAGATGGAATTCCCACTATGCTCCCGATTTTCTACGTTGAAACACCAAGAACGCCGCAAGAGAAAGAAATTTTTAATATAACGCACATTAGTGACATGAAAGTAAGAATTGTTGTTTACAATACTAGACCAGGCCCAGTACAATGTTATTCTTGTCAACGATATGGTCACACGCAGAGAGCTTGTCACAATCAACCGCGATGCATAAGATGTTTAGATAATCACCAATCTTTCCAATGCCCTATTAAAGAAAAGAAAGAAATTCCAGCAAGATGTGTGCTTTGTGGTGGTTTTCACGCCGCTACAAGTGTTGATTGCCCTGAACACCCAAGCAAAAAATATCGACAGAAACAGAAAATTCCGCAAAAAGAAGATTTCCCAAATTTCACTAAACAAAGCTCCGAACAACAAATTAAAGAAGATACCAGTAAAAAAAACCTACGCAAATGTTACAGCGCATAAAGAAAACGAGACCGAAAAAACCAAAATTTCAGATGTTAAAAACTTAGATGAATTTAAATCCTTAATCTTCAAACTAAAAGATCTTTATCATAAATTTACTAAAGTCACCAACGAAAATGAGAAACTTGATTTCGCTCTGCAGGCACTCGAACTGTTTGTTTAAGTACTATTTAGTGCTAAATTGATCAGATGAAGACGCACCCGAGCGGTATAGACCTCGGAACTTTTTGCTCCACGAGATTGCAGATTCGGTCCTAACCGAACAGTTAAATTCCAAATAGGACTTGTAAAATAATTTTTCTACTTATTATTTACTCCAGAATTTTCTACTTCTTGTACTTTATTTTTTATATGTTACAGTTTATTTTTATGTGATTTAAAAATTTTTCTTACAAAAATTTTCTGAAATTTTGAACATGTGAAGCATGTGAATGAAGAATATTACATCATTTTTGCGTAAGATTATTGCCAAAAAAGCTTTTATTAAAGCTCATGATTTCACCCATGATGTCATCGATGTGATATATATTAGTAAGAGTCTAACGACTGGTACTACTTATATGTATGAAGATCCAAGATCCAAGATCACTGCTCCCAAGGACCAAATTTACACCTCCTTGAACAAAATTAAACATTTCGGAAAAGCTAAGCAAATTCATTTTTGAATGTACGAAGTCAGATCACAAATCAAAATACCGGTTTTTATCACTAATGAGTGAGAGCGCCACCTATAGGTGAATTGAATCGTGGATTGAATGACGATTAAATATAACTTGTCCAAAACTACATGTACTCATTTATGTAATACATGTTTACATGGTTTGGCTGTTGTGTATATACCTGAAAATTCACCAGATACGTGGCAGTTTTACCAAATGTTGAAATTGGGGATATGTCTAATTAGAAAATATCACAATTTACATTAATTTTTAAATTTATGCAGATTTTTAAGAAATTGAATTACATCTTTTGTTTAAAAATTTACATGCACAATTAAATAATAAAAATAAATTAGTAATAACCAATTTCGTTTTTATGTGTGTGTATTTTATGCAAACTTCTACATGGGGTGACTTCAAAAAAAATTCTCCAAGAAATAAGAGTACCTGAAGAAGAACTGAAAAGAGGAAACCTCATTTCAAGGAAAGACTTGAGTAACATAAAGCATAAATTTGGGATTTCAAATACATTAAGCGGGTGTCATAATGAAAACGATGCTCTTAGTGTAAAGTCATGGGTTGAGGGCATGAAAGAAAAGGCAGACAATGTTGTTTTGTTTTAAAGAACAGGGAATGAAGCATGATCATCTGAATGAAAATGATTTTCTCCTGATAATCATGACTCCTGTACAAAAACATATGCTTAAGGTATTTAGATGTGGAGATAGAATTTGTATTGACTCTACACATGGGCTTACAAATTATAATTTTGAGCTGGTAACTTTACTTGTGATTGATGAGTTTGAAGAGGGATTCCCTGTTGTATTTTGTTTTACATCATCTGTAAATTTTGAAACAATGTCACTTTTTTTAAAAATTGTACATTCTGAAGTTGGTGACATTAATTGTAAAATTTTCATGTCTGATGATGCACCAGTTTTCTATAATGCTTGGGAAAGTGTCTTCGGTGCAGCAATGTGCAGATTACTATGTGCTTGGCATGTAGACAGGGCATGGCAAGGCCATTTGAACAGTATTGGTAATAAAGAAAAGAAAAATAAAGTATATAAAGCATTAAAAAGTATTTTATATGAATTAGATGAAACTAGGTTTACTGTATGCTGATGGAATTTCTTACTGAGTTAGAAGGCGACACAAAAGAATTTTATGTCTATTTTAAAAAATATTATGCAAATCGGACAGAAATGTGGGCTTATTGTTATAGGAAATATGCCCGTATAAACACCAATATGCATGTAGAAGCCTTCCACAAAATTTTAAAATATATATATTTGGAAGGGAAAATAAGTAAGTGTGTGGATAATTCTATAAAAAGCTTAATATGCTACTTGGAAGATAAAAATTTTGATCGGTTATTAAAATACCATAAAGGGAAGATGACAAAAAAATTGTCAGTTTCTTTAAAAAGACACAAAGAAGGTATGCCATTGAGTTCAAATTGTGTAAAACTGAGTGACAACAATTGGAAAATTAAGTCCTCACAATCTGAAACAGTGTACTATATTAAAAAAAATTCAGACTACAATTGTACTGGTAAATGTGTAATATTTTTGTAAGTCATGTAATGAATGTGTGAGTACATTTACTTGTTCATGTCCAGATTATACAATTCAAAACAACATGTATAAACACATTCATGCTGTTTTAATTTCTGAAAATAAAAGTGTTGGTGCCAATGTATTGTACACAGGTTCACTGGCAAATTTTTGAGAAAACGTAAATTAAAGTGCTATTTCAGTAAATGATAATACAGTTTAAAAAAATAACAATATTTCAGTTAAAGAAAATAAAATTGAGATTCTGAAAGATAAATTAAATTCAATAATAATTAATTTAAATAACAAAACAGACATTGAACCCTGTGCATACAAAAGTGTATTAGGCCATGTTAATGCAATTCAAAATCTTCTACGAATAGATGAAGAAAATGCTACACTAATTGCTAAAGATGTAGTTTCTCCCTCAGAACCAAGTAACAAAAAAATAGTTCCACAGAAACGTTTTTACTCAGTAAAAAAGCAAAGTTCAAAAAAAACGTTTAAAATTAGCTAAACCTTCTACCAGTGAAAGATATGATTTCCAAAAAGTACTTTTAGGTGACCCTGTCATTAATTTTGGAAATGATCATATATATTAATAGTACAAAATCTCAAATCCAGAAGTCCAGTAACTGGAATGATCTATTGTCTCCACCTAATATATACTTATATTTCCCCCTTTTTTTAAAAAAATTTTTGTTCTCTTGATATAGTGTAGGAATAAATATGACATTTAAGTGAAAGCAAGTGTGGTATAAATGGATTTATGTTCCAATTAACATTTAATTATGCCCTTGAATAAGATCATCATAATACATCCTGTGGTGTAGAAAAATTAAAATTTCTGCTGCTCTGTGCTTGCATTTTAGCAGCATAATAGCCAGATTTCATAATGATCTGAAAGACTAAAAAATTTTAAAACCAAATAATTTGCAATTTTTATTACATATAAAAATTGGTGTTTAAAAATTTAGTATATAAGCACCTGTATTATATTGATCATTATATTGTGTAATTTTAATTCCATGCTTTTAAAAATATTATAATAGTAGCTGCATATTTATTTTTTTCTTAGGACTGTTTTCTCTATAAATTCATTTGGTACTCTTTTGTTTTTGTGACCAGATTCAAAGATGTATGTATGCATGCATATATAAATGAATGTATGTGTACATGCATGCATCTATGTATGTATACATACACACATTTCTGAGTCCAGTCCTGATATCAAAAGAGTACCATTCTTTTATTGGTGTTACATATGCAACAGTGAAGGTGAAAGTTGAGACAGGACCAGACAGCCACCAGGTCGCAATCAAAAGTCAAGGGGGGCCCAGGGCCTTAGTTTTGAGAAACCAGGTCTGGATAACATCAATAATCGCATGATCAAAAATCTCCCTGTTAAATTTATATTTTACCTAGCATTCTTGTTCAACACTATGCTAAGGCTAAAATACTATCCTAACAGCTGGAAGAGTGAGTGAGTGAGTGAGTGAGAGATTATGGCGCAAAACCAAAGTTCATTAGAGTGCGTCAAACGCGAGATGGGGTGAGTACAATTGATGAAATTAAAATTCAATCAATAAAAACAAGTAGATAAATGTACCAAATCCAGAGGATGAAGTCATATAAACACAAGTTAAAAAGCACATATTAAAATTCAAGACACAGTCTTCAAAACAAATTACATTTGGTAATAAAAGCCAATCTCTTTTAAATAATAAAATAAATTACAATTCACCTCTCTTCCGATTAAACGGTCGAGAGGTAAGTCACAGCTATTAAAATATTTCTGGCGAAGACTATTAAAACATGGACACTCAATTAAAATATGACGAACAGATAAACAAACATTACAATTAAAACAAACAGGCTCATTTTCAGCTTTGAGAAGATAGTTATGTGTGACTCGAGTGTGACCAATTCTGAGGCGAGTCAAAAGAACGTCCTCCTTACGATTTCCAACAATATCCCAATGCTCAATTCTAGGCTTGACGTTTCTCAACTTGTTGTGATGCTGAACATCCCAAAATTGCTGCCATTTTTTTCGGACCTTTCCCTTGATGACATTGCAGATATCTCTAAAAGGGATAAGGCGACTGGACAGTTCAACAGCAGATTTGGCTGCGATATCTGCAAGCTCATTTCCTTTTATTCCAACATGTCCAGGAACCCAGCAGTACAGGACTTCATAACCTCGAATCGTTAAATTTATATGAATTTTGAGAACATCCACTACCACAGGATTCTGAGTGTTGGGAAAAGCTTCCAAGGATTTAAGAGCACTATACGAGTCTGTGTAAACTATGAACTTTTTGTGGCAGAGCTTTGAGATATACAAAACACCATAATATATAGCAGTACAATTTTCCGAATCGTGGCCAATCTGTGAGCATCGGGCGCATGTGAGGCTGCCACGACAAGACGTCTTAGAATGGCCGAAACGCTGGCATTGGAAGCATCGCATAGGGTTGGGAATATAAGGTCTTACAGGACAATTTAAATATCCGGCCTTAATATTCTTTGGCAGATCAGGCGTGTTGAATGTAAGGATCACGTGTTTCGTATCGATCAACTTACCTTCCTTACGCATCTTGATCCGCCTAGCACCGCAGACATTTTGGTCGGATAGCTCGGAAGCGATCTCTTCTTCAGGAACGTACAGAAGGTCGAATTCCGATATTACGCCACGACAATAATTCAGTGTCTTATGTGCTGTTACAGTGACATTCGCTTGCCCAAGTTTAGTAATCTGAAGTAAAGAAGCAGACTGGGTGGCTGAGTTTGTATCAATAAGCAAGTCTCCGGAGCGGAGACGCTTTATGTTTCTCGGCTCACCAATACAAGACTGGATGTATTTATTTATTACGAAAGGAGACATCTTATGCATTTCGCCAGAAGGACTAGAGATGACTAGGAAACGGGGACTATTGTGATGATTTTTTTTATTTGCATCTGTCCGTAATTTTTTTGCAGAATTTTCAGAACTAGGTTGAGTGACAGGTTTAGTAGTAAACGTTTCAGAGCTAGGTTGAATGATTGGTTTATTAGTAGATGGTTCAGAGCTAGGTTGAGTGACTGGTTTAGCAGTATACGTTTCAGAACTAGGTTGAGTGACTGGTTTAGCTGTAGACGTTTCAGAACTAGTTTGAATGACTGGAGTTACCTCGAAATCTTTAATTAAGTAGATATGAGCAGAAGCCATAGTGAAAGAATAAAGATTCGGGTCCGACGGCCCCGCCCACCACGGAGCCCAACAAGGGAACACAGATTCCTGTGTTAGGGCCAGCCGGACCTATACGCAAACTGAAGCCCCACAGTCGGCTTTCCCGAAAGCAGGTACTCCCGAGAGCTTGACCCCAAGCCACTGACACAAGGACTAGTGACCAGCCGATTGACACCCGTGAGGACGACTAAGGTGCCTCCCGTTTAGCTGAAGCAGAGGCCAAAGTAGTGTGTTGGGGACAGTACCTCGCCCCTCAACTACCAGGACCCTCCTTTCCAGCGACACGGGTCTCCACGCACGGCAAACACGTGGGCAGTTTTCTCGCCACTCGAAGACTAGAGACAAGGACTGTTCCAGTCTCTCGTGACGAGCCCCAAACTCCGTAGAGAGAAACCACGAGGGAGAAGAGAAGGGAAAAAGTTCCAGCAAAGAGGAGAGGAGACGGAAAAGAGGATAGATCACTGGGGCTCCAGGATCGTGACACCCGTCTCATCAAGAAGATGATCCCCTGAAGGGCTAGGGTACCTCGGGATTGCCACACCCGTACTCACAGAAGTGAGCCCCCTGAGGGGCATTTCGCCAGAAGGACTAGAGATGACTAAGAAACGGGGACTATTGTGATGATTTTTTTTATTTGCATCTGTCCGTAATTTTTTTGCAGAATTTTCAGAACTAGGTTGAGTGACAGGTTGAGTGACTGGTTTAGTAGTAGACGTTTCAGAACTAGGTTGAATGATTGGTTTCTTAGTAGATGTTTCAGAACTAGGTTGAGTGACTGGTTTAGTAGTAGATGTTCCAGAACTAGGTTGAGAGACTGGAGTGACTTGAGTAACTGGAGTGATCTCGAAATCTTTAAATATATGTGTGAAGAAGCCATATTGAAGAGAAGAAAGATTCGGGTCCGACGGCCCCGCCCACCACGGAGCCCTACAAGGGAACACAGATTCCTGTGTTAGGGCTAGCCGGACCTATACGCAAACTGAAGCCCCACAGTCGGCTTTCCCGAAAGCAGGTACTCCCGAGAGCTTGACCCCAAGCCACTGACACAAGGACTAGTGACCAGCCGATTGACACCCGTGAGGACGACTAAGGTGCCTCCCGTTTAGCTGAAGCAGAGGCCAAAGTAGTGTGTTGGGGACAGTACCTCGCCCCTCAACTACCAAGACCCTCCTTTCCAGCGACACGGGTCTCCACGCACGGCAAACACGTGGGCAGCTTTCTCGCCATTTGAAAATTGGACGCAAGGGTTGTTCCAGTTTCTCGTGACGAGCCCCAAACTCCGTAGAGAGAAACCACAAGGGAGAAGGGATGGGAAAAAGTACCAGCCAAGAGGAGAGGAGACGGAAAAGAGAATAGATCACTGGGGCTCCAGGATCGTGACACCCGTCTCACCAAGAAGATGATCCCCTGAAGGGCTAGGGTACCTCAGGATTGCCACACCCGTACTCACAAAAGTGAGCCCCTGAGGGCCTGGTGGTATTTGAACTGTTATTCATAAAATTGAATTTTAAGCCGTTATTAAAGGTTGATCACTGAAAAACAGAAGACATGGGTCTAATACAGCCAGATTAGGTTGAAAGCTCAACATAGCTTTCATAAATGTAAAATGCCCTCATTAAAGCATCTAGTTGCCTGAGTTTAGGCATTGCTTTTTTGAAGGCAAGGAGTAGAATATGCTTGTCTACCGCTGGATCGCGGGAGATTTCAATTAAGCATTTTAGTGTAGATGCAAAGACATCGTCTGAATCAGTGCTACACTCTGCTGTGGCTGACACTGCTGGGGCTGCAGGGGCTTCTGCAACAGGCAGTCTTGGATTCGTGGATTTGAATCCGTGCTCGGTGGTGTTCTTCACCATCTGTGCATAAGATGGTGAACTGACATTGCTTGGGAGAGCAGGCATGGGACGTCTTGTCTCAGCAGTTGCTGGGGGCTTAGAAGAACCCTGTGGAGGAGCTGTCTGAGCAGCTGCCCTAGTCCTAGGCGCGGAATTTTTACCGCGAGCCCGTTTATTACCTGGGTATCGGGGACAAGATTTATATGAAGCAGGATGATCTCCACCGTAGTTGCAGCAAGTGGCAGGTACGTCTAAGCCTTTGGTACACTCACGTGCCGAATGGGGTCCAGAGCATCTGACACAAAGGATTGGAAGGGTGCAGAGTTCCGAAGAATGGAAAAAGCCCTGGCACCGAAAGCACTGAGTAGGGCCCTTGCGGCCGCAGTAACGCTCAATGCTGATCTCTGTGCCCCACATGTCAGTGACGGCAAACAGATGATCGAGGAAGGGGTGTGGGATAACTTGTAAATAAACAAGTGGCATTGGATGTCTGGAGCCAGGCTGAGTAAGCCGAACGATGCGATGCACTTTAAATCCCATCGCCTCAACTTCCTCTTTGATATCCCCGATATCAGTTTCAACAGGGAGGCCTGTGATGACAATTTTGACTGGCCGGTCCTGCTTTGATCGAAAGTTTTGAACTGGATGCCGTCTTGCTTCATCCAGCGGGTAACCTCCCTGAACTCCAGCTCTGTCTGAACAAAAATTTTGAGATAAGGTCCAGTCAGGATGCTCCGTAAATTAGGGGCAATTTCTCTCATGAAAGACACTTGTGTCTTCCAGTTTTTGCTGCTTTTGAGATGTATTGCCGGAATCTCAGACTGCGGTGGGGGGGGCGGTACGTTCCGTACCTGCTCGGAATTAACTCCCTCACTAGTACTTGCAGTATCAATTTCTGCGTCATTGGATTGGTCGCTGATTAATGAATTTTTGATTTTTTCATACTTGTTAGTATTCCTCTCCTTTTTAGGAGTAGCATTTTTTGAAGTGGCTGTCAATTTGGAATTTGGGTGAGTGAGTGAGTGAGTGATTATGGCGCAAAACCAGAGATGATTATGACGCGCCAAACAAAAGATGAGATGATTACAATTGATGACATTAAAATTCAATAAATAAAAACAAGTAGATAAATGTACCAAATCCAGAGGATGAAGTCATATAAACACAAGTTAAAAGCACATATTAAAATTCAAGAGACAGTCTTCAAAACAAATTACATTTGGTAATAAAAGCCAATATCTTTTAAATAATAAAATAAATTAGAATTGACCTCTCTTCCGATTAAACGGTCGAGAGGTAAGTCACAGCTATTAAAATATTTCTGGCGAAGACTATTAAAACATGGACACTCAATTAAAATATGACGAACAGATAAACAAACATTACAGTTAAAACAAACAGGCTCATTTTCAGCTTTTAAAAGGTAGTTATGTGTCACTCTAGTGTGACCAATTCTGAGGCGAGTCAAAAGAACTTCCTCCTTACGATTTTGGGTTAATTCCCAGTGCTCAATTCTAGGTTTTACATGTCTTAATTTATTTTGAAGCTGAACATCCCAAAGTTGTTGCCATTTTTTTCGGATCTTTTGTTTTACAACACAACAAATGTCTGCAAAAGGGATGAGACGACTGGACAGTTCAACAGCACATTTTGCTGTGATATCTGCCAGCTCATTCCCTTTTATTCCCACATGCCCGGGAACCCAGCAGTACAGGATATCATACCCACGATTCATTAAGTTTATATGTATTTTGAGAATATCCACTATTACTGGATTTTGAGTATTAGGAAAAGCTTCCAAGGATTTAAGAGCACTATACGAGTCTGTATAAACTATGAACTTTTTGTGGCAGAGCTTTGAGATGTACAAAAGACCGTAATATATTGCAGTTAGTTCAGATGTTAAGACTGAAAAAGCATGGTGCAGGCATCGGCTCTCAATGGAATCTTGAAATACAAAAGCCATCCCAACATGATCATTTGACTTTGATCCATCTGTGTATATCGGATGATAACTGCTATATTTGTGCCTGTGCTCAGCGAAGAGTTGTCTGTAAACGATCTCGTTAGTGCTCGCCTTTACGTGATGTTTGAAAATATCGAGAAGCTGGATCTGTGCATTTTCCCAAGGTGGAATTTCAAAATTCTGTACTGCTTGGGGGTACATATCAGAGAGGGAAAGTTCCTCAATGACAGGGCGAACTCTTAAAGGAAAAGTAGGAACACAGGATGGACGTGTTTCATATAATGTGTTACACTCATTATCGTGTAAGCACAGCTTATTGGGATGTTCAGGTTGGGATAAGATATTAAAATAATGTAAATAGGACAATTGCTCACGCCTCAGATAAAGGGATGGTTCGTTAGAGTCAACATATAGGCTCTGTACAGGAGAAGTCCTGAAAGCTCCTGAACAAATCCGCAAACCTTGATGGTGAACAGGATCCAGTTTTAACAAAACAGATGAGCGAGCAGATCCATAAACCACTGAGCCATAGTCCAGTCTAGAGCGGATAAGCGCTCTGTAAATGCGAAGCATGGAGCAACGCTCTGCACCCCAGGAGGTGTTCGCCAACACTTTTAAAATATTTAGTGTTTTGAGACATTTCTTTCTCAAGTTTAAAACATGAGAAAGGAAAGTCAATTTCTGGTCGAACGTTACTCCTAAAAATTTCACTTCGGGCGCAATTGGAATAATTGTACCATTCAAATATAACTCAGGTTCAGGATGGAGACCACGCTTCCTACAAAAGTGCACGCACACAGTTTTCTGTTTCGAAAATGTAAATCCCTGTTTGTCTGACCATTCTTGGATCTTATTCAGAGCCATCTGCAATTGCCTCTCTATGTATCTCATGTCTGCTCCTCGACAGCTAATCTGTAAATCATCTACATATAGTGATCCCAAGATGGTAGGAGGAAGTTCTTTTAATACAGAATTTATTTTTAAACTGAACAGCGTTACACTAAGCACACAGCCTTGAGTGAGTGAGTGAGTGAGTGAGTGATTATGGCGCAAAAACCAGAGATGATTATGACGCGCCAAACAAAAGATGAGATGATTACAATTGATGACATTAAAATTCAATAAATAAAAACAAGTAGATAAATGTACCAAATCCAGAGGATGAAGTCATATAAACACAAGTTAAAAGCACATATTAAAATTCAAGAGACAGTCTTCAAAACAAATTACATTTGGTAATAAAAGCCAATATCTTTTAAATAATAAAATAAATTAGAATTGACCTCTCTTCCGATTAAACGGTCGAGAGGTAAGTCACAGCTATTAAAATATTTCTGGCGAAGACTATTAAAACATGGACACTCAATTAAAATATGACGAACAGATAAACAAACATTACAATTAAAACAAACAGGCTCATTTTCAGCTTTAAGAAGATAGCTATGTGTGACTCTGGTATGACCAATTCTGAGTCGAGTCAAAAGAACGTCCTCTTTACGATTTCCAGCAAAATCCCAATGCTCAATTCTAGGTTTGATGTTTCTCAACTTGTTGTGATGCTGAATATCCCAAATTTGCTGCCATTTTTTTCGTATCTTTCCCTTGATGACACACCAGATGTCTCTAAAAGGGATAAGGCGACTGGACAGTTCGACAGCAGATTTTGCCACGATGTCTGCAAGCTCGTTTCCCTTTATTCCCGTATGCCCGGGAACCCAGCAGTACAGGATTTCATATCCTCGTATCATTAAATTTCTATGAATTTTGAGAACATCCACTACCACAGGATTCTGAGCGTTGGGAAAAGCTTCCAAGGATTTAAGAGCACTATACGAGTCTGTGTAGACTATGAACTTTTTGTGGCAGAGCTTTGAGATGTACAAAAGAGCATAATATATTGCAGTTAGTTCAGATGTTAGGACAGAGAAAGCATGGTGCAGGCATCTGCCCTCTATGTAATTTTCAAATACAAAAGCCATCCCGACATGATCATTTGACTTTGATCCATCTGTGTATATCGGATAATAACTGCTATATTTGTGCCTGTGCTCAGCGAAAATTTGTCTGTAAACGATCTCGTTAGTGCTCGCCTTTACGTGATGTTTAAAAACATGAAGAAGCTGGATCCGTGAATTTTCCCAAGGTGGAATTTCAAAATTCTGTACTGCTTGGGGGTGCATATCAGAGAGGGAGAGTTCCTCAATGACAGGGCGAACTCTTAAAGGGAAAGTAGGAACACAGGATGGACGTGTTTCAAATAATGTGTTACACTCATTATCGAGTAAGCACAGCTTATTGGGATGTTCAGGTTGTGATAGAGTATTAAAATATTGCAAAAGGGACAATTGCTCACGCCTCAGATAAAGTGATGGTTCGTTACAGTCAACATATAGGCTCTGCACAGGAGAAGTCCTGAAAGCTCCTGAACAAATCCGCAGACCTTGATGGTGAACAGGATCCAGTTTTAACAAAACAGATGACCGAGCGGATCCATACACAACTGAGCCATAGTCCAGTTTAGAGCGGATAAGCGCTCTGTAAATGCGAAGCATGGAGCAACGCTCTGCACCCCAGGAGGTGTTCGCCAACACTTTTAAAATATTTAGTGTTTTTAGACACTTCTTTCTCAGGTTTAAAACATGAGAAAGGAAAGTCAATTTTCGGTCGAACGTCACTCCTAAAAATTTTACTTCAGGCGCAACTGGAATAATTGTACCATTCAAGTATAACTCAGGTTCAGGATGGAGACCTCGCTTCCTACAAAAGTGCACGCAGACAGTTTTCTGTTTCGAAAATGTAAATCCCTGTTTGTCTGACCATTCTTGGATCTTAATCAGAGCCATCTGCAGTTGCCTCTCTACATATCTCATGTCTGCTCCTCGACAGCTAATCTGCAGATCATCAACATATAGAGATCCCAAGATGGTGGGAGGAAGTTCTTTTAGTACAGAATTTATTTTTAAACTAAACAGGGTTACACTGAGCACACAGCCTTGAGGCACACCCTCTTCCTGTTCAAAAACATCCGAAAAAACAGAGCCAATTCTTACTTGAAAAGTTCTAGTGTTCAAGAAATTTTGAATGAAAATTGGTAGGTTGCCGCGCAAGCCACTCTCGTGAAGATCCCGGAGTATACCGTATCTCCATGCCTTATCATAAGCTTTTTCAATGTCGAAGAATATCGAGACAAGGTGGCTTCTTCTTACAAATGCTTTTCGAATAGATGTCTCTAAGAGGAGCATGTTATCTACAGTTGTTCTTCCCTTTCGAAAACCACTCTGATAAGGCGATATAATATCATTCTTTTCCAAGAAGTAGACTAGGCGGCTGTTTACCATCTTTTCAAACAGTTTGCAGAGGCAACTCGTAAGGGCAATTGGCCGATAGTTGGAGGGATTCCTCGGATCTTTCCCTGGCTTAGGAATAGGAATGACAACAGCTCTCCTCCATGCACTGGGAAAGGCATGCTCCTTCCACACCCTATTGTAAAGAGTGAGAAGGGCATTCAGTGACTTACAGGACAGATGCTTTAGCATTTCATAATTCACTCCATCAAGACCCGGAGAAGACCTATGTGTCTGCAATAAAGCACTCCTTAATTCAAGCATAGTAAAGTCTCTATTGTAAGGCTCAGATTTGGAAGAGTTGAATGCGATGGGATTTATTTCAGAGTGCTGCTTCATAGAAAGAAATGCAGGTGTATAGTTTCTGCTGGAAGAAACGGCAGCAAATGTCTCACCAATAGTATTCGCAATTTCTTCTATAGAGCTAATCACTCGGCCATCTTTTTCCAGAAAGGAAAGTGAGTGGTCTTTATACATTCCGCATGCTTTTCGAACTCTTTCCCAAACCCGCTTACTAGGCGTAGAGGATGTTATTGAGGACACATATGAAATCCAGGAATCCCTCTGGCTCTGCCTTCTTACTTTCCGTGCATTTGCTTTGGCTCTTTTAAAAGCTATGAGGTTTCGCAGAGTAGGATATCTACGAAAAATGCCCCATGCTTTTTTCTGTTTCTTCAGTGCTTCATGACAGTCGCGATTCCACCATGGTTTTGAATATTTTAGTAATTTTCCTGATGTTCTAGGAATGGAGAGCATAGCTGCCTGAATAATAGTATTAGTAACAGCTTCAACAGCGTCATCGATATGCGCATCTTCTACCATTTCATCTGTGAGCTCTGCAATGGAAGAGAAGAGTTCCCAGTCTGCCCTGTCCAGTATGAATCGAGGGGATCTCGACATGGGGTTTGCTCCTCTTCGTGCAAGAGACACAAAAATAGGATAATGATCGCTGTTGTACAGGTCATTTCCGACACTAAAAGTGCAAAATGGCAACAGAGATGGTGAACAGATGGCAAGATCGAGAGCGTGGAATGTCCTTGAAGGCTCATGGAAGTATGTATCTTGCCCATTATTTAGGAGACAAAGGCTATGATCTTCGATCATCTGCTCAATTTGTCTTCCTCGGCAATTTGTATCTTTGCTACCCCAGAGTGGACTATGGCCGTTAAAATCTCCTATTATAATAAAATGCTCAGGCAGCTGCTCTATTAGATTATTCAAATCTTGCTGATAAATGTGCTCATTTGGAGGCAAATACAAAGAAACAAATGAAACAACAATATCAAAATTTATTTGAGTAGCGACAACTTGGAGGGATGTCCGTAATTCAAAGGAAGTACATTTGAGGGATAATCCAGTGAGGAGAGGAGACCTACTCCTCCACTGGCACGTTCACTTGCAAGGTTATCCTTCCTGACGAAAGAAAACCTCCGAAGTTTTGCATGGTGTTCTGGTTTCAGATTTGTTTCCTGTATTGCTAAGCACACAGGATGGCACGCATTTATTATAGATTTGATGTCAAGCAAATTTCAGTGGAAACCGCGACAGTTCCATGACACGAGGGTGGCCATTATGAATTGTTTTTGTTTTTCCTGTGCTGTTCTTTTGTTTTTCGTGGAAGTAGATTGATGCCTGGGAAATTCCAGACCCTCTTCCACTTCCATAAAGTCTGAATCCGCAGATTCAGAAATCATGTCATCAAGAGGGCTATTGCTGCGACTTCTATTTTTATTTGATATTTTTTGTGTGGCAGTTTTCGGCTTACTTTGAATAACTGTTTCTTTCTTTTGTACTATATGGGTTGCATTTTCTTTTTTCTTGTTGGATGTAGACGGTTGGGTTTTATTTGGTAGGGTCTGTGTGCCTATTGATGTTTGGGTGGCAACTGTACGATATGATTTAACAGCACTGGCGTATGATGAATTTGGTCGAAGCTGTGTGCTCTGGACTAGTCTTCTGGCTTCGGCGTAAGAGATGTTCCTAGTAACTTTTGTAGTCTGGATTTCTTTTTCCGATTTCCATTTTGGGCACAAGCGAGAAAATGCTGGGTGGTCACCCTTGCAATTTATACACAAAGGCGCAGCGGTACAATTATCAGAATCGTGGTCAATCTGTGAGCATCGGGCGCATGTGAGGCTGCCACGACAAGACGTCTTAGAATGGCCGAAACGCTGGCATTGGAAACATCGCATAGGGTTTGGAATATAAGGTCTTACAGGAATATTTAGATATCCGGCCTTAATATTCTTAGGCAGATCAGGCGTGTTGAAGGTAAGGATCACGTGTTTCGTGTCTATCAACTTACCTTCTTTACGCATCTTGATCCGCCTTACACCGCAGACATTTTGTTCGGATAACTCAGAAGCGATCTCTTCTTCAGAAACATACAGAAGGTCGAATTCTGAGATTACACCACGACAATAGTTCAGTGACTTATGGGGTGTTACAGTGACATTCGCTTGCCCAAGTTTAGTAATCTGAAGTAAAGAAGCAGACTGGGTGGCTGAGTTTGTATCAATAAGCAAGTCTCCGGAGCGGAGACGCTTTATGTTTCTCGGCTCACCAATAGAAGACTGGATGTATTTATTTATTACGAAAGGAGACATCTTATGCATTTCGCCAGAAGGACTAGAGATGACTAGGAAACGGGGACTATTGTGATGATTTTTTTTATTTGCATCTGTCCGTAATTTTTTTGCAGAATTTTCAGAACTAGGTTGAGTGACAGGTTGAGTGACTGGTTTAGTAGTAGACGTTTCAGAGCTAGGTTGAATGATTGGTTTATTAGTAGATGGTTCAGAGCTAGGTTGAGTGACTGGTTTAGCAGTATACGTTTCAGAACTAGGTTGAGTTACTGGTTTAGCTGTAGACGTTTCAGAACTAGTTTAAATGACTGGAGTTACCTCGAAATCTTTAATTAAGTAGATATGAGAAGAAGCCATAGTGAAAGAATAAAGATTTGGGTCCGACGGCCCCGCCCACCACGGAGCCCAACAAGGGAACACAGATTCCTGTGTTAGGGCTAGCCGGACCTATACGCAAACTGAAGCCCCACAGTCGGCTTTCCCGAAAGCAGGTACTCCCGAGAGCTTGACCCCAAGCCACTGACACAAGGACTAGTGACCAGCCGATTGACACCCGTGAGGATGACTAAGGTGCCTCCCGTTTAGCTGAAGCAGAGGCCAAAGTAGTGTGTTGGGGACAGTACCTCGCCCCTCAACTACCAGGACCCTCCTTTCCAGCGACACGGGTCTCCACGCACTGCAAACACGTGGGCAGTTTTCTCGCCACTCGAAAACTAGAAACAAGGTCTGTTCCAGCCTCTCGTGACGAGCCCCAAACTCCGTAGAGAGAAACCACAAGGGAGAAGGGAAGGGAAAAAGATCCAGCCAAGAGGAGAGGAGACGGAAATGAGGATAGATCACTGGGGCTCCAGGATCGTGACACCCGTCTCACCTAGAAGATGATCCCCTGAAGGGCTAGGGTACCTCGGGATTGCCACACCCGTACTCACAAAAGTGAGCCCCCTGAGGGGGAAGAAGGGAAGGGAAAAAGTACCAGCCAAGAGGAGAGGAGACGGAAAAGAGTATAGATCACTGGGGCTCCAGGATATCATGACACACGTCTCACCAAGAAGATGATCCCCTGAAGGGCTAGGGTACCTCCGGATTGCTACACCCGTACTCACAAAAGTGAGCCCCTTGAGGGGTGTTTGTGAAGGAGACGAAGAAAATTCGAGTTTGAATCACTTACTTGCTAGACTCACTGTTAGACGTTACTTTTGAAACTTGCTCTTGTCTTGAGCGATAGAAAGGAGGAGATGTAATTTACGAAAGTGAGATGTTTTTCCGGCAAGGAGCATTTGTGCTCCCTGGCTGCGTTTTGGCTAAGAGGCGAGATTGAGGAGTGGACGAGTTTTACTGAAATATTTAAAGAGACTTTTTGCCCGACTTTCGAAGGTAAGGTAATAGTTAAGCTTCTGGTGATGAATAAAAGAGGATAGTTATCATCCAGTTGTGATTCCGGCACAGAACGGCAGATGCTATTCGGCAGCCAACTTGCTATCGGAAAAACCGGGGATGATGAGGACTTTCTCAAGTATCTTAAAAATAAGAAAGTTTCCTCCAGCGGGTATTAAATTCCTAACATTTATCAGCCAAGTTCCACCACGTCAATGTGAGATTCTATCCTCGACAGCTGGCCAGCGAACTTTAAAGATTCTGCTCGGGTGCTTGTTCCAGTGGCAAATTCTCTTCGATGCTGAGCTTGCGAATGTGTTGCTGAAAAATGATGGAGGCGGTGTTCTTCTATATTGCGGTCGGTGATCCTGAAAAACGTGAGACTCATTAGACGTCAGTGTTCCCCTTACGGAATGTATTACTCCCAGGACTCCGAGGACTATTTATCCCTGATTTCTCCTAGAATGCAAGGCCAGCCCGAGACATTTCCGGGTGCGTTTCAAGTCGTCTACATAACAGATAAGTTTTGTTTTGTTATCAATTTTCCTTCGAACTTTTGGGAATTGGAACTTTACTTTAAATTGAATCTTTAAATTAATTCTAAAAGACTAAATTGCCTCCCTTTTCCCCTTCTTAATTTACTGAGACAAACTTGAAGGTCCTCATATGAAATAGGATGTAATAATATAACTTGTTTGTGTAATCTTCCTTAGAACAGATGTTGAATTGCAGATATGTTTCCTTTAACCTCTTAGAAATTACTGCACGGGTACCTGTTAAATTAAAAGAGTCATGTAATAGATTTGCAAATCGTGGATTTAAATGTAACAAAAAGAAAAATGATAAATTGAAGAATTCACCTGTGTCTAAAATATGAAAATTGAATTGTAACTAAAAATAAGAAATTTGAGTCTCTGATTAGGATAAGATTTAACTTTAATTGTTGAGGAATTTGAATAAACTTGTATTTAATCTGGAACCTATTACTTAATGTTTTTCTTTATATCTTTCATGTGTTTTTCTTATATATATTGATTTTACATTTTGTATATTCGATCCTCTCACGGCACGGTCCCAGATGCATTTTCACAACGCAATGCACAAAAATTCCCTTTATAGATGTGGAAATTAGCTAACTCTTAATAGTTTAGTTCTCAGTTGATATTTAGTTAGTTGCGGTTTCACCTGTCTGTTTCTGCATTAGTTTCCTCCCTAAGAGGAAGCAGTAACACAGCATTGGTGCCATGATTCTCACGGAAAGTACAGAAACAGAATCTTGGTGTCGTACTCATAACAAAAATATGCAAAGATTTGTCTCTGATATTGAACACTGGTGCAAGCAATGGTGCATCTCCCCCAACACTCAAAAATCACAACTTCTGTTAATTAACAAGAAACGCATAATGACTCCTGCTAGAAGAGTGAGTCAGTGAGTGATTATGGCGCAAAAACCAGAGATGATTATGACGCGCCAAACACAAGATGGGATGATTACAATTGATGTCATTAAAATTCAATAAATAAAAACAAGTAGAAAAATGTATCAAATCCAGAGGATGAAGTCATATAAACACAAGTTAACAGCACATATTAAAATTCAAGACAGTCTTCAAA
This sequence comes from Stegodyphus dumicola, assembly GCF_044657685.1. Lineage (NCBI taxonomy): Eukaryota > Metazoa > Arthropoda > Arachnida > Araneae > Eresidae > Stegodyphus > Stegodyphus dumicola. Next base: position 144,334,375 of record NC_140778.1, on the reverse strand, counting down.
ACAAATTACATTTGGTAATAAAAGCCAATCTCTTTTAAATAATAAAATAAATTAGAATTGACCTCTCTTCCGATTAAACGGTTGAGAGGTAAGTCACAGCTATTAAAATATTTCTGGCGAAGACTATTAAAACATGGACACTCAATTAAAATATGACGAACAGATAAACAAACATTGCAATTAAAACAAACAGGCTCATTTTCAGCTTTGAGAAGATAGTTATTAGTGACTCTAGTGTGACCTATTCTGAGGCGAGTCAAAAGAACTTCCTCCTCACGATTTCCAGCAAAATTCAATTCCATGTTCAGCCATGTTCAATTCTAGGCTTGACGTTTCTCAACTTGTTGTGATGCTCAACATCCCAAATTTGCTGCCATTTTTTCCGCATCTTTCCCTTGATTACACAGCAGATGTCTCTAAAAGGAATAAGGCGAGTGGACGGTTCAACAGCATATTTGGCTGCGATGTCTGCAAGCTCATTTCCCTTTATTCCTGCATGTCCAGGTACCCAGCAGTACAGGACTTCATATCCTCGAATTGTTAAATTTCTATGAATTTTGAGAACATCCACTACCACAGGATTCTGCGTGTTGGGGAAAGCTTCCAAGGATTTAAGAGCACTATACGAGTCTGTATAAACTATGAACTTTTTGTAGCAGAGCTTTGAGATGTACAAAAGACCATAATATATTGCAGTTAGTTCAGATGTTAGGACTAAGAGAGCATGGTGCAGACATCGGCCCTCAATGTAATCTTGAAATACAAAAGCCATCCCGACATGATCATTTGACTTTGATCCATCTGTGTATATCGCATGATAACTGCTATATTTGTGCCTGTGCTCAGCGAAGAGTTGTCTGTAAACGATCTCGTTAGTGCTCGCCTTTACGTGATGTTTGAAAATATCGAGAAGCTGGACACGTGCATTTTCCCAAGGTGGAATTTCAAAATTCTGTACTGCTTGAGGGCACATGTCAGAGAGGGAAAGTTCCTCAATGACAGGGAGAACTCTTAAAGGAAAAGTAGGAACACAGGATGGACGTGTTTCATATGATGTGTTACACTCATTATCGAGTAAGCACAGCTTATTGGGATGTTCAGGTTGGGATAGAATATTAAAATATTGCAAAAGGGACAATTGCTCACGCCTCAGATAAAGTGATGGTTCGTTAGAGTCAACATATAGGCTCTGTACAGGAGAAGTCTTGAAAGCTCCTGAACAAATCCGCAGACCTTGATGGTGAACAGGATCCAGTTTTAACAAAACAGATGACCGAGCGGATCCATAAACAACTGAGCCATAGTCCAGTCTAGAGCGGATAAGCGCTCTGTAAATGCGAAGCATAGAGCAACGCTCTGCACCCCAGGAGGTGTTCGCCAACACTTTTAAAATATTTAGTGTTTTTAGACACTTCTTTCTCAGGTTTAAAACATGAGAAAGGAAGGTCAAATTTCGGTCGAACGTCACTCCTAAAAATTTTACTTCGGGCGCAACTGGAATAATTGTACCATTTAGATATAACTCAGGTTCAGGATGGAGACCTCGCTTCCTACAAAAGTGTACGCACACAGTTTTCTGTTTCGAAAAAGTAAATCCCTGTTTGTCTGACCATTCTTGGATCTTATTCAGAGCCATCTGCAATTGCCTCTCTATGTATCTCATGTCTGCTCCTCGACAGCTAATCTGTAAATCATCTACATATAGTGATCCCAAGATGGTGGGACCTCCTAGAAGAAAACTTAAAATTTTCAATATTATTGTACCTGAAGTTAAAAAAGCTACTTACCTCGGTGTTGTCCTGAATAAGCAATTTAAATGAAAAGACCATATTATTAAAGTCAGAAGCAAAAGCTCACACAGTAACGAACAATCTTGCACCCCTACTGGGTAAATACTCTAAATTGGATCTTTCCCGTAAGAGACGTTTTTATACGGCCTTTATTTATTAGGTCAATTTTTTCCTGTGCATCCCCTGCTTGGGCTACTGCTACAACTAAAGACCTTTATAAACTGCAAATTCTACAAAATAAGTTTATGAGACTTACTACAAATGCACATTTTTATGTGTCAAACGACACTCTTCACAAAGATCTTAAACTGGATACGTGTTGAAAAATACCTCCATAAAATGAACAAGAACTTTTTAGACAAAGCCATACAATGCGACTTTTTACGTCATTTCAAAGTTTTTGATTATATTCCACTCAGAGAGGACAGTTGCATCAGACCTTACGCGGCTCACCTCACCCATGATGATAATTTCACTACATAGTTCGATTTCACGGATTTTCCCGTATATAGTGTATATGTCATAATAAAATCAAAGGAAAAGGAAAAGACGGAACACTATCGATGCGCTGTAGATGCGTGATTAGATCCATATTGAAGAAGAAGTAATCTGACTGCGTCGTAAGCTAATGTGTTGACTTCGTAAATAAAACTTGGCAGTAGAAGCGATTTTAATTCCATTTTTATTTCCAATTGATATTTGTGGCCACAATCACTTGGCACTCTAGTCGTGCCTTTCCACAGAAGATTTACATTTTTGATATTGTTGGGATAGCAAGCAAGCCAGCGAAATTATATCTTAGCAGAGTAAAGAGCAAAGCTGAAGTGCGTAGTTATGAAAGATGGAAGTACGTGAAGAGAAAAGTTTTGGTTTACAAGGTCAGTTTCAGTTCTTAATTATTACGTCATCAGAGTTGCGCGGCCCATAGAGTGATCTAGAAATGACGCAATGCAGAGAAGTTATTACGATTTTAGAATAAAGAGGAAGAATTAATGTTTTTAGTTATTCTGATTCATACATTTTTATCTTACATATATATGTTATTTTATCATTTGAATCTCTTTATGTGTCTTGTATTTGTATTGTATGTAATATGTTACCATATCTGATTTTAATAATAATATTCTCAGACTTATTCTCTTATTTTAATCACCCATCCATCATGAAACAACACACCAGACACCAACTTATACTTAGCCTCTCCATGCCCGCGGCTTTCTTTCTTCTTGTGATGCTGGTCACCCCCTTTTTCTCATTTCCAACGCCTTCTCACTCCCCGGTCAGACCGTTCAACATCTTGTGCCCTACTGGGATACTTAGTCAGAGAGCCGGCAACCTCGCAAGCTTAACAGAGACGGCCCGGCATAAGAGTATAAAATATATATATATATATCTTGGTAAAGCAAGAGAAGAACCCATATCTTTGGTCATGACCAAACATGGAGATTTCGCAGGGTGACCTCCATGGGTGACAGTCGTGTCTAACATGAGCTCCTCACCGAACGAAGTGACCTCCGAGAAGCCGGAAGCAAGGATCGGCATTTCCGTCCCGAGTGCAATGGATACATCGCCACATCCTCCGCTCTCGACACTTTCATCATCTTCTTCAATTGTTCCTGTTCCTGATTCTGGTTCCAGTACTCCCCAGATACTCTACTTATGGAATTGAAGCAGCTCTACCAACTGAAGGCGCGCTTTACTGATCTTGAACAGACTCTCGCAAGAGCCAAGCGAACTACTCCTCTGGCCAGCTTTGACTTGAAAGTAGTACAGCATGACAGCCAGGTAATTTTACACTCTCTTACCACGCTTGCCAAACGTCTTCAGTTACCTCTCTTCAGTATTCCCCCTACAGAGGAGGAATGCATTAGCAAAATTCTCTCAGTCGTGCAAAAATCAAAAACTGATTTGACCATAGGCAAAATAATCAACCAAAAAAATTTGGTTAGCGATTCTACCAAAAATAACTCTTCGAAAAAATCAAAATTGCAAAATTCTCAAAAACCAATCTTAACACCTGCCAAACTACAAACTGAAAAAGTAATCAATTTAACTAGCAAAAAGATCCAAAATTTAAACCTCAATAAGCGAGAAAGCTTAGTAAATCCTAAATCAAAGAAATTAAGAAAAGCAGATAACGAAGGTTTTATCGAGCCTCCCCGCCATCTTGTCACAAAAGGCGCGGGAATCAAGCATCTTCACAGTCAGAACCGGTCATCTCTCAAAGCCTGCCCCCATTCTGGAGCGAGCGCCCCCCCCAGGATGAAAATGCTTTCCCTGCTGACGCAGAGCAAGTTCTGAATCACGATTCAGAGGAGAAAGCAGAGAGTAGCGATCCCCCCCCCCCAGTCACGAAGAATTCCTTATTTCTTCGTTGACCCGAAGGATTTCAAATTTCTTGTTACTGTGGTTCAAAACGCAGTTCCCACAGCACAATGCCAAATGAAAGGAAGGTATTTAAGAATATCTGTGCAAACAGAAAATGATTACCGCACCATTGCGAATATTCTGACAACGCACGGTGCACAATACAAGTCCTTTAACTTAAAACAGGATCATCCGATCAAAGCAGTAATTTGGGGACTCCCTAATACCTCCAATACAGACAAAATAATGCAAGAGTTATCCTATATCTAATACAGCGTTTTGAGTGTTACTCAGTTCCGGAAGCATAAAAACCGGCACCCTATTCCTTTATTCCTAATACAACTAAATCCTTCAGTCAACGCATTCGATATATTTGAAGAAACCAGAATGATGGGTCTTGATATTAGTGTTGAAAAACACATTGGAAGCAAAGGACCGAGCCAGTGCTGGCGCTGCCAGGGCTTTTTTCATAGCTCAGCCGTCTGTACACTGCCCATCAAGTGCCTGAAATGCTCTGGACCGCACTTTGCGGCTCAGTGCACTAAGGACCCACACGAGCCAAATACTTGTGCAAACTGCCTTGGTAGTTATGCCAGTAACTGGCTTCACTTTCCTCGCCACCCAAATAATAGGAATAAGGCAAAAAAATTCCACCCTTCTGGACACGGTGATGTCTTGGAATTATTCTGGTCTTCTTGTTATCTCTAGCAGCATTACCGGCCAACTCAAGAACCTCAGCTGCCCAGTATTCTAAAACTGCAGCAAGATACACTGGAGCTCCAGCACCAACTCTTTCTGCATAATTTCCCTTTCGCAGAAGACGATGGATACGACCTACAGGAAACTGAAGACCACGACTGGACCCGAGTCTTGCTCTTCCCCTTAACTTTGCCACCTTTTCCACGACCAGACATGGTGATATTATTTGTGGGGTATACGAAATATTGACTACCGACGGTCCTGGACAGACATTTTTATCAACTCTGTACTTATTATGTCTGGCCAATCAGATCCCGAGTTTTGAATCCGAATAGAATCGTAGCCTCGCAATATTTGTTACGTACTCATCGTTGACACATCAATTGTCATTCCTCTTGTTTCTTCTCTACATTATTTAAACCTGTTATATCAAATTACCTGTACTGAGCAAAAGCATTTTATGACCAAATATTCATAATTTCAGAATATTATTCTTATTAAAATTATCTTATGTATATTAAACATTAATCAAGAATACTTCTTATTCTCATAAATGGATGAGAGAAACGTGAAGAGACATATCTGGTGATAAATTTACTGTTCATTCCTTCTCTTTCAACTGGCAAAATGCTTCATTATACAAACTTCTGACATATAGTTTCACTGTATATATGCACTCCTACTGTGAGTACACAAGTAGAGTGAGTAACTAGTTGTGTATACGAAAAAAAATTCAAAATATGCTCTTGATTGTAGATAAATTTACTGTAAAAAAAATAAGAAGAATTAAATATATGAATGTATAAAAGGTACACGGTACATGCACATGCATACACGGTAATTCAACATTTCTTCGCCCGAATAGATAAGCACAAGTGCTGTAGAAAAATCTGCACAAGAATGAATATATTGGGAACCAAAAGAGAAGTTAAGAACTACTTTATTCCAATTGAGCGTTCTATCCAGGTTGCATCCAAGCTACCCGAAGAGAAATCTACCTATTAGCCAGTCAGGGGAACTCCTCACTGGCACCCGTACATCTCGGCCACTTCAAACCCTTGTCGGTTACAACCAAATCCCTAAAGAAGCTGCAAGTGCTGTACATACCGAAAACGTAGTTGATTTCTTGACATTTTTAACAATTATTGAGCTGTAGAAAAGAAAACATAATGCAATCTTCTTCAATTGCCTATAGTTTTTGCTTTGCACTGAGGTAGTTTGACAGAATTCGTTTATACGAAATCTCTCAATTTTATTTCTTAGTTAATTTATTGAACTGTATTTTGCGAAACAGTGAAGTAGTATTCATTGAATAAATATTGTTAAGTTTCTGATGTATGTGTACACTAATTAATTGACCGAACTTGGTAGTTCTTAAATTCATATCACACACGCCTAGTATTTTCGCGCATTTAGCTGCTGAAAAATTATCAGTAAAGACGCAAAGTAAGTAATTTAGAACTAAATGTTCACAAAGATCAGATACTGAAATTAATAATTCATAAATTTGAAATAATCCTGTCATTGCAATAGCCAATTTAAGAAATGTTAAAACAATAACTTTTCAGACAAGCAATACCCCTACTGATTAGAAGAAATGCTATGCTGCAGCAGATCTGCATATATATATATTTAAATTCTGTAAACATAAATAACTATTCAAGTAGGTTGATATAGGTATGGCTGTCATTCATTGAAAATACTTAGTTACATAAATGTTGAAGAAAAAAAAGAGAAAACGAAAAAGTTTTATACATTTTATTTCTACACTAAATTAAGTCACACATAATATAACACAGAATCAAAACACATTGCAGGAATGCACTGCAATCATCACTCACTGTTGCCATTTAGTGAGGAAATAAAACTGTTGCTACTTACACTGTCTATAAATAGCTATTGAAATGCAAACAAACCCCCAATATCTATTTGAGGGTGGTGGAGATCCAATAGAATTCATTCTTCAAAACAATGCCATTGTGCTGAAATGACCCCTCAGCTCATAAAGTGGTCAGATCAGGTCAGACAAGTGTAGCAAGATGGTGCATGTTTGATGGTAAATGTGATGTTTGATATTTTAATTCCCCCAAATGTAGGATATTGAACTAAAGAATATAGTTTTTATTGGAAGGTAAGTTCATTCAAGATTATATTTTTGATTTGTAAAAGTAATATGAATATTAATAGCTATCTATAAGTAATATGAATACTTTTATGATGAAAGCAATTTGCCAAACAATTTTTTCCTTCTTAGTGTTCATTGTTTATATTTTCCTTAACCAGGTTTTTCGTATGAAATGTCTTGTAATTTTTTTCTTTCCTGTTGTGTAAATGTTTATTGTTTATAATATTAATTGTTTTAGAAAAAATAATATCCCATAATTCTAAATGCTTGGTGAAGTCTTCCTCTTAATATAGTGCATCTTCATGTGAATACTTTACTGCATATGTGTATTTCATTTGATCAAATATTTTTTGATGTTAAAAATATTTATTTGATGTCATATTTATTTGTATACTTTGTATTTATGATGTATATGAAAACCCTGAATACTTTACTATGTATGCACATGTGAATACTTTGCTGTGTATATGAAAAATTGTGTATTTATTTGTTACTGTTTAATGTCTTTGAAGTTATGCATGTTGAAAGATAAAACTGTAATTTTGAAATGCTTGGTATGCATCTTGAAAGATAAATGTTATGGATATGGATAATCTCTTTGCAAACTGTATTAGTGCATCAGTGCTTGAAGGTATGCATGTTGAAAGATAAATGTTCTCACAGACCTTCAGTGAATTTGTTGTTACTACTGTTTTTCACTACTGTTTAGTGTTTATCTTCTAAAGTTTAGTTCTTATCTTTAAATATTTCTCTTTGCAAACTGCATTAGTGTAGTTGACTGCATTACTGCTATGAAAACTGCATTACTGAAAATATGAAACATATGAAAAACTGAATAGTCTTATTAATCATATTACATGCATGATCTCAGCGGATTCAGCAGCACGATTCAGTAATGAGATCATTATCAGTTCTAATTTGAGTAATAATTAGAATATTTGAATAATTTACTCAAAAGCTCATTTAATGCAGATGGAATCATCTCACATTTCCCAGAAGGCGTGCAGTATTTAGTGAATATTACACAATTTCTTGAAATTGTTATTGATTGATGTTCTGTGACATTGGATAAGATATCGGATTTGTGGTATGAAATGTCACCTATTTGTATGTTGTCAAAATATGTATTTTTAATCAATAAATATGTTTAAATATGGTTTTTTTAATGAAAAACTGAAGTTGACAGTGACTGTTGTATCAGAAATGTCACATTTGTATTAAATTGTACAATCAATGAAAAACTGAGGAAACGACTGTATTTTCTAATGCGATAACGAAGGGAATGAAAAGTTTTGAAGTTGATGAGGAAACGAATGTATTTTCTAATGCGACAATCAAGTCCATAAATTATAAATGTGGCAACAAAGGAAATGATAAGTTCTGAAACTGTAGAAACGACTGTATTTTCTAATGCGGCAAATGTGAAAAATAAGTCCATAAATTATAAATGTGGCCACGAAGAGAATGAAATGTTCCTTATATCTTGGCTTTGTTGAATGTCTTCTTTTGATAGATTCGGAGAAAGGCTGTGGTCAAACCATTTGAGATACATGCGAGGATTTATGAAAGCAAAGCAATGACAGAAAGATAGCATTTTGTGATGCATCAGTTTATTAAATTTAAACCGGAGAAATCTGAATTTTTAATAATATTTAATTAAATTTTTTAATTAAAAAAATATGATTTATTTGCGTAGAAGAAATTTCATCCAGACGATATCTCCACCCCGCCCCTACCTTCCTTCCTTCCTGCCCCCCTTTGGGGTTCGAACCCGGGCCTTTAGCTTCGCTAACCACTGTCCCGTCTGGGCAGGCTAGCCAGTTTCCTGTCCCGCCAGCACTTGCTATGCTTTGCATACCGTTGAATGTTTTCGTTCCAGTTACTCGGAGAAAGGCTGTGACTGAGCTAGTGAAACAATTCGTGATACGTACACCTGAAAACTACAACACTGATATGCATACATTTTGATAAATAGCAAACTTATGAAAAACCACCTGCATTGAAATGTATTAAGGCTGATTTCCGGAAAGCAGTGTGTATATAAGTGAGCTGGGACTTTAAACAACTAACCTCTGGATGTGCTAAACTACAATTTTTCCTTATTCAGCTATCGTGTGTGTATTAGATCCTCATTTCGAAGATAAGAAATTGGATGCAGAGCAATGAGGATAAAGATGATGACTTGTAGAGCTGAAATATATATGATCAATTTCTTTTGCAAAGAGTGTTAATTAATTTTAAAAACGCCAATATGAAATTATAAATTGTACAATTAAAATATAATGAATAAATGAGTGATAAATTGAACAATGAGTGATTTGAGGATAAGCAGGTAACAGCTAACCTTTATCATATTCTGGCCCTGAAAAGGGCCTTTTTTGATGGGTAAAGCTTTGAAAATTTACTTAGAGCTGGTGTACTTGGTGACAGCTTTGGTTCCTTCCGAAACAGCATGTTTTGCCAGTTCACCAGGCAACAATAGACGTACTGCAGTTTGTATTTCTTGGCTAGTGATAGTACTCCTCTTATTGTAATGAGCTAAGCGAGAAGATTCAGCTGCAATTCTTTCGAAGATGTCATTAACGAATGAATTCATGATAGACATAGCCTTATTCGAGATGCCAGTGTCGGGGTGAACTTGTTTCAAAACTTTGTAGATGTAAATAGTGAAAGATTCCTTCCTGCGCTTCTTCCTCTTTTTCTTGTCACCAGCTCGGACAGCTTTCTGTGCCTTTCCGGCCTTTTTTACAGCTTTCCCAGATGCTCGAGGAGGCATTTTTAAGAGTCTGCGAATGAACGAAAATCCAAAAAATGCACATTAGATGCAGCATATTTATTGAATTTCATTCTTTTCATTTCCATCCAATGAGAAACGTTCTAATACAGCCTATCTTGGAGAGAAAAGGTTCATTATAATACATATATATACAAATTATTGTTATTACAATTTCATATTACTGATATTGTGGATTATAGTTATGAGCCACATTTTTTTAAATTTCTGATTTATTGATTTTTTTTACTTGTTCTTCCCTTGGGGGGAGGGGAATCTCTTTTCCAATGGGAAGTACTTATGACGAATAAAACCCCTCTTATTAATAAAAGTATATGACAGAGGTGCACAAAATGAAGTAATACTCTAAAACTTCGAATTTTGGGTTACTTACATATTGTTTATTTTGCTATTTGTAAGCGTCAACGGCCATACCATGCTGAAAGTACCGGTTCTCGTCCGATCACCGAAGTCAAGCATTCGCAGGGCAACCACCGTGGGCGAAAGACATCTCGTCATGAGCTCCCAACCCAATGATGTTAACCCACCGAAGCCGGAAGCAATGGCCGGCACCCCAGTTCATACCGCAATGGATACTTCATCACCTCATCTTTCATCAATTTCATCTACATCTTCAACCTTTCCTGAGCCTATTAGCAGTACTCCTGTTCCGGATCCCGAAATCGTTCCGGTTCCAGATCCTGACACCCTCCTCATAGAGCTGAAACAACTTTACCAGCTAAAAGCAAGATTTACGGATTTAGAACAAACTCTGGCCAGAAGCAAGAGAGCTACTCCACTGACTAACTTCGACATGAAGCAAGTGCAGCAGGAATCTCAGGTCGTATTAACCTCCCTCACCTCTCTTGCCAAACACTTACAATTGCCACTTTTCAGCATTCCTCCTACAGAGGAGGAATGTATTAGCAAAATTCTTGCAGTTGTCAAAAAATCTAAAACTGATTCCTTGGATAGACCTACTTATGATCATAGGCAAAAATCTCAAACAATTAATTCGGAAACCAGCAAAAATAACTCACCAAAAAAATCAAAACCTAATTCAATTCAAAATTCTGATAAGAAAAATATTTTAGCACCAGCTAGATTGCAAACCGATAAAATCATAAATTCTACTAGCCAAAAAATTCAAAACCTAAACCTTAACAAAAGAGAAAGTCTCACAAATCCAAAATCTGAAAAACTTAGAATCACCGATAGCGAAGGATTTTCTGAGCCACCCCACCATTTAATCTCTAAAGACACAGGAAAACAGCAGCTGAACCAGCCAGAACCGGTCGCTTCTCGAAGCCTCCCCCCCTTTTGGAGCGAGCGCGAAGAGAACGACCCCCCCCAAGCTGAAACTAATCCTGCAGCAGCAGTTGAATCACAACGCCGAGTCAGAGGAGCAAGGAGAGAGTAGTACTTCCCCCACCCCCACCCGGTCGCGAAGAATTCCTTACTTCTTCGTCGACCCAAAAGACTTCGAATTTCTTGTTACTGTAATTCAAAATGCCGTCCCATCGGCCCAGTGCCAAATGAAAGGCAAATATCTGAGAATTGCAGTACAAGAAGAAAATGATTATCGCACCGTCGCATCTATTTTAAATATGCACGGTGCCCAATATAAATCTTTCAATCTTAAGCAAGACAGACCGATCAAAGCAGTAATTAGGGGCCTTCTTATTACTGCCAAGACGGAAAAAATAGCCCAAGAATTAACTTATATTGGATATAGTGTTCTGAGTGTTACTCAGTTTAAGAAACACAAAACCCGGCACCCCATGCCTCTTTTCTTAGTACAACTAAATCCCTCATTAAATGCTTTTGATATTTTTGAGGAGACAACAATAATGGGTTTGGACATAAACATCGAAAAGCATATCGGAAGAAAAGGCCCAAGCCAGTGCTGGCGCTGTCAGGGCTTTTTTCACAGCTCAGCTGTATGCACTCTACCTATCAAATGTCTTAAATGCGCTGGGCCGCATTACGCAGCACAGTGTACTAAGGACCCAGAACAACCAAACACTTGTGCGAATTGCCTTGGCAGCCATGCCAGTAACTGGCTCCACTGTCAACGCCATCCAAGCAATAAAAATAAAAGCAAAAAACCCCCAACTTTTAGACAAGGTGCCGGGATTACAAAATTTGTACCTGCTCCCACTCCTGCTCCTCTCAGCAGCACGGATCCCCTCTTCTCATCTATTGTTTCCGGACATAAAAATAATCCTGGACTTCCTAAACCCAAGCCTCAAAGAACCAACCCATCTCCAATCCAGAAGCAAGAACAGCATCAGATCCAGACGCCACAACTAGTGTGACCAATTCTAAGGCGAGTTAAAAGAACTTGTTCCCTGCGATTGCTAGTAGTATCCCAATGCTCTATTTTAGGCTTCACCCTTCTCAACTTGTTGTGAAGTTGAAGGTCCAAAAGTTGCTGCCATTTCTTTCGGATCTTCTTTTTTATGACACAACGGATATCTTTAAAAGGGATGAGGCGGCCGGACATTTCAACAGCAGATTTCGCTGCGATGTCCGCCAGCTCATTGCCCTTTATTCCTGTATGTCCGGGAATCCAGCAGTACAGAAGTTCAAATCCACCACATGTCAATTTAATATTCAACTTGAGAACATCCACATCACAGGATTCTCAGTGCTAGAAAAGGATTCTAAAGCTTTCAATGCACTGTAGGAGTCCGTATATACAATGAATTTCTTCTATAGAGCTATTCACTCGACCACCTTTTTCCAAAAAGGAAAGTGAGTGGTCTTTATAGATTCCACATGCTTTTCGAACTGTTTCCCAAACCAGCTTACTAGGCGTGGAGGAGGTTATTGACGACACATATGAAATCCAGAAATTCCTTTGGCTCTGCCTCCTTACTTTTCGTGCATTTGCTTTGGCTCTTTTAAAATGTAATGAGGTTTCGCAGAGTAGGATATCTACGAAAAATACCCCATGCTTTTTTCTGTTTTTTCAGTGCTTGATGACAATCGCGATTCCACCAGGTTTTCGTATATTTCAGTATTTTTCCTGATGTTCTAGGAATGGAAAGCATAGCTGCCTCAATAATAGTATTAGTAACAGCTTCAACAGCATCATCGATATGCGCATCTTCTACCATTTCATCTGTGAGCTCTGCAATGGAAGAGAAGAGTTCCCAGGCTGCCCTATCGAGTATGAATCGAGGGGATCTCGACATGGGGTTTGCTCCTCTTCGTGCAAGAGATATAAAAATGGGATAGTGATCGCTGTTATAAAGATCAATTCCCACACTAAAAGTGCAAAATGACAGCACAGATGGTGAACAGATGGCAAGGTTGAGAGCGTGGAATGTCCTTGAAGGCTCATGGAAGTAAGTATCCTGCCTATTATTCAGGAGACAAAGGCTATGATCTTCGATCATCTGCTCTAATTGTCTTCCTCGACAATTTGTATCTTTATTACCCCAGAGCGGACTATGGCCGTTAAAATCTCCTATTATGATGAAAGGCTCAAGCAGCTGCTCTAAAAGATCATTTAAATCTTGCTGATCAATGTGCTCATTAGGAGGCAAATAAAGAGAAACGACTGAAACGAGAGAAGTCGTCAAAGGAAAGGAACTTGAGGTATAGTCTAGTGAGGTGAGGAGGCATACACCACCACTGGCACGCTCACCTGCAAGGTGATCTATCCTTCCGACGAAAGAAAACCTCCGAAGTTTTGCATGTTGATCTGGTTTCAGATTCGTCTCTTGTATTGCGATGCACACAGGATGATAAGCATTGATCATAGCTTTGAAGTCAAGGAAATTGCGGTGGAAACCGCGACAATTCCAGGAGACGAGGGTGGCCATTATGATTGATGTTTGTTCTTTCTGTGTTCCTTTTCAGTTTTGCACGGAAGCAGATGTTCGGGAACTTCCAGACCGTCTTCCACTTCAATACTGTCTGAATCTGCAGATACAGAAATAGTTTCATTTACAGAACTATTGCTGGGACTTCTATTTCTGTTAATTGGTTTTGGAGGGACATGTTTTGGTTTGCTTTGAATAGCTATTTCTTTAGTTTGTACGATGTGTGTTGTATTTTCTTTTTTCTTGTTTGCAGGTTGCTGGGTTTTTTTTGGTTGAGTCTCTGTACTTATGGAAGTTTGGGTGGCTATAGTGTGTGTTGATTTAACGGCGCTGGCATATGATTTTTTTGAATGAGGCTGTGTGCTTTGAACTTGTCTCCTGGCTTCAGCATATGAAATATTCCTAGAAACTTTTATGGTCTGAACTTCCTTTTCTAATTTCCATTTTGGACAGGAACGGGAAAATGCTGCATGGTCGCCCCTGCAATTAATACACAGTGCTGCAGCACTGGAATTATCGCTGTCGTGGCCAACCGACGAACACCGAGTGCACGTCAGGGTCCCACGACAGAACATCTTCGAATGGCCAAAACGCTGCCACTGGAAGCATCCCATGGGGTTTGGAATATAAGGCCTTACAAACAATTTAGATATCCAGCCTTAATATTTTTCGGCAGATCAGGCGATTTGAAGGTCAGGATCACGTGTTTCGTGTCAGTCAACTGACCTTCCTTACGCATCTTGATCCACCTTACATCACATACTTTTTCGTCAGCTAACTCGGAAACGAACTCTTCTTCTGAAACACACAGAAGGTCGATTTCCATGATCACACCTCTACAAAAATTCAGAGTTTTATGCGCTGACACAGTTATAGCTACATTTCCAAGTTTGTTTTGTGACAAAAGGGAAGCAGATTGGGTTGGCGTGACAGTACCTATAAGCAGGTCTCCAGAACAGAGACGCTTTATGTTCTTTGGTTCACCTATGCAAGAATGGATATATTTGTTTATCAGAAAAGCAGACATCTTTTTAAATTCTTCAGAGGCACTGGAAACAACAACAAAGCAAGGACATTCAGTTGTTACTTTGGCATTTGCATCAGTACAAATTTTCTTGCTCACAGATTTGTCAATGTTTTCAATATCTTTATTCGTGTCGCTTGATTCAGGTTTTTTTAAAATAAATAAGGAAGACATGATTGAAAAATATAAGATTCGGGTCCTACGGCCCTGCCCACCACGGAGCCCAACAAGGGAACACAGATTCCTGTGTTAGGGCTAGCCGGACCAATACGCAATCTGAAGCCCAACAGTCGGCTTTCCCGAAAGCAGGTACTCCCGAGAGCTTGACCCAAGCCACTGACACAAGGACTAGTGACCAGCCAATTGACACCCGTGAGAACGACTAAGGTGCCTCCCGTTTAGCTAAAGCAGAGGCCAAAGCAGTGTGTTGGGGACAGTACCTCGCCTCTCAACTACCAGGACCCGCCTTTCCAGCAACACGGGTCTCCACGCACAGCAAACACGTGGGCAGTTTTCTCGCCACTCGAAAACTAGAAACAAGGGCTGCTCCAGTCTCTCGTGATGAGCCCCAAACTCTGTAGAGAGAAACCACGAGGGAGAAGGAAAGGGAAAAAGTTCCAGCCAAGAGGAGAGGAGACGGAAAAGAGGATAGATCACTGGGGCTCCAGGATCGTGACACACATCTCACCAAGAAGATGATCCCCTGAAGGGTTAGGGTACCTTGGGATTGCCACACCCGTACTCACAAAATATAGCTTCTTGAGGGGGATCTGCAAATATGATCCGGTTCTGTTTTAAATGGAGAAGACATGTATGTATCACCAAAATAGCTAATGAACAGTCAATTACGATCAAAGTATTTCGCAGAAATTCCTTAACAGACTGTTTTACATTAGAACAGGAAATGGCATACTGCAAGCCAGAGGGAATACGGAGTTAAGGGATCTATGGGAACATAATGTCCAGTCCTTTCATTGCTATTAACGATTTTCAGTTTGTAGCATCGCAATTGCCTTTCCAAGTGTAATTTCATCCGATTTTGTCACTACCGATTCTAGCAAGGAATAGATGGAATTATTTTCTTTTAGTTAAGGAAGTTGTCGGAGACAGGGATACGTGTCTGCAATGGTGTGTTTCTGAAGGATTACTGCCTTTATCAAAAACATGTTCTGAAGGGCATAATATGAAATTATGCAAAAAGAGAGTTGGATTAGATATGTTTCGCTGCCGACGTTTTAACACCTCTGGTAAAGATGAGCAAGTGTCTCAGGCAAAAGGCACTTGGTTCGCCAAAACCAAACTTTCTCCTGAGAAAGTAATAATATTAACGTATATTTTTTCTCAGGGAGAAAGCTATGAAAATGCTGTTTCACAGAGCAGCATTGACAACAAAGTAACTTCGTCGGAAACAGTGAGCGATTGGTATTCTTACTGTCGCGGACTGGTTTCTGACACGCTGGCTACGTGCAATGCATTCATTGAAAATTGCCGGTGTCGGCTGCGTGGTTGAAATCGACGAAACAAAAATAGGCAAAAGAAAGTACAACGTTGGAAGGGTCGTTGAAGGGACGTGGATAATTGGAATGTTTCAAAGAGAAACGAAGGATTTTCGGCTAGAAATATGTCCAGAAAACAATAGATCTGCGGCGACCCTGATACCACTAATAACAAAGCACGTGGCTAAGGGAACCACAATCATTACTGATGAATAGCGGGCCTATGCATCTTTAGCCAACAATGGGTATTATGTGCACCAGACCATAAATCATTCAACCCATTTTATTAATCCGGCAACTGGCGCACATACTCAGTCTATCGAGTCCAACTGGAGACCTCTGAAAGTTAAACTGCAGAAAAGTGGTCTTCATAAGGAAAACCTAGCAGATCATTTTCTCGAATATTTATTTCGGCATGAAACAATAATGTTATTAACAACAATAAGGATCCATTCATAGAAATTCTGGCTGCCATCAAGGATTGCTTTCCAGTGACATAAAATCTCTGGCAATTTCCTTAACACAGTTTTTTGTAAAAAAAAAAAAAGGCCCTTTTCATGGCTATACAAATTTAACAAGATATATGACATATTGCTAATCTTGAATATTGCTATATATACTTTAATTTATATGCTTTACCATGTTTAACTCATTAATATTATGTCTATTCCTGGTAAGTCTAATTTTTATCCTTTAAATATGTTTCACTGTTTGATATTATTTTTTGCCAGCTAACTCTAATTTATATGTGTTTAATGTTTCTTTATAATTTTTATGGAGGATACTCAGATAACCGGCATTTAGCGAACTTCCTGAAATCGCGTTCGCCAACTTGGGCGATACATGCCATAAAGTGGGAGGATAGTTTAGGTTGCTAGTTTAGATCTTCACTACGCTAGGGAGAAAGGGAAAAGCGAAGGGATATTTTTTCTATATGTAAATACTTTGCTTTGGCTGTCATGTGACTTTGCAGATGAATCGTCATGCTAATCACGTAACTTTGTCAGCAGACGTGGTGCATACGCTCATATGCTGTTTGTTGTTCCGTATGATCATTCGCTATTTAATTATTTTATTAGACCAAAATATTATTATTTATTAGACTATTAAAATCTATTAGACATCTAAATACTATTAAAATCATAATTATTTACCGGAGACGGGCTTCAAGTTGCCATAAACCATACGCTATTTTCGCTATACTAAAAACATTTTAGAAAATAAAATTACTTAATAGTAATTTTAATGATTTAAAAATTAAATAACTAAGTATTACCAAATTAATTCATAATTATTTAAATAATATTAATACTGCACTCCCCGTTGCCATTTAATTACCTTATAAATTATTTTCTAAATAACTTGATGAACTTATAAATTAATCATAAGTATAACAAAGTAGATAACATATGGTCTTTTTCTAACTTATCATTCGCATGGGCACATTTTTAAAATTATTTACTTAATATTTAAGTATATGGGTGTTTATTTATCTAGCCTTAACAAACAGGAATTAATTTCTAAAATAAATTAATTGTACTCCTAACACGAATTATTTAGAATGAGAAAAGCATTTGCAGGTTATTTGCTTAAGATGGCGGAAATCCATTAGTCAAACTCCAAGACGAACTACCAGTGTGCAACATTTTTACTGGTATCTCGCTGACAAGCACTCTGTATCATACAAACAATTTTTTAATCCCTCCTAATCAAGTTTATATTGAAAAAAAATGCTTATAAGACTTTGAAATGCTAATAAGTTAATGTAAAATATTAAAGAAACAATATCCTGCTACTTTTCTAAGTCAAGTATATTTCACTGATTTCTTTACATAGAGGATTTTGGGGAGTTCGATGTATCAATAAAAAATTTAAACTATTATACAAAACTTGAGCAAAATTCTTTCAGAGATAAACAAATACAGTCAAAAGTCATTAATCCGGACTCGTCGGGACTTCGGCGATTCCGGATTATCGATTTTTCCGGATTATAGATCATCAGTTTAAATCTCGTAAGATGGCATGCAGAAATTACAAAATTAAAAATATGAAACCGTAATTTATGAAATAAAGAACAATTATGATCTAAAGGGTATCAAAATTTACAAAAAGAAAAAGCTTAATATTTATTTGTTTACTTTATTAAACATTTCCTTCAATGCAAGTTGCGTCGTTTCATGTGATAATACTTTCTCTTTAATTCTATTAAACAGACATAATTTCTTGTTTAGTTACAAAGTTCCGCTGTTCAAGTCCTATAATTGCTGTGTTGAGAATACCGACTAATTTGTCAATCGAAATGTTTTCGTTTTCAATAACCCCTGGGTCACTTTCTTCACTATCAGAAGCGAATTATAATGAAGAGGAACTTGATTTAAATCATATCAAAGACGGAGTATATCGAGATGAAATACTACACTTAGTACGGAATTATAAACCAAATACAATAAAAACATCTGCCCTGAAGATAAGGATAGTGCTGACAGATCAACTTCCAATCCGCGGTGTGAAATTGATAAAGATTTCGGATTTCAAAACATACTTTCGCTTTGTAGATACAAATTACATATTAGTAAATATATATCGGAAATTCTATTTGACATAATCTTTCTAATCTATCATAATCTAATAATGACGTTTCTGCCCCCCCCTCTGCCGCAGAGCAGCGTGAAATTGATAAACAGATTTCGGATTTCAAAACATACTTTCGCTTTGTAGTAAATATATATCGGAAATTCAATTTGACATAATCGAAAGTTCAAGCTTACTTTTATAAAATTGCTCTAACAGTCTGCAAAAAATAATAAGCCAGATCCAATTCGAAGATTAAGGAACAACGCAATCTGCAACATTAACTGAATTAGATAACTTTAGCTTAGCATATTACTTCGTTACACATTAAACGCGCATGCGCACAAACATATTCGCAGCCGTAAGAGTCTTACGCGCTCTCGTAAACGCCTGTGCGCATGCGTCACGTTTACGCATGCGCAGAAAGTTTGTAGCTTTGAGGTCCGGATTACAGATCATTCCGGATTATGGGTGTCCGAATTAACGACTTTTGACTGTAAAAGTTAATTAAATTTATATCATCAAATCTTTGAATAAGATTTATCTTCATAGATTTTTCTGCTGTGTTGTTACTCATGTTAGTTTTTAATGGCAATGAATATAAATATTGAAATTTTTGCATCACCATATTTGCAACAAATACATAACCGAAATATATTCCTGAAATATATTGTTAGAAATCTTGTTTCCCTGCAGTTATGCAATTCAGGATTACATTTCTTTGTTTACCTACATGAAAACTATTTTCGTATTTTAAGACGAAGGGGAAAAAATTCTGTTTCCGTGCTAATAAATTCAAAAGAATGTTAGTAATTTTGATCAAACAAATTTTTCTACGAAATATCAAATATTAACTGGGAATCGATTTTTCACGAAATGACGTAGTCGCAAAACCCCATGAACTCTGAACCTACATTATTTTGGTTCGGTGTTCTGTGTGTAACACTTCAAAAGGAATCACCTGCAAAAGCAAGTATTTTTTCAATTAAATTTTTATCTATTTCAATCTATTGATATTTGCATATTTGAATTACTATTTTTTATTTATATTAAAATTTTTATTTCTGTAACTTAAGAATATTTGTAATTTCTTCAATTTAAGAAGTTATTAATATTTATTTCTGCATTTTCTTCTGTCTACCACTAAACCTTTATTCCTGTACGTTACCAGTGTTTTAGTTTGATATATTTTTAGCTTAAATCTAACATAATTTTTAATTTAAAAATAATACATTTAATTTAATATTTAACTGATCTATCCAATTTATTTTATTTGTAATATAACGTGAATGGATAATTTACATAAATTAATTTATTCTATATAAAATGCTGACATAAGGTTATTTTAATATAAAGAGCAAAAATAAATCTATAGCGATCGGTTTAGTTCATCAACATAAAATGTAATGTGTGAAATGAAAGTTTTATTTTTTTTTAAATAGTAAATTCATGTATATTTGATCTTTTAAAATTTTTAACGTTACTTGCGTGATAAATATTCCATTTGCATGATCTTTACTGCATTTATATGAAGAGCATATTTTTAAACATATTTAACTATTACTGTGGATAATTGTAGAAATTAATGGTCAGAATTAAAAAGAGAAGTGTAAACTGTAATAATGTTGGAGCTATATAATATTGGAGTTAATGTTGGAGTTATGTAATAATGTTGGGAGTTAGTTCTATGTGCATTGTTTACCTTTTTTAACGCAAATGCGTTACTGTATTTAGCCTAGCATGGGTTTCTCCCCTGTATCGGGCTCAAGAGGGAAATTTCGTAAAACATCTTTTCACATCATTTCCCTCTTGGCGTCAAAAAAATCCTTCCGAGGGAAAAAATTGCGCCAAGTGCCAGTTATCCGAGTCTTCCCTTTTTATGCTTTAAATATCATATTTAAACTTTTGATATTTTTTTCTGCGGCTAACACAAATTTATACGCGTTTAATAAGTTTTTTTAATTTATATGCTTTAAATATCACAGATCACCTGTTTAATTATCTTGCAATATGTTTGTTTAATATATATAATAATATTTTTGGGCTAACTCTAATTTAGATGCGTTTAATATGTTTCTTTAATTTATATAAAAATATATTTTAAATATTACGGTTAACCTTTTTAAATATCTTGTAACTTAATTGTATACCGCAAAACTCATGGCCGATTAGCCGTTGACGACCTTGGCGAGTAAATACGCTTCGCCGCCAACGGATCCTCTCTGGAAGAAAACCCAAAAAACCTAAGGGCTGCAATTTGGAGTCCAGAACCTGATGCAATGCACCACCAATAGCATGATCAGATGCATCTACATGCAAAGCAAGTGGGGCAGTTGGAGAAGGTAGTGCTTGTTTGCATTTTTCAAAAGCCTCGGTTGCAAGCGAAGTCCAAATAATTGGTTTCTTCAAATTCTTCTTACCAGAAGACCCCTTTAAAATGTGACTTAACAAAGTCTGGTTGTCTGCTGCATGAGGCAAAAACCTATGATAGAAATTAATTAGGCCTAGAAACTTACGCAAATTACCATTAGTTTCAGACTTTATTTTGCAAGGGTTTAACCCCTTCTGGGCTTATATGGTGACCAAGGAACTCTAGCTCAGTGACACCAAACATCTGTTTTGAAACATGTAACTTGAGACCATAAGTACTCAGTCTTTGAAATATAGCATACAAGTGCTTCTTATGCTCCACTGCATCATTTGAAAAACATAGTATATCATCAAGATAAACATAACAAAATGGGAGACCCCTTAGGACCTCGTGCATAAAGCGGATTAAGGTTTGGGGTGCAAACATAGATGAGTATACTCGTAGAGACCCCATGGGGTTGTCACTGCTGTTTTAGGAAAGTCAGCATCTGCAATAGGAATTTGGTGAAATGCTTTAAAGATGTCTACTTTGTACTCAGTCTTTGAAATATAGCATGCAAATGGTACTTATGCTCCACTGCATCATTTGAAAAACATAGTATATCAAGATAAACATAACAAAATGGGAGACCCCTTAGGACCTCGTGCATAAAGCGGATTAAGGTTCGGGGTGCAAACATAGATGAGTATACTCGTAGAGACCCCATGGGGTTGTCACTGCTGTTTTAGGAATGTCAGCATCTGCAATAGGAATTTGGTGAAATGCTTTAAAGATGTCTACTTTGTACTCAGTCTTTGAAATATAGCATGCAAATGGTACTTATGCTCCACTGCATCATTTGAAAAACATAGTATATCATCAAGATAAACATAACAAAATGGGAGACCTCTTAAGACCTCATGCATAAAGCACATGAAGGTTTGTGGTGCATTCACTAAGCCAAAACACAGATGAGTATATTCGTAGAGACCGTTGTCATTTTTGTTTTAGGAATGTCAGCATCTGCAATAGGAATTTTGTGAAATGCTTTAAAGACGTCTACCTTTGAGAAAATGGATTTACCGTAGAGTGAATGAGCAAAGTCTTGAAGGTACGGAATAGAATTCAGCTTGCAGTAATCTCCAACCGGACGAACTGTAGAATCCTGCTTAGGGACAACATGCAATGGTGAACTTGATGGACTCTTGGAAGGACGGATTATCCCTTGATCCAGGAGGAATTCGAACTCAGATTTCACTGCTTCGTACAGCTTGGGATGGAGTCGTCTCAGTTTTTAAGTCATAGGTGGTCCAAGGGTCAAGATACGATGCACTGTATTATGAGGAACAGTCTGCTTAATTAGAGTAGGATCTGTGATATCTGGAAACTCACAAAGCAAAGAGTCATAATCTGAATTAACAGAAACAGTGACAATAGAAGGTTGGCTTTTGTGAGCAACATTGCCATAATTCAATTTTACCATTTGTAAACAGTGAAGTTTCAGGATTTATAAGACACTGCCGTTTCAAATCAACAAGAAGATTAAAAAGTTTCAAAAAATCTGCACCGATGATAGGATAAGTTACATCAGCAATCACAAATGTCCATGAGAAAGGCTTCCGGAGACCCAAGTCGACCTGTCTGCGCACAAATCCATATGCAGGATTTTAGAATTGTTGGCAGCAAAAAGGGCCAAATGTTTCACAACAGTTTCTCTTATCTTTAGGAGGTAACACACTGAGATCTCACTACCAGAATCAATTAAAAAAAATTTTGGCCAGTCTTCCTGTCATGAAGAAATAACTGACTGGGCTTTTTGGATACTTCCGTCATCCCAGCTATGATGGGACTTACAGGTTTGCTGTTGGTACGCACCAGGTTTAGCACACTTGCATACCTTATCACCAAATTGGTTATGATAGAAACACACATTACTGGAAGTATTACCTTTTCTGGAGCGAGAGGTTGAGAGACTCCGGAACCTAGTTGTCTTCCGAGCATGAGAAAGTTCAGAAACTTGGTGTGCAAGTTCTTCGATCTGCCTGGCCGAAGTTTCAGTTGTGATGGCATTGGGATCCAAGGACATTTCAGCTCCAGAAGTAGCACAGATTGCACTAGGTTGAACAACCTCAGCGACCTTATCAGCTATAATTGCTAGCTGACCAAGTGTTTCAGAAGAAGCAGAGAACTGTTTGGATATGGGCTGGCATCCGTTGCATCCAGAAATTTTGCAAAAAATCATCATTAAGCTGTTTCCCAGAAAGCTCTTTCATTTTACGTAGGAGATGACTAGGCCGTTCATACCCAAACTGAAGTTCAGTGAGGAGTTTTTAATTTTCTGGTGTTCAGAATCTTCAAATTCACTGGTGAGCCTCTCAGACAGTTTTTTATATTTGTCCGAGTCCGGAGGGTTTAGTTCGATATCCGAGACGTGCGACAGAATTTCCGCATCTATATTCGCTATAAGAGCAGAAAATTTCGTTTCATGACTTGTAATTCCGCTGAAAATGAAAGCATTGTCACACTGTGCGAGAAAGGTGGAATGCCAAGTGCAACTTTCGCTACTTGGCTTTGTTGATCGGGTGGAGGCATCGCTAGTATATGGAAATAGTTCCGGAGAGCAGAAACAAAATAAACGTAATTATCCAGAAAACGAAGTCGCCACAGTGGGATAGGCTTATCACAGCAAGCCCTAGCGAAGCATGTGACCAATTAACGTAACTTATTTTTCGTGCATAGGGCACCAATTACGGCAGGTTGCGTTCTGTGTGGTCACAAATAAATTACTTATTAAATCAATCACATTTATTTACAATTTGAGTAGCGAAGAAAAAAAGAACATTCTACAAAACATATCACGCCGCGTTTATGCCCGCTAACGATAATGGCAAAAACACAAAACACGAGAGAAAAAAAAAAAACCAAGGAGGAAATCAGTTCACTTCACTTGAGAGAAAAGTACAGAGTTTAGTTGCAGCACTGCTATACAGGAAAACACCAACAGTTAACATTTAGGGCCCTAGTCTGGATACTGTCGAGATAGAAGAACGGGTCGCTTTTTGCGATCTACTCGACAGAGAGCGAGTCTGGTGTCATCGTCTCGATCATTACAGAGATCGACGCGTCGGAAATTTTTCCGTCAGCTGGACAGCTGCCGTTTAAGTTTCTGACTGTGGACTAACTGAGGCGGACTAACGGCGGAGGTCACGGATTGTTTTTGAATGTGTACATAATAGATATTTTAATTTCTTAAGATTTGTGAAAAACTCGAGTATTTCGCTATAGAAATAACGCATTTGATGGTCACGATTCTACATTATTTATTTATTCTACATTACCAATGCCTTCATTAAATTTTAGTGAAAATAATATATTTGGTGTTTTTTTATTTCACATATAAAGAAGGGGAAGCAACTTTTAATTTAAAATTGTAATTTTTAAACTAATGTATATATCAATGTACTTAATTTTATGTTTTGATCAGTAATTAATAAATTTTGAAATTTTATGTTTTAAATTATAATGCATTTCCCTCTACTTTTATTTGAATTTTTAGTGTATAATAATGTAATACATTAGACATGCATTAAAGAATATGCAGTATATAATTCAAACTATGCACATCCTAAATTCAACATTTACATTAAATTGCTTCGAGTTAAAAAATTTATTTAAGTAGTTTTAACTGTACCGATATCAATGTCAATTTCCAATAGCTTCTAGAATTTCCTGTATAATTTTCGGTTCAATTCTTGTCAATATTATAATGCAAGATTTATAATTACTTATCAGATTTTTTAATGAGGTCTATTTTTAGATATTACATCAGTTTTGTGTATATTTATTCAGATAAAAAAGTCCTTAGTTTTGGTTTTATGTAATTACTGCAAAGCCTCGAGGGCTATCTGCCTAAAGTGAGGGTTGCCTTCGTGGAGGACATTCTAAGGAAAACTAGCTCGTATACACGTAACACATGGGAAAACCACGAAAACGTCCATGCAACCAGCCCGTTCGCGGGATTACAACCTTGGACCGAACTTCTAGTGTTCACCGATTTTACCGGCTGTTTGTGGGATCGATTTAAAAAGGGTATAAATATATATATGCTGCAATTTCTTTCACTGCATCTGTTAATATATTTATACAGTTTTATATATATTTAAAACAAATTTTCTGTGCCTTAAATTTCGATGCTTCTGGAAGTTACCAATGATATAGCTGTCATTACCAATGATATAGCGGTAATGACAGATACATTGGCAATGACGCGCATGCGTCCAGCTCGTTCGCGGGATTCGAACCTCGGAGCGCACTACCAGTGTTTGGAGATTTTACCGCTCTGCCACTAGTGGGATCGACTTAAAAAGGGCATAAATAGGAATATGTACTGCAATTTCCTTTCACTGCATATATTAATATATTTATAATACATTTATATATACATATAGTTATTTATTTAAAACAGGTTTTGTATGCTTTAATTTTTTATGCTTTTGGAAATTACGAGAAATATGTTGGTAATGACAGATATATTGGTTATCAGAGATATGTTGGTAATGCAACAAACCCGTTCGCAGTATTTGGACCTCGGACCGAACTACCAGTGTTCAGCGATTTTACCATACGGTCACTGGTGGGATCGATTTAAAAAGGGTATAAATAGGAATATGTATTGGAATTTCCTTTCACTGCATATGTTAATATACATATATATCCAGCCGCGTATTTTTTCGAAAAATTTCGCCATTTACTCGAATTCGATTTTTTTTTCTACCGCCATCCTCAGTAATAAGCACGTGCGAAACAGCCATTTTGACAACAAACTACCCACTTCCCCTGAGCTTGGAGCAATGTAGAGGTGAGATAGACTGGTTGCTATGCGATAAACGTCACTTCCGCACGGAATTCCACTTCACTTTCCGCCGACGGAATTTGAAGGGGCCAGACTCGCTCTCCCTTCTGCTGTCGATTGGAAAGAGTATCCCGACTGGTTTTCCGATATCGATCTCGACCGGTGTCCAGACTAGACCCCTTAATTTAAAAGTTCGTTGCATGGTTGCTGCATGCTGTATATGCACTCTGTGTTACTTTCTTATTAAAGCAAACACAGCCTGACTAGAATTAAAAGCTGAATGTCACCAGTTTGGGAAGTCAGTCCGCTAATTTGGTTATGATGGCCACTTGAATAAGGATATGTTAACTGTACATGTTCTAATATATTTTATTAGGCATAAAGAAAAAAATGTGTATTATCTTTCTGGATCTTTGGGAAACCTTAAAAATTTTCTTTTGGAAGTCCCACGAATTGCCATTGCACGCCACACAACGTGAAAAGGCTTTTTGTGAAAGACCTTTCAAACTAAAAAATAAATTAAATCACCTTATTAAAATCATTTCATTTAAAAATTCATGATCGCAGTAAAAACTTTAGATGTTTAGTAAATGGTCCCTCCTTCAAAAAATAGTTAAATATCATGATAACTGATTTATGTAGGTAATTTATTTCTGTACTAAAAATGTAATATTCTAGGCCTTTCAAAGAAAATTTGGATCATATATTTAGACAAATACAGTCAAATACCGAAAATCCGCCAACTCCTGAAATCCGCGTTGACTCTCAAAATATGAACATTTAGTTTATAGGTTCCGGAAACAGCAACATGGAGTATGAAATATCGAAGAAAAAAGATACTGGATAATGATGTCATAATTACCGAATAATAATGAGTTATAACGGAAATACCAAATTATTGACATCATGATAAAAGTTTTTTCCCGTCCAATCTACATCGAGGTAAAAAAAGCAGACGATTCACTCAACTCTGCTCTCAAGTTCACGCTTCACGTTGTTGTACTTTCTGAGTTGTACTTGTTATTTCAAGAGATTGTTTAGTGATGTCGTGTTTTTTTTATCCGGATATTTTGTGGATAAATTAACCCTTTAACTGCTTAAGACGTGTTTAAACGTTTTTTGGAGTTTCTTTAAAAATGCTTAAGACGTCTTTACACGAATTTCAAATCGCACGAAAAATGCTTAAGGCGTGCATACACGAAACCCGAATTTCGCGAAGATTGCTTTAAGACGTGTTTAGACGACGCGATCTGGGGCCCTAGTCTGGACACCGTCGAGATACAAGAACGGGTCGCTTTTTGCGATCTACTCGGCCGAGAGCGAGTCTCGTGTCATCGTCTCGATCATTACAGAGATCGACGCGTCGGAAATTTTTCCGTCAGCTGGACAGCTGACGTTTAAGTTTCTGACTGTCGTTTCAGAGCTAAACTGAGGACGGCGGAGGTCACGGATTGTTTTTGAAAGTGTACGTTATAGCTATTTTAATTTCTTAAGAAGGTTTTCTACCGTAATAGCTATTTTAATTTCTTTAATTTCTTAATTACTATTTTAATTTTTTCGTCTTAATTCTTGTGAAAAACTCGAGTATTTCGCTATAGAAATAACGCATTTGATGCTGACAATTCTACATTATTTATTTATTCTACATTACCAATGCCTTAATTAAATTTTAGTGAAAATAATATATTTGGTGTTTTCCTATTTCACATAAAGAACGGGTGCATACTTTTAAATTAAAATTGTGATTTTTAAACTAATGTATATATCAATGTACTTAATTTCATGTTTTGATGAGTAATTTATAAATTTTGAAATTTTATGTTTTAAATTATAATGTATTTCCCTCTACTTTTATTTGAATTTGTAGTGTATAAAAATGTAATACATTAGACATGCATTAAAGAATATGCAGTATATAATTCAAACTATGCACATCCTAAATTCAACATTTACATTAAATTGCTTTGAGTTAAAAAAAATTATTTAAGTAGTTTTAACTGTACCGATATCAAAGTCAATTTCCAATATTTTCTAGAATCTCCTGTATAAAACAAGTTAAATTCCTGTACAATTTTCGGTTAAATTCTTGTCAATATTAAAATGCAAGGTTTATAATTAGTTATTAGATTTTTTTAATGTGGTCTACTTTTAGATATTACATCAGTTTTGTGTATATTTATTCAGATCTAAAAAGTGCTTAGTTTTGGTTTTATGTAATTACGGCAAAGCCTCGAGGGCTATCTGCCTAAAGTGAGGATTGCCTTCGTGGAGGACATTCTAAGGAAAACTAGCTCGTATACAGTAACACACGGGGAAAACCAAGAAAACGTCCATGCAACCAGCCCGTTTGCGGGACTCCAACCTGTGATCGAAATTCTAGTGTTCAGCGATTTTACCGTCCGCTGGTGGGAACGATTTAAAAAGGGTATAAATATATATGTACTGGAATTTCTTTCACTGCATCTGTTAATATATTTATACAGTTACATATATATATATTTTAAACAGATTTTCTGTGCCTTAAACTTCCATCCTTTTGGAAGTTACCAATGATATATCTGTCATTACCAATGATATATTGGTAATGACAGATACATTGGTAATGACGCCCATGCGTCCAGCTCGTTCGCGGGATTCGAACCTCGGACAGCACTACCAGTGTTCGGAGATTTTACCACTCGGCCACTAGTGGGATCGACTTAAAAAGGGCATAAATAGGAATATGCACTGCAATTTCCTTTCACTGCATATATTAATACATTTATAATACATTTATATATACATATAGTTATTTATTTAAAACAGGTTTTGTATGCTTTAATTTTTTATGCTTTTGGAAATTACGAGAAATATGTTAGTAATGACAGATATCTTGGTTATCAGAGATATTTTGGTAATGCAACAAACCCTTTCGCAGTATTCGGACCTCGGACGGAACTACCAGTGTTCAGCGATTTTACCACACGGTCACTGGTGGGATCGATTTAAAAAGGGTATAAATAGGAATATGTATTGCAATTTCCTTTCACTACATATGTTAAAATATATATATGGGTGTGTGTGGGCAAGATAATATGTTTTATGATTTAACCTATAGTTATTTATTTTTTTTTTATTTTTCTTCCTAATACTTTTGTTAAATGTTTGTTATATTTTAACTCACTGCTTATTGGTATCTACGATACATAGTATATTTGTAGCTCGTGATAGGTTTAATTCCTGAATAAACAAAATTACTGATATAATCATGGGTTGCTAAAAATAAAAAATTTTTTGATTCAAATTCATGAGGAATATTAAACACGCTTACGCGGTGCTATATTTCAATGATTTGACTTATGACGTTGTTGCATAACCTTTCCAGACAAAATAATGCATTTTAATCATAAAATTCCTGTTAACAAATAGTTTACAAACATGTAACCTTTTAGAAAATTTCCATTTTGCCAAAGAACATACGTAAAATTATGTTTACGTTTCTTCACGTACCTGAAGTTTTGAAAAGGCCATTTCTTTCTGCGCTTAAAATATCCATTAACGTTCCCCATTTCGTTTTTCCATACTCTTTACTAAATCCAGCCGCGTATTTTTTCGAAACATTTCGCCATTTACTCGAACTCGATTTTTTTTCTACAGCCATCCTCAGTAATAAGCACGTGCGAAACAGCAATTTTGACAACAAACTACCTGCTTCCCCTGAGCCTGGAGCAATGTAGAGGTGAGATAGACTGGTTGCTATGCAATAAACGTCACTTCCGCACGGAATTCCACTTCACTTTCCGCCGACGGAATTTGAAGGGGCCAGACTCGCTCTCCCTTCTGCTGTCGATTGGAAAGAGAATCCCGACTGGTTTTCCGATATCGATCTCGACCGGTGTCCAGACTAGACCCCTTAATTTAAAAGTTCGTTGCATGGTTGCTGCATGCTGTATATGCACTCTGTGTTACTTTCTTATTAAAGCAAACACAGCCTGACTAGAATTAAAAGCTGAATGTCACCAGTTTGGGAAGTCAGTCCGCTAATTTGGTTATGATGGCCACTTGAATAAGGATATGTTAACTGTACATGTTCTAATATATTTTATTAGGCATAAAGAAAAAAATGTGTATTATCTTTCTGGATCTTTGGGAAACCTTAAAAATTTTCTTTTGGAAGTCCCACGAATTGCCATTGCACGCCACACAACGTGAAAAGGCTTTTTGTGAAAGACCTTTCAAACTAAAAAATAAATTAAATCACCTTATTAAAATCATTTCATTTAAAAATTCATGATCGCAGTAAAAACTTTAGATGTTTAGTAAATGGTCCCTCCTTCAAAAAATAGTTAAATATCATGATAACTGATTTATGTAGGTAATTTATTTCTGTACTAAAAATGTAATATTCTAGGCCTTTCAAAGAAAATTTGGATCATATATTTAGACAAATACAGTCAAATACCGAAAATCCGCCAACTCCTGAAATCCGCGTTGACTCTCAAAATATGAACATTTAGTTTATAGGTTCCGGAAACAGCAACATGGAGTATGAAATATCGAAGAAAAAAGATACTGGATAATGATGTCATAATTACCGAATAATAATGAGTTATAACGGAAATACCAAATTATTGACATCATGATAAAAGTTTTTTCCCGTCCAATCTACATCGAGGTAAAAAAAGCAGACGATTCACTCAACTCTGCTCTCAAGTTCACGCTTCACGTTGTTGTACTTTCTGAGTTGTACTTGTTATTTCAAGAGATTGTTTAGTGATGTCGTGTTTTTTTATCCGGATATTTTGTGGATAAATTAACCCTTTAACTGCTTAAGACGTGTTTAAACGTTTTTTGGAGTTTCTTTAAAAATGCTTAAGACGTCTTTACACGAATTTCAAATCGCACGAAAAATGCTTAAGGCGTGCATACACGAAACCCGAATTTCGCGAAGATTGCTTTAAGACGTGTTTAGACGACGCGATCTGGGGCCCTAGTCTGGACACCGTCGAGATACAAGAACGGGTCGCTTTTTGCGATCTACTCGGCCGAGAGCGAGTCTCGTGTCATCGTCTCGATCATTACAGAGATCGACGCGTCGGAAATTTTTCCGTCAGCTGGACAGCTGACGTTTAAGTTTCTGACTGTCGTTTCAGAGCTAAACTGAGGACGGCGGAGGTCACGGATTGTTTTTGAAAGTGTACGTTATAGCTATTTTAATTTCTTAAGAAGGTTTTCTACCGTAATAGCTATTTTAATTTCTTTAATTTCTTAATTACTATTTTAATTTTTTCGTCTTAATTCTTGTGAAAAACTCGAGTATTTCGCTATAGAAATAACGCATTTGATGCTGACAATTCTACATTATTTATTTATTCTACATTACCAATGCCTTAATTAAATTTTAGTGAAAATAATATATTTGGTGTTTTCCTATTTCACATAAAGAACGGGTGCATACTTTTAAATTAAAATTGTGATTTTTAAACTAATGTATATATCAATGTACTTAATTTCATGTTTTGATGAGTAATTTATAAATTTTGAAATTTTATGTTTTAAATTATAATGTATTTCCCTCTACTTTTATTTGAATTTGTAGTGTATAAAAATGTAATACATTAGACATGCATTAAAGAATATGCAGTATATAATTCAAACTATGCACATCCTAAATTCAACATTTACATTAAATTGCTTTGAGTTAAAAAAAATTATTTAAGTAGTTTTAACTGTACCGATATCAATGTCAATTTCCAATATTTTCTAGAATCTCCTGTATAAAACAAGTTAAATTCCTGTACAATTTTCGGTTAAATTCTTGTCAATATTAAAATGCAAGGTTTATAATTAGTTATTAGATTTTTTTAATGTGGTCTACTTTTAGATATTACATCAGTTTTGTGTATATTTATTCAGATCTAAAAAGTGCTTAGTTTTGGTTTTATGTAATTACGGCAAAGCCTCGAGGGCTATCTGCCTAAAGTGAGGATTGCCTTCGTGGAGGACATTCTAAGGAAAACTAGCTCGTATACAGTAACACACGGGGAAAACCAAGAAAACGTCCATGCAACCAGCCCGTTTGCGGGACTCCAACCTGTGATCGAAATTCTAGTGTTCAGCGATTTTACCGTCCGCTGGTGGGAACGATTTAAAAAGGGTATAAATATATATGTACTGGAATTTCTTTCACTGCATCTGTTAATATATTTATACAGTTACATATATATATATTTTAAACAGATTTTCTGTGCCTTAAACTTCCATCCTTTTGGAAGTTACCAATGATATATCTGTCATTACCAATGATATATTGGTAATGACAGATACATTGGTAATGACGCCCATGCGTCCAGCTCGTTCGCGGGATTCGAACCTCGGACAGCACTACCAGTGTTCGGAGATTTTACCACTCGGCCACTAGTGGGATCGACTTAAAAAGGGCATAAATAGGAATATGCACTGCAATTTCCTTTCACTGCATATATTAATACATTTATAATACATTTATATATACATATAGTTATTTATTTAAAACAGGTTTTGTATGCTTTAATTTTTTATGCTTTTGGAAATTACGAGAAATATGTTAGTAATGACAGATATCTTGGTTATCAGAGATATTTTGGTAATGCAACAAACCCTTTCGCAGTATTCGGACCTCGGACGGAACTACCAGTGTTCAGCGATTTTACCACACGGTCACTGGTGGGATCGATTTAAAAAGGGTATAAATAGGAATATGTATTGCAATTTCCTTTCACTACATATGTTAAAATATATATATGGGTGTGTGTGGGCAAGATAATATGTTTTATGATTTAACCTATAGTTATTTATTTTTTTTTTATTTTTCTTCCTAATACTTTTGTTAAATGTTTGTTATATTTTAACTCACTGCTTATTGGTATCTACGATACATAGTATATTTGTAGCTCGTGATAGGTTTAATTCCTGAATAAACAAAATTACTGATATAATCATGGGTTGCTAAAAATAAAAATTTTTTTGATTCAAATTCATGAGGAATATTAAACACGCTTACGCGGTGCTATATTTCAATGATTTGACTTATGACGTTGTTGCATAACCTTTCCAGACAAAATAATGCATTTTAATCATAAAATTCCTGTTAACAAATAGTTTACAAACATGTAACCTTTTAGAAAATTTCCATTTTGCCAAAGAACATACGTAAAATTATGTTTACGTTTCTTCACGTACCTGAAGTTTTGAAAAGGCCATTTCTTTCTGCGCTTAAAATATCCATTAACGTTCCCCATTTCGTTTTTCCATACTCTTTACTAAATCCAGCCGCGTATTTTTTCGAAACATTTCGCCATTTACTCGAACTCGATTTTTTTTCTACAGCCATCCTCAGTAATAAGCACGTGCGAAACAGCAATTTTGACAACAAACTACCTGCTTCCCCTGAGCCTGGAGCAATGTAGAGGTGAGATAGACTGGTTGCTATGCAATAAACGTCACTTCCGCACGGAATTCCACTTCACTTTCCGCCGACGGAATTTGAAGGGGCCAGACTCGCTCTCCCTTCTGCTGTCGATTGGAAAGAGAATCCCGACTGGTTTTCCGATATCGATCTCGACCGGTGTCCAGACTAGACCCCTTAATTTAAAAGTTCGTTGCATGGTTGCTGCATGCTGTATATGCACTCTGTGTTACTTTCTTATTAAAGCAAACACAGCCTGACTAGAATTAAAAGCTGAATGTCACCAGTTTGGGAAGTCAGTCCGCTAATTTGGTTATGATGGCCACTTGAATAAGGATATGTTAACTGTACATGTTCTAATATATTTTATTAGGCATAAAGAAAAAAATGTGTATTATCTTTCTGGATCTTTGGGAAACCTTAAAAATTTTCTTTTGGAAGTCCCACGAATTGCCATTGCACGCCACACAACGTGAAAAGGCTTTTTGTGAAAGACCTTTCAAACTAAAAAATAAATTAAATCACCTTATTAAAATCATTTCATTTAAAAATTCATGATCGCAGTAAAAACTTTAGATGTTTAGTAAATGGTCCCTCCTTCAAAAAATAGTTAAATATCATGATAACTGATTTATGTAGGTAATTTATTTCTGTACTAAAAATGTAATATTCTAGGCCTTTCAAAGAAAATTTGGATCATATATTTAGACAAATACAGTCAAATACCGAAAATCCGCCAACTCCTGAAATCCGCGTTGACTCTCAAAATATGAACATTTAGTTTATAGGTTCCGGAAACAGCAACATGGAGTATGAAATATCGAAGAAAAAAGATACTGGATAATGATGTCATAATTACCGAATAATAATGAGTTATAACGGAAATACCAAATTATTGACATCATGATAAAAGTTTTTTCCCGTCCAATCTACATCGAGGTAAAAAAAGCAGACGATTCACTCAACTCTGCTCTCAAGTTCACGCTTCACGTTGTTGTACTTTCTGAGTCTTGTTATTTCAAGAGATTGTTTAGTGATGTCGTGTTTTTTTTATCCGGATATTTTGTGGATAAATTAACCCTTTAACTGCTTAAGACGTGTTTAAACGTTTTTTGGAGTTTCTTTAAAAATGCTTAAGACGTCTTTACACGAATTTCAAATCGCACGAAAAATGCTTAAGGCGTGCATACACGAAACCCGAATTTCGCGAAGATTGCTTTAAGACGTGTTTAGACGACGCGATCTGGGGCCCTAGTCTGGACACCGTCGAGATACAAGAACGGGTCGCTTTTTGCGATCTACTCGGCAGAGAGCGAGTCTCGTGTCATCGTCTCGATCATTATAGAGATCGACGCGTCGGAAATTTTTCCGTCAGCTGGACAGCTGACGTTTAAGTTTCTGACTGTCGTTTCAGAGCTAAACTGAGGACGGCGGAGGTCACGGATTGTTTTTGAAAGTGTACGTTATAGCTATTTTAATTTCTTAAGAAGGTTTTCTACCGTAATAGCTATTTTAATTTCTTTAATTTCTTAATTACTATTTTAATTTTTTCGTCTTAATTCTTGTGAAAAACTCGAGTATTTCGCTATAGAAATAACGCATTTGATGCTGACAATTCTACATTATTTATTTATTCTACATTACCAATGCCTTAATTAAATTTTAGTGAAAATAATATATTTGGTGTTTTCCTATTTCACATAAAGAACGGGTGCATACTTTTAAATTAAAATTGTGATTTTTAAACTAATGTATATATCAATGTACTTAATTTCATGTTTTGATGAGTAATTTATAAATTTTGAAATTTTATGTTTTAAATTATAATGTATTTCCCTCTACTTTTATTTGAATTTGTAGTGTATAAAAATGTAATACATTATACATGCATTAAAGAATATGCAGTATATAATTCAAACTATGCACATCCTAAATTCAACATTTACATTAAATTGCTTTGAGTTAAAAAAAATTATTTAAGTAGTTTTAACTGTACCGATATCAATGTCAATTTCCAATATTTTCTAGAATCTCCTGTATAAAACAAGTTAAATTCCTGTACAATTTTCGGTTAAATTCTTGTCAATATTAAAATGCAAGATTTATAATTAGTTATTAGATTTTTTTAATGTGGTCTACTTTTAGATATTACATCAGTTTTGTGTATATTTATTCAGATCTAAAAAGTGCTTAGTTTTGGTTTTATGTAATTACGGCAAAGCCTCGAGGGCTATCTGCCTAAAGTGAGGATTGCCTTCGTGGAGGACATTCTAAGGAAAACTAGCTCGTATACAGTAACACACGGGGAAAACCAAGAAAACGTCCATGCAACCAGCCCGTTTGCGGGACTCCAACCTGTGATCGAAATTCTAGTGTTCAGCGATTTTACCGTCCGCTGGTGGGAACGATTTAAAAAGGGTATAAATATATATGTACTGGAATTTCTTTCACTGCATCTGTTAATATATTTATACAGTTACATATATATATATTTTAAACAGATTTTCTGTGCCTTAAACTTCCATCCTTTTGGAAGTTACCAATGATATATCTGTCATTACCAATGATATATTGGTAATGACAGATACATTGGTAATGACGCCCATGCGTCCAGCTCGTTCGCGGGATTCGAACCTCGGACAGCACTACCAGTGTTCGGAGATTTTACCACTCGGCCACTAGTGGGATCGACTTAAAAAGGGCATAAATAGGAATATGCACTGCAATTTCCTTTCACTGCATATATTAATACATTTATAATACATTTATATATACATATAGTTATTTATTTAAAACAGGTTTTGTATGCTTTAATTTTTTATGCTTTTGGAAATTACGAGAAATATGTTAGTAATGACAGATATCTTGGTTATCAGAGATATTTTGGTAATGCAACAAACCCTTTCGCAGTATTCGGACCTCGGACGGAACTACCAGTGTTCAGCGATTTTACCACACGGTCACTGGTGGGATCGATTTAAAAAGGGTATAAATAGGAATATGTATTGCAATTTCCTTTCACTACATATGTTAAAATATATATATGGGTGTGTGTGGGCAAGATAATATGTTTTATGATTTAACCTATAGTTATTTATTTTTTTTTTATTTTTCTTCCTAATACTTTTGTTAAATGTTTGTTATATTTTAACTCACTGCTTATTGGTATCTACGATACATAGTATATTTGTAGCTCGTGATAGGTTTAATTCCTGAATAAACAAAATTACTGATATAATCATGGGTTGCTAAAAATAAAAATTTTTTTGATTCAAATTCATGAGGAATATTAAACACGCTTACGCGGTGCTATATTTCAATGATTTGACTTATGACGTTGTTGCATAACCTTTCCAGACAAAATAATGCATTTTAATCATAAAATTCCTGTTAACAAATAGTTTACAAACATGTAACCTTTTAGAAAATTTCCATTTTGCCAAAGAACATACGTAAAATTATGTTTACGTTTCTTCACGTACCTGAAGTTTTGAAAAGGCCATTTCTTTCTGCGCTTAAAATATCCATTAACGTTCCCCATTTCGTTTTTCCATACTCTTTACTAAATCCAGCCGCGTATTTTTTCGAAACATTTCGCCATTTACTCGAACTCGATTTTTTTTCTACAGCCATCCTCAGTAATAAGCACGTGCGAAACAGCAATTTTGACAACAAACTACCTGCTTCCCCTGAGCCTGGAGCAATGTAGAGGTGAGATAGACTGGTTGCTATGCAATAAACGTCACTTCCGCACGGAATTCCACTTCACTTTCCGCCGACGGAATTTGAAGGGGCCAGACTCGCTCTCCCTTCTGCTGTCGATTGGAAAGAGAATCCCGACTGGTTTTCCGATATCGATCTCGACCGGTGTCCAGACTAGACCCCTTAATTTAAAAGTTCGTTGCATGGTTGCTGCATGCTGTATATGCACTCTGTGTTACTTTCTTATTAAAGCAAACACAGCCTGACTAGAATTAAAAGCTGAATGTCACCAGTTTGGGAAGTCAGTCCGCTAATTTGGTTATGATGGCCACTTGAATAAGGATATGTTAACTGTACATGTTCTAATATATTTTATTAGGCATAAAGAAAAAAATGTGTATTATCTTTCTGGATCTTTGGGAAACCTTAAAAATTTTCTTTTGGAAGTCCCACGAATTGCCATTGCACGCCACACAACGTGAAAAGGCTTTTTGTGAAAGACCTTTCAAACTAAAAAATAAATTAAATCACCTTATTAAAATCATTTCATTTAAAAATTCATGATCGCAGTAAAAACTTTAGATGTTTAGTAAATGGTCCCTCCTTCAAAAAATAGTTAAATATCATGATAACTGATTTATGTAGGTAATTTATTTCTGTACTAAAAATGTAATATTCTAGGCCTTTCAAAGAAAATTTGGATCATATATTTAGACAAATACAGTCAAATACCGAAAATCCGCCAACTCCTGAAATCCGCGTTGACTCTCAAAATATGAACATTTAGTTTATAGGTTCCGGAAACAGCAACATGGAGTATGAAATATCGAAGAAAAAAGATACTGGATAATGATGTCATAATTACCGAATAATAATGAGTTATAACGGAAATACCAAATTATTGACATCATGATAAAAGTTTTTTCCCGTCCAATCTACATCGAGGTAAAAAAAGCAGACGATTCACTCAACTCTGCTCTCAAGTTCACGCTTCACGTTGTTGTACTTTCTGAGTCTTGTTATTTCAAGAGATTGTTTAGTGATGTCGTGTTTTTTTTATCCGGATATTTTGTGGATAAATTAACCCTTTAACTGCTTAAGACGTGTTTAAACGTTTTTTGGAGTTTCTTTAAAAATGCTTAAGACGTCTTTACACGAATTTCAAATCGCACGAAAAATGCTTAAGGCGTGCATACACGAAACCCGAATTTCGCGAAGATTGCTTTAAGACGTGTTTAGACGACGCGATCTGGGGCCCTAGTCTGGACACCGTCGAGATAGAAGAACGGGTCGCTTTTTGCGATCTACTCGGCAGAGAGCGAGTCTCGTGTCATCGTCTCGATCATTATAGAGATCGACGCGTCGGAAATTTTTCCGTCAGCTGGACAGCTGACGTTTAAGTTTCTGACTGTCGTTTCAGAGCTAAACTGAGGACGGCGGAGGTCACGGATTGTTTTTGAAAGTGTACGTTATAGCTATTTTAATTTCTTAAGAAGGTTTTCTACCGTAATAGCTATTTTAATTTCTTTAATTTCTTAATTACTATTTTAATTTTTTCGTCTTAATTCTTGTGAAAAACTCGAGTATTTCGCTATAGAAATAACGCATTTGATGCTGACAATTCTACATTATTTATTTATTCTACATTACCAATGCCTTAATTAAATTTTAGTGAAAATAATATATTTGGTGTTTTCCTATTTCACATAAAGAACGGGTGCATACTTTTAAATTAAAATTGTGATTTTTAAACTAATGTATATATCAATG
The DNA here is from genome assembly GCF_044657685.1 of Stegodyphus dumicola. NCBI lineage: Eukaryota > Metazoa > Arthropoda > Arachnida > Araneae > Eresidae > Stegodyphus > Stegodyphus dumicola. Next base: position 144,295,597 of record NC_140778.1, on the reverse strand, counting down.
TACTTAATTTCATGTTTTGATGAGTAATTTATAAATTTTGAAATTTTATGTTTTAAATTATAATGTATTTCCCTCTACTTTTATTTGAATTTGTAGTGTATAAAAATGTAATACATTATACATGCATTAAAGAATATGCAGTATATAATTCAAACTATGCACATCCTAAATTCAACATTTACATTAAATTGCTTTGAGTTAAAAAAAATTATTTAAGTAGTTTTAACTGTACCGATATCAATGTCAATTTCCAATATTTTCTAGAATCTCCTGTATAAAACAAGTTAAATTCCTGTACAATTTTCGGTTAAATTCTTGTCAATATTAAAATGCAAGATTTATAATTAGTTATTAGATTTTTTTAATGTGGTCTACTTTTAGATATTACATCAGTTTTGTGTATATTTATTCAGATCTAAAAAGTGCTTAGTTTTGGTTTTATGTAATTACGGCAAAGCCTCGAGGGCTATCTGCCTAAAGTGAGGATTGCCTTCGTGGAGGACATTCTAAGGAAAACTAGCTCGTATACAGTAACACACGGGGAAAACCAAGAAAACGTCCATGCAACCAGCCCGTTTGCGGGACTCCAACCTGGGATCGAACTTCTAGTGTTCAGCGATTTTACCGGCCGCTGGTGGGAACGATTTAAAAAGGGTATAAATATATATGTACTGGAATTTCTTTCACTGCATCTGTTAATATATTTATACAGTTACATATATATATATATTTTAAACAGATTTTCTGTGCCTTAAACTTCCATCCTTTTGGAAGTTACCAATGATATATCTGTCATTACCAATGATATATTGGTAATGACAGATACATTGGTAATGACGCCCATGCGTCCAGCTCGTTCGCGGGATTCGAACCTCGGACAGCACTACCAGTGTTCGGAGATTTTACCACTCGGCCACTAGTGGGATCGACTTAAAAAGGGCATAAATAGGAATATGCACTGCAATTTCCTTTCACTGCATATATTAATACATTCATAATACATTTATATATACATATAGTTATTTATTTAAAACAGGTTTTGTATGCTTTAATTTTTTATGCTTTTGGAAATTACGAGAAATATGTTAGTAATGACAGATATCTTGGTTATCAGAGATATTTTGGTAATGCAACAAACCCTTTCGCAGTATTCGGACCTCGGACGGAACTACCAGTGTTCAGCGATTTTACCACACGGTCACTGGTGGGATCGATTTAAAAAGGGTATAAATAGGAATATGTATTGCAATTTCCTTTCACTACATATGTTAAAATATATATATGGGTGTGTGTGGGCAAGATAATATGTTTTATGATTTAACCTATAGTTATTTATTTTTTTTTTATTTTTCTTCCTAATACTTTTGTTAAATGTTTGTTATATTTTAACTCACTGCTTATTGGTATCTACGATACATAGTATATTTGTAGCTCGTGATAGGTTTAATTCCTGAATAAACAAAATTACTGATATAATCATGGGTTGCTAAAAATAAAAATTTTTTTGATTCAAATTCATGAGGAATATTAAACACGCTTACGCGGTGCTATATTTCAATGATTTGACTTATGACGTTGTTGCATAACCTTTCCAGACAAAATAATGCATTTTAATCATAAAATTCCTGTTAACAAATAGTTTACAAACATGTAACCTTTTAGAAAATTTCCATTTTGCCAAAGAACATACGTAAAATTATGTTTACGTTTCTTCACGTACCTGAAGTTTTGAAAAGGCCATTTCTTTCTGCGCTTAAAATATCCATTAACGTTCCCCATTTCGTTTTTCCATACTCTTTACTAAATCCAGCCGCGTATTTTTTCGAAACATTTCGCCATTTACTCGAACTCGATTTTTTTTCTACAGCCATCCTCAGTAATAAGCACGTGCGAAACAGCAATTTTGACAACAAACTACCTGCTTCCCCTGAGCCTGGAGCAATGTAGAGGTGAGATAGACTGGTTGCTATGCAATAAACGTCACTTCCGCACGGAATTCCACTTCACTTTCCGCCGACGGAATTTGAAGGGGCCAGACTCGTTCTCCCTTCTGCTGTCGAGTGGAAAGAAAATCGCGACTGGTTTTCCGATATCGATCTCGACCGGTGTCTAGACTAGACCCCTTAATTTAAAAGTTCGTTGCATGGTTGCTGCATGCTGTATATGCACTCTGTGTTACTTTCTTATTAAAGCAAACACAGCCTGACTAGAATTAAAAGCTTCATGTCACCAGTTTGGGAAGTCAGTCCACTAATTTGGTTACGATGGCCACTTGAATAAGGATATGTTAACTGTACATGTTCTAATATATTTTATTAGGCATAAAGGAAAAAATGTGTATTATCTTTCTGGATCTTTGGGAAAACTAAAAAATTTTCTTTTGAAAGTCCCACGAATTGCCATTGCACGCCACACAACGTGAAAAGGCTTTTTGTGAAAGACCTTTCAAACTAAAAAATAAATTAAATCACCTTATTAAAATCATTTCATTTAAAAATTCATGATCGCAGTAAAAACTTTAGATATTTAGCAAATGGTCCCTCCTTCAAAAATAGTTAAATATCATGATAACTGATTTATGTAGGTGATTTATTTCTGTACTAAAAATGTAATATTCTAGACCTTTCAAAGAAAATCTGGATCATATATTTAGACAAATACAGTCAAATACCGAAAATCCGCCAACTCCTGAAATCCGCGTTGACTCTCAAAATATGAACATTTAGTTTATAGGTTCCGGAAACAGCAACATGGAGTATGAAATATCGAAGAAAAAAGATACTGGATAATGATGTCATAATTACCGAATAATAATGAGTTATAACGGAAATACCAAATTATTGACATCATGATAAAAGTTTTTTCCCGTCCAATCTACATCGAGGTAAAAAAGCAGACGATTCACTCAACTCTTCTTTCAAGTTCACGCTTCACGTTGTTGTACTTTCTGAGTCTTGTTATTTCAAGAGATTGTTTAGTGATGTCGTGTTTTTTTTATCCGGATATTTTGTGGATAAATTAACCCTTTAACTGCTTAAGACGTGTTTAAACGTTTTTTGGAGTTTCTTTAAAAATGCTTAAGACGTCTTTACACGAATTTCAAATCGCACGAAAAATGCTTAAGGCGTGCATACACGAAACCCGAATTTCGCGAAGATTGCTTTAAGACGTGTTTAGACGACGCGATCTGGGGCCCTAGTCTGGACACCGTCGAGATAGAAGAACGGGTCGCTTTTTGCGATCTACTCGGCAGAGAGCGAGTCTCGTGTCATCGTCTCGATCATTACAGAGATCGACGCGTCGGAAATTTTTCCGTCAGCTGGACAGCTGACGTTTAAGTTTCTGACTGTCGTTTCAGAGCTAAACTGAGGACGGCGGAGGTCACGGATTGTTTTTGAAAGTGTACGTTATAGCTATTTTAATTTCTTAAGAAGGTTTTCTACCGTAATAGCTATTTTAATTTCTTTAATTTCTTAATTACTATTTTAATTTTTTCGTCTTAATTCTTGTGAAAAACTCGAGTATTTCGCTATAGAAATAACGCATTTGATGCTGACAATTCTACATTATTTATTTATTCTACATTACCAATGCCTTAATTAAATTTTAGTGAAAATAATATATTTGGTGTTTTCCTATTTCACATAAAGAACGGGTGCATACTTTTAAATTAAAATTGTGATTTTTAAACTAATGTATATATCAATGTACTTAATTTCATGTTTTGATGAGTAATTTATAAATTTTGAAATTTTATGTTTTAAATTATAATGTATTTCCCTCTACTTTTATTTGAATTTGTAGTGTATAAAAATGTAATACATTAGACATGCATTAAAGAATATGCAGTATATAATTCAAACTATGCACATCCTAAATTCAACATTTACATTAAATTGCTTTGAGTTAAAAAAAATTATTTAAGTAGTTTTAACTGTACCGATATCAATGTCAATTTCCAATATTTTCTAGAATCTCCTGTATAAAACAAGTTAAATTCCTGTACAATTTTCGGTTAAATTCTTGTCAATATTAAAATGCAAGATTTATAATTAGTTATTAGATTTTTTTAATGTGGTCTACTTTTAGATATTACATCAGTTTTGTGTATATTTATTCAGATCTAAAAAGTGCTTAGTTTTGGTTTTATGTAATTACGGCAAAGCCTCGAGGGCTATCTGACTAAAGTGAGGATTGCCTTCGTGGAGGACATTCTAAGGAAAACTAGCTCGTATACAGTAACACACGGGGAAAACCAAGAAAACGTCCATGCAACCAGCCCGTTTGCGGGACTCCAACCTGGGATCGAACTTCTAGTGTTCAGCGATTTTACCGGCCGCTGGTGGGATCGATTTAAAAAGGGTATAAATATATATGTACTGCAATTTCTTTCACTGCATCTGTTAATATATTTATACAGTTATATATATGTATATATATTTAAAACAGATTTTCTGTGCCTTAAACTTCCATCCTTTTGGAAGTTACCAATGATATATGTGTCATTACCAATGATATATTGGTAATGACAGATACATTGGTAATGACGCCCATGCGTCCAGCCCGTTCGCGGGATTCGAACCTCGGACAGCACTACCAGTGTTCGGAGATTTTACCACTCGGCCACTAGTGGGATCGATTTAAAAAGGGCATAAATAGGAATATGTACCTGCAATTTCCTTTCACTGCATATATTAATATATTTATAATACATTTATATATACATATAGTTATTTATTTAAAACAGCTTTTGTATGCCTTAATTTTTTATGCTTTTGGAAATTACGAGAAATATGTTAGTAATGACAGATATATTGGTTATCAGAGATATTTTGGTAATGCAACAAACCCGTTCGCAGTATTCGGACCTCGGACCGAACTACCAGTGTTCAGCGATTTTACCACACGGTCACTGGTGGGATCGATTTAAAAAGGGTATAAATAGGAATATGTATTGCAATTTCCTTTCACTACATATGTTAAAATATATATATGGGTGTGTGTGGGCAAGATAATATGTTTTATGATTTAACCTATAGTTATTTATTTTTTTTTTATTTTTCTTCCTAATACTTTTGTTAAATGTTTGTTATATTTTAACTCACTGCTTATTGGTATCTACGATACATAGTATATTTGTAGCTCGTGATAGGTTTAATTCCTGAATAAACAAAATTACTGATATAATCATGGGTTGCTAAAAATAAAAATTTTTTTGATTCAAATTCATGAGGAATATTAAACACGCTTACGCGGTGCTATATTTCAATGATTTGACTTATGACGTTGTTGCATAACCTTTCCAGACAAAATAATGCATTTTAATCATAAAATTCCTGTTAACAAATAGTTTACAAACATGTAACCTTTTAGAAAATTTCCATTTTGCCAAAGAACATACGTAAAATTATGTTTACGTTTCTTCACGTACCTGAAGTTTTGAAAAGGCCATTTCTTTCTGCGCTTAAAATATCCATTAACGTTCCCCATTTCGTTTTTCCATACTCTTTACTAAATCCAGCCGCGTATTTTTTCGAAACATTTCGCCATTTACTCGAACTCGATTTTTTTTCTACAGCCATCCTCAGTAATAAGCACGTGCGAAACAGCAATTTTGACAACAAACTACCTGCTTCCCCTGAGCCTGGAGCAATGTAGAGGTGAGATAGACTGGTTGCTATGCAATAAACGTCACTTCCGCACGGAATTCCACTTCACTTTCCGCCGACGGAATTTGAAGGGGCCAGACTCGTTCTCCCTTCTGCTGTCGAGTGGAAAGAAAATCCCGACTGGTTTTCCGATATCGATCTCGACCGGTGTCCAGACTAGACCCCTTAATTTAAAAGTTCGTTGCATGGTTGCTGCATGCTGTATATGCACTCTGTGTTACTTTCTTATTAAAGCAAACACAGCCTGACTAGAATTAAAAGCTTCATGTCACCAGTTTGGGAAGTCAGTCCACTAATTTGGTTACGATGGCCACTTGAATAAGGATATGTTAACTGTACATGTTCTAATATATTTTATTAGGCATAAAGGAAAAAATGTGTATTATCTTTCTGGATCTTTGGGAAAACTAAAAAATTTTCTTTTGAAAGTCCCACGAATTGCCATTGCACGCCACACAACGTGAAAAGGCTTTTTGTGAAAGACCTTTCAAACTAAAAAATAAATTAAATCACCTTATTAAAATCATTTCATTTAAAAATTCATGATCGCAGTAAAAACTTTAGATATTTAGCAAATGGTCCCTCCTTCAAAAATAGTTAAATATCATGATAACTGATTTATGTAGGTGATTTATTTCTGTACTAAAAATGTAATATTCTAGACCTTTCAAAGAAAATCTGGATCATATATTTAGACAAATACAGTCAAATACCGAAAATCCGCCAACTCCTGAAATCCGCGTTGACTCTCAAAATATGAACATTTAGTTTATAGGTTCCGGAAACAGCAACATGGAGTATGAAATATCGAAGAAAAAAGATACTGGATAATGATGTCATAATTACCGAATAATAATGAGTTATAACGGAAATACCAAATTATTGACATCATGATAAAAGTTTTTTCCCGTCCAATCTACATCGAGGTAAAAAAGCAGACGATTCACTCAACTCTTCTTTCAAGTTCACGCTTCACGTTGTTGTACTTTCTGAGTCTTGTTATTTCAAGAGATTGTTTAGTGATGTCGTGTTTTTTTTATCCGGATATTTTGTGGATAAATTAACCCTTTAACTGCTTAAGACGTGTTTAAACGTTTTTTGGAGTTTCTTTAAAAATGCTTAAGACGTCTTTACACGAATTTCAAATCGCACGAAAAATGCTTAAGGCGTGCATACACGAAACCCGAATTTCGCGAAGATTGCTTTAAGACGTGTTTAGACGACGCGATCTGGGGCCCTAGTCTGGACACCGTCGAGATAGAAGAACGGGTCGCTTTTTGCGATCTACTCGGCAGAGAGCGAGTCTCGTGTCATCGTCTCGATCATTACAGAGATCGACGCGTCGGAAATTTTTCCGTCAGCTGGACAGCTGACGTTTAAGTTTCTGACTGTCGTTTCAGAGCTAAACTGAGGACGGCGGAGGTCACGGATTGTTTTTGAAAGTGTACGTTATAGCTATTTTAATTTCTTAAGAAGGTTTTCTACCGTAATAGCTATTTTAATTTCTTTAATTTCTTAATTACTATTTTAATTTTTTCGTCTTAATTCTTGTGAAAAACTCGAGTATTTCGCTATAGAAATAACGCATTTGATGCTGACAATTCTACATTATTTATTTATTCTACATTACCAATGCCTTAATTAAATTTTAGTGAAAATAATATATTTGGTGTTTTCCTATTTCACATAAAGAACGGGTGCATACTTTTAAATTAAAATTGTGATTTTTAAACTAATGTATATATCAATGTACTTAATTTCATGTTTTGATGAGTAATTTATAAATTTTGAAATTTTATGTTTTAAATTATAATGTATTTCCCTCTACTTTTATTTGAATTTGTAGTGTATAAAAATGTAATACATTAGACATGCATTAAAGAATATGCAGTATATAATTCAAACTATGCACATCCTAAATTCAACATTTACATTAAATTGCTTTGAGTTAAAAAAAATTATTTAAGTAGTTTTAACTGTACCGATATCAATGTCAATTTCCAATATTTTCTAGAATCTCCTGTATAAAACAAGTTAAATTCCTGTACAATTTTCGGTTAAATTCTTGTCAATATTAAAATGCAAGATTTATAATTAGTTATTAGATTTTTTTAATGTGGTCTACTTTTAGATATTACATCAGTTTTGTGTATATTTATTCAGATCTAAAAAGTGCTTAGTTTTGGTTTTATGTAATTACGGCAAAGCCTCGAGGGCTATCTGACTAAAGTGAGGATTGCCTTCGTGGAGGACATTCTAAGGAAAACTAGCTCGTATACAGTAACACACGGGGAAAACCAAGAAAACGTCCATGCAACCAGCCCGTTTGCGGGACTCCAACCTGGGATCGAACTTCTAGTGTTCAGCGATTTTACCGGCCGCTGGTGGGATCGATTTAAAAAGGGTATAAATATATATGTACTGCAATTTCTTTCACTGCATCTGTTAATATATTTATACAGTTATATATATGTATATATATTTAAAACAGATTTTCTGTGCCTTAAACTTCCATCCTTTTGGAAGTTACCAATGATATATGTGTCATTACCAATGATATATTGGTAATGACAGATACATTGGTAATGACGCCCATGCGTCCAGCCCGTTCGCGGGATTCGAACCTCGGACAGCACTACCAGTGTTCGGAGATTTTACCACTCGGCCACTAGTGGGATCGATTTAAAAAGGGCATAAATAGGAATATGTACCTGCAATTTCCTTTCACTGCATATATTAATATATTTATAATACATTTATATATACATATAGTTATTTATTTAAAACAGCTTTTGTATGCCTTAATTTTTTATGCTTTTGGAAATTACGAGAAATATGTTAGTAATGACAGATATATTGGTTATCAGAGATATTTTGGTAATGCAACAAACCCGTTCGCAGTATTCGGACCTCGGACCGAACTACCAGTGTTCAGCGATTTTACCACACGGTCACTGGTGGGATCGATTTAAAAAGGGTATAAATAGGAATATGTATTGCAATTTCCTTTCACTACATATGTTAAAATATATATATGGGTGTGTGTGGGCAAGATAATATGTTTTATGATTTAACCTATAGTTATTTATTTTTTTTTTTTTATTTTTCTTCCTAATACTTTTGTTAAATGTTTGTTATATTTTAACTCACTGCTTATTGGTATCTACGATACATAGTGTATTTGTAGCTACGTGATAGGTATAATTCCTGAATAAACAAAATTATTGATATAATCATGGGTTGCTAAAAATAAAAATTTTTTTGATTCAAAATCATGAGGAATATTAAACACGCGTACGCGGTGCTATATTTCAATGATTTGACTTATGACGTTGTTGCATAACCTTTCCAGACAAAATAATGCATTTTAATCATAAAATTCCTGTTAACAAATAGTTTACAAACATGTAACCTTTTAGAAAATTTCCATTATGCCAAAGATCATGCGTAAAATTATGTTTACGTTTCTTCACATACCTGAAGTTTTGAAAAGGTCATTTCTTTCTGCGTTTAAAATATCCATTAACGTTCCCCATTTCTTTTTTCTATACGCTTTACTAAATTCAGCAGCGTATTTTTTCGAACAATTTCACCATTTACTCGAATTCGATTTTTTTTTCTACCGCCATCCTCAGTAATAAGCACGTGCGAAACAGCCCCTTTGACAACAAACTACCCCTTCCCCTGAGCCGGGAGCAATGTAGAGGTGAGATAGACTGGTTGCTATGCAATAAACGTCACTCCCGCACGGAATTTCCGCTTCACTTTCCGCCTACGGAATTTGAAGGGGCCAGACTCGCTCTCCCTTCTGCTGTCAAGTGGAAAGAGAATCCCGACTGGTTTTCCGATATCGATCTCGACTGTTGTCCAGACTAGACCCCCTGGTCTTCCTTCCTCTACCTTTCTGCAGGCGGCTGTCAGTTGACACAAATGTCTTAATAGGGTGTGAAGTCTGTTTGAAAAGAACACTTTACGGATGGGTCCTGAGAAGGAAGAATCATTGTCAGAGAGCAGGTGTGCATTATCTTTCCAACGACTGCAAGTGTGTGAATGAAGATAAATCGTTTTACAACAGTTTGCCTTGTGGTTATTTATACAAATGAAAGTTAAACAGAATCGCTCGATGTTATAATACGAGTACATTACCGAAATTTAGAAGAAACAGGAAAAAGTAACAATTGTAACGTAAGACGTACTTTTTAATAAACCATATATTATATAATGTATTAAAAATTGTCTACAACATCAAGAACAGGATAAAATATAAAATCTTGCAAACTATCTTGTTTGCCCTCGTATTTCAAGTGCGGGTGTTTCTAATGGTATATTTTTCCTTTTTACATTTTGAAATGTTAAAAATGTGCTTTCAGTATGCCTGATTTTTGTATTCGAATATGTGGCTGTGTGTTCCTTGTAAACGCGAACTCACATATAAAAATTTCTTGGATGTCGAAAGGAAGATATTCTACTCGGAAACTTCAATTAAATCGAATAAATTCATATGCCGCAGGAATTTCTAGAAATATTTGTTTTTAAAAATTTTATTATTAAGATTTGAAATACAAATTAGTTTTAAAATCTAGGGAAAAAGTGTGCATTTCTTGGAAATTTTTTGGAAAGAAATCTACCGGTATAAAATCGCTTAAAATTAATGGATTGTAAGTTAAGTAAAACAGTTAATGTATGGAAGAGTTACATATACTGCGCACAAAATTAGTCAGAGGAACAATTAGCTAACGAATTAAATTAATTACATTAAAAGAATTTCGTTAGAAAATAACCTCTCCAAATGTCAGTGCTGATAGCAGCACTACGAATGAAAGTTATTAAATTCCTAACTTAATTAATCCGTTGGTACTCAATAATTGTGACCTACCAGCGGCCGATCAGTAAACGTCGCTGAACACTGGTAATTCGATCTGAGGTTCGAATCCGCGAACGGGCTGGCTGCAAGGGCGTTTTCGTGATTTTCCACACGTGTAACTTGTATACGAGCCAGTATCTCTTAGAAAGTCCTCCACGAAGGCATCCCTCCCCTCTTAGGCAGATATCCCTCGAGGCTTTGCCGTAATCACATAAAACCAAAACAAATTAAAAATCAATAACTATGTGTTCGCGATGCTAGCTACATGGCAGTTTTCGTGGATTTTTGCTGCCTATATTTAACGCGAATATAAGCCAATCTCATTTAAAAAGTTCTTCACGAAGACGTGCTCTGACTAGGAGTCCTCGCTTGGGATTACGTTTGGACTGTTAGATTAATGACAAAGCTCGCAAAGGGCGATCTGTTTAAAGAGGGTATGCTTTCGTGAAAGACCTTCTAAGGGAAACTATCTCGTACCGGTGTTACATATAGGTAAAATTCACGAAAACGCAGATGTGGTGAGCCAGTTCACAGAGGTTTCAATCCAGGTCAAACTACCAAATAGTCCTCGTATATTTTGTCATGAGCTAAATAAAATAAAATACAATATGGCGAAAGTCACTTTATGCTATTGAAATGGCAATAACTTTGTATTATACAGGCTATCATTTTGCCTTTGTTATGAGATTTTTATCTTTTCCGTTATCCAAACTAGCCCACAATGGAATACTGGTAGTTCTATCCGGGGTTCGAATTCCGGCGAAAGGCTAGCTACATGGATGCTTTCGTGTCTTTCTCATGTGTAACGTGTACACAAGCCGGCTCCCCTTAGAAAGTTAGAAAGTCCTCCACGAAGGCATCCTTTCCCTTATGTAAATCTCGAGTGCTTTGCCATAATTAAATAAACCAAACGATTACAGCATAACATGCTTAAAATATTTTGTATTGAAAATTTTATGCGTCAAAGTTGGTCCCCGTTAAATGAAATATGCTGTTTTTTTTTTTTTTTTTTTTTTTTTTTTTTTTTTTTTTTTATAGTAATGTTCTTGTTTTCAGAATATGAAATGTCAATGAAACATTTTTAATAATGTCTCATTCTGTTTTGTTCTTTGTTTAATGAAAAAATGAATTTAAGTAACAAATTTCTTATGTTTAGAAAAATTTTACCATTATTGAAATGAGTTGCTGTCGAAGTGCATTTTCTTACTAGCGCATATATTTGTAAACAGAAAATTGTTTCGCGCGTGTTATCCTATAACTGATAAGATCAAGAGAAATTTCTGTAGGGAAATAAAGTTATTAATTTTAAATAAAAAATAAAGTTATTTGTAAATTAAATGTGTTTTGAGGCAAGAGTAAAAATACGAGATATGCAATGAATTTAAAATAACGATGTATATAATAAGGATTTTGGCGACAGACATTCCCCGCGAAATTTGCTAAAATTTTCTATATGTAGAATTAATGTATATTCCGCTTAGTATTAGAATTCAGTGATATAACACCTAACTTTATCAGTGTAATTATATGTTATATCGATATTTAGTTATGTCCGATACAAGCATTTTACTTTTGTTTTATAAATCTTTTTCGTTTACTGATATTATGTTTATTAAATACGATTTATCAGGTTTTCAAATTCTATCAGAGCCCAATAATGGCCCACCTAGATAAGACCGTTGATTACTACTAATTCCACTCGCACTGAAACCAAAACGAACAAATTGGCTGCATGGTTGGGTTTCATAGTTTTTCCCATGGATATGAGTGAGTTTTACTTAGAAAGCCTACTACAGCGACTTGTCTATCCTTAGACAGACAGATTGCGTTTGCTTTGCCATATTCAAATAATCGGACAAAATTTGACAACAAAGGCTAATAAATGCATATACTGAAATACACTCATGTCCATAAATTAAGGATAATTCGGATTCACGCGGAACTCGAACTCTAAAATAAATATATCACCTGTAAAATCACTACACACATCTTCAAGAATCATATGCAAATTTCAGGAAGTAACCAGATGACACATATGGTACGTCACAATGACGAGAGTAAGAGAGTGATATATAAGGAATACAGGCAAGGAAGTAAAATTTTTCGCAGGCGCATTATAAGCATTTCAGTGAAATAACCGAATAGTTATGACACGAAAGATGCATTTAGATGATTTTTTACGTGGTAGAATTATCGGCCGTCTGGAATATGGGCGTACCCAACTGGAAGTATCAGACGAAATTGGAATTGCCCAGAGTGTCATGGCTTTTGGCAAAGATTCCAAGATGATGGTAATGTGAGTAGACATTACAGCACAGGTCGCCCCAGAGTTACAAAGACGAATGAGGGCCGTTATTTGTCAGTTACTGCCAAAAGAAACAGGCGGTGCACAGACGGTACCAGGACTTCAGCCACTGGTACGACAATTTCAAGGCAGACCGTGTACAGACGCTTAGGGCAGATTGGTCTATATGCTCGTAGACCTGTCAGATGCGTTCCACTTACTGCAACTCACTGTCACCTGCAGTTAACCTAGAGTAGAGAGCATGCATTGTGGACACCGCAACAGTGGGCTAGTGTGATGTTTTCCGAGGAAGGTTTAGCTTGCAGTCCCAGGTTTAGCTTGCAGTCTGACTCTCGCCGGACTTTCATATGGAGAACTCCAGGTACCTGTTAGCACCAAGAATACATCATTGAACGACACCGTTACGGTTGTGCAGGAGTGCTCGTTTGGGGTGGAATTATTCTGGGTTCCAGAACTGACATGCATGTTCAAATTGGAACCATGACAAGCCAAATTTATCGGGACGTCATTCTGGAACAACATGTACGTTTGTTTCGGGGCGCCATGGGCGCACAACTTGTGTTTATGGATGACAACGCCCGTCCTCACCGTGCAAACATCGTAAGCGAATGCCTTCAATCGGAGGATATCAACTGGACTGGCCAGCATTCTCACCGAACTTGAATCCAGTAGAGCACGTGTGGGACATGCTTGGCCGACGAGTTGCAGCCCGTCAACCTCCTCCTACATGTCTACCGGAACTTCGGAAATCATTGCTTTTTGAGTGGTGTAATATCCCCCAAGATCAGATCGATAATTTGATACTCAGCATGCCTAGGCGTTGTACGGACTGTATTGCATCGTCTGGGAGACATACAATGTATTAACAATCATACCAACCATGTAATATTGGTCTTTTGTAAATAGGTTTTTTTGTGATTTGCTCCAGTGAGAAAAAATCGCTAATTTTTTTAATAATATCAAACATATAGCATCTTTTTTTGCTCTTTACCTTTTGTTTAATAAATAAGCTTTACAAATAAGTCAAATTTGTTTTGCTTCTAACTCTTCCTTTGCCTGATTTTGCATTATCCTTAATTTATGGACATGAGTAAAATAAATTTAAACGCATATTACAAAAATAAAATAAATGCATATAACGTAAAAAGTGATATCACAACAAATTTTTAATTATTTTTAATACACTAATTCCTAAATTGCATTATTTTCAAATTTTATTTCATTTTTATGTATGTATTAATGTATATTTTATATGTTCGAAAGTACGATTGTTTAGTAAATTAAGACAACTTAGTAAATTAGGCATTTAATAAATCTGATTTGAAAATACATGCACTTAGGTGAGATTTTCGTAACTTGAAAAACATTACTCGCAAAATAATCTCTGCGAAAATATAATAATATTTTATCTTCCTACTTGATTCTGTGAAAAAAAATTTAAATTAGCTTATTACTTTTTTTTTTTTTTTTCTATATTGAAAACAACTTGATTTTTTAAAAGAATCTTGCTGTCAGAACGAAAGTATTTAGAAGTATAAAAGTGGTCTTTTTGAACACATGTTTCTGCGGTATTTCTTTACAGACGTAGATCAACAGATAAGAGGCCAACTCTTGATGTACGCATTGACAGATTTCACCACCAAAAGGCCTTTCCTCTAACATAGTGGACGCCACTTTTATCTTCTTTGTAATGTAGTATAACTAAACCCGTTGGCCCTGTTTGTTCGAATAGTATCTGAGAACCGTTCGCATTTGAATGCGTCGGAGCTTGAGTGACTGAAAGACTACTTATTCCCAAAGCTATTAGACACCAATGAAAATCTGTTGTCCGTATTTCTACTCTCTCTCTCAAGGATCAAGGATCAAGGAAGTTCGTGTTACGGAGTTCTTAGGCATAAACGCCTTTACCTCCACATCATCTGAAGAATAAAATGTCATCATCAAAAGAGGGAATTTTCTAATAAGGTAAAAATTTTGTTAAGCCGAAAAAAGCTTTTAAGAATAAGTGCCTTCACACTGAAAACAAATATAAAACTCAGAAGGTCTAATTTTGCGCCAAAATAAGAGCCAGAATAAATTAGATAGGGGCAGTCATCTTAAACAAAATTTTTGCTAAAGACTAGAAAATAAAAGCAGGTGTTCCTGATACTTGATCTTTCTTTGCGAACGTCAACTTTGCGGAGGGGAAAGGACGGGGGGGGGAACGCTCTTACGCGTCGAAAAAAGTTGCTGTGTCAGTTGGTCAGCTGACGGAGGGAGCAGTTTCGTTTCCGCCCGCTATTCAGTGCGGTCTTTAAGGCTAAATGATTGACACCTCTTAAGGGGTGCTAAAATCAAGTAAAAGCCCTTTTAGAAGGGCTGAAAGAGCTATTTTGAAGTAGAGAAATAGTCAATTGACTTTAGATTTAAAAATTAGGTTCAGTCGCCTGCGACTGTAAAGCTTCTTCTTAAAGAAGCAGGAGGGGTTCCTCCGGTCAATGACTTAAGCATTCAAGACTCGAGAGGCGGGAAGGGGAAGGAACGAGAAGTAATTATTCACATGCATGTCAGTGTGAGCATACCTTGCCCGTTTAAATGGGTTTGCAGCATAGTCCGGGTTGAGAACCGATCGGTCTCTTCCTAGATGAGGCGACTGCAGGATCATATACAGGTAGCATATGCAGCACAGGATTTGCAACATGTTGAATATTTTTGAAAAAGTTTTCCGAAAGTCGCTGTATAAAGCGATTAATGGGCATAATTTTGAGATCGTTATGAATCTCTTCGTTCCTTATATACCACGGAGCTTTGAGTATTTGCCGAAGCAATTTAGATTGAAAAGTTTGGACATGTTTTCTGTTAGTCAGTGCTGATGAGCCCCAAATGGGGCATGCATAAGTCAGAACAGGCCTTATGATAGACTTGTAGAGCAAAATCTTGTTGTCAATTGACAGGTCGCTATTTAAAGCGAAGAAGGGGCGCAGATTGGATTTGACAGCCGTCGCATTCGCAATGATTTTTTGAATGTGAGGTTGCCAAGTTAATTTTGAATCAAGTAATACACCAAGATATTTATATGAAGAAACCCAGGGAATAGGTTCACCGAAGAGAATTAAGTTATCTAAACGGGGGATATTTCTTCGGATGAACAGAGTAGCAGCACATTTTGCGACATTGATTTTGATTTTATACAAACCGAGCCAGAGTTCTAAGGCTGAAAGGTAACTCTGTAGTGTAGAGATTACCGTGAAGGTGTTGTAATGTTGTGCGATGATGGCTGTATCGTCCGCACATAAAGCAAGATCGATACTAGGGGCCTTAGGAATGTCATTTACGTAGAGGTTGAAAACTGAAGGCGCGACGAGACTGCCCTATGGACAGCCGGCATAGATTGGGCGGGGAGTGGAGAATTCGTGGTTAACTCGCACACGGAAACTTCGTCCGGTCAAGTACGAGTTAATAATTTTAATGAAATGAGCCGAGAAACTAAGCCGCATGAGCTTGTAGATAAGTCCGTCATGCCAAACCCTATCAAAGGCTTTGGCTACGTCAAGATAGACGATACCAGTTTTCTCTCGCTTGCGAAAGCCTTCATGAATGAATTCCACTACACGTAATAACTGGTGTACAGTGGAGTGTTTAGGTCGGAAGCCGAATTGTTCCGGGATGATCAAATTTTGATCTCGACAGAATTCATTCAGGCGATTAAGCAAGACATACTCGTAGATTTTTGAGAGAGACGAGAGCAGACTAATTGGTCTGTAATTGACGGGTAAGTTTAAATTTTGTCCCGGTTTTGGAATGGGCACGACAGCTGCAGTTTTCCAACAGTCGGGAAAATAGCTTCTCCTGAGCATTAAATTAATAAGGACCGTAATCCAGACAATAAACATTACGGGGAAGTTTTTGATCATGCGATTCGAAATTGAATCTATGCCGGGGGCCTTGTCAGGTTTAATTTTATCAATGTAAACCATGACTTCAGTTGGATCAGTTGGCCTGAGGTCAGGCGTGAAAGGTTGTGATAGAAAGTCTTCAACCCGTGAATGGATGCGCCCCTGTGTAACCGGGCGGTTACAGTAGGAGTCGTTGTTTGGTGTGAATTGAGTAGCAAGGCTGTCAGCAATAGCTTCGGCCTTTTCTGAGTCTGTGTAGGCCATCTGTGCGCCATCGGCCGTTTCAAGGGGCGGAATGAGCTTGTAATGTTTGCGTAATCGGGCGGCTGCACGCCAAATCGATTTTTTTTCAGTCGTTAGGGACTCAATATAATTTTTCCACTCCGCTTGTTTTAATAAGCGGGTTTCAGTCCTTATCTCGTTTTGTATCTTGCGAAATTGGACGCGGATACTGGGATCGCGCGACCTTTGCCAGATTCTTCGCAAGTAGTTCCGCTGCTTAATTTTGAATTTAGTCTCAGGTGGGAGTCTAGCACCAGGGTGCTGAATAGGTTTTGAAGCCGCAGCTCTCGCTTCTTTAAGTAAAGACTCCAGATTTTTAATCTGCCTGTCAAAGTCCGCATTGCTGGAAATTTGTATGGGAGGAAGTGCAGTGTTTTCCAAAATAAATCGAAAATCGCCCTAATTTGTTGAGACTCGCTCCTGTAATTTTGAGTAACGATTTTGAACATCTAAGGTTATCAAAATAGGATAGTGATCAGAGTCTAAGTCTTGTATCACTTCAATTTCATGCCTAAAGAAAATATTATAGAAAGCAGCCAGATCGAGTACTGCAGGGGACCCTCTTACAGGGTAGTAAGTCGGGAGGGTAGGAGCTATGATCTGTACATGGTTACTCTGGCACCATGAATTTAGACTAATGCCATACCTGTTCCTGTTAGGACAAAACCGTGCGGTATGACGTGAATTTAGATCGCCAGCAATGATCAGGTGATTTGAAATATTCAAAAGTTTGTCAAAATCACTGACAGGGAAAGAAGTCTTCCACGTGCAGTTGATTGTGGAGGTAAGTAAGCTGAAACAATTGTG
Source organism: Stegodyphus dumicola (assembly GCF_044657685.1). NCBI lineage: Eukaryota > Metazoa > Arthropoda > Arachnida > Araneae > Eresidae > Stegodyphus > Stegodyphus dumicola. The sequence goes on along the minus strand of NC_140778.1, from coordinate 144,277,795 downwards.
AGTGGGGGAGAATTTTGAAGGAAAATTTGGATAATAGTCGCTTCCAAAATATTTAAATCAGGCGACGGTATTATGTGATGTTTGATCGAATGTTTCACATAAATACAAGTGCCACCACTCGGATTTCTGCCTTGTGACACCCTGTCCGTCGAGTAAATGTCATAATTCCCAATTTTGGGAGTATTCCGTGAGTTTAGATGAGTCTCTTGGACTAAAAACACGTCAAGATCGTGTTCTACCACAAAGTCTCTTACTTCATGTATCTTGTTTTGAAGTCCATTGGCATTCCAGGAGCCAATGGTTAGTTCAGAGTTGGTAAATGAACTTTTTCTGACACAATTGAATATTAGGCCGTTTAAAAAGATTCCTGGCTGAAAAACAGAAGACATGGGTCTAATGAAGGTCGAAATTAATTTGAAAGCTCGATATAGCTTTCATATAAGTAAAAAGCCCTCATCAGAGCGTCTGCCTGCCTAAGCTTTGGCATAGCTCTTTTGAAGGCTTGGAGCAGAATATGCTTGTCTACCGTAGGGTCACGGGAGATTTCAATCAAGCATTTTAGTGTGGATGCGAAGACATCTTCGGAATCATTTGTACACTCTGCTGAGGTTAATACTGCTGGGGCTACAGGTTTTTCTGCGGCCGGCAGTCTTGGATTCTGAGCTCTGAATCCGTGCCCGGTGGCATTCTTCACCGACGTTGCATACGACGGTGAGTTGACGTCGTTAGGGGGAGCAGGCATGGGACGTGCTTTAGTAGCTTGTGCTTGGGGCTTAGAAGAACCTTGAGGGGGGGCTGTCTGAGCAGCTGCCCTATTTTTAAGCGTGGTTTTCTTTCCACGAGACCGCTTATTAGCTGGGTGTCGAGGACAAGATTTATATGAGGCTGGATGACTTCCACCACAGTTGCAGCAAGTTGCAGGTACATCAAGCCCCTTGGTGCACTCACGTGCCCAGTGGGGTCCAGAGCATCTCGCACAACGGATTGGCAAAGTGCAGAGTTCCGAAGAATGGAAAAATCCCTGGCACCTAAAGCATTGAGTAGGGCCCTTTCGGCCGCGATAACGCTCAATGCTGACCTCTGTGCCCCACATGTCATTGACGGCAAACAGTTGGTCGAGGAAAGGATGTGGGATGACTTGCACATAAACAAGTGGCATAGGATGTCTGGAGCCTGGCTGGTAAAGCCGAACGCAGCGATGCACCTTAAATCCCAGTGACTCGATTTCCTCTTTGACGTCCTCGACATCAGTTTCCACAGGGAGGCCTCTGACTACAATTTTGACTGGCCGGTCCTGTTTAAGATCAAAAGTTTTGAATTGGATGCCGGCTTGCTTCATCCAACGTGTGACCTCCCTGAACTCCAGTTCAGTCTGCACAAAAAGTTTTAAATATGGTCCAGTGAGAGTACTCTTAAGGTTTGGGGCAATTTCTCTTAAGAAAGACACCTGGGTCTTCCAGTTCTTGCTACTCCTCATATGAATAGCCGGGATTTGATTTTGAGGCTGTGGTGGAGGGGGGGGAACGTTCCGTGCCTGCTCGGAACTGGTTTCTCCCTCGGGGGTTTGCTCCTTGACGGGGTCACCGCCGTTGATGAGCCATTCTTTAATAGCTTCATACTTATTTTTACTGTTTTTCCTAGTAATATTAGTACTAGCTAAGTAAGAATTTGAAATAGAAGTATTTGAATTTTGAATAGTATTTTGGTTACTGTTACTATCCACAGTTAAATCAATTATGGGAGGTTTTCCCATTTTTCTGGTGGCGGGAGTAATAAACCCCTCAGAGTCCACTGTTTGCGTCTTGCGCTTACGGGCAGAAACAGGTTTTCCTCGGATCTCGTGGGTCGTTTTCGCCTCCGTTTGGAGAGGGAGAGGATTTTCAACGGCTGTAGCGGCCATTTTGGCTAACCGCTCAGTCTCGATGATTTTTAGAAATTCATCTCTGGTCGGAGGCAAGTGAAAGATAGGAACTTCTAACACGTTCGCTATCTCGTTGATCTTATGAAAAAGTACTTTACCAGCATTGTCAAGCTGATTGTAGCTGGCAGTATCCACAGGAGTCGGTGTTCGTCTCATGAAGTTTTTCTGCTTCTGAATAGATTCGAACTGATGTTTGAGTTCGTAAAACTGACTGACAAGTCTTCCCCGTTCATCATCCGGTGCAGGGGTGATTTGCTGTGGTTGCGAATTGCACACTGTAGTACACAATTGCACAGGCGAAGTATCCAATTTGGTATTTTGCACATTTTGCTGTGAAGAATCACAAAATTCCACAGTTGAAGGCTGTGTCGGCGGGAGCTCGCAAAGCGAGCGACCGTCCTCGTCCGCGTCCATATCTCTCTCTCTGTGAGTTCTTCGAATCCAGGAAAGGGTAATGCGTGCATTTGGGTGCATGTGAAAAAAAAAATTCTATGCTTCATTTTGTATTACTTGTATAGTGAAACAATTCAAAAAACAGCTTTACATGCAAAGTTTTTCTCTGATGAATGAACTCAGCTGAAAACACGTTACTATTTTCTGTAAATTCTCCCCCCAACAAAAAGGATGCTCTTTTAAGTGAATTAAATTCTTACTGTGCTCTTATTACAGTTTTCTAAATTTTTCTGTTCCCCTTTTCTTATAATACATAAGCAGTTTTTTAAATATGCGTGACCCCTGAGCGCTAAGATTGGTAAGCTCGTTAAAGACTGGTAATTTGAAGGAATTCAAATCTCGGCAAATGGGTTTATTGCAGGGGAGGTTTCTTCGTTTTTGCTCATGTGAACGAATACGAATACTTTCCCTTTAAACGTCCTTTACGAGACGCAACTCCTTTTAGGAATATAATCTTCAAGTGCTGTGAACAATTCTAAACTAAATTTTTTATGATATAAAATTTCATATAAATTTATTCTACTGCCACTTTTGTGTACATTATATTTATGAATACAAACCTAAGATTGATATTGAATACTATTGACATAATTGGTGTTATGTTTAATACTGAAAATAATGTTTAAGCTAAAAACCAATTTGAACCCTTTTTTACTTCCTTGTACGAAGTAAAACGGAAGTATTGTAATCGCGAAAAGTTTCAGGCAACATATTTCAACGAAAATATCCATTTTGACCGCTTTCGAATGCAACTTAACAATGTTTTTGCGTGATATCTGTACGTAAGGGTAGAATAAAAGACTCTTTTCCTCCGAAAAAAATTATAAAACTGCTTTAAAATGAATTCTGAAGAGAATTTTTCGTGGCATCTGTACGAACGTATGTACGTATGTATCTCCATAACTAAAAAACGAGTAACCTCAGAACGTTGAAATTTTGTATATAGGACTGCTATAATATGTAGATGTGCACCTCGTATTTTGGCTGCAATCGGCCTCACCAAACGTATATATGTCACCGTGAAAGACCGAAATTGGAGAATGTCGACTTTCACCGGAGAATATCAACATTCACCAAATACGTCGGTGAAAGATCGAATATTGCACTACATTCTTGTATATTTCGGACCCTCACCGGTGTATGTCGAAAATCACAGATATGGCTCTGGTGAAAGTCGAAAAGAGAGACCATAAAGTGCCATAATAGTTTAAGTTGTTGCAATAAATAAGATTTGAATCACATAATTTAGTAAGATTTTTATTACTGTTATTTTATTTTCTCATTTAGAACGTACTGTATAATTAAGTAAGTTTTTAACTTCTATTATTTTCCTTTCTCATTTTGAATGTATTGTGTGTTTTAGGTTCTCATGTTCTTAAGTTCTTATTTCAAGTCTCAAGTGCGTTTATTCGCCACTGAATTACGGAGAAGAAAATATAATATTGTTATATGTTCAACATTTACCATTAGTACATGGTAAATGTCGACATTGACCGGTGTAAGTCAGAAATAAAAGTATTTGGAAAATATTTCGGACATACACCAAGAGACTATGTGAATGTTGACATTCACCGGTGAAAGTCGACATTCTCCAGATTTCAGTGTTTCACCGTAACATATTTTATATATTTATATATATATCCACTCTGTGACCCGGCTCAGTAATCTCAGTTTGTTTACACTTATATGTTTGTAAATTGTACATTTTTTGGTTTAAAAATGATTGACTTATGTTGTTCTTATCTTCCGGTTAAGGTTTTTATGCCTTTAGTAAATCTGTATGCAATATTTTTAGAAGTATCAACAATTTTAAAGTTGTCTAAGTGCCGCTAAGCCTTTTTTTTTTATGGCGGCCATTGATGTTTACATTTGAAACAGGAGTCTAGTGGATTTGTTGCCAATCTAGAGAAACTTAGCTTCGCAACAACAAAGATAACGTCTTCATTTATTATTGCGAATTAAATCATGCTTAATCCTTTCTGGAATTTTTCGAAGAAATAAGTAATTAAGAAGAAAATACAGATATTTTGAGTTTTTATGTATTTTTGCATTGTCGTGAAGTGAGAACTGAATTAATTGAATGAGAAATACTCAGTCGTCTGTGAAAAAATGTTTTTCTTTTTTGTTTTGTTTGCTTAATTGCTTTTATACATCGTTCTAGCTTTATTATAGGATTTGAATAGAACATGAGGCAACGGTTAGATAATTCTTTAAATGATATAAATTTTGTGCATTCTTTGTTATAATGTGAACGAAATATAATAAATACTGTTAAGTGAATCTAGCGCCAGAGTGTCGCTATGGTAAACAGAGTGAATTTTAAAGAATGCATTTATTCTATTGTGGTTTATGCGATGTCGGCGAAGTAGATTTAATTAAATCCAATAAGTTTAAACGAAATGCAAGAAAAAATGCGTATAATTTAATATTCCGTACAAGGAAGTCATGTGGTGTACACATCAGATTTTTATAATAAGGTAACATGCGCTAAACAGTTTTGAATAGAAAGAAACCGCTCGCGCGCTATTGGGCTTTCTTAGCTTACGAAAGCTTAATTTAAGTTGGTTATTTACATAACAAAGGAAAAAAATACATATTATTAATAGTGCATTTTACTGACAAAACTTTCTTTGAAAAAAAAAATAAAAGTACTGCAAAGAATAAGAGATATAGTTAACTTAAAGGCGGCCGATAATCAGTGCTGGTGCATATGTTTTTGCAGATAAAATCATTTTGCTCGTGCTGTCGTATAACAAAAAATATCCATAGATTATTTTTTACAGTTGTTAAAATAGTCCTGGACTATCTGTTTAAAGAGAATACCTTCTTGGAAAATTTTCAAATTGAAATTGGCTTGAACTCGCATAACGCATGGGGAAAATTATAAAGACACCAAGCCGCTAACTTGTTTGGTTCCTAGCGACAAATCCAGAACAAACATCAACATCCAGTACTCTTATTTACTCTAGTGAACGTACATATTTGTTTGTATATTAGTAATAGTATTAAAATAAAAATATTTATTCTATTAAAAGCTGTTGTTCAAAAATACACCCTTGTAAGGCATTTTCTTTGGTTAAGGGACTTCGTGTGAATAATTAATTCTACGTTGAAGCAAGACAATTTCTTAGAACTTAATGCTTCAAACAATTGAATGCTGGGATTCCTAGGGAAGAAAATATCCTCAAAAAGTATATTCGACAAAAAAATATTGAATTATAATCTTATAATGACTTATTAAATAATTAATAATTGTTATAATTATTAAATATAAAGCTTACTTATTTTTTACAAAATGTACAATAATACCCTTTATTTACAAAAATACCATACTGAACAATTATATTATAAGCTAATAAAATAACAACATTGTATTGTTTCTTATTAACTATGTGTCATCTTTCCTTTTCAGCTTTCTGTTATAGGATAATGTTTTTAATCCTATTTCAGACAAAGTGTACTGGTGTTTCAAGGACGGGAAGGCAAGAATTTTTAAATTTAGTCAATAAATTTATGATCAACAGAAAATTCATAAAGAAAAACTATTTCAGGTTAAAATTCCATTTCAGAATATCCTGAACGTATATAAAAAAGTGAAATACAAATTTGACACTGATATTATCACTGTTTAAGCCCTTAAATAACTCCTAAATGTTTTGTATATTGCTCTTAAAAACAGATCAGGTGTTTAAAAGTTAATACCATAATTTTTGTATTAAAAAAATCTCGAAATTATTGCTAAAGAAAAAGCAGAAACAAAGGCATTATTATTTATTTATACCTAGGGCAAATTTAATTTCTTTGAGATCGAGAAGATATTGAACCCCTTCGAGCCGGGTAGCGAAAACGCGCGCTTATCGCGGAGGCCGGCAGTGTCTTCCGCTAGCGTCTCTCCAGGGCCGGGGGCTTTTTTGCTACCAAGCCTAAATCCATGAAATTTCCGAAGTATCAACGCATTGTTTAATAATGCTCTATAGAGTATTTAAACGGCTTATGCTTTATAGATATTTTTATATATATACTTTGATTACCTTATTTCTTGTTTAAATGCATATTTTACACATGTTATTTTAATTACTCACCATTTTATGACTTTTAACATTATAATCTGAAAACTAAATATATTACTTAAAATTCTCTTTTCGTATGAAAAATTTTAAAACAGGGATCTACACACAGTCCTACGTTACATTCCTTGAACTCGTAATAACTCATTTGCTGTTTCATGCTCTGTTAAACATTTTCCACGCTTCGACATTGAAACGGTAAAAACAGAAAGAATTCACGTCTAACAAGATCTAATTATTTTCTAAAAACTGAACTGTAAACGGAAATACTCAACGCTTTAGCGCATATAAAACTTCTACTTACAATAAACAACTACCACGTGCGAATAAAGTGCGATTTAAAGAGACGTCATAAATCACGCCATTCGAAAACATTTAGTTCCCCGTTTGTTTATATAATCAAAAACACGTGTACGTGAGTCATGCTTCTCTCATTTCAAGTAGAAGGTCTAATGCACATGTATCTGAAACCATATGGACATACAGTGCCATCTTGTGGCAGAAATTATAGTTTAAAAAACGTTCCAAGGTACTGGCACAAATACGTGACAGTCGGTAGAGAATGCAACAATGCTCTGGCACGCCTGCGTGTCGGCCGGTAGATAAGTGTGTTCGTTGCTGGCACGTATACGTGACAGTCGGCGCGAAGGGGTTAAGTATATTTTAAATTTCAGCGCTTTTGAATTCAATGACAGATAAGAAACGCACTCGTGATTTTACTGCTTGCAACCGTGAAAAACTTAAACACGTTGCATTGACGGTAATGAAAAAAGTGGAAATTCTGCTAAAGATGGAGGTAGGTGCTTCTGCTCGGTTTATAGCAGAATCGTATGGAATTGCCACACGGACTGTGTATGATATACGAAACAATAAGGAAAAGCTGTTGAAATTTTACAGCAACAGTGATTCTAACACCGGAATCCGAAACCGGACGTCTTTGCATGAGGCGAAATCGGCAAACCTTGATTGCTGTCTAGTACGAGTCCAAACTTCACGCTGCCATATTACTATCTAAATTTTTTGTCTACATTTTGAACTTTTAGCCTAAAATGTCTCCAAAAACGCGGTTTTCACATATGCAAAAACTACGTTTTGAACACACAATTTAGCTAAAAATCCGAAACAAAAACAAAAAATTTAGATAGCAAATACGTAAAGTTTCTAACCAAAAATATTTGACAAGAATCCATGTACATGGCGACATGTTTTAACTTAAAAAACATCTACGAATGGCACAATGTAGGCAACGAACGAATCTACAAACTACGCACACCTCGCTTTAATAAATTAACATAACAACAATAAATTTCAAAGAATACCATGTACACAGCATCCTGTTTAAACTTAAAAAAAATTCTACGAATTGCACAATTTAGGCAAGGAAGGAAACTACGATCTACGCACTCCTCGCTTTAATAAAATAACATAACAACAATAAATTTCAAATAATACCATGTACACAGCATTCTCTTTCAACTTTAAAAAACATCTACGAATTGCACAGTCAACACTAAACAACAAAATAAATTTTAAACAATTTAAAAAAACAACAATAACGACAGAAATTCATACTAAAGAACCAATGAACATAACATTCTACAAAATAAGAAGGATAAAATAAAATGCACTTACTATGAATTAATGCGTTTTCGAATAGCAGAAATATAAATTTCATACCGCCTTTAACATGCCGCCACGTAATCACTATCGTATTTACATGACAGCCTGACACACTATCCAGAAAATTTATACTATGGTTCACAAATAAATAAAATCACAAATCCCTACTTCTATCATGCACTGCCATTAAAAATAATCTCCCAGACCCTCTTTCCACAGTTCCAAATACCCACTACCCCTCAACAGAATAGCCACAATAATATTTCCTTTTGCCGATCTTCAATTCAACAACTACCATTTTATCTTTTCCTCCCATCTTCTCAGACACAGAGGCGAACCAACGAGCTCCAGCGAAAGATTTTTCAACGTCAACAGGGTTGCCATAGAACACGCAATCGCGCCAAAAACCAGCGCAGAACACATATCACCACATTTGGTGAAATTAGGGCGTATATTAGAGTTGTACCCGCTTTATTTATTTTGCATTTTTAGTCTGAATATTACCTTTCCTGTCCTGAAATCCGCAAAAATGTTAAAATCCGCACACCCTCTGGTCCCAAGCGTTGCTGATTTCTGAACTTCTACTGTATAATGCATAATAGATGAATTAAAATGAGTTCCTAATGAGGTTCGTATAACCTAAACTTAAACGTCTTACACAGCGAATGAAAACACGTCGTCATGAAAAAGTCTTAAATAGAATAAAAGGGCATCAAAAATGAGATTTCAATAAATGAAATTTCACTCAAAGCAAGGCTTATTTCTACATTTTTTGGGGGGAGGGGAATAGATTAGAATGAATCTGTTTTACTTTAAAAATGTTTGGTTAATTTTTGGATTATGGTAACTTGGCGATTTTTTGGCGACCAACCCTGCTACAGCAACCTGCTAGTTTTTGTTTGGGCGCTATTTTGTTTTCACGAAGTAAAGGGATTTTTTTTTTTAACTCAACATTTTTTTCGCAACAATCTGCTAGCCGAATTACACTTATGCTAGAACTTTTATGGAACAAAAGTGCTTAATCATGACCAAGGAGGTTAGAATAGATGGAGATGGCGTCTCTGCTATTGCAGTACGAAGAAAGTGAAGCCAGGGGAAGGAAATAAGCCACGCCACGTGAGGGCAAGAAAACGATTACCTTACCGAGCGAAGTGAGGTAAAACGCCAGGTGGTTTCAAGTTCTCAGTGTGTTTTCTGATTTTGTATGCGTAGATCTGAAAGGCCTAAAAGGCACTGAATTGTTACAGCGAAATAATGTCTACATTTCCGACTTCATGTCCATGTAAAAGAATGTTTTAGAACGTGCATATACAAGTAGATTAATCGAAACTTGTGTTTCAATGGCCTTCAAGAAAGAGTTTGAGTATTTTCTTTGTGTAAAGTATATGTTGCAACTCTCAGGGCTACAACGTGCAGGTTACAAATTAAATAATCACAGCAGGGATTATTAATATAAAGATTTAATATGGATATCTCACACAAGCTGAAAAATTTACATTACTCTACCTAGTGCATACATATAACTGAGTGAAAAAGGGAATTTCCCCGCTTAGTTCGCATAAGAAAAAATAAGAATAATAAAAAATAGTCCAATCAGATGCGGCGCTCCTTCTGCCGACCTACGGCGAGCCGTTATGTAATCGTCTGTCTGCAGCGGCCGTCTCCAACAGTACACGAAGAAACATATATAGTTCTCAGATTTACCTTTTCATAATAATAATAAAAGCGATATTCGTAATTAACTTATAGCAAATCGATAAGTAAACAAGGGGAGTAGGAGTGGCTAGCTCTCCATGAAAAAGAAAACAGTGTACTTTAATGTCTGATCATAATTATATTACAGGTCTTACCTTTTATGTGTTTAACTACATTATATTTTGTGCTCAAGTAGTATTTTTAGTCGCATTTGTTGTGTGAGTTTTAAAATAACAACATATTTCTATCATTGTTTATTCAAATTAAGTTTTTTCGAAACATTAGTAATATTTATAACATGAAAAAGTTGAGAATTATATATACATAAAAATAAGTAAATTATAATCAAATAATAGTTTGAGTAAATAGTTACTGTTCTGTGTTCACAATACTTTTAATACTAGCATTCATTAATTACAGGATGCAATTACATAATGTAGAAATTATTGCAATTACATAATGTAAAAATAAAATGAAATGGCGAGAAAAGTAAGGGAAAGAGGACGTGAAGAATCTGCTAACCTTTACGACTATAACTATAGGTGTGGTTAGAGCACGTCAATCTTTCTAAGCCACGACTACTAAGGGCATGCTTCCCCTCTTTTTTGGCCTCACTTGGACTGCGTGAAGGTCATTTCCATGAGTTAGGGAGAAAGTGCAGAATCGCAAACTGTTTGCCGCGTTTTTAAGAATTGCACATACACGGTATCCATGTGCCCGCCGACCTATTTTCACTTAAACAAAACATCCCAGAATTGCACGAAAATGGCATTGCGCACACTCTTGACTTTATCCATGTACACTGCTAAAGTCCTAGCTAGTAACCTTTATCGCCTTACCAAAATGTCGCCAAACTACCTGTTACCATATTCCAAAGATTAGCTAAATGTTTTAATAAGGGAATAGCTACAATACCTTTGACTTCTTTTACAAGTATATGTAATGTAAAAGCATTTCGCGACTATTAAATTTCCATTTTTTACAAATCATTATAAATTGGGAAATATATTTTAACGTAATATGATGCTAACAATTAAAAGACATTTTATACATTATAAAAGTGAGAATTAACAATTTTACATACCTTTCACATTCGGGATTTTTTTCGTCTAACATCTTTGATGAATTCATCCCTGAAAATAGCCGACATATAACTTTCGATGTCAAAACAACAATTCAATATGGCGCTTCACGAAGTAGCAGTAAGATGTGTGGTTCGCATATTCACAAAGCCTACAGACCATTTCTGCTACTGTTTGCTCCGATTGGTTAAAACAGGAAACGTAGTGTTACAGAATCTTGTACTTGGCGACTTTTGCTTCATCGCCTTTACTATTTGTGTATGACAAGGAGGTTAGAACTCATGGAGATGCCTTCCACGCAGTCCAAGTGAAGCCAAAAAAGGGGAAAAGCATGCCCTTAGTAGTCGTGGCTTAGAAAGATTGATGTGCTCTAACCACACCCAATTTTGTTCCCTGTAGTCGTAAAGGAACGCAGATTCTTCACGCCCTCTTTCCCTTACTTTTCTCGCCATTTCATTTTATTTCGACATTATGTACGAAAGGTGTGCGGAAGCCATTGGGGAAACCGCAGCTAAGCGGTGACGATCTCGGAAGAAATTCTCGGACTTCTCGATCGTCGGTTCTACCCTCGCTGGTGACTTTTATTAACTCTGCCGTGCACGGATTTATTTTTATCTTAACTTTGCTGAATGACTTTGTCATTATTTGTCTTTTCGCAGTCGGGTACTGTGTTAAAAATTCAACACCTTTACTTTCTCTATTTATATATTAATGCTAATTTTTCTTATTTTTATTTCCTGGTTTGTACTTTTTGTAGTAGGTACCAGTAGCAAGATTAAAATCCAAGATCCCAAAAGCGTTTCAATAGAAATAGCGCATAATGGAATAAAATATAATTTTAGTTATACTTACTTTATAATTTGGGTAAAAAGAATAGGTAACTGACGCCCTTAAATGTTTACTGAATGTTTTCATTTGGCTAATTTTTTAAGATTCCTTTAGTTGTATAAATTAATACTCTATAGAAAATTTACACAACAGACTCTTTCTAACAGAAATGACGAAAAAGTACATATGCCATTTCCAAGTAAACAATTTTTCTTGCAAAACAATTATCATACTTTTAACAGTTTAAGTTCAAATACAAATAAACTGTTAATAAGATCAGTAGGTTATTTAAAATATATTCCACACAATTCCCCTTAGCTTTCATTCATACAACAAAAAATTATCGAATGCAATAAACGATATTCTTCTCGCTGTACTGAAAGCCCACAAGGTTTGTTTGGCGTTAATTACTACGCCTACAGGGCGATAACTCGCCATTCCAAATATGTCTGCCAAGCAGATGTTTCGTCCAATGAGAGCAGACCGTAGTAGAAATGGTCTGTAGGCTTTGTGAATATGCGTGTGGTTCAGTAGATGATCGGAACGCATGCGCAAAAGATTAAACCTGACTTGGCTTTGCCCCTGTAAAGGTTGCCTTTGGGATATACACAAACCAAGCTTTGTTCGACTCCTCGCCGATGCAAGATTCATGGAGGGGGTTAACTGGAAGTAATCTGACGTGCCTGTGTTGCACCTGCTCTGATTTCGCGCGTTTAAAACTGTAGTTTCATTCAGTTGCTAGACAATTTTCTCGGCGTCGCATATCCCAAATTAATTTTAATCATACATATTTGTTTTCTAATAATGCAAATATTTAAAATAATTTGTATATATATAGTTTTAGTCAGTTTTCCTTAAAATTCTATATGTAAAGTATCCTTTATATAATATGGCTTCTTATGCTGTAGCAACGTGCCTTAACACTTATAGAAATACGAAAGGAAGAGATATTGTATTTCATGCTTTCCAAAAGACAATTTGTTTTTGACGAAAGAATGGATACATAAATGTATCTATAATGGCAGGATTCTATTAATGTGAAAAAGGCAAGAAGGAGAAATCAGGTGGACTAGTGAAGATATTTCACGTTGCATTGTCATAAGAGCTCTGTCATCTAAAAGCTACGATTTTTAGAAAGAAAAAAAATGAGAATTCCTTTACCCAGCACTAGCACATTAAAAGAATGGTGCATTAAATTTTCATGTTGTCCAGGAATTTAGAGTGATGTTCTTGCTGTAATGAAAGAAAGTGTGTGTGTGTGTGTAATTATGGCAAAGCCTCGAGGGCCATCTGCCTAAGGGGAGGGATGCCTTCGTGGAGGTCCTTCTAAGGGAAACTGGCTCGTATACACGTTACACATGGTGAAAACCACGAAAACACCCATGCAGCCAGCCCGTTCGCGGGATTCGAACCTCGGACCGAACTACCAGTATTCAGCGACTTTACCGCTCGGCCGCTGGTGGGCCCTGTATTGAAAGAAAGATGCGAATATTTGAATTCTGTAGAAAAAATATGCTTTCTCATTTTCGCCGAAATGCATAATGCACTAAACTCCTTAATTTCTACTGATTTACCAATTATTTAGTTTGCATCTTTTAACGCTTTTCCGGTTAAAATTCCATAATCGGGGTGAGCGCCAAGCTTGGCGAGAGTTTTTTTATTTGGCGCGATTTTAATTAAGTTGTGGTTTCTGGCTGTAAGTTTTCTTGTGGCAAACCTAGAGCTTTATTTCGGTAACTGTAAGAGCGCGAATTTAGTGTAGCCAGATTTTTTTAAAATTTATTTTGAAATACTGTGCTTGTTTTTAAAAGTTTTACTGTTTAATATTATTGTTATATATATGTTTAATATTATTGTTATATATATGTTTAATATTATTGTTATATATATGTTTAATATTATATTTATATAAATATTTGCAGAAGGTTAAACTGTTGTTGTTGGGAGAATGTTGGATTACATATGACATGAAGTTTATAATTTATGAATGTTTTCATTTAATTTTATTTAGTTAATTTTTTTTTTTTTTTTTTAGTTTTATTTCTTGCATGTGGCAATCGAAAGATGTGGAATATTTAAAGCTTTGAACGAAAATTGTTTAGTGTGTTGAATTCCACGACGACAGTAACTTGAATATTTTTAGTTGGTTTTTATGATGCTGAATACGCATAATTTGCTATTCTGTTTACGTTTAAAACTGACTTCGCAGTACTAAGTGTATGCATTTATTTACTGAATAATTATTTGTTTTACTCATTTAGTATTTTATCGTCTCATTTTAATATTCTGTTTACATAAAATAACGGCGTTTCACTACTGCAAAACTTAAAAGTTACTATTCTGTTGACGTTTAAAAATCACATTTTAGTGCTTTCATTGCCGCCTAAAAAATTTTAAAATCGCCAAATTTTGAAGGCCAAAATATTTTGGCGCCAATTTACCCTCTTATGGAATTTTAGTCCTTTTTCCATTGCCAAAGCTATTTTTAAAGTGCCATCTAAACTGATATTATCCTGCTCAAAAGGGCTGCTAAGATAGCCCTATCTCTTAGACCACTCACAAATACGTCCCGCAACATCACATTTAACATGCTCTGATCGTAAGCATTACGGTATGGTAAAGGGACCTAATTCTGCCATATTCACGCTAATTGGCTCCTCTTGGGACTGCTTTCGATTTCAAAATACATGCCTGCTAGGAATTATTAGTGGCTTAGGATTTAACTGATTTCTCAATGTAGTTTTTCCACATCATGATCTTTATCGGAAGGATTAAAAGGTGGTGGTGTGGTGTTTAATTATGACAAAGCACACTAGGGCTATCTGCCTAAGGGCAGTGATGCCTTCGTGGAGGACTTTCTAAGGGGAATTGGCTGGTATACATGTTACACATGGGGAAAACCACGATAACACCCATGCAGCCAGCTCGTTCGCGGGATTTGAACCTCGGACCGAACTACCAGTGTTCAGCAACTTTACCGCTCGGCCGCTGGTGGGCAAAGGATTAAAAGGAGCCGGCAAGTTCTTTAAGAGACTGTACATTTTTCCGGACAAACTGCAAATGACAACTTTTCAAAGTTTATCGCGTGGAACATTTTGTATATCTAAATAAATTTCAGGCTCTAGTGTAGAATTGGGTGCCCCTTCGATTAGCGACAATTTTTTGCAAAATTTTGGCGATAAAATCTCATTCCTGGTTACCATGATAGTTTAACTTTGCTTTAGCCTCCTGATTTTTTTAAAATAAAAATAGATTGATGCGTACATGGTCAAATTTAAAGCAGTGAGCAATGCCTAGTTTGTGCGATTCTAGGATGTTTTTTTAAGTGAAAACAGATCGATGTGTACATGGACATAGAGTTTATGCAATTCTTTGACTTCTTATTTTGGTAGCGGCCATCTTGAAATTGTGTCTTCCTGGCGCCGATCTTGGCGTCAAAAAAGAATCGCCAAAAAACAAGGGGCACCCAATTGTAAACTTTTACCAAATTTCAAATCTTTCTAAAATGTATCAAACTGTACTTCATGTTCATTATATTTTTCAAACTGAAGAGAAAGTTTACAATTATCTGTTAGTTGAGTAATAACTATTGCGTCAATTCAATAGAAAATATTAATTAATGTGGAAAGCATTCCAACAGTAGTTAAGTAAAACAACACTTACCTGAATCATCGGGTTCTTCATTCAGGTATATCCAAAATTACATACAGGATCAGCTTTTTAAAACTTTAATCTGTGCAAAAGTTATAACAAAGAGGTTATTACAAGAGCTCAAAAACTAGGCATCCATTTTCTAAGACATTTATCAA
The DNA here is from genome assembly GCF_044657685.1 of Stegodyphus dumicola. Taxonomy (NCBI): domain Eukaryota; kingdom Metazoa; phylum Arthropoda; class Arachnida; order Araneae; family Eresidae; genus Stegodyphus; species Stegodyphus dumicola. Next base: position 144,262,320 of record NC_140778.1, on the reverse strand, counting down.
CAAAACAAAACTAAAAATGGAACATAGATTACATCATAAATCGTTGAGCGCGCGGTGAAAACTTACGTAATCTTTCCTTATCAGTTCAATCCGTTATACGTGCGTTCAGGTGGAAGTATCACGTATCCCAACAACAACTGTAGCAAGCCTCTCCATGAGAGCTTTTTTCTGCTCTGTTAACTCAATTACAAGCTATTCCTTGGTTAATTCCTCCGAATAAAATAATTAGAAAAGTTTTACCTTTTACCCTGTCTTTTGTGAGTATTTATTACACACGATACTGCATTTAATTATTTGCTACTTTATTATATAAAAGACACATCACACTGTAGTTAAAAGCTTACAAATACACGCGTAAAACTTCAACGACCAGCACTTATAGTACGTCCACGTCCACACTCGATTCGCGAGCTACCTAATGCTTGGAGCGTGTCAGTTCTAAGCTCGATTACGATTAAGTTCTCGATACAGAACACTCTGCTTGTATTCGGGGGGGGGGAGCTAGATTAACAAATTCTAGCTACACTTACTTCTGTTTCTAAATGCCACCTGCTAATCGACTTGTACTGCATTGTGCTGATCTTTTGTAAAATTCTGTAGGCTATAGTTTTGTAAACTTTACAAAAGTAGCGAAATATAGCATTTGGGATACTCTGAGAAATCACCGGATAGCGCTGCATTGCTGAATATGCTTAAAAGGAGCATACATTTTATTGCTTATAAACAGGACTTTAACATTTTGCTATTTTGTATCATGAAATATTTTTAGATAAGTATGTTTATGCACATTAAAAAAATTGGAAAATATCAACATTGGCAGAGCTTTAGTGCAAAAACATGATGGTAAACTAACTAACTAAATAAATAAAAATTCTAAAAGCTTTCAGATTCCGTATTAAACATAAACGCGCGTTTTTTCCTTTACATACATACACGTTTCGAAAGCATTTAGGTTCATGTCCTTTTGGGCTAAAAGTATTTAAAAACAGCATATCTTTAGAATTTCCGATAAACAGTCTCGCACGCTAGAGATAAAAATACCTTTTTTTCCATATAGTGTTGCTATTGCTTGCTCTGAAATCGTTAAGTTTGTTAATCAAAAATTCGTTAAAGTATTACAAAATATGAAATTGAAAATAAAATACATTCGAAATTCAAAATTCGGGCTTCCAGATGCTCATATTCAGATGGAAGACTATGTTACTCAAATTTTGATGGCTCTAGGTACCGTTGTCTTTTTACAATGCGAGAAACATACGTACATTCATGCAAATTCTTCATTATTTAGTTTCTTTAAATATAATATAGGGCGACTCTATTTGGCGGCAACAATTTAAAAAATGATACAATGCTTTTAATGATTTAACGCAAAATGCCGTTTTGAGTCTTTATCTTCTGGGCTGATAAAAAATAAAAATTAATAAATAAAGGATGTTTAAAAAATGACATGTTAACACATGTTGTGAACAATTACATTTCCATAACTTCTGTTTAATTATCAAGCAAGAACTGAAAATTTTCATGAATACCACAGGAACTGGAATTTCACAGTCACACTACAAATTTAACATGTTCGCTGCCGAGCGACAAAACAAAATCCACGCCAACAAATTTTAATTAATTATTTGTAAAATAAAAATTCAAAACGTGTAGTTATGAGAAAGATAATTGTATTTATAGAGTAGTTTAATTTCTTTATTAATTATAAGAGTTATATCGAAAATCGGTTTTTGTGATAAAATATTTTATGGCAATGCCAACTACGAGTATATTCGTAGTTGACTGTTGCTTATAACGAGGGGTTAATTATTTTTACAACAATTGGTATAACAAATATTATTATACATTGCTTGCTTACTTTTACAGTTTCCATGTTATTTAGTTTATATTTAGTTCAAAGGGTAATTTACTCTGAAGGACTATTAATTTCGCTTAGCCATTTTGCATCGAAAACTTTAAAAGGCTCACTTTTCAAATCGTTGCCATCCTATATTATGGCCCTGTCTTATATTTAAAATAAATAATGAAGAATCTGCATAAATTGTATGTATGTTTCTCGCATTGTAATACACAACGGTATCTATAGCCATCAACATTTGAATAACATAATCTTTCATAGAATATGGGCATGTGGATACCCTAATTTGAATTTGAAATTTGCATTACTATCGATTTCAGATTTTGTAACATTTCAACGAATTTTTGATTAACAAACTAAAGTATTTCAAAGCGAGCAGTGGCAACACTGTACGAAAATAAAAACATTTTTATCTGTAGTACCCGATACTCTGTATCGGGAATTCTAAAGATATGCTCATTTTAAAATTAAGTTTCGATATTGCTGTTGAACTGAATTTTATAGTTTCAATGCGCGATACATGATATTTAAAGGTAACGCACAAAATGTTAAAAAAACGCCCCTTTGGACGTAATTGAAAATCTGAAACCTTTCAGAATTTTTTTACTATTTACTGGGTGACTATAATTAAAGTTTCAAAACGCTATAAAAATATCTGATGTGTATACCACATGACTTCCTTGTACGGAATATTAAATTATGCGCATTTTTTCTTGCATTCAATTTAAGCTTATTGGATTGAATTAAATCTACTTCGCCGACAGCGCATAAACCACAATAGAATAAATGCATTCTTTAAAATTCACTCTAGTATTTGTTTACCATAGCGACACTCTGGAGCTAGATTCACTTAACAGTATTATATTTTGTTCATATTATAACTCATAATGGACAAAATTTATATCATTTAAAGAGTAGAATTATCTAATCGTTGCCACATGTTCTATTCAAATACTTTAAAGCTAGAATGATGTATAAAAGAAATTAAGCAAACAAAACAAAAAAGAAACAGTTTTTCACAGACGATTGAGTATTTCTCATACAATTAATTCAGTTCTCACCTCGCGAGAAGGCAAAACTACATAAAGACTCAAAATATCTATATTAAAAATTACGAAGTAAATCTTAAACACTTATTTCCTCGAAAAAATTACAGAAAGGATTAAGCATGATTTAATTGGCAATAATAAATGAGGGCGTTATCTTTGTTGTTGCGAAGCTAAATTTCTCTAGATTGGCAACAAATCCACTAGTCTGCTGTTTCAAATTTGTTGATAAAAAAAAATTGTTGATAATTCTAAAATTATTGCATAGAGATTTACTAAAGTCATGAAAACCTTAAACAGAAGATAAAAACAACATAATTCAATCATTTTTAAAGCGAAAAATGTACAATTCACAAACATATAAGAGTAAAGAAACTGAGATCACTGAGCCGGGTAACAGAGTGGATATATATATACATATATTTATATACTTTTGGTGCGGCCGATTGCAACCAAAATACGAGGTGCACATCTACATGTTAAAGCAGTCCTATATACAAAATTTCAACGTTCTGAGGCTTCACGTTTTTGAGTTATGCGAGATACGTACGTACGTACGTACATACGTTCGTACAGACGCCACGAAAAATTCTCTGCAGAATTAATTTTAAAGCAGTTTTATAATTTTTTTGGAATAAATGAGTATTATATTCTGTCCTTACGTACAGATGTCACACAAAAACATCGTTAAATTGCATTCGATAGCGGTCAAAATGGATATTTTCGTTGAAATATGCTACCTGAAACTTTTCGCGATTACAATACTTCCTTCTTACTTCGTTCAAGGAAGTAAAAAGAATCACTGATGAAAATGACGTGAAATTTGAAAGGGATGTTATTGAAGAAGGCGGAAAGCGTATGGCAGAAGAAAAAATTTAGTGTTATTTTTTCGAGCAGATGGGTGCTTCCGGTCCTGTTACCGCAACCGTCACTGGTCAAAGCTATGCGTCTCTTTTGCGCAACCACGTGATTCCAGCTCTGCAACAGCGTGGATGTGTGGATGAAATCATTTTTCGCAAGATAGCGCTCTTCCGCTCATTGCACATCTCGTGAAGCAGCTGCTGAGGAGCCATTTCGGAAATGCTCGAATTATCAGCCGTCATTTGCATTTCCCTACAGCTTAGCCGTCCCGATTGCCTATCTTACTCCCTGTGTCTTTTGGCTGTGGGGATATCTGAAGGATGTTTTGTTTTGTGCTCCAATCGCAAATTTAGCGGAATTAAAGGCACGCATTTCACAACACATTCTGAACATCAGCCCGGAGACACTGCAATCCGTTGTTTGCCCCTTTCGATGTGATATGTACAGTCATGCAAATAAAAATACTCAACAATTCTAATTTGTCAATGCGTTTTAATGTGTAACTTACACCTTAGCCGTTGTTTTACGAATCATTTCTCGTTTCTCGTCGTGATTCTGCCGCGTACAGCGCCATCTATTGCTAAATTTGAAACTAAATTTTTTTCTTCTGCCATACGATTTGCACCTTCTTCAATAAAAATCCTTTCAAATTCGACGTCATTTTCATCAATGGTTCTTTCTTAATAGCGTTTTGAAACTTCAACTTTAATTGTAATCACCCTGTATATTATACTTATAATATTTTAGTTATAATAAATCTCTTGAATTGCCCCAAATTGTTGTGCTTTTCTCTAATCTCCAGAGGCACATACCTTCAAAGAACATGAAAATAGTACGAGTTTGATCGTATTTGGCGTAGGTAAAACAAAAAAGTTCAACGAATTAATTCGTAGCTGGCGGTTAAACACAAACTTCGACCTACAAGATGACTCGTGGTTGGCAGCAAATGTGTTAATGTAAAAAAAAAAAAAAAAAAAGTAGCAATTACTGCATTAAGGAAAATGTTGTAATAGTAGTGGAATATTTTGCAGAATCCTTTGTAAGAGTAATATTTTCACGAAGCAGTGAAATGTTTTATCTATTTTTCCTCAAACGTAAGCTACAGAGTGTATTTTTGTATCCTTTATCATTAACACATACGCTTTTCATTCTTTTTACCCTTTTATTCATCCTTCGTTTATCAGTCGAACAAATAAGCAAAGAATTTATCGCCATTATCAGTTTTCAGATTTCAATAGCAGATTATTACGTAAGTAAATGGGCAACCAATCTACAGCATTTTGCTTTATTTTGTCAGGCATCGATAAAAAAACCTCCTCTCACTAATAACGATCAAAAACAAAACTCTAAACTGCTGCCAACTTCTCAGCTACCTAAAAGAATAATTTAGGTAGAAAATTTTCATTTCTTAAGAGGATGAAATAAATTCCTGGCAATAATTTTATTAATAAATTCGAGATTTCTTTCCTAAGAGTTTTTGAAGAAGCGATTAAGAAAGAGAATGAAAACGCTTAACGTTTTATGTGTTGCTCTGTTATTTTCAGCAACTTGTGGAAGCAACATATTTACAGATCTATCAGGAAATACTGAAGAACTTTTAAAACAATCATCACTGGAGCAAGTTATGGAATTCCAAGATGTGGAGGAAGGGAAAATGATGCTTCAAAATCTCACTCAAGATAGTAAGCATTTATTTGACAAATTAACGAAATATTTAATTTAAACCAAAATGCTATAGTATATTAAGATTACGGAGAAAATAAGGTATTTCAATAGTATTTATTCATAAGAGAAACCTAACAAAAGCTAAATTAAGTATGTAAAGAAGACTTCTTAAGGTACTTGGATTGTATTGAAATAATTTTTAAATAAAAAATAATTTTTAGCTATCATAATAATTTTACCACCAAAATATTAACCGTGACGTTGATTACAGTGGAAGAGAGAGAGAGTTTAAATTCAAAATTAGAAAAGTTATATTTAATTAAATGTAATCATTCTCAAATATGTTATTTCTACTATTTCATGAAATTCTGCTAATTTCCTAAGGTAATTCGTATTCAAAAGCCTAGGACTTTATTTTTAGTCAAATATAATCAAATATACTTAAAAATGACGTATTTAAAAAAAATTTCAATAAAAAAAAAATGCAATTTAATATTGCAATAAAACTATGTGATATAAGTGTTTTGACCCAATTAACCCCAAAGTGAAACAAATTAAACAAAACTATGTAAAATTAATACTTTGAAAAATATATTTACTTTACTATTATTGAAAAATATATTAATTACTGTAATTTCCTTTGTTAACCCAAAGCGGTGTTAGCCCGAATGGGCTATTAGTCTCGAAACGTGATTTTGGGCCGCCCCCTATGAACGGCGAAGCCTTTTTCAAATTTTTGCTAGCAAATATTATCGCCCTCTATTATTTTAAAGAAATAAAATAATGAATTATGCATGCATGTATGCATGTTCTTCGCAGTGTGAAAAAACGACAGAACCTAGGGAGATCTAATTTCGAGTAATCTAGCGCTTCATCCGAATATGTGCACCTGGAAGCCCAAATTTTAATTTCGAATTTTATATTTCATATTTTGTTAAACTTAAATGTATTTTTGAATAACAAACTCAACGGTTTGAAAGCGACCAGCGGCAACACTGTGTGGAATAAAACATTTTTATTTCCAGTGCGTGAGACTGTCTATCGGAAATTCTAAACATATGCTGCTATGCAGCTTTTAAAATTTTTGCAATTTTGTTATTAAATTTTATTGTGCGAAGAAAGTGACGCTTAATTATAAAGCTAAAAAAGATAAAAAGAAGTAAGTTGCTTCTTTTTATCTTTTTTAGCTTTATAATTAAGCTTTTAATTTATTATTAATATTACATATTTAATATTTAATTTATTATATATTTAATAAAAGCTTAATAAATTAAGCTTTTAATTTATTAAGCTTTTATTTATTATCTTTATCATTTTTAGCTTTATAATTTTTTAGCTATTTTATTCAGCAGCGGCCCCACTTTGCCGAATAAAACATTTTTACCTCCAGTCCGTGAGACTGTCTGTCGTAAATTCTAAACATATGCTGTTTTTAAAATGCTTGCAATTTTATACTTAAATTATACTTGGCATATGTGCGAAGAAAATGAGGCTTAATAATAAAGATAAAAAGAAGTCTGTTAGCAGGAATAAGAGCAGCGGTCCCACTGTACTAAATAAAACATTTCCATCTCCAGTGTGTGAGACTGTATACTGGAAATTCTAAACATATGCTGCTTTTAAAATTTTTGCAGTTATATACTTAAATTGTACTTGGCATATGTGCGAAGAAATTGAAGCTTAATAATAAAGATAAAAAGATAAAAAGAAGTCTGTTAGCAGAAATAAGTGCAGCGGCCCCACTGTACTAAATAAAACATTTTCATCTCCAGTGCATGAGACTGTATACTGGAAATTCTAAACAGGTGCTGCTTTTAAAATATTTGCTTTTTTATTCTTAAATTGCATTTGACATATGTGCGAAAAACATGATGCTTAATAATAAAGCTAAAAAGATAAAAAGCAGTCTGTTAGCATGAATAAGTGCAAAAAGTAGACTTGTTGACTGCGACCTTAGCGAGAGCGTAATAAAATTTGAGAAATCCTTTTGGGTGACTGAGTTAAAATCTGAACCCATTCAGATTTTGCTTTTTTAAAAAAAATTGTTTGCTTGCAATATTGAAATATTTTTATCTTATCATATTATTTATTTTCGTGAAGTTTCATAATAGTTATTAATAATAATAAAAAAATGTTTCCCTCTTTCAGCTTAAAAATGTTTAAATTTTAGCACAAGGGTAAACATTAAAAAAAAGTTTTTCTTTTAAAAAACTGAAGATAAACAATTTCTAAATAAATGAAAATTACGAACAATTAAATCAATTATTCTTCTTTCTTAACAAGAGATTTATAAACAGAAATTTATTGGTTTAAAATTGGCCATAAATTAACCATTTAATATTCTGTTTGTATGAGTTTTCTCATTAACTAATATGAATACTTTTATCAATGTTTACTGAAATCAAATTCCTTAATATGTTTTTATTATTCGTAAGATATCGGTCAATATGCTTAATTTTGTAATAAATAAAAAAGCATATTACTAAAATAAGAGGCAGAAAATTCTTTCATAATGTTGCAATTAATAAATTATGGAAATTAGAGCTCTGCTATATTTTATTGCGAAAATGTTCTGGAGCGAAAATTTCTTACAAATGTGTCTACCGTGTCTTTATACAGGCAAAAGTACTGCAAAATGTACTGCACATATCATAAAAGATGTAAATATATATTGTGGAAATTAATTTAAGGCCATTATGGAAATTAGCTCTCAATAATACTCAACATTCCTTGCTAATTTCACTTGAAAACATTCAGTAAGTTTGGGGAACATTGCAAGGTTTTTTTTCGATGATAAAATCGTGTTCTTTTATTTGGAAAATTAATTATGCGGCTATAATACTAATTCTCTATTTCCACTTAAATTCCAAAATTTGCGCAACAGGGAAGGGGGGGGGGAACTTTGAAGCCCATTTATTCATGCAAGAAAATGCCAAAACTTGTCAGGCACTGTTTAGCTGGTTGTGTGGCCTAAAGCAGAGAAAACTCGAGGGCTAGATACAGTTAGTGGCCAAAACTGTGGACACTTTCGGAAATTTTTATGTTTTTGAACTTTGTATGCTTATAGAAAATGTTACGTTTAGCAAAATGCAAACTTGTATATATCATTTTAAAGAGAATACAAAATTCAATTATTTGCAACACAAAAAAAAAAAAAAAAAAAGTTATACAGTTAAAAGTCGTTAATCCGGACTCGTCGGGACTTCGGCGATTCCGGATTATAGATCATCAGTTTAAATCTCGTAAGATGGCATGCAGAAATTCTAAAATAAAAAATATGAAACCGTAATTTATAAAATAAAGAACAATTATGATCTAAAGGGTATCAAAATTTACAAAAAAAAGCTTAATATTTATTTGTTTACTTTATTAAACATTTCTTTCCATGTAAGTTGTTTAAGTTGCTTCGGTTTATGTGATAATACTTTCTCTTTAATTCTATAAACAGACATAATTTCTTCTTCAGTTACAAAGTTCCGCCGTTCAAGTCCCGTTAATTGCTGTGCCCAGAATACCGACTAACTTGTCAATCGAAATTTTTTCGTTTTCACTAACCTCTCTGTCACATTCTTCATGTCTTTATCCATTTTTGCAGCAATTTCACTTTTTGTTTGTTGGACATCGAAAATTACTTTCGTTTTGTAGATCCTTTGGAAGTTCCAGCATCGGAAATTCTATTTGACATAATCGAAAGTTCAAGTTTACTTTTATAAAATTGGTCTTACAGTCTGCAAAAAATAACAAGCGGGATCCATTTCGAAGATTAAGGAACAACGCAATCATTAACATTAACTGAAATAGATAATTAGATAATTTTAGCTTATCTAATTATCTATTTCATTTTAATATTTAATGTATAACCGTCCGTTATACATTAAACGCGCAGGCAAAAACGTATTCTGCACTTGCGCACACGCATATGCGCAGTAGTCAAGGTCTTACGCGCACGCGTAAAACGCCTGTGCACATGTGCCAACGCGGCGCATGCGCAGAAATTTTTTAGCTTTGAAGTCCGGATTATGGGTGTCCGAATTAACGACTTTTGACTGTATGTACTTTAATATAACTAAAAAACACAGTTATGAAGTGGTTTGTAATGTCTAACTTTCCTGGCCAATCACTGTTCTTGTTCTGAGAACCAATCAAATGTTAGTAACTGCCAGTAGAAGCTGACATCATGTTTACACTTGAAACAATTCATTATTTTGCTTTGTTCTGTAGAAGAAGGACCTGTTTCTTATACACTGCAATTACAAATAGGAATTTTTGTAAAAATTTTTAATATTTAGTCAAGAAGCAATGACATCAAATAAAAGAGTAGATTGGACACCTAGAAAGAGATGTAATATTGTTGTGTTACAAGAAAGTGTTCTTTCCTATGCTGAAATTGCAAGACAGGCGGGTGGTTCTATGACTACATCTGGAGTCCGAAAGTTTTGTTTACGATATCAGGAGACAAATTCAATAAAAAAACAAAGAAGGAGAAGGCCGAAAAAGGTGCACCACATCTATTGATGACAGAAGAATAAAAAGACTATGTCTCCAAGATAGAAAAATGTCATCAGCGGCCATCAGAAGTGATCTGAATGATGCTGGTGTTTCTGTCAGTTCAAGAACAATCAGGAGAAGATTAACAGATGTTGGAATGAGAGGTAGAATTCCACGAAAAAAGCCTTATCTTAATTTTCAGCAACGGAAAAGAAGACTACAGTGGGCAAAGAAACGCATTAAATGGACAGATGATCAGTGGTCACAAGTTATGTGGAGTGATGAAACTAAGATATCGTTATTCGGTAGTGATGGACGAGTAAGACGTAGAATAGGAGAAGAGCTACATCCTGATTGCATTCAAGCAACTGTGAAGAACTCAGTTAGTGTTATGATTTGGTCATGCATGTCAGCAGATGGTATTGGTCGCCTTCATGTCATCGATGGGACACTGAATGCCAGAAAATACATTGACACTATACTAGAACCAAAACTTCTACTTTCCATCAGAGATCTCTTTCCCAACAATGCTTCGTTTATTTCTGAGCAGGATTCTGCTCCTTGCCACACGGCCAAAATATCGAAAGAGTGGTATCGTACAAAGAGCATTAAATTGTTGTCATGGGCAGGAAACAGTCCTGACCTCAATCCTATCGAAAATTTGTGGCACCGTTTGAAAACTCTTGTAAGAATGAGGCGCCCATCAAATAAAAGTCGAACTAATTGAGGCTATAATTGTTTCCTGGCATCATGTAATAAGGAAAGAAGAGCTTAAAACTCTTGTCAGCTCAATGAAACGTCGATGTGAAGCTGTAATCAAAAATAAAGGGTACCCTACTAAGTACTGATAACTCACTGCAATCATCACTATCTAATGTATATCGATAACTATTATCGTTTAACTTTTTTTTGTATTGAAAATGATTGAATTTTGTGTTTTGTATTGAATTCAGTAATAAATTCTCTTTAAAGTGATATATACAAGTTTGCATTTTGTGAAACTTAACGTTTTCTATAAGCATACAAAATTCAAAAACATAAAAATTTCCGAAAGTGTCCACAATTTTGGCCACCACTAGATATTATTAAATACTAAAATACTCATATAAATTACAAAAAGTACTGAGTACTTTCATCCGTTTTAAATCTTTGTTTTTTAAGCAACTCCGAATGGCTTAATTTGAAAGATAAATGAAAGATTTTGATATTTTGCGAAATGGCAACCTACTACTGAAGACAAGCAGTACTATCGTTGATATAAATATTATAAAAATGAATGCTTGTTTGTCTATATTTTATACAAATCTACAATTCAATTACGATCTTTATGAAAGTTGCCACACTCGACTTTCAAAACAAGAGGCCATCCATATATTTTATGCTAATTTTATTAACGAACTTTTGATTCAAAACTCAGCGATTTAAAAGCTTTGCATTTCCATTCTGCAAAGTGTAAGATACATATATGTTATCAGAAAATTCCTTTAGAATTCTTTCTATGAGAGATTACAAAGGAAAGAGAGACGGAACAGAATTAGTCCTGTTTCCGCCGTTTCTTAAATTTTCCTATTCTCGCCAATGGGGATAATGTATACCCTCTCCTACACATATGAGGATTTATTATGTAGGCTTAATTTTCCTTTATTTGTCTTCTACTCTATTAAATTAATTTGTCGGGAAAACGCAATTATATTAATTTGTCTCGAATTTACTAATGAAAATTACAAAATGAAAATCGCTTGCTAGCTCTATATCTCAAGCATGAAAGAAATAGGCATCGTAAACTTCAGAACACTTAGTTATATAGTAAACATTTCGAAAACCAGTCAAAATTACAATCACCAGCATTTTATTTTTGAAAGTTAAGGAAAGATATAAATAATGGTAAAAAGAAGCAGGTGTGTGTGCAATTTTTCTCTCGACTAGCTGAAATCCCTGTATGTGTTCGCTGACAATGCATTAACTGAAGGGTATTTGAATACTTCTATTAACTCTTTCGCATCGAGAGACGACCAAATCTGTTTTCAACAAACATCGAAAACGCCCGTGTTTACGAATTTGTCTTGGAATAGTTTTCCTTTCCCCCTGCGGTTTCATCCATTGTGTGCAGTTTCACCTTAGGGCCGGACTGCACCTGCGAACGTCAATAGCTTTCCGTATTTCTCCTTTATTTGCTTCAAAAGAATGATTGACATGTATTTTAACAACTCGCGCAACCAATGAGCCATGCACTAACGTGGAGGGGAAAGAACTAGGTAGAAAATAAACAAGGCGTTTGGGCGGTTTGCCGTTGCCTGAATGAACGGGCGTTACGGGCGACTTCGATGCGAAAGAGTTAAAACTAGAATTCAGGTGCCAAATGCTAGTAGCTCTTTTCCCTGACGGGCTGAAGATTCCTAAGAGAAACTAAAAAAGGAAGCAGGAGGTAATTTTGAATCTAAAAAAGTCACTGCATCGTAACTAATAACTAATCGAAATATTTGCATAGAAAAGATAATCTGGTCTGCACAAGACAAAGAGAAACTATCCAAGTTTAGAAGGTGGGGAGCTTCGAGACGGAGAGCTGGGCCAGCACCTTCTAATAGAAGAATAGCAGGGCGCTAAAAGTGAAAGGAAGCTCCGGATGTCACAGGTAGTTGTGTCACAAGTACCTTCATGCAAACCCAAAGCACAATAGAATTCGGGGGAGGCTTTCGGCCTTATCACGATTCCTGTAGCCTTCGTTACTCTCTCTGTCAATTTTGAATCTTCAGGGATGGCCTGTTATAAGCCTGACTATTGTTTTAGGTATAAGTCGGCCTCCACTGATGTTATGGAGCTGATGCTTTGTTGGAATTGAATGTTCCTTCAGTCGGTATTTGGCTATGGCATTTGCGTCCGATTGGGTGACATTTACATTATTATTATTATTGTTAATGTAAATTATATCGATCAGTTATAACGCTTGAAAACAGCGTAATATTAGCTAATATGTCAAAACTGTTATTAAAGAATTTTCGCACTGTAAAATTGGAATATTATCTTTTTTTTTAATATTGTTTTACTAAAAAAATTCTTTTCACTAAAATATTTCTTGTCTAAAGTTGACGCGAGTGAAATTTCTTTTCTAAAATGCCTTCATCTTTGTTTGCTCTTATAGCCTTTACTTTTATGCAAGTCCAATAAACTATATTTTTCTTGCTTGACCAATTCAAAATTGATAACCTTTCTCAAGGGGTAACTTTTTTTCTTTTTTAGTCTGAATAATATCTATGACATTCTTATTCATTAAAACAAGCAAAAAAAAAAAAAAAAAAAAAACTAAAAGTTTTTAAATTTTCTATTACAGCCACTGGGGCTCTTTCTTTTAACGTTTTGTGTGTTACCTTTATTTATTGAATATCCTGTTCTTAGCATTTAAACCATAATATTCAATTAAACAGCCATATCACAAAATAATTAAAAAAAAGCATATCTTTTTTTCCGATACACAGTTTCGAGTCCTGGATGTAAAAAAGTTTTCTTCACGTACAGTGCTGCCATTGTTCGCTTTGATATCGTTTAGTTTGTTAGTAAAAAATCCGTTAAAGGTTTACAAAATATGAAATAGATGATAAAACAAATTCCAAATTTTGGCTTCCAGATTCCCATATTCGGGTGGAGGATTACGTTATTCAAAATTGAATGGCTCTAGGTACCGTTGTTTTATCACAATGAGAGAAACACACATACACTTATGCAGATTCTTCATTATTTAATTTCTTTAAATATAATACAGGGAGAAAATACTTCGTGGCAACAATTTGAAAAGTGATATGCCGTTTATAGTGATTCGACGCAAAATGCCAAACGAAATTAATAGCCCTTCTTGACTAACACTCTTTGCGCTAATAGCAGTTATTATTGAAACAAATGTTTAAATGGAATGCAATTAAAGTATTAAGAAAGTGCTAAACTTAAGCTCGTTTTCAACTTAATTTAGGGCAGAAGACAAATAAAGGAAAATTAATCCTAATTGGAGAGAATAGGAAAAATTTTGGAAACGACGAATACAGGACTAATTCGGTTCGATACTTTCCTCCATAATCTCTTACAGAAAGAATTCTAAAGAAGTTGAGTCCCACGAACGCTACAGAACGAAATTTAAAAGTGATGAAATCCATTCTACACCAGTCTTTATAGAAAAAAAAAAAAAAAAAGTTTTTTGAATGCTATGCAAATCCCAATGCAATAAACAAACTGATTTTGGATTTATGCGACATTGTTTTTGTCACCTCTTGCCTGTATATTATATTACAAATACATTGTGTTTTTGTTTACAAAATTATATGCATATACCTTAGGGATTTACGATCTGCTCTCAAACTCATTCAAAGAATCGTTCATTGGTAGTTCCTTCGAGTAAACGCATGCTGTTGAAAGGTGCTAGGAAAGTTCGATTCCCATTGTAGGAGTGAAAAACTTTTTCCATGTTAAAAGTGAGTTTAATTTATATCATCACCGAACTTTCTGAATATTTCTTACTGCAAAATTTTATTGTTAGTTCATTGTAGAAAGAAGCTTGTCTTACAGAAAGGAGCTTACAAAATCTCGAAACTGAAGTTGAATGAAATCAATACAGGGGTTAACGATCTGACTGAGTGAATTATCCCGATCCTACTCCTCGTTCTATTCATTTTACTCTTCGCTTCATCCTTGCAAGCTTTCTTGATTCTTTGACAGTTTTGATGCTTTCGTCTTTGCCGGCATTAGCTAGAATTATTTCTGCTCCTTTTGGCACCTCAAATAATCCCCGGTTGAGGTTACCGCACGAACCAAACCTCAGATATTTCCCAGTTAGGAAGTTCTATAACTAACTAAGTGCAATAGAGATTCTAGTTTCAGGAAGGTAAAGATTGCAGAGGGAGGAAGCTACTGTAGAGCGTAATCACATGTGACTGGAAAAGACATGGAGTCACGAGGTCACGTGGGATGGATTGGTGAAGTAGAAGTTAAACGTCCGGATATTGCAAGTAAGCATTTCTGACCTCGGAGAGATGCTAGGCTACGATATGTAAATCAGCAGCTCTAATTCAGAGCAATGTAAAACAAGGTAATTAAATTGTAATATAATAATTACGTATAACGAAAATCTAAAATATAAGATGACTGTAAGTTGGAGGGGGGGTTACTGTTCAGGATGGGATTTCTGAGGACATGGTCCTTAGGTTGATGTACATTTCTATTAATTCGTATTTAAAGCTGTCTGCGTAATGGATATCATCGTTGTGAATAGCTTTGGTGCAAAAATCGATGTTGAGTTTAATGATGATGTTGATGAGATCGTCCACTTTTATGTCTCTGTATTAGTGTTTATTTCTGATAAACATGGGAGCTCCCGTGATACGGCGTAAGAAGGCGTTCAGGAAAACTTCCAGCTTATTGAGGTCTAATTTAGAGGCAACACTCCAAGCAGGCGAGGCATATATAAAAATGTGTCTCAAGATTAGATGCGTAGATCCTCTCGCGCAAGGTTCAGAGAGGAGGACGGCTCAAATAGGCATCTTAGTTTTCTAGACATTGCAAAATCTTTGCGTATGGCATCAGAAATATGTGTGCTACAAGACAGTGTTTCTTGATTTTGATACTTTGTTGGTTACTCTGGCATGCAGCGGGAGATGCTCTATTCCTCCTCTTTCCAGATTCCTGAATGAGTCTCTCAGAATCCTGGAGTGCCGTATATACCCGAGTATAAGTCGAGATATTTTGGACAAAAAAAAAGACTTCAAAGTGTGGGGGGGTCGACTTATACGCGGGGCCATAAAAAATTAAAAGAATCGGAAGTTCAAAAATTTCTTTGTATAATGCAGTTGTTTTCTTCCCGCACTCGAATTGGACGACCTATCAAATAAGTCACTTACTTGAAGTAATTTCATGACTTAAATTATGTGACGAACTACAGTGGTGGCCAAAATTGTGGACACTTTTGGAAATTTTTATGTTTTTGCCCCTGAAAAATGCGAATGCCTGCGAAATACCCTCTGAATGATTATAAAATAATTTAAAAAATGTTGTATTAGCAATGAACTAGACGGCACAGAAGATGATGCTGTTTTTGAAAGTGAAAATGACGCCGAAGGCTGTAGTAGTGATTGTAACAATACAGAGTTCGAGACTGAAAATATGTATGATGACGAGCCGATGACGGCAGAAGAGTTCTATGAAATGTTTGGCGAATTTGACCATGAATCAGACGTTGAAGGATTTTGATTTTGTTAATTTACCAAGGTATTTTTTATCGTATATTTACTTTTTTTTCTCAGATGATTTTGAATAAATGTAGTACTTAAAATTTTTTTTTCGAAGTTTCTCGATCGATTTCGGAAGTGGGGGGTCGACTTATACGCGGGTTTCTTATTTTCTACGTATTTTTTATGTCGAAGTGGGGGGGTCGACTTATACGCGGTATCGACTTATACGCGGGTATATACGGTACGTAAAAGTCCAAAGATGAAGCTTCTGCAGTTGAGATAGACCTGTAAGGGAAAAAGAAAAAGAAAGGTGAAGCCCTGAGTTTCGATGAAATGTTCTTGTAAAGTCTTTTTAGAAATTTTCGGAGTCAGGAAACTGAAAAAATCCGCAGTGCCCTCGACAGGACTCGAACCCGGACCTCTCAAATACGCTCCGAATGCGCTAACCACGAGGGCATGTGAACCAATCTATCCAAAAACTTGTATTCCTAGAAAATGGACATGTCCTCTTTCTTGATTTGTTGCCTTTCATTATTCATCAAGATCATTTTTAATGAACGATGGTGAGTTGAAAAAACTCGATTCAGTTCAATCAGTGCACCAATCTGATCCGATCTAATAAAACAACAGTTCTGCCCACGTGTGAAAACAACTTCCCATTTTGAATGCTCTGAATATCCATATCTTGTTTGCTGCCATATTTTGAATATTCTGTATACCCATATTTTATTTGTTTACATTTAAACGGTTCAAGGGATTGCGAATTATGGAACACTACTGCATTACCTAAAATGCAGTTTTATTGATATGTAACACTTAAAAGTTCTTTTAACAATGAATTCTATTGATCCTGCTATTCAGTTCACTTTTGAACTTGAGACTTGCAATTCTCTTCCGTTTCTCGACATTCTGGTCACACGTAACACATCCAACTTCAGTACAACGGTTTACCGTAAACCTTCATCGGTTTGCCTTCCACCACACTTTAAATCATGTCATCCGACTAAACAAAAGTTAGCTTCATTTTATTCCTATGTTTTCCGTGCTCTTCAAGTTTGCTCCTCCAAACTAGCCCTTGATGAAGAACTAAATTATTTAAAAGCAATAGCTATTGACAGGGGCTTTTCGCCCAACATTATTAATCAAGCAGTTAAAAAATTCTCATCTCAACACACTAAAAGCCACATTCTTATTTTAGGAGATTATAAAAATTCTGTTGTCATTCCCTTCTTTCCATCAATTAGCTATAAAGTTGCACATATTTTGCAGAAATTTAACTTTCGGGTTGTCTATTCTCCCATGAATAAAATTCCGACTTCTATACTCAAGGACCCCATTCCGGATATGAATTCCTGGGGTATTTATAGGATTCCTTGCCAGTGTGGTTTAATTTACATTGGCCAAACTAAGAGAACCTTAAAATTTCGCGTCAAAGAACATGAGGCATATGTTAAAAAGGAAACACAGAAGTCTTCTGTTGCTCAACCTTGTTGGTCCGAAAATCACACTTTCAATTTTTCTTCTGCCAAAATTATTCAAAAAACCAACTTCCATTGGAGAACTGGATTTTCTAGAGGCATTTCACATTCATAAAACTCTTTCTGTTCTAGTTAACGATCCTAATTCCAATCCAAATTTGCCTTCGGCTTTTAGAGAAATTATGTTTAATTCTGGTTTCGCCAACAGATGGCGCAACTTGCTTATTCTTGTCCAGGCTTTCTTATCTTATCTAATCATTATTTCCTATCTTGTTCATTTGCGGTTTTGCAGCTGAAGATGGTGGTTCGGTAAAACCATCGAAACTAGTCCTGTGAAAATTTTGTAAATATAACGCTGATTTTTGGTGTTTGACTTCTGTCTTAGTATTTATTCGGCGTGTTATTGTGTCTTAATGTAACACTTATTTTAACATTTGTTTACTGTCTTAAAATTTAATTAGATTCTGTATGAAAATCACTTAAAACTGCCAGTGTCACCATTACATTTTCTTTGGGTGGAATGTAATAAACGTTTAAGCAACATGAAAAGTGTATTCTTTTGCAGACTGCGATTGTGGACCGAGAGGCAAAGTCTGCGAGTATGTGAAAGGGCGTAGAAAATGTATATGTGACAAGGGTTACGCCGATGACAAAGGTGTATGCCAAAGTAAGTTCAATTAGCTAAATAATTACAATATTAAAAAAAGAATTTGAAATCTTGATATCAAATGTATGAATTATAACTTTTGATTTTTCAATTTTGATATTTCCAGGATGCAATTGTGAGATACCTGGCCAAATTTGTTCTTTTGGCTGGTTAGATCGTTACTGTAGCTGCCCGGATGGATACGAAGAGAGGTATCAAGAGTGTCTAAGTACGTGCAATTTTAATTTTGCTTTTTCAGTTTCTACACAAACACTCATACATACTCATGCCACATATACCATGTGTACAAGACTCCTCACCAGATCTTTAATTTTGTGACCGATGGGAGTAAAAAGACATTTCCAATTAAAGAAATGTTTTAATGACGCAAAGATTCATGCTTTCATATTGCTATGAATTTTGTATTTAGATAGGTAATTTTAGTAGAATTCTAATTTAAATTGTTATAAATTTTCAAGATTCATGCTTTCATATTGCTATGAATTTTGTATTTAGATAGATAATTTTAGTAGAATTCTAATTTAAATTGTTATAAATTTTCAAGATTCATGCTTTCATATTGCTATGAATTTTGTATTTAGATAGGTAATTTTAGTAGAATTCTAATTTAAATTGTTATAAATTTTCAAGATACATGCTTTCATAATGCTATGAATTTTGTATTTAGATAGGTAATTTTAGTAGAATTCTAATTTAAATTGTTATAAATTTTCAAGATTCATGCTTTCATATTGCTATGAATTTTGTATTTAGATAGGTAATTTTAGTAGAATTGTAATTTAAATTGTTATAAATTTTCAAGATTCATGCTTTCATATTGCTATGAATTTTGTATTTAGATAGGTAATTTTAGTAGAATTCTAATTTAAATTGTTATAAATTTTCAAGATTCATGCTTTCATATTGCTATGAATTTTGTATTTAGATAGGTAATTTTAGTAGAATTCTAATTTAAATTGTTATAAATTTTCAAGATTCATGCTTTCATATTGCTATGAATTTTGTATTTAGATAGGTAATTTTAGTAGAATTCTAATTTAAATTGTTATAAATTTTCAAGATTCATGCTTTCACATTGCTATGAATTTTGTATTTAGATAGATAATTTTAGTAGAATTCTAATTTAAATTGTTATAAATTTTCAAGATTCATGCTTTCATATTGCTATGAATTTTGTATTTAGATAGGTAATTTTAGTAGAATTCTAATTTAAATTGTTATAAATTTTCAAGATTCATGCTTTCATATTGCTATGAATTTTGTATTTAGATAGATAATTTTAGTAGAATTCTAATTTAAATTGTTATAAATTTTCAAGATTCATGCTTTCATATTGCTATGAATTTTGTATTTAGATAGGTAATTTTAGTAGAATTCTAATTTAAATTGTTATAAATTTTCAAGATTCATGCTTTCATATTGCTATGAATTTTGTATTTAGATAGGTAATTTTAGTAGAATTCTAATTTAAATTGTTATAAATTTTCAAGATTCATGCTTTCATATTGCTATGAATTTTGTATTTAGATAGGTAATTTTAGTAGAATTCTAATTTAAATTGTTATAAATTTTCAAGATTCATGCTTTCATATTGCTATGAATTTTGTATTTAGATAGGTAATTTTAGTAGAATTCTAATTTAAATTGTTATAAATTTTCAAGATTCATGCTTTCATATTGCTATGAATTTTGTATTTAGATAGGTAATTTTAGTAGAATTCTAATTTAAATTGTTATAAATTTTCAAGATTCATGCTTTCATATTGCTATGAATTTTGTATTTAGATAGGTAATTTTAGTAGAATTCTAATTTAAATTGTTATAAATTTTCAAGATTCATGCTTTCATATTGCTATGAATTTTGTATTTAGATAGATAATTTTAGTAGAATTCTAATTTAAATTGTTATAAATTTTCAAGATTCATGCTTTCATATTGCTATGAATTTTGTATTTAGATAGGTAACTTTAGTAGAATTCTAATTTAAATTGTTATAAATTTTCAAGATTCATGCTTTCATATTGCTATGAATTTTGTATTTAGATAGGTAATTTTAGTAGAATTCTAATTTAAATTGTTATAAATTTTCAAGATTCAGGCTTTCATATTGCTATGAATTTTGTATTTAGATAGGTAATTTTAGTAGAATTCTAATTTAAATTGTTATAATTTTTCAACATTCATGCTTTCACATTGCTATGAATTTTGTATTTAGATAGATAATTTTAGTAGAATTCTAATTTAAATTGTTATAAATTTTCAAGATTCATGCTTTCATATTGCTATGAATTTTGTATTTAGATAGGTAATTTTAGTAGAATTCTAATTTAAATTGTTATAAATTTTCAAGATTCATGCTTTCATATTGCTATGAATTTTGTATTTAGATAGGTAATTTTAGTAGAATTCTAATTTAAATTGTTATAAATTTTCAAGATTCATGCTTTCATATTGCTATGAATTTTGTATTTAGATAGGTAATTTTAGTAGAATTCTAATTTAAATTGTTATAAATTTTCAAGATTCATGCTTTCATATTGCTATGAATTTTGTATTTAGATAGGTAATTTTAGTAGAATTCTAATTTAAATTGTTATAAATTTCTGTGTAATATAGCGCGAGACAAATTTTAAGATAAAGCAATGTCACACGAGTAAGAACACAGGGACAAGGGCATTTAATGTGTGTCTCGGTAACTTGGCGGGAGATGGCCAAAAGCAGCAAAATTTGGCGACCATTCGGCGACATTTTAGTCCGGTCCCTGTATCATCGTAATAAGTATTGAAATTGAGAACATGTAATTGACCACTATGTTAGCTGTAACCATAATTCTACACTCTTATTGTTTTCCAGTAATTTCGAGAAGCAGAAAGTACTAGAAAGATCTCAGCAGCCGGTTGAAAACTATAAAATGCCGGAGAGAAAGCGTCTGTGTTCAGTTGCTTAGTTATTGTTGCTGCGAGATGTAGTTCTGTGTGAAGTGCGATAAATCGGAGTTAGCCCTCTCTTTAGATGCACTTTGCGTTGCCCTGTGTTTAGTCGCTTGAATGTTGCTAGTAGTTTTAAGTGTAACTACTGATTATACTGTGGGATACTGTGAACACTAGTACAAATATTTCTCTGGAAAATTCCAGAGTTCTGAAATATTCCTTTTGATAAAAATAAATTTTATTAACCTATTATCGGATTTTGGCATTCAATCTATTACGAACCCCTACGCATGAAACAGTATTTTTTAATTAAAAAATGTAGATTTGTATAAAACACGAAATCTAACTATTGCGCCTGCGCGCGCATCTCATTACCAGCATCTACGCATGCGCCTTGAGCTCTTAGGCCCATATCACACGGCGTTTGTTTCACACGAACAACTGTTTCGGACAATTTTTCTGCCTGGTTTACTATTGAAAGAAAAACGTGCGACTTTTTCCTTCCTTTCGAAAAAAGTTGCAGGTTGTTCGTTTTCAACCAATCAGCTATCAGCGCCGAATGCTGTTAGCTTGTTTGTAATGGAGAACCAGTTTCCCCTGTGTTAACCCCAAAGCGAGCTGTGGTGATTGGCTGTTGTGACAAAGCAGAAAAATTGTTCCAAACAGTTGTTCTTTCGAAACAAACCGACGTGTGACATGAGATTGTGAGCTAAGAGCGTGGGAGAGAAGTCGTGGCTTCGAGTGGCCATGACCGATGTAAATTAATGAAAATAAAAGTGTGATATAATGCAGTCCTTGTTCGCGAACTTATTATAGTGTAGTGTCTGTGCAAAACACTATCTTTTTATGCATTCGTTCTGGCCATGTGCTTATGTTTAAGAAAATTTTGCATTTCTTTATAAAACATAAAACTCAGAATTTTGACACCTGTACCACAAAAACTGGCCGAGATAATTTCTAAATCTGTGATATCTCACGCAATTTCCAGTTTGCACAGAGGGGCTGGTTGATAAATATATCATTCCAGGTTATTTTTTTTTCCTTTTAAATAGCATTCAATGATATTCTATTATTTAACATTGTTATTATTTTCAATTTCATTGCATTTGGTATGCCGAAAGAATTTTCACTCGAGTAATTAATAAATTTTCCCTTGCTACAACAATAACTAAACAACTGAACTCAGGCGCTGTCTCTCTGGCATTTTATAATTTTCACCGGCTGCCGAGATCTTTCTACAGTGGCGTAGCTAGGGTGGGGCAAGGGGGGACATCTGTTCCCGGGCGCAGCATCCAAGGGGCGCCAAATTGATGCAAAAAAATTTTTTAATGAAATGTTTTCCACTCTTGGCATACAGGAAGGGGCGCAAATTCTTCAATTGTCCCCGAGCGCTGGGAACTCTAGCTACGCCCCTGTCTTTCTAGTATTTTCTGCTTCTCGAAATTACTGGAAAGCAATAAGAGCGTAGAATTACGGTTATAACTAACATAGTGGTCAATTATATTTATTCGATTTCAATACTTATTGCAGTCTAAAAGTACATTATTAATATTCTTATTAATTCTCATTCATTTTATCTCATTCTCACTCACCTTCTCATTCTCATTCATTTTATCTCATTCCCACTCACCTTCTCATTCTCACTCATTTTATTGCTTTACAATCGTAATCTGGTAAGCGTAAAAAAATTCATTAAAATACAAATATTTTTAATTTTCTAATTAATGCAAATAATTTTACGAGTTGACCATGTACTGAAGTGTTTTATAGAACACGAATTACATAGGATTCTCTGAATAAAATCTGGATTTTAAACTATATATATATATATATATTTACTGATCTTTCTTTTTGGCAATAATTAATTTTCATAAAAATACTTGTCACGTAATCTGTTAACATTAGAAACTTCTAAAAGAGACATTTGGTACACATGCAAACATTTCACTCTTCAATTTGCGTGAGGCCATGGAATATGATTCCCGGTTTTAATATCAATTTTCGTGATTAATTTATTGTTTTTTAATAATTGTTTGTTTTTTATTTTTTAAAACGAGTACAAAATTTTCTTGAATATAAATGTTACCCGAGGAAATGAGGTTTCTGAATGTAAAGGTAAATGTTACCCGAGGAGCATGTAAAATGTTAAATTTTCGTATTTTTACAAAACTAATTTCTTCAACCCGCGATCGCGCAAGCTGGGTGCTATAGACCCGCCCGATTAAAGAAACCTTTCTGAAAAATACCCCTATTTTTCCTAAGCGATTGTGGTTCAGTGTAAGTCCCCTCCAAGGCCATCCTCTCTATGTTTCCAAGGTTTTCCTCCGGAAATTTGATTCTAAGTTTTGCTTTGATCGGATCGGGTCTTTCAGTCTCAGCGCGCCTATTCGCATTGCTGTGACATAGCTCATTTGTGGTAGCCCAGAAAGCTGCAAACATGTCGCGTAATTTATCCTATAAGGAGGAAATGTTACGTTTGAAAAAATGATTAGAAGATGTATCAACTGTTGAAGACTCCATTGAAGAAACTAATGATGAAAGTTATAATGAATGTTTTAGTTCTCATGATTCTGATTCAGAAATCGAGATGCATTCTGAAAACGAAAATGAGGATGACATTTATTGCTTTATTGAAAAAGACAAAAAAAAAAAAAAAAAGCAATGGTCAGAAGAAAAGCCTAAAGCTGATATTAGAACTCCTCCTCAAAATATTATAACTAAATTGCCTGGAAACATCGCTAAGGCAAAATATGTGCAGACTCCAAATGAATCGTAGGAACTTTTACTAAGTGAACAAATGTTGCTGAAAGTCGTCAGTTATACAAATATTTATATTGCATCTATTTCTGACAGCTTTCAAAGAAAGAGAGACGCTTGTCACACAATTCTAATTGAAATTCACACTTTTATAGGTCTTTTATATTTTTGTGACATAAATCATCTCATGTAAATGCGCGGGATCTGTGGACAACAGACGGAACTGGCTTGGAAATTTTCCACAGAAATCCTGGGTATAGCTTTTAATCAGGAAATCTTAGTTGCACGACAAGAGGGACAAATACTTCAACTAGAATGACAACTTAGTACCAGTCCCTTCTCTCAAGCAAGAGAGCACAGTTTTAAAGTCCCGGAGATACAAGAAGACCATTTCTTCTGGACAACAAGATCGCCGGAGTTACGCAACTGTGGCCGGTAAGATTCAGAAAAGAAGGCCGCTTCCACACAAGCAACAGCCATTCCCTAGCAAAAGCCTTCTGAGCACGTTTTACTTATCAAGGGTAAAGATTCAGAGCGCACATCAGACAATGTGAAAACTCAAGTTTTCAACAACATCAAAACTCATAAGATTGGCATCAACATGCAGAAAGTAAGGGCCACGAGATATAAAGAACTCTTGATTAGGAGCAAAGAGGCCACACACTTGCACAAACTTAAAAAAGCAACTGAATGGTCCAGCGTGCTGACAGAGCACTTAGAACTAAGGATTCCCCGTCCGTTTAGGAGCTCTCTCATAGTATTTGAGGTACTCCGGGACATAACGGCAGACGAAATAAAAGCAACATTTGAAGATCTTTAGCCAGAAACGCGGTCGCCAGTTACCTTCTCGAAAGGCCCGAGATCTAGAACGAAATTAGCTGTAATTGGATAGTGGAAGGGACAGCAGAATTCAAAGACAGGCTTCTCGACCACAAGCGGGTTTATATTGGATTTACTTCGTGTCCGTTTAGGGAATTTGTAAAAATAACCCGCTGCTACAACTACCAATCCTTTGGCCACCTAAAGTAAAAATTGCAGATTCTCACCAGCCTGTACTAAGTGCGAAAAAGGTCATTTAACAGAAGAATGTAAGGCAGAAGAGGAAAAAAGTGCGAATTGTGTTCACTCCAATATGCATAATAGCAGACTTTGACGTAAGTCATCCGGAAAGTTCTTCAAAATGTCCCGTATACCGACAGGAACTGCAACGAGGCAGCAAAACACAGCAACAACGGATGTAGGCAGTAACCAATTCCATCAACAAGTCTCACCGGACTTAGGTTTCTCCAAGCCAACCTGCTGAGAGCTAGATCTGCAACTCTAAACTTCATGGACGTTATGACAAAGGAAAATGCGGATATCGCCCTCATACAAGAGCCGTACTTAGCACATAGTCATCTGCTAGGAACTTCACCTACAAGCAAGACGTTCCAGTCAACCTCTCAACAGGCTGTCATAATCTATAATGGTCCGCTATCTCCCCTCCTTACATCTCAGACGCAACACTCAGTTACCCTTAAGCTAGAGACAACTACCCGACACCTTCAAATTACTAATGTGTACTTTTCACCAAGTGAGGAATTAGATCCTCTGCTAATAGAAATCAGCATTGTCGTCAGAAAAAGCGAACAACCAAATCTTATTAGCAGGTGACTTCAGTACTTCAAGTCCCTTATGGAAGGGCGCGAGTGGAAAACGTAAGAGGCAAAAAGGTTTTGGAATTTGCAATGACAAACAGATTAAGCATCATAAAGCACGTCAGAATCACCGCCCACCTTTCGCACTATAAGGCCGGAAGGTTGGCCAGATTTAACCATGGTTTCTTCACAATTAGCAAATCAAATGTCAGAATGGCATGCTATGGACATTCCTTCTCTGAGCGACCACAGAATAATAAGCTATCTAATAGACACTCAGTTAACTTATACTCTGAAGCAGAGGTTCAAGACAGCTTATGGAGGATATCAGAAGTTCCTGAATTTGCTTCGTCCTTATGTAGATCAATTGATTTTCAACTTCCAAGCAAGCAACACTATAGACGGACTGGATGATGCCTACAGGCATTTAATTGGAACTCTAACAAGTGCAGCAAAACAAGCGTATAAGAAAAAAACACCGAGCCAGAAGAAAGAATTTCTTGGTGGAATGACAAACTAACGGCAAACAGAATCAGAGTTCGGGCGCTCAGAAGACTGGCACAGTCAGAAATAGATCCCATACAAAGAGCACAAAAATGCAGACGTACAAGAAGGCACTTGCGCAATACAAACTACAGATAATAAAGGCCAAATACGACTCCTGTCAGGAACACTGTAGTAGAATACCAGAAATGTTTGGGAAAATACAAAAAATCGCCACAAATAAGGTCTTTAGACCGACTCAAATGACTGCGAATGTGGCCTCTGACGCACCAGATACAAGAAACATTCTTTTATGATCCCGCCAATGACTCAGAAATACATACATTAATAAGGACGCAATTTCAGAAAAAATGCTGGTCTTCCAAAAATGGAGACTATCTCCCACCAACAATAGAGGAGGTAGACTTAATCATAAATGGTTTGGCAAGGAAAACGGCACTGGGGCCGTATGACCTAGACAGTATAATACTCAAGGCATTGCATAATGAGTTCCCAGAGCTGATCCACTCAGTCTGCAAAGCATGCTGGAAAGTAGGACACTTTCCGAAAGATATGAAGCTCGCAGAGATCGCTCTGTTTCACAAAAAGGGCAAAGATCCCTCGGATTCGACCTCCTACCGCCCGGTAAGTCTTCTTCCCGCAATTAGCAAAGTCCTAGAAAAGATCATTCTATTGAGGCTCAATTATTTCCTGAATAAAAGTTCAATAATTAACAAGAAATAGTATGGCTTCCGTGAGGGAATATCTACGGAACAGGCAGTAGCGGACCTCCTCAAATTGCTGAAAAAGAACAGAGAGGAAGACAATCACTCAATAGTAATATCTGTTGACATAAAGGGAGCCTTCGATAATGTTTAGTGGCCTGATGTAACAAAAGCATTAGATTCAATCAACTGCCCTATTTAGATCTTAAAGTTGATAAGGAGCTACCTTGAAGAAAGACAAGTTCAAATAACAACAAACGATGGAATAATCCAGCATAAACTGGAGAGAGGCTGTCCACAGTGTTCCTGTCCAAGGCCAGCCCTATGGAACCTAGTAGCTAATTCAGCGTTCCAAATTTTTGAGATAGAGAGCGGGGTACATCTGCAAGCTTTTGCGGATGATTTCCTTCTAATAACTTCGGGAAGAAAGAATATCGAGAAAATTACACAAAATGCACTAAATAGGTTTTTAGAGTGGGCACAAAGCCATAAACTTTCGTTCTCAGTAGAAAAAACTACCATGCTATTTGTAGGGCGAAAAAGAGTAATGAAAAGAAATTCTACCATTAGACTCAACGGCCGCTGAGTAAAATGCTATCTAAACATAAAATACCTAAACTTTATCCTCAATAATAATCTCTCTTGGATTCCCCACCTTTTAAAAGTACTCAGGAAAAGACGCATCGCACTCACAAACACAATATTACGCACAACAGGACTGCAGTGGGGAGCACCACCATGGGTGCTTAAGAGGTGGTATCAGGCAATTACAGAAAAAATTGTTCTCTACGGCGCAGCGATCTGGGGAAATACACTCAACATAAGCATGCGTAGATTTTACTCCTGTCCATGCAAAGGCTACAGCTCTTGCTCATCTGCAAGGGCTACAGAACTACTTCAACGACAGCTCTGCAGGTTCTGGTAGGAATTCCTCCGCTAGACCTGCTAAAGGAAAGGGAGTCATTAATGGTAAGAGTGTTAAGGCTAGGTGAGGAAGGAGTTCTATGTTAACAACACCACCTTGAAAAACACAAGCCAGTGGCGCAAGGACATCCGGCTGAAAAACATATAAAATGTGTATTCTAGGCCACTATGTGACACCAAAAGAAAATCACACAGGTTTATTTATAGAAGGCTCGAAAAGTGAGACGGGTACTGGCAGTGCCTTCTGCGTTTTAAAAGGTAATACAGTTGTGTATAAATAAAAAAGAAGATTTTACTGTAGTAACTCAGTATTCAAAGCTGAACTGGCAGTACTGAAAGCAGCTATTAATTATGTGAAGATGAACAGACTTACCCAAATTACTATTTACAGTGATTCTGCCTCTAGCCTTGACGCAATCAAAGGTTACAAAAGCAGAAGTCAGTATGCCCAAGAACTTAAAAAAATCCTCCTCAGTCTTCTGCCTTCAGAAAGGCCATGCCTCACATGGGCATTAAAGACAATGAGGAAGCGGATACCCTGGCAAAAGAAGCGGCAAAGGAGGTCTCAAGCACAGAAGTGCCAAATAAATTAGCTAGGTCTCATCTCAAAAAGATCACTCTAAAACAACTGATAGACAGATGGCAAGCCAGATGGGAAACAGCGGATACAGGAGGGAGAACATATATGTTCTTCCTAAAAACAACGTTAAACTGCAATAGTGGCAGTCAGACACAGTTTTATATAGGTCATGGCCCTTTCCTCACCCATCTGCATAGATTCAACCTGAGTGACACAGAAAGATGTCAATGTGGAGAGGTGGGGGATCCAGACCGCTACGTCTTCCACTGCCCTAACACGGCACAATACTATATAAGAAAGCCAAGTCAAGCTTACTGGCCACAATGGGCGGCAAATATGACAACAAACAAAACAGCAAATAAAAAGCTACAAGCGGTAATCAGCCATTGTCATAGAAAGTATTCTCTAATACAACGATAAGTGTCCCCAAACAGAAATAATCAAGCGCTTAGGGCTGTGGATCATAAAATGTACAAATCACACTAAATCAATCTGTTAAGTATGCGGGGAACACACCTCGAACCTCTCAGCCCAAGACTAACTTAGATAGTTAGGACTATGGCAACAACTGCTTATATTTTTTAAATACTTATACTTTTGCAATTAATACTGCTTATACTGCTTATACTTTTGCAATTAATGTACAGGTCTAGGACTCGCGAGACCATATTGAGCCAGAAAAATCTTCACCTGCAATGAGTTTTTCCTACACTTACTAATTGTATAATTAAATTACAAGTTTGTGATAAGTAGGTTCAAGAAGGGCAAGTTCAACTTATGTTATCACCTCAACTTAAGTTTGTGAATGATATTATTCTTGCTATGGCATTTTTGCCTTCTTAATTTTAATAAATGTTTTAGGGAAGAGATATCTGTATTTATGTGATGAGCTGTATGTTTGAATCTCTTCCTAGTGATCAGCAATAAGTGCTTAATTACGTTTTTTATAAATTATGTGCCTGTTCTAAGGTGATAAAAGTAACTATGGAACTAATTTAGGTAAGGTTTTTCTTTGTAAATATGTATCAGCATTATGTATTCAAGTGTTTGGAATCAGATATCAGTTTTAGTGAGTATGGTGCTGTACTTTTCTGTTTATGTTCACTTTAACGTACTCAAGTCTGTGTTTATTACTTCTCTGTATGTACTATGAGGGTCAGTTCGTACTTGGCTAGGACTTAGACTACATAGCGTTATTTAATGATCAGTTTTATATATTATGTTCACCAGTTTTAGTTTTCATGTATTACGTATGCGTTTTTTAAGTGTTATGTATGCAGATATTAGGGATCAGCTTTCTGTGTTTCTGTACTTAGTATCATGCTAGTTTTTCACTTTAATATTCAGTTTTGTACTTATGTATGTGTTATCTTGTCTGCAAGTACTACGACAGAAAATGTAGATGCATGTTTCAATTTGTAAAACAACTCCAGTTTAAGTCTGCGGAAAGGGCGCAAATGTCATGGCTTCTATCAGTGCAATTTTTCCTACTGTGCAAGAAACAGTCAGGGCAAGTCTTGTATTCCTTACTCAAGAGCTCTTAATTGGCCGAGTTAATTCCTTAAATTCCCTTTGCAAATGATTAAATTTCCTCCATGGTGAAGGGCTGTCATCTCCGCAATGGCTAAAGTGCACACCTCTTCAGAGAGGAAATAAACATCAGACAAAAGATCGAGATAGAACGGAAAGTGTTCCGGAATCTGGCCATGTCCACCGATGAAGAGTTTTGTAAAGCAAAGCAACTGTGTGTAGTTCAAGATTACATTATCATTTGATATGATATCTCTTCTTTCGAAATACATATAAATGGCACCACTACATGAGAAACTTCTAAAATGTTGCTGTTCTTGTGACTAATCTCGCTTATCTGACATCAGGGCAAACCCACGAAATTCATCATGGCAAGGAGTCAAGATTGCGTCTGCTTAGGCAACAAACAGCCTTGGGCACCATGCATGTGACAGTACGACTTTCCTCAGTGCCGCATTCAATTTCGAAGGAGAGAACCCCCAGGGGGACAGTTCCGAGGGTCTTCCATCCCTCTTCCCCTTCCACAAGCTCTTGAGAGAACTTTCGGCCCGCTGCATATTTAGAGTAACTCCATGCCGAAAAGGCATTATACATTTATAAACATCCACGCTGTGACGATTTCACAATGAATTAATTATTTACAACGTTATGGCAATATTTAGATGTTTGCATCAGATTCCATTGGTGACAGTTTCTTTTTCTCACCAACTTGTGTTGTAAGCTGACGAACAGATTTCCTCAGACAACTGTTGTAAGCGGAGGAAAGTACTGCATCAGACAATTAGCCAATTCACTTCTGTTTGCCTGTGTAGCTGAAAGTATTTTGCGATTGTTTGGCCTTCTGACACTGAATTTTTTTCACTAGCTGCAAAACTTAAGTGTGAGTATAACTGTGGAACTTTATAAAAGGCGGTAATATATATAAATATTATAAAAGCCTTTATAAAAGGCCCACCTCAGGATGAGGAGATTGTGAAGGGCCGAGATGGAGGTGGTGCGTGGAAAAAAACGGTAATAGTGGGGTGAAATGCAAACTTTTGGAATTTATTGTGCAAACTTTCTTGGTCTCCCTGTGTATATGAAGAAAGCGAGTTTTCTTTCTTTCTGATGCTGTAGTTACAAAATTTTAGCTGATCTCTTCCTTCCCGGGCTTGGCTTTTTCGCCTGGAAACCGATTTGATCCCTATGAGGAGCACCTGCATGTGATTGAGCTGCAATATACCACACCTTCGAAGGGCTTCGTGGAAGCGGTGGTCTACTTATCTCTCTGGGTGAGAAGGTCTCATATCACCATGTGACACAATGGATTAAAAAAAAGGAATATCTCTTCAACATTGGTAGTATTCAATAAAGAATTAAATCTGTTTTCACGTGTTTGTCACTCTCTCGTCACGGCGGGCCTGGATCTTGTCCTGGGTAAGTTGCCACTATATTCATCTTCTTCACAACATGTGACATATACTTTTGCCACCACAACCAACGGAAACGAAACTTACCACACATGCCTTCCAGGATGCGAGCCCAGTTCCTTCGATGAGACAGTCAACAACGCTAACCACTGTCCCCGTTTCGCGGGACTTCTTAAATAGCATTCATAATAGCGGATTCAGCTCTGGAGGCATTCCATTTTCAAATTACATCTTAATGCCACAGAGATACGTAAATTACTTCCTAATGCCACAGAGAGAATTACATACTATCGTAAAAATAAGAGTTAGGGCTTGTTTTATGGAAATACTCTATGGTTATATAAGTCCTTTATTAGAGATAATAATAACATTGGAGATTTATATCTTCCATTCCTGTTATTTCTATTATGATCTCTTTCTCTTTTCGTATTATCCTACCTGTGAGTCCAATAGATTTTGTACTTTTCGTTTCCTTCAACGGATCACTTCCTTCAGGACTTTTATTAGGTTGGATAGGATGCATTTAATTATGAAAAATTAGGGCTACATGTCTTTGTACAGGACAATCTGGCTCGTAGTTATGCAACATACGAGGAAAACCACGAAACGTTCGTTTCCTTCAACGGATCACTTCCTTCAGGACTTTTTATTAGGTTGTATAGGATGCATTTAATTATGAAAACTTAGGGCTGCATGTCTTTGTACAGGACAATCTGGCGCGTAGTTATGCAATATAGGAGGAAAACCACGAAACGTTCGTTTCCTTCAACGGATCACTTTCTTCAGGACTTTTTATTAGGTTGGATAGGATGCATTTAATTATGAAAAATTCGGGCTACATGTCTTTGTACAGGACAATCTGGCTCGTAGTTATGCAATATACGAGGAAAACCACGAAACGTTCGTTTCCTTCAACGGATCACTTCCTTCAGGACTTTTTATTAGGTTGGATAGGATGCATTTAATTATGAAAAATTAGGGCTACATGTCTTTGTGCAGGACAATCTGGCTTGTAGTTATATACGAGGAAAACCACGAAACGTTCGTTTCCTTCAACGGATCACTTCCTTCAGGACTTTTTATTAGGTTGGATAGGATGCATTTAATTATGAAAACTTAGGGCTACATGTCTTTGTGCAGGACAATCTGGCTTGTAGTTATGCAATATACGAGGAAAACCACGAAACGTTCGTTTCCTTCAACGGATCACTTCCTTCAGGACTTTTTATTAGGTTGGATAGGATGCATTTAATTATGAAAAATTAGGGCTACATGTCTTTGTGCAGGACAATCTGGCTTGTAGTTATGCAATATACAAGGAAAACCACGAAACGTTCGTTTCCTTCAACGGATAACTTCCTTCAGGACTTTTTATTAGGTTGGATAGGATGCATTTAATTATGAAAAATTAGGGCTACATGTCTTTGTGCAGGACAATCTGGCTTGTAGTTATGCAATATACGAGGAAAACCACGAAACGTTCGTTTCCTTCAACGGATCACTTCCTTCAGGACTTTTTATTAGGTTGGATAGGATGCATTTAATTATGAAAAATTAGGGCTACATGTCTTCGTACAGGACAATCTGGCTCGTAGTTATGCAATATACGAGGAAAACCACGAAACTTACATAGCATTTTCTATACATATATCAAGGTACAGATACAAAATAACATTATATATCTGAGCGCCTCTCCTTTTACCAGTATACTTTATGTGAAGCTGTTAAAATTTATCTGTATTGAAATAAAATAAGAAATTAGAAATTTCATCCCTCTCGGTTTAAAATTTGTTTTGAAATACATTTCTCATTTGCTTATCTTTCAGAATGCGTCTGCGGTCCAAATTCAAAACTTTGCTATTTTAGCAGTTTCAATGGGGAGAAACGATGCAGTTGCGAAGATGGATATGCGCAGATGTTTGGAGGATGCCAGAGTAAGTAAAAACTCTGTAAAATATTTAAATTATTTTAATATTTCACAGATTTTACAGCAAATCTAATGTAGAATTTTATTTCACGCCGTTTTCTGAACCATAAAAAAATTATTCCTAAACGAAATTCTCATCGCACAAGAATTGTGAAAATTCTATCGTTCAAAACAAGGTTTGTTAATCAAATTTTGATGATATGTTTTATAAGTTATGTAAATTCAACTGCATATATTTCATGTATTGAAACCTAGTGAACTATAATTACCAGATTTTTCATGTGCGTTTAGGAATTAAAAAAAAAGATCAATTGATTTTTTTTTACTTTGTTAGGGATTGGCTTTATGCCCACACTGCTAAGAGGTACATGGCCACTGCTACCCCCAGTGAGATCAAAGAAATCACAAAGAAGCTTAAAGTCAAAAAGGCCCCTAGCATAGACGGTATTAATAATCACGCACTTAGAAATCTGCCCTGCAATGTTGTGACAAAATTCACGAGTATTATCAATACGTGTCTTAGTCAATGCTATTTTCCCACAAAATGGAAAATCGCAAAAGTTATTTTATTGCCTAAGCCCGGCAAGGATAACACTATGCCAGATGGGTACATGCCCATTAGCTTGCTTCCGGGACTAGGAAAGGTCTTTGAGAGATTAATCTACAGCAGATTGAAACACTATATTGAATTACTGCCTCCGGAACAATTTGGTTTCCGGAGAAAGCTTTCAACAACGAAGCAGCTGGTTCGGCTCGTCGAGTTTTGTGGGGATGCGCTTCACAAGAAACAAAATGTCGCCTTACTCATGCTAGACGTGGCGAAGGTATTCGACCGCGTCTGGCATGAGGGGCTTATTTATAAACTTATAAATCTCCCTATGGATAGAGAAGTGATTCAGCCAATTACGTCTTTCATCACTAATAGGAAATTTACTGTGGCTATTGGAAAGGACATCTCCAGTTTACGCACCATGAATGCAGGCGTTCCACAGGGGTCCATTTTAGGGCCCGTCCTGTATTTATTTTATGTTCATGACTTCCCTAAGGCTCACATTGACAGAAATTACTTTCTTGGGTGCTATGCGGACGATACGGCATTAGCCGTAAAGTCCGCAAACGCACACCATGCAATCAAGAAATTACAGGAGCTTCTACCAGTGGTAGAAAAGTTGTGTAATACTTGGAGAATTGCTATTAATGCCAGCAAGTCGCAATTATTATTGATAAGGAGGAAAAATACACAGTTGACTATTAACAGCAAGCTCTTCTTATTTTCTGAAGAGATTCCTAGAGTTAGTAAGGCGAAATATTTAGCAGTAATGCTAAATGAAAGATTAAAATGGGGAGATCATATAACAGAGGTCAGAAGAAAAATTTTCACTGTTGTAAATAGTCTCATCCCTATATTGGGTAATTATTCTAGCTTAGACCTCAGGAAAAAGAGGCTAGTTTATATCACGGCAATTAGGCCATTGATGAATTGTGATTGTTGGTTATTCTGGCATGCAGCGGGAGATGCATTACTACTGCTCTTTCCAGATTCCTGAATGAGTCCCCTTAGGGTTCTGACGTATGTAAAAGTCCAAAAATGAAGCTTTTCCAATTGAGATAGACTTGTAATAGAATTAGAGAAGTGAAGCCTTGAACTTCGGTGATTAGCAAGCCATGTCTGGGGCAGCTGCAGAAGGACAGAGAGGTGGGAAAAGCTGGCTGGAACACATGAAGAGGTTTGTAGAATCCGAAACGTGCTGAGCTTACAAACTACTGAGTGAGTAAGCTGGGCTCTCCTTGGTCGGTTTAGGTAGACTGTAAAAAGAGAGCGGCGAATGGGCGAAGAAGTTTATCTTTATTCGTAACTTAATATCAAATATTTCGTAACTTAAGATATTAGCCAAATTAACCGGGTTATAGCTAATCGCTTTGTTGAAGAATTTATCATTGATGAGATTAATAAATTCTTGAATTTGTTCCAAGTTAAAAAAAATCACCTAAATGTTTATTAGTATTATTGCTGAACGTCATTTCCAAGCAATTTCATAATACAAAAGAAATAAAAAAATGAAACAGTGCTTTATTTCTGTTAAAAAATTTCGCTAAAATTATTATACTATGTTTTGCTCTTTACTGTACTATTCTTTTTGCGAAATGAGCAATAAATGTTTAGTATGAGAAATGTTTCATTGAGCATGGTAAAGATGTTGATGTTCAAAATGGAATTAAGATGACATCTTGGAAATGGCAATCTAAAGTTAAAGAATTGAGCCCAGTGTGTCAACATCAGATAAAAATTAGCCTAAAGTTTTTTTTCAGCAGATAAATAGAACATCTAAGGAATTGTATCATATATTTGACATTATTATATTGTTTGTGTACGCGTTTACATCTATGTAGCTATTTTCAAATGAACACATCAGTATGTTGTAATAGTATTAAATTTTGTAGCCCCGAAGAACACATCTCTATTTTTAAAACAAAATTACAGCAATCGCACTCCCCGTTAGCTTAACAGTTGAACAATCAAAGCAGAATGCTTTCTGCCACTTGGCTGACTTCACTCCTTCTACTGAATGTTCGCCGCCCTTTCTCATAAATACCACTCTGAGGAGACATGTCTTCGGACTTGACAACGACATTAGAATCACTGGCAGGGTTTAAACAGGCTGATAAGCAGCATCCCGAAGTGGACCAGTTGCTCTATCGGAGTAGTAAAGTAAAATTAACCAGAATCTAAAGATTTCGGAGTTAATTTCGGAGTTAATCTAAAGATTTCGGAGTTAATGCTCTATCGGAGTAGTAAAGTAAAATTAACCAGAATCTAAAGATTTCGGAGTTAATTTTTCACTTTCTTTTCAGTATGCGACTGTGGAACGAATTCAACAAGCTGTGAGTTTGATGAAAAGGGAGATAAAAAATGCGGATGTGCGGAAGGATATTCCGTAATGCAAGGAAAATGTAAAGGTGATAATTTACAGTCACTTTATTTTATACTCTAAAATTGTGAAATCTGTGTTCAAATTAAATTAGAAGTATTAACTGTGATTTAAACAATTTTTTAGAATGCAGCTGTGGTGACCACGGAAAGTGTACTTTCGACGGCGTAATCAAATCCTGTACCTGTGATAAAGGATATGCTGTCAAAAATGGAAAATGTGAAGGTCAGAAACCATATAAAATTATATGTTGTATTCAAGGGACTTGATTAGAAAAGAAAGTAAATGAAGTCACACTTACAAATCAGAATATAAACCGATCCCTATATAAGCCGATGTAAGAGGTAAAATTTTTGTTTAAAAAATTCTGTCCAAATTGAAAACCAGTGTATAGGCTGAATTAATCAATCTAATGAACAGTTCAATCCAGTCGATGTTTGGAGGTGGTCTTCTGATTTAGTCAAGCCTTTCGAATAAATAGAAATTGAGTGCCAAATCCTTATTCATAGGAAAAACAGGTGAATTTTTCATAAAGTGTTCAATTAGCAGTGTTATACTAAACTGAGCAGGATATTAGCTAGGAGGAGGATCACGACGATGTTATTGGCGAAGGGGAGTTTTATGAAGGGTTCAGTCAGATCTGTTCAAAGTAAAGAGATGTAAAATTTTTCCTCTCCGCTTTATGCTTTTGTGTTGTATCGTATTTATATAAAAAATCCAAAAAAGAAAGATTAAAAATCTAAAACATTTATGTAAAAACAAAAAATTTATGTATTCTTAAGTTTTATAAATTCTCGCTATCCCTAAACTTTCTCGAGCCATGTGGCTCCTCTATTGAGCATCAAGTTTACTACTTATGCAATTTTCCTATTTCTGCTCGCTTTTATGTAATTCTGATGAGGAGGTACATGGTTTTAAATCATAGGTAATTTTTAATCATTGGCATTTTCATAATAAAGAGAGATTTCGGAAGTTTTAAAATAATTTTTATTCGGATACTGATATTACGAAGGCTCATTAATATATATAAGGATGAATTAAAAGAAAACAATACTTTTATTTCAGTTATTTCATTTATTAATATTTTTCAAATAATTTCGTCTTTGTGACTAAACTATTTAAATGTCAGGACACAACTATTTGTTAATTGAATTATTTGTAAAGAGACAGAACTTACTATAACTACAATCACGTCCTCTATAGGGAAGGAAATTAGAAAAATAAAATTAAGGAAGAAAAGAACAAATGCTACTTAGGGAAGAAAAAAGTTTCAGTTTAAATATTGATCTGCTTAACAGAATGGAGGAAAATACGTCTTGTAACTTAAGGTTCTATACATTCGAATACTTTCATGTATTAAATAAAAAAGACTTAAAAAATTAAACTTTCTTTTTTGCATTCGTCATGTCGCTATGTATGACACTAATAGAGATAATATATTTCAAGTTCTCTTAGTTATAAATACTATAGATACTACAATCTAGTTTAGTTTTGAACTTCAATTATTACAGGTCTTTCCATTTTCTTGGCATTTTAATCGTATAGAAGAGTTCTAGTCTTGATACTACAGTGTATCGGAAATTTTCCTTAGTTTATCTTCCACCGCATGGCAAATTCTGTCGTTTTACAAAATAAAAGAGAATTCATTTCCACATTTTGGTTTTCCATTCATTCAGGCTTTGCATCTCTAAGTCACCTGTTCCTTAGCTATTGAAAAGGATAGAGGCTTCTTCTCTCAAATTATTAAGTGGTTAAAAATGATTCCAGCTCTAATAAAATATTCTGCTGGAATCAATCATAAAAATTTAATCCTTATTCATTTCCTACTCTCAGCTAGTTTAATATTTATCATAAGTTCAGTTTTCGATATGCTTTTTCTTTTGCTAACAAGACACGAAAATCTGTGTTTAAAGAATTTATTGAGATAAAAAAAGAGACTTAATAGCATTCCTCTTCAGTTCGACTTCAATACTTAATTCAAATAAGCTTTAAAATGCTTCATCGAGGAACACGAAACTTGTGTTCGAAGCAAAGAAACTGATAAATTACCTACTGCATAATATTGCTGGCCTGCAAACCACAAATCCTGTTTTGTTTCTAAAATATCATCCAGAAATCTAAGTTACTGAATTAATTTCCTTCAGTAGGAATGTATTTTATGCTCTTAGCTCACCTATATACATATATATTTATCCGTCTATATTAGTTAATAACTTAAACTCTAAACTCTGTTGTAACGAAAGTTTACGGCCAAAAAAGTTCTTAATAAAGTTAGAAAAAAAAACATGAAAGCAGTTTCTTTAGTGCGAGCAGTAATCACCAGCCGAATCTGTGATTTTTCTGCCAACGTCTTGGTAGTATTTCAAAGCTTTCGCCCAGAAACTTGGTGGCCGCAAAACCAAAAACAAATGAACCTCATTTCGGACGTCCTGTGCAGAATAGAAGACAGCACCAGCAAGATATAGCTGCAGGTGTGAAAAAGGTAAACCTCCGAAGGAGTGATGTCGGAGTTACGTGGTTTTGGTTGTGTAAAAAAGTCCCTTTCGAGTCCTTACAGATTCCAGCCGGTGAAAGCGGACGCATGTGGTCTGGCATTATCTTGATGGAACATTACCTTTTTGCGCCGGAACACAATTCCACGTTTTTCCTTGATAGCAGTATCAACACGGACTAGCATCTGGTTGTACACCTTACTGTCCAGGGTTTTACTTTTTTCTAGATACCCTTGTAGATAATACCACGGCATCAGATACCCATCAGACCGATCAGATCCAAAACATGATCTTTTTGTTAGTCAAATTGTGCTTTGATGCATTCCCGACGAGTTCACCGGGCGCAGACCAATCCCCTTTTCGGAGCTTGTTGTTGAAGTGATTCCATTTTTCATAACAAGTGACAATCCGGTCCGGAATTTTACTCTTGCGTTGATATTCGAACAGATTAGTGTATGTCCGAACGCGTCTGTCCTTATCAGCTCATACGGCACCCAGCGATTGAACTTGTACGTCAAGTTTATTTGATGCATAGCGTGACTAATGACCATTGCACTAATATTTAGCTCCTTAGCAAGCTCTCGAGTTGGTTGCATATTAATCTTCTTCCACAAGTTCTCGCAGGCGGGCTTCATCAACATCAGTAGGCTGGCCAGAGAGTTCTGCGTCTTCAATGTCCTATTCCTTATTTTGAAATTTGGGTATCAAACCTTCACAGTGTCGTGTGATACATCATTAGTACCTAAAGCTGTATGCATGATATTTACGGTGGCGGAAAACTTTCGTTAAAACCTGATATAAAGAGATAAATTCTTAACTTGATTTAATTTTTCATCCTTTTATGACATGACATGCTTTGTGTCTTTTCGTATTATTTTTCTTCCTTTTTATTGTAGAATGTGTCATTGAAGTTACTAGTAAGGTCTCGAAAATTTGTTGATCTCATTCTGTTTATCGTGCTTATTTCTCTCTTTTTTTTTTTTTTTTTTTTTTTTTTTGCAGCTGCAAAATAGCCTATACTACTCCGCCGTTCAGCGAGCTCTTGCTGGAGCAAAATTCGTATCAAATGATATAATTTTATTTGCACTCGAGTACAACAATATTTTTGTTATATTTTAAATTCTGTACATTATGAAGTTTTTAATTTTATAATTTTAAATCTTTCCATTCTTGTCACTTTCTGGATTTTAACTTCTGTACACTTATTTATTTTACGTTCGAAAAATTTCCATTGAAAAATAAGTTGCAAAAATAAAGTTAATTTTGTTCGTATCATCCATATACAGACTTTCTTATTGCAATATATCTGAATCGTAACGTAAGTGTTATCATTTATAACACATTCTCGAAATTTTTGCTCACTTACAAAATTCGCTTCTTTAAAACATTGCTTTGAGTTGCAGATACAAAAACGTAACTGCGTTCATCATTCTGAAACGTGTGTGTGTGTGAGGGGAGATTATTAGGATTGAAAAAATACAAAAATAAGCAAATATGTAAATAAGGAGCAAACCGGAGACTCCAGACTGCAGTCTAACATGTAAATAAAGAGCAAATTAGAACATTAAAAAAAATATGATGTTGTCAACACATGACCTTATTACGCGCTTATTAAATTATAGATTTTTTTCTGCACTTCATTTAAATTTATTTCCTCGAATTATTCTAATTTTTAATCGGCCCCTCCAGGCAAGTTTAAAATGACATCAAAAACTGCTAATTTTCAAATTTAATATAGTGATCAATATTTGCCGTATGGTTATCAAACTTCTTAATAATACTCCTTAATATTCTTAATTTTTATATCTTTTATAACGTGTATAAAGC
The DNA here is from genome assembly GCF_044657685.1 of Stegodyphus dumicola. NCBI lineage: Eukaryota > Metazoa > Arthropoda > Arachnida > Araneae > Eresidae > Stegodyphus > Stegodyphus dumicola. The sequence goes on along the minus strand of NC_140778.1, from coordinate 144,221,897 downwards.
TTTCCAAAATATAAGTGCAGGAAGCAGGAGACCGCATTAAAGGTTAGATTTCATTATTTGTTCAAGAGTAATATATTTTAAAGTTAGAAATCTCCAAAGCATGAACATTTTCTGATTTAAAACATTTTTTGTGATTAGTAGTAAGTATCTATGACCAACGATTGCAAAATTACTAAGGCTGTTTTAAGACGATTTTCATTGTATTACGAGAAATTCTTTTGGTCTTTTAAATGTTCTATTTGATAACCTTTATTCTTTACTACTTTTCCACACTGCAGTTAGCCAGACAATAAAGCCTTATGTAATGGAAGAAGTATTCTATCCAATTCTTCCTGAACAGCTTTCCTAAGTCCAAGGACGATTGTAGGTCGACGTCTGAATAATCCGCTTTTTAAACGTCCAAACCCGCAAAAATCTATGGGTCATTCATTAGAAGATTTAGTAGGGATACAAATCAAGGATATGCCCTTGATACCCATTTCTTTTTCCATGTTTGTTTCCCAGGAAATAAATAGTACATTTTTATGTCTGGCTGTTGATTTGCCTTGATGCAGTTCTGGCGGCTGATAGCACTGTGGCTAAAGAAGGTATTAGTATTTGAAAAATGAGGTTCCAGATAATACGTGGAGTTGATTTTAATATTTGTTTCCTCTCTCTTTATTTTTAATTTGCAGTTATATGAAAAAGCAACAACAATCATAAATCTGTTTAAAAAAAGTTCTCCAGATCCTTGTTTTCAGATTCTCCAGATCCTTGTTTAAGATCCTATGTTTTAAGGTTTTGTTCTCCTCTTTGATGATAATAAACAGATTTCTTTTATTGCAGTCATTTAAATACATTTAAGAATCATCTATTGTAATAACATTTTCCCATTTTTGTCCGGGTAAATGTTTCTCATAAAGAATTCTTTCGGTGATATGTCGTACAGAAACACGACGCTCATTAGGTTTTTACACCTTTTTAAAATTTAAATTAGTATTAATGATTTTGTTGACAGTGAACACTGAACATTTTAATAATCTTGAAACTGTCCATTGATATGGAGTTTCTTTTAACATTAAAGATCTTACCTTTGCGACATTTGAAACAATCGGTTTTTGCCTTGGAACTATGTTTGGAACAATTTTTTCACTTGAAGCCAAACTTCGGCAATTGTTTCCTTTCTTGCCGATAACATGACTGGTCTTAGCTTCAGTTATCGAAAAACCATGGCTTTTAGGGTTGTTTTTTTTTTTTTTTTTTTTTTTTTTTTTTTTTTTAAATAACTAGATACGAATATACTTTTTCGGAAGGAGCGTAAATATAGGCTTTCATTCATTGCTTTTTTTAAACCGTCATTTTCCATGAAAACAAAATTGTCAAGTAGCAGACGATAATTTATAATTTCAAAAATACAGTTGCAATTTAAAAAATTCTGATGTGTACACCACATGACTTCCTTGTACGGGATATTAAATTATACGCATTTTTTCTTGCATTTCATTTAAACTTATTGGATTGAATTAAATCTACTTCGCCGACAGCGCATAAACCACAATAGAATAAATGCATTCTTTAAAATTCACTCTATTTGTTTACCATAGTGAGTCTCTGGCGCTAGATTCACTTAACAGTATTATATTTCGTTCGTATTATAACTCAGAATGCACAAAATTTATATCATTTAAAGAATTATCTAATCGTTGCCACATGTTCTATTCAAATACTATTATAAAGCTAGAACGATGTATAAAAAATAAATAAATAAATAAATAAATTAGCAAACAAAACAAAAAAGAAACAGTTTTTCACAGACGAATGAGTATTTCTCATTCAATTAATTCAGTTCTGACTTCGCGAGAAGGCAAAAATACATAAAAACTGAAAATATCTGTATTAAAAATTACGAAGTAAATCTTAAACACTTATTTCCTCGAAAAAATTCCAGAAAGGATTAAGCATGATTTAAATAATAAATGAAGGCGTTATCTTTGTGTTTGCGAAGTTAAGTTTCTCTAGATTAACAACAAATCCACTATTCCGCTGTTTCAAATGTAAACAATCAATGGCCGCCATAAAAAAAGGCTTAGCGGAACTTAAACAACTTTAAAATTGTTGAAAATTCTAAAAATATTGCATACAGATTTACTAAAGGCATAAAAACCTTAACCGGAAGATAAGAACAACATTATGCAATCATTTTTTAAGCAAAACTGTACAATTTACAAACATATAAGAGTAAAGAAACTGAGATCACTGAGCCGGGTAACAGAGTGGATATATATATATACATATATTTATATACGTTTGGTGGGGCCGATTGCAACCAAAATACGAGGTGCACATCTACATGTTATATCAGTCCTATATACAAAATTTCAACGTTCTGAGGCTACTCGTTTTTGAGTTATGCGAGATACGTACGTACGTACGTACATACGTTCGTACAGACGCCACGAAAAATTCTCTTCAGAATTCATTTTAAAGCAGTTTTATAATTTTTTAGAGGAAAAGAGTCTTTTATTCTGACCTTACGTACAGATATTACGCAAAAACATCGTTAAATTGCATTCGATAGCGGTCAAAATGGATATTTTCGTTGAAATATGCTGCCTGAAACTTTTCGCGATTACAATACTTCCTTTTTACTTCGTACAAGGAAGTAAAAATTTCCAGGCAGAAAAATGTTTTTATAGCGAAGCCAAATCGTCTAAAAATATGCGAACAGCCTTTGTAAAGGCCGGGTAAGGACCTTTTAAGATGGGTAGGGGTGTGAGTGCATACATGTACTTTTGTATTGCCGATTTCAATAAAAAGGAAAGTACACAATTATATGCCTTATGTGTAAAATTTCAACATTCTGTTGGTAATCATTCTGACTTATGCGAGATACATACGTACGTACAGACGTATCGAAAAAAATCCAATTTTTAATCCATTTTAGAATCCGTTTTGGAATAAAGAGTCCTTTATTCTGCCCGTAGGTACAGATGTCACGCAACGAAATGGTTAAAATGGTTTCAGAAATGCTCAAAATGGATTCAGGAATGGTCAAAATGGATATTCTGAAAACCAAAGATTTTCGCGATTACAATACTTCCCTTTACTTCGTACAACGAAGTTTAAAAAAACAATATAACGTGCAGTCTTGAATGAAATCAAAACTTAACACTAACAGAATTTAAATTTTCTAAACTCTGAAACAACGTTTGTTTTTATATGTCTTTCTTGAATGTAAAATAGTATAAGTAGAAAAGTATTGAAATAAGATCACCACACGACTGTGAAGTTTGCTTATTTCAAGTTAGGAACTATCTTTATAAGGGTGCGTCTACACTCTGAAAAAAAAAAGGGGGGGTGGACCGTTTTATATCCCTCGTTCTACTGAGCCGATTGACAAAATTCAAATTGCGCTTTTCATGTCTCGAAAGCGCGACTTAGGACTCAGATTAGATTTATATATATATATATTAGATTTATATATATATATATATATACCATTGTTCTAATATAGGTATTTTGACTCAAAATCTGACTTTTCTGAAATAACATACCAATTTTTTACATATTTCAATTCTACGACTCAAATAATGCCTAAATATTAAATTTTGTAAAATTTGGTGCGAAATTTACGGAGAAATTCAAAACTTTATCTTGAGGCATGTTTTTCAGTTTGCGCCAAGAATAATTCACTTGGCGAACGTCTTAATATATTGCAACCTATTTTCCTTTTCCTTCCATTGCGCAGCAGCGGGAAAAAAGTCACATTGTTCCTACTTTTTTCACATCGTTCCTACTTTCATATAATTTTAACAAAGTGCAGAAACCACATTTGATGTTATTATCGCTTTCAACAAATATGCCAAATTTCAAAACGCGCCAGTATATAAATTCACGTATATCTTCGGAAATTTGGAATAACAAACTGTAATTTTTTGCAGGTGTGCTTAGAAATACCTGTACTTTAAGAAGATGGTAAAAATGTTATAGATTATAATTCAAAATCTTTTTCAAAAAATTTATAAAAATTATTTTAAAAATAAATCATAAAAAATAGTCGAGTGTTATTTGGAATGAACCGAAATTTCGAAACGGGAAAGGAAGAATCAAATAAGTTTAATGGAAAAAGAGATATTAATAAATATGTACTGAATTAAGATTGAAAAGGACAAATTTTGAGAGCTAATTTTTTAAAAACTACTCGAGCAATTTTTGCAAAACGTGGTAGTCTGGCATAATTTGAGTCGTAGAATCGAAATATGTGAAAAACTTCGTATGTTATTTCATAAAAGTCCGATTTTGTATCAAAATACCTATGTTAGAATAGTGCTATATATAAATCTAATATATATCCTAAGTCGTGCTGTCGAGACATGAAAATCTGAGTCGTAGAATCGGAATATGGAAAAAAATTGCCAGGTCATTTCAGAAAAAGTGCCATTTTGTGTCATAATACCTATATCAAAACAATGCTATATATAAATCTAAATAAATGCTAGTCGCGCTTTCGAGACAAGAAAAACGTTGAATTTCGTCAATCGGGCCAGTAGAACGGGAGATATAGAACTTTTTTTCTTTTTCAGTGCACCTTTACACTTAGGCATTTTTCTGAATTTTTTTCTCTTTTCGAACAACGGCTGATCTTCATAATGGACGGATACGTTTATGTAACGGTCCCATAAGCAACGCATTTTCATAACATCGGGGAAGTAACTGATTTGCAGAGACAAGCTCCCGGGCTTATTTCTAACGAACATGATTTTATCTCTTTCTGGAAACAAGAATTAAGAAAGGTAAATAAAAGCATTTTGCACAGTCCTTAGAAGCACTGATTTCATATTTCCAATCTTTATTTGTAACGAACGTAATTTTAAATAAATAAATAAAAATAAAACAAATCTGAAATGGTTCAGATTTTAAATTACGTCCAAAGGAGCGTTTTTTTAACATTTTGTGTGTTACCTTTATTTATTAAATATCATGTTCTTTGCACTCAAACTGTAAAATTTAGTTCAATAGCAATGTCGCAAAATAATTTTAAAATGAGCTTATCTTTAGAATTTCCGATACACATTTCGACGCGCTGGAGATAAAAAGGTTCCCCCCCCCCCGTAGAGTGTTGCCATTGCTCGCTTTTAAATCGTTGGGTTTGTTACTCAAAAATTCGTTAAAGTTTTACAAAATATGAAATCCATCATAAAACAAATTCCAAATTTCAAATTTGGGATTTCAGATTCCCATAGTCGCAGTAGGATTACGTCATTCAAAATTGGATGGCTCTAGATACCATTGTTTTATCCCAATGGGAGAAATATACGTACAGTTATGTCGATTTTTCATTATTTAATTTCTTCAAATATAATGCAGGATTCTAACATTTTGTGGCAACAGTTTGAAAAGTGAACCGACATTTATAGGAGTCCGACGCAAAATGCCAAAACGAAAGTAATAGTCCTTCGGGACTCAAATCCCTTTGGACTAAAAATAGAAAGCAAAAAGGAAAATCTGAAGAGATGTTACTGTTTTTTAAATAAAAACAGAAACACCTCTTTCAGGTTTTAAGAAAACGGAGTTTAAGATACAACATGCCTTAGAAGCAGCTTTTTATACGTTATTTTGGAGCTTCTGATTATATCTCGATTCGAAGAAGGAAATACTGATAATATGCTTGATGTAACGAAAACCACTCTTATAGGCATTGTAATAAATTTTTGCAAACGGGTTATAACAGCGGTAAAAAATTCGTTTTATTTTCAACCAAATTATATTTTAATCAATCGATTAGTTGATCAAAAACTGAGTTTAAAGCCTTTTAGTTTTCTGTTTTCTATCTTTTCAATTCCTTGTATGAAGTACTGTACTGTAATCGCGAAAAATTTCGGATATCATATTTCAACCAAAATATACATTTTAACCGCTCTCCGAACCATCTGAATGACTTTTCTTGCATGACATCTGTATGTCCGTATATAATAAAGGACTTTTTTTCAAAACAAATTGTAAAATAAATTTAAAATGAATTCGGAAGAGATTCTTTTTCGTGACGTCTGTACGTACGTACGTACGTATGTATCTCGCATAGCTCAAAAATGATTAGCTGTATAACGTTGAATTTTTGTATATGGGAATGCTATAAATGTAGTCGTTCACCTCCCCTTTTTATTGACTTCGGCAGGAATATATATATATATATATTTCCCCACTTTATTTTATCCAGCTTTATAAGCTCAATATTTTTATGCTTATATGTTTGTACATTGTGCATTTTTTGCTTTAAAAGAAGTTGAATCATGTAGTTCTTCTGTTTCGGTTAAGGTTTTATGCCTTTAGTTAATCTGCGCGTAATAGTTATAGATTTGTCAATAATTTAAAATTTTAAGTGACACTAGGCCTAACGAAGCCGCCATTTGCTTACATCTGAAACTCTTAGTAGAATAGTGAACTCAGTCGGGGGCCAAGTTCACTGACTTTCTGTACAGTCAGGTCGTAGCTTTCGATTTGGTGCACGGAAAATTTTGTCTTCCTACCCGTTAGCCAAATCACTTGTTTTCAAGTATAAACACTAATTTTAATTGCAAAAAATTAAAAAATTGTCTTTTAAATGCTTTTAACTATATTTGCTGTTTTAGATTTATCTGTGTTTTACAATTTATAATGAAGGTATTTTGGGTTTTTATGTATTTTTTCCTTACCGCGAATTGATTAAATGTCAAATGTCTCTAAAGAAATTCGAGGAAATAAGTTTAAATAAAGTACAGCAAACAAATATGTATAATTGAATACAATGTACAAATGAATGTGTGTGTAATGAGTGTACGAGAAAGTCATGCAGTGTCCTGCAGATATTTTTTATACTCTTTATAGTAAATAATAGCACCTAATTACTTCTTTCTGCGGTGCATTGAACAATAAATAGCTTTCATAAATCGTAATTTCAGTATACATTTCTTATTCGAAGTAAAGTGTTTTAGGCGGCTAAATTTTAAAAAGCAAACCTGTTTCAGCTAAATTGTAAACTTTGTTCCATAATCATTTCATAAGTTTTTCATTGGTATTTAATTGAGCTCTTATCATTATCTTATACGTAAATTGTAGCGATGCCTTAAAATTGCCAAAATTGCTTTTGCTTTGCAAACAACTGCTTTTGCCTTGAAATTCTTCAAAAATGTTTTTACTACTTTATTTTAAAGCTTATATTTTTAGCTTCCCAAAACTACTCTTGTTTTGTCTTTCGGATGATTGGAACCAAAGGTTCGTGCTAGATTGTGAACCGGAAGATCGTGTGTTAAAAGTACACAGACTACTCTAATTACCTTTAAAATGAGAATATTTCATTTGAACCCTTTTGATGATGTTCAGAAAATGATTTAAAATCTTTCTAATAATCTGTTAATGAAAGCCTGAAACATTACTAGAGTAATTTTCTGAAAATCCATAAATATTCTTTGAAGTAATATGAATTAAGGGGAATGAAAGCTTACGATTGTTTGCAGATAATTTTCTAAATGAAAAAAAAAAAAAAAAAATCAAAAATCACAGAGGTTATTCGCAAATTTTTTAGACGACTTTGCCTTAATATAAAACAATCGTCTGCTTTGAAAACTGCTTTTAACTGCAGCTATATTTTTGAAAGTGTAAGTTATCGTCTATTGCTCAACAATTTTATTTTCATGCAAAATGGAGCTTTCAAAGAAGCAATGGACGGAAGGCTATGTATGAGTTCTTTCCGAAGAAAATTATTCGTATTTAGTTATAGAAAAGTGCTGAGAAAGCCATGATTTTTTAGTATCTAAAGCAACAATAGGTAACACTAGGAAATCTAAGCAACAATAGGTAATATTGTCAATAAGAAGGGAAAAAACACCAATGTTTGACTCCAATGAGTAAAATTGTTCAAAATACATGTCCAAGGATAAAACAGTATGTTTCGAATGTTGAAAAGATAAGAACTTTAATGTTAGATGAAAATCTTCGAAATCAAAGACAGTTGCATAATCATTAAACTGCTTAGTCTCAACTATAAACAAAGTGATTAATGCTGATTTGAATCTTAAAATGGCGAAACAAGCAATGAGGATAGTCTTTCTCTACGACATATTGCCGAAAGCAGAACGCGCTGCAGAATTCTGTATGAAAAACAATCATTCGGACAAAAATGGAAAAATGTTGTCACAAAACGTGATATATATTATATATAACAGTATATTTAAATGACCACATTAAAAAGAGATCCGTTTATTATCATCAAAGAAAATAAAAAAAATCTTAGAGCAATGTTCAAAGAAAGGTTTTCAGAGGAATTTATAATTGTTGTTGGTTTTTGAGAAATTAAAGAGTGCTTCGTGTTAAGGTCAATTTCACTTCTTATCAGGAACGTATTTTTACACCCAATTTTCGAATATGAAATACCTTCTCTTACCCACCGTGCCATCAACCGTAGAACTGCATCAAAACAAAGCAAGCAGTCCCACGTCAAAATTCACTGTTTAATTCCTGTAAAAAATGAAGCAAGTGTACCAAGAGATACCCTTCACTCCTACTTTAAACCATCACAGAATTTATTAAAAGAACAAGTTGGAAATTCTTCTCTAAAGCTGTCCACTGCGACAATGTGAACTATTCCCAAGTCTTCAACTACGAAATACACAATGAAGACCGCAACATAAGACCAGTTGCTGCTCACGCCTTCATGGGATAACACTTCTGCTTCTTCTCTTGCTCCTCAATTAGAGGCGGTAATTTCTTTCGTTTTATCTGATAAAGACAGTGCTGTATTCTAAGTGTTTAGATTGCCAGTGTGATGTTGCAATAGTCGTTGTGTATTGACTTTCCTGTTATATGGGTTGAATTTGTGTAGTTTTATAGTAGTATTGAACTTTTGTTGTTGTATAGCATTTTGAACACTGTTTTGCATTTTCCGTTTCTCTGAAGTGTGAAGGATCCATTTGGATTTTCCTCATCTTGTCAAGTTCTGTTCACTTGCTAGATGCCTTTGGCCTTTTTCCTTTTGGTACCCCTCTCACTTTTTCTTTCTCCGTTTTCTCATCCTAGATGTTTTCCATTTCCTGAATTTATTATGTCATGTGCCCTTGAGCTTAATTTAAGGAACCGGCAACGTTGCACCTGCAATAGCTCGGTAATATAGAACTGTCTAAGTCTTCATTCATTATCCCTCCTAAACCTCTGACGTATCATCCACGGTTTTTTGCAGATTTGGACTTTTAAAAAGCGGATTGTCTAAACGTCGACCTACAAAACTCCTTCGACTTTGGAAAGCTGTTCAAGAGGATAAAATACGTCTTCCGGTACTAAAAAAAAGTTTTATTGTCTTGGAAATTATGACGTAGAAAGATAGGGAAGAATAAGGTTAATCAAATGTAATATATAAAACACAAAAATTTTAGGTAAAATATTATCTGAAAATGCAATGAAAATCGTCAGATATATGTGACAGCAGCCTTAGTAGCTAATGCATATACTCAAATATGTACACTTGGGCTCAAAAGAAAAAAAAAAGGGGGGGGGCAATTTTATATTTCTCGTTCTATTGGATCAGTTGTCATAATTTAATTTTCATTTCACATGTCTCGAAAGCGCGATTTTTGTATATTTTGGATATATATTAGATTTATATGCAGCATTGTTCTAACATAGGTATTTTGACACAAAATCGGCCTTTTTTTCTGAAATAACATATTAAATTGTGCCAAGTTTTGTTAAAATCGCACCTAGTAATTTTTAAGAAATTATCTCTCTAAATTTTAGTTTATCAATATTAATTGAATTTGGTATATATTTATTAATACCCCTTTTTGTATTAAACCTATTTGATTCTTTGTTTCACATTTCGAAATTTAGGTTCGTTCCAAATAGAATTCACCCCTTTTTTTATGATTTATTTTTTAAATTTGTATTTTTAAATGGTTTTTATTAATTTTTCGAAAAACATTTTGAATTCGAGTTTGCCAAGAATAATTTAAGTGAATTATTCTTGGCGCAAACTAAAAAAATGCGCGAAGATAAATTTTAAAATTTCTTCATAAATTTCTCACCAAAACTTACAAAATGTAATATATAGGCACAATATGAGTCATTGAATCGAAATATGAAAAAAAAAGGCTATGTCATTTCAGAAAAAGTCTGCTTTTGAGTCAAAATGCCTGTGTTAGAACAACGCTGTATGTAAATCTAATATATTGTTATGAAATGTACAGGCGCGGTGAGATAGCTTCCCTGCAAAGCAGTTTTAGGGCTGCCATAACGTGGCAAGATACGGCAGGGTTGCCACATTTGGCGAGAAATCCCCCATTCGGCGACAAAATTGGCGATATACCATGGACAAATGGAGAACCTTCTGGAACGAATTCTTACCGGTTTAGCCCGAATTGTTCTCGAATACAAGCCGAAAGCTATATAAACCCTGCTGGTCCGCAGTCGGTGAGTGTGTGTGCCTCGTCTAGCGAGTTGATAGTCGGTCATTGAGTGTCTCGAAGTCTAGCGCTGAGTTGGTCATCGAGTGCATCGAGAGAGTCTTTTAGCGCATCGCGAATTAGTGCATCGTCGAGTTTTGTCTTAGGCTGTGCTGAGTCAAGAGCTATACTGCTGTGTATCGTCGAGTGCATGGCGTGGAAAGTCTGGAGAGTACGTGGAGTTCCGAGAACGACCAATCAGAGTTGGGAGCTGTACTCGGGTGTTTTGCGGTGAAGCTGTCTTCCCCGTTATTGCCTGACAGTGTGAAAGCTGTGTCGCTGAACGTGTCAGCTTGTTTATAACAGTTCTGTCCCCTTTTTTGTGTGTGCAAAGTGTACATTTAGTTTAAATTTTATTTTGTCACTTAAGAGTTTAGTCCATTTAAATCCTTATATCGTAATAAGTGTAAGTGAAAAAATTAAAAGTAAAATATTGACAAATATTTTTGTTGGAATATATCTATTAATCTTGACGTTTTAACACATTTTAATCCAAAATGTGAACAAAAAACCAAAAATTACGGTTCTAGAATATGTTTACCACCTATTTCTGTAATTTTAGGAAAGCATTCTGCTAAATAACATCAATAAGAGATCTCTTTGTACGATACTTCGGATGCCGAATTTAGTGGGATATCTTAAACACATATCAGATTTACCTAATACGTAAGACTAACATTCAGTCAAATCTTGTAGCATGCAGGTCAAAAATAGAACAATTTTACCAATTTGATTTACCAATACCGTAACATTTAAATAACGATTGGCGTCATTCTCAGTTTTTTTTTTTTTTTTTTTTTTTTTTAATTTTCTTCCCACATATGCAGCACTTATTTTGGGACAATTGTTTGAAGCAAATTTACAGGATTCGCACTCTCTTAAGACACGCCCCCATTTTTTAAGGCTCATACTGGCTGATCATGCTTACTTGACGAAGGCAAAGCCTCGAGAGCTGTCTGCCTAAGAAGAGGGATGCTTTCGTGGAGACTTTCTAAGTGAATTGGCTTGTATGCACAAGACAGATCACTGAATTCACAATTTATTAGCTAGAAGACAGTTTTATGCGATTACTAATGGCAGATTCCTAGCAAAATGAGGCGTGGCTTAAGGGTATGCGAAATCTGGATTTTTGAAACTATTTTGGTGCTGATTTAAGGAGGGAACGCTTGGTAAGTAAATGTTGGTTGATAACGCAGAATCCTAAATTTATGAAAAATGTTCAGACAAAATCATAAAATCCTCAGTATCAATAATCAATGCAAAAATAATCAAATGTAGCACCTCATTTGAGTCAGAGGAAGTGTTTAAAATAAACAAGGATCATTGCCAATTTTGTTTCTTAAATATGTCTACAATTTGGTTGTGTAAATATCCCTTAAACTTATTCTTGCAAATTTGTATAAAAATTATGAACATAACAAACCAAAATTAAATTTGTAAGAAAAGCTAACTGAAGTTACTAAAAAAATTGGGAGCACATAATCGCACTAATAGGTATAATGAGTGGGGTGTTAAAAATAAAGAAAATATCAGTTAAAGTTTTAGAATTGTTTGTGCATCATAATGCATTAAAATACAGAGAGTGTAATGAAAGACTATCAGGATCTGAAATTTTTACAAAAAGTTATATGTCAGAAACGCAAGCAATAATGAAAGAAAGTAAATGGAACTGTGTCTTTTTTGTGTGTGCAAAGTGTACATTTAGTTTAAATTTTATTTTGTCACTTAAGAGTTTAGTCCATTTAAATCCTTATATCGTAATAAGTGTAAGTGAAAAAATTAAAAGTAAAATATTGACAAATATTTTTGTTGGAATATATCTATTAATCTTGACGTTCAAAGTATTTTATATTCTTAGCATGCGACTGCGGAGTAAACGCTGACTGTATTTTCGATGAAAATGGAAAAAAGACTTGCCAATGTTATAGGACTTTTGAGGAATACAATGGAATATGTGTGTGTAAGTATAATTATATTTCTATGGAATAATGTCATGAATATATTCATAATTATATTTCTATGGAATAATGTAATTAATATATTAATAATTAATATGTCTATGTCTTATCACTTAGTAAGACGCAATCGAACATTAACGGCCTTTCCCAATATATGATACTTGACTTTTAAATGCTTGAAGAATCGAGTAAGTTGTATCCAATAATATGGAAGTACTTGTACACATGCTGTGCTAGAACTCGGAGGCTTCCGTGCCGCCGTCCGTAGAATAAGTAAACTTTGAACAAATGAGGCGCTATCTATTAGTAGGGATCAAAAGCATTTTCGTTGACTGGAGCTCTCGTTGCGCCATCTCTTGCAGGATGTATTGTAAGGCATTTTTAAAATTTCATAAAAATTGTTTTTCTGATAAGCAATAATTGATAAGTAAAATGATAAAAAACACAATTTGCAGTACATTGAAACGTTTCGCAAGTGTAAAAACTATCTACACGCAAAGTCTACCTGCTTTGGCAGGAACAAAGTCCATAGCGCTTTGTAATTTGATATAGACGCCGCTAGAAAGAAGAGGGAAAATTCGCCAAGGGTTTGGCTACGGAACCTGTTGGCGAGAATTTCACCCTCTGTGATGTACCGGACCTGGCCGAGACAAACAGTAAGTTGAGGAACACGGGTTAAGATGAATAAGAAAATTAGGTGAAGTTTCACTTTCACTGGCTGTTGAACATGTATTATCCATATCGCAGTTTGATGCCAGATTTTATGTCCGTCAATATGGAGGAAAAAATGGGAGTCACACAGCTTTAAACTCTTGATAAACGCCAGGAGGTTAAAACTCATGGAGATGCCCTCCACGCAGTCCAAGTGAAGGCAAAAAAGGGGGAAAGCATGCCCTTAGTAGTCGTGGCTTAGAAAGATTGACGTGCTCCAACCACACCCAATTTTGTTCCTGGTAGTCGTAAAGGATTGCAGATTCTTCACGTTCTCTTGTCTTTACTTTTCTCGCCATTTCCTTTTGTTTCTACATTATGTAATTGCAATAATTTTTACATTATATAATTGCATCCTGTAATTAATTAATGCTAGCATTAAACGTATTGTGAACACAGAACAGTAACTATGTACTCAAACTATAATTTGATTATAATTTTCTTATTCTAAGTATATATAATTCTCAAATTTTTCATGTTATAAATATTACTTATGTTTTGAAAAAACTTAATTTGAATAAACAATAGTAATAATAAACAACGTAAATTTTATGTTGTTATTTTAAAACTCAGACAACAAATGTGACTAAAAATCAAATCCAGTTATTATATATTTACTTGAGCACAAAATAAAATGTAGTTAAACACAAAAGAGGTAAGACCTGTAATGTAATTATGATCAGACATTAAAGTAAACTGTTTTCTTTTCCGTGAAGAGTTAGCCCCTCCCCTTATTTACTTATCGTTTTGCCATCACATATAAATTAATTACGAATATCACTTTTATTATTATTATGAAAAGGTAAATCTGAGAACTATATATGCTTCTTCGTGTACTTTACACAAAGAAAATACTCAAACTCTTTCCTGAAGAACATTCAAACAGACATTTCGATTATTCTACTTTTTTATGCATGTTTTAAAACATTCTTTTACATGGACATGAAATCGGAAATGTAGACATTATTTTGGTGTAACAATTCAGTGCCTTTTAGGCCTTTCACATCTACGCATACAAAATCAGAAAACACACTGAGAACTTGAAACCAGCTGGGGTTTTACCTCACGTCGCTTAATAAGGTAATCGTTTTCTTGCCCTCACGTGGCGTGCTTTATTTCCTTTCCCCTGGATCAAGGATCAAGGAAGTGCAAGTTACGGAGTTCATAGGCAATTACGCCTTTACCTTCACATCTTCAACGGAAATTACATCATCAAAAAGAGGAGATTGTCAAATAGGGTAAAAATTTTGAAAAGCGGAATGACTTGGAATAAGTGCCTTCACACTGAGTCAATAAAAGGCAAAAAACTCAGAAGGTCTTAATTTTGCGCCGAAAAAGGGCCAGAATAAATTAGATAGGGACAGCCATAAAATTTAGACTAGAAAAATAAAAGGTGAAGTTTCCTTGAACCTTGATAACCATGTTTTGCATACGTCAGAGGTGAAGAACACGCAGGGCAGATTTTCCGATGCGCATTCTTCAGGGGTGGAGGGAGGGTGGAACCTGTTTACAAGTCGAAAAAGTAGTTCTGCCAGTGATCAGCTGGGAGGGAGAAGTTCCGTTTTTGAACGCTATTCTATGCGGTATTTAAAGGCCAAAAAGGACGCTGTTAAGCGCCTAAGAAAGTTCCTTTTTAAAGGAAGATAGAAGCTATAATTTAAAAATCTTTTACAGTTTAATTCAATTGATAAGTTAAAGTATTTTAAATTAAGTATTTAAAAGTATTTTAAATATTAAATATTTACTATTTGACTAAATTAATTTTAAAGTATTTTAAATATTTACTATTTGACTGTGATGTTTGTTATTAAAGAAACGTTAAAGGAGATTCCTCGAGTTAATGCCGTGTGCATTAAAGAACTTTAGAGGCGGGGGGGGGGGTTAAGGAACGAGAGGTAGTTATTCACGTGGCTATCAGTGTGTTCATATCTAGCCCGTTTAAATGGCAGAGCTGAATATTCCCTGTTAAGAACCGCTCTGGGTCTTTTCCGGGAAGAAGCAATAGCAGGATCGTATACAGGTAGCATATGAAGCACAGGATTTGCAACACGTAGAATATTTTTGAAAAATTTTTCCGAAAGTCGTTGTATATAGTGATTAATGGGCAGAATTTTGAGGTCATTATGAATCTCTTCGTTCCGTAAAAACTACGGAGCTTTTAAAATTTGCCGAAGCATTTTAGATTGAAAAATTTGGACATGTTTTCTGTTAGTCAGTGCAGATGGGCCCCAGACGAGACACGCATATGTAAGAACAGGCCTAATCATTGATTTGTAGAGCATGATTTTGTTATCAGTTGACAGGTCGCTATCACTAGCTAAAAGGGGGCGTAGGGCGGTTTTGACAGCTGTCGCACCCGCTATGATTTTGCGGATGTGAGGCTGCCAAGTTAATTTTGAGTCTAGTAAAACACCTAGATATTTGTAAGACCCAGGGAATGGGTTCACCGAAGAGCATTAAATTAGGTAAACTTGGGATATTTCTTCGGATGAACATAGTGGCAGCACATTTTGCGACATGAATTTTGATTTTATACAGACCGAGCCAGAGTTCTAAGGTCGAAAGGTAAATTGGGAGATTACCTGGAGGGTGTTGGAGTGTTGTGAAATGATGGCTCCTTCCCCCTGGCTTCACTTTCTTCGTACTGCAATAGCAGAGACGCCATCTCCATGTATTCTAACCTCCTTGTTCTTAACAGTTCATATTCTTTGTCTTTAGCTCCCTTTGAAAGTTCCGGTTTCTCTTACGGTAATAAAAGCTTATCTCTAAACGTTTCGTTGAGAGAAGGCTGTTTTTTAATATTGAGCGGCGTGAACAGCGGACTACTGCACGTTTCGTTTCGATACTCGTATTTATCTTAAGCAATTTCGTTGTGTGAAATACTGGTGGCAAATGGTATATTTTTATTTTTTTATAGTTTATAAATAATATGTATAATTTTACGTTTACCTATCGTTTCCGTAGTAACATCTACATTATCGCTGTACGAAGATAATGAAACCAAAGAAATCGAAGCATAAGGGAACAAACGTGTTTTAAATTTAAAACTTATTTTCGAGCATTCGCCACATTTATGACTCTGTAAGAAGAGGCAGACTTACTGAATTGCTTATTTCACTCATAACCACACCCCTTTACTTTCTTCAAGTAAATTCTCGAAGAAAAATAGCCGTCAAAATATTCACATTTATCAGCATATATGTCTATGTCTTATCACTTAGTAAGAGGCAATCGACCATTAACGGCCTTTTCCAATATATTATACTTGACTTTTAAATGCGTGAAGAATCGAGTAAGTTGTATCCAATAATATTGAAGTACTTGTGCACATACTGTGCTAGAACTCGAAGATTACTAGCGACGGAGGCTCCTGTGCCGCCGTTCGTAGAATGATCAAACTTTATACTCCACTCCTGCGTCAGGATGACGCAACTGAAAAGAATAAGTAAACTTTGAACAAATGAGGCGCTCGTATGGCGCTATCTATTAGTAGGATGAAAAGCAGTTTAGTTGACTGGAGCTCTGGTGGCGCCATCTCTTGCAGGATGTGTTGTAAGGCATTTTTAAAATTTCATAAAAATTCTTCTGATAAGCAATAAAATGATGAAAAACACAATTTGCAGTACATTGAAACGTTTCACAAGAGTAAAAACTATTTACACACAAAGTCTACCTGCTTTGGCAGGAACAAAGTCCATAGCGCATTGTAATTTGATAAGTAAATCTATAAGTAAAGAAAATGAAGTAAAATCTTGGCTAAATAAGAAGAAAACGAAAATATATACATTACCACCGACTATTATGGTGAATAGCGCGAGGCCTCTTGTGGCGTTGTTCAATTGTGAAATCATAATTTCATAGTTTTTTGATGATATTCTTAGGATGACTGTCACATTTCATAAAAAGTTTTGAGAAGCTTTTAGAATTTCAGAATCCGTGGGTTTAATTTTTAAGTCATTGTGAAGAGTGCTGTTTCGTACGAACCAAGGCGCATTTGTAATTATTAATAATTAATAATTATATTTCTATGGACAATGTAATTAATATATGTACAGAGCGGTCATCAAAAACTTTCCCATGTATGATTCTCTAGCAGTCTATCCCCTCAACCAATACAAATTAAATTTCAGATACTGCTATTTAAAAATATGAGCTCGAGATTGGAATGATTTAAAACAATGAACTCTTATGTTTAGGGATACAGTAAAACAATTTCGAAATTTTTGAATGGCAGCACCCTCTTTTTCCTGCGCAAAGTGATCAGTGAATTGAAACACAATAAGTGGCGTTGGAACGATATACGTATGACAAAAATTTCTGGCATACAACATTTACAAAGGGCCAGTAACAACATAGAGAAAAGGTGCATTGACGCAGTTGGCATAATTCACAGGAATAGACTGTAGAAGCACCAATCACAGAACACTACGTGCAAAGTACTGCTTATAGAAAGCATTTAACACGCAGTGTGGGAAATTGTTTCTTCAGTCAGATGTTCGAACATGCTAACGAGATAGCACTCATAGAGAAACAACAACGTGAGTTTATAAAGCCTTATTTTTTCTGAGATAAAGCTGTTTATCTGTTTTCTCTAAAATGCTGCTCAAACAGTGCGAGTTTATCGGTGAAATCATCAGCTTAGAAGACCCCCGTTTTCCGTAAAAACTCTACGTGAGTGGGTAGAATAGTTTGAAGAAACTGGATGCACATGTGATAGACCAAGATTCGGACGACCATGAGCTTTTGTTGAAAGCTGTGCACAATACAACTGCTGTAGGCCCATTGTTTAATGCATGAAGTGTTGCCCACAGTTTGGATGTGCCGAAAATCAAAATCCTTAAGTTTCTGAACTCTGCTCTGTTGACGTTTCTTTATCGATTCCAAATGTTTCGCCCCACAGACAAGGAACAGTTCTTCGACACTGCAAAATATTTCCTCTTCAGGGTATGAAGAAAATAGCATGTGACGATGCGGATATTATGGATGGATAAGGAGCATTTCTTCTTAACATGGAATTTAAAGTCCAGGAACTGTGTTCCCGGTTGACGAAAATCCTCGCCATGTGGCACCTGCACTTTTACACGAAGTTTAAGTGACTGTGTAGTGTGGCATCGCAAGCAAATTTCTTCTTGGTCCGTTCTTTTTCGAAGAGGCTGCTTCCACTGATATGAAAATGTGCTCCATCACAAGTGCAAATTAAATTTTGCAGAATTCCAGAATTACAGCTGCAAAATGTCGCTAATGATATTGTATGTATGAGAGAGGATGCTCCTCCACACGTGTCCACATAGCTTCGGCAAGTGCTAGAAATGCATTTGCCGAAGAGACAAAGTCATCTTCCGTAACAGAGTCATCTTCCGTAACTTTGCTGTTTTGGGGCCACGGCTATCCCCCAATGTCCCTCCAAGAGATTTCTGGTTCTGAAAGGTTTTCTGAAATCCAAGGTGTACTCATCAAATGCACTACAAGGCTTTTCATTCCAAATGTTTTACGTCGACAATATTCGTCATGCGTATAACGTTTCAACGACATTTATAGTTTTTCAATACGCTGATCAATTTATGTAGGAAACAAAATGGGTGTTGCTATTCAAATATTTCAAAATTTTGTCAGTGTAACCTTAACTTTCAGAGTTCTATGCATTTAAATTGCCCCAATTTTGAGAGCATACCTTTGCAGCAACCTTGCAACGAACTTTTAAATTAAATGTTAACTGTTAATCTTCCTCGTGCCTGTGCTGTTATCGCTAGTGTGCAGAAATGCAGCGTGATATGTTTTGGTAGCACTGTTCTTTTACTACGTAATTCAAAATTAAATAAATGTGATTAATTGAATACGTTTAGCTTATTTATGAATATGCAGAACCAACCTGCCGTAACTGGTGACCTATGGAGGAAACATAAGTTAAGTTAGTTGGTCACGTGCTTTGCTAAG
Organism: Stegodyphus dumicola; assembly: GCF_044657685.1. Classification (NCBI taxonomy): domain Eukaryota; kingdom Metazoa; phylum Arthropoda; class Arachnida; order Araneae; family Eresidae; genus Stegodyphus; species Stegodyphus dumicola. The sequence continues at coordinate 144,202,846 of NC_140778.1, read as the reverse complement.
CCTGCTGTGTTAAGCCTATCCAGTTGTGGCGAATTCGCTTTCTGGATAATTACATCCGATCAGCAGAGCCAAGACGCGAAAGTTGCACCTCGCATTCCACCTCTCTGGAAAGCTAACGTGCGGTTGTGTGCACAGTGTTCATTTACAGCGGAATTACAGGTGATGAAATAAAATTTTCTGCTCTTATAGCGAATATAGATGCGGAAACTCTGTCACACGTCTCAGATATCGGGCTAAATCCTCTGAACTCTAACCAATATAAAAAACTATTTGAGAGGCTCATCAGTGAATTTAAAGATTCTGAACACCAGAAAATTAAAAACCTCCTCACTGAACTTCAGCTGAGGGATGAACGGCTTAGTCCATCTCCTACGAAAAATGAAAGAGCTATCTGGGAAACAGCTAAATGATGACTTTTTGCGAAATTTATGGATGCAACGGATGCCAGTCCATATCCCAACAGTTTTGTCTGCTTCTTCTGAAACACTTGATCAGCTAGCAATTATAGCTGATAAAAAGGCTGAGGTTGTTCAACCCAGCGAAATCTCTGCTACTTCTGGAGCTGGAGCATCCTTGGATACTAATGGCATCACAACTGAAACCCTAGCCAGGCAATCAAAGAACATACACGCCAAGTTTCTGAACTTTCTCGTCCAGAACGACATCTAGGTTCCGGAGTCGCTGAACCACTCGTTCAAGGAAAGGTAATACTTCCAGTAATGTGTGCTTCTATCATAACCGTTTTGGTGATAAAGCACGCAAATGTGCTAAGCCTTACGCTTATCAACAGCAAAAAAAACCCTTTAACTCCCGTCATAGCAGGGATGACGGAAGTATCCAAAAAGCTCAGTCGGTTATTTCTTCACGACAGGAAGACTGGCCAAAAATTTTTGGTTTATTCTGGTAGTGAGATCTCAGTATTACCTCCTTCCCCTGAAGATAAGAGAAACTGTTGTGAAACATTTACCCTTTTTGCTGCCAACAACTCTAAAATTCCTGCACATGGATTTGTACATGGACAGTTGGACTTGGGTCTCCGGAAACCCTTCTCATGGACATTTGTGATTGCTGATGTAACTTCCCCTATCATCGGTGCTGACTTTTTGAAACATTTTAATCTTCTTGTGGATTTGAAAACGGCAGTGTCTTATAAATCCTGAAACTTCATTGTCTACTTATGGCAATGTTGCTCACAAAAGCCAACCTTCTATTGTCACTGTTTCTGTTAATTCAGATTATAAATCCTTGCTGAGTTTCCATATGTAACAAATCCTACTTTAATTAAGCAGACTGTTCTTCATAACACAATGCATCATATCTTGACCAGTGAACTACCTGTGACCTCAAAACCGAGACGACTGCATCCCAAGCTGCCCGAAGGAGTGAAATCTGAATTCGAATTCCTCCTGGATCAAGTGATATTCCGTCCTTCCAAGAGTCCATGGAGTTCACCATTGCATGTCATCCCTAAGCAGGATTCCACAGTTCGTCCGGTTGGAGATTACCACAAGCTAAATTCTGTGACTGAATTTGATAGTTATCCAATTCCGTACCTTCAAGACTTTGCTAATTCACTCTACGGCAAATCCACTTTCTCAAAAGTAGACATTTGTAAATCATTTCACCAAATTCCTATTGCAGAAGCTGACATTTTTAAAACAGCAGTAACAACCCCATGGTGTCTCTGCGAATATATTCATCTGTGTTTTGGCTCAGTGAATGCACCCCAAACCTTCATGCGCTTTACGCACGAGGTCCTAAGGGATCTCCCATTTTGTTATGTTTATCTTGATGATATACTATGTTTTTCAAATGATGCATGGAGCATAAGAAACATGTTTAATTACATGCTATATTTCAACGACTGAGTACTTATGGTCTCAAGTGAAATGTTTCAAAATGTGTGTTTGGTGTCACTGAGCTGGAGTTTCTTGGTCACTTTATAAGCCCAAAAAGACAAAAAAAAAAAACCTTTGCAAAATAAAGCCCAAGAAAACCTCGATTTTTAAGTTGCCTGAAATTATTGGTAATTTGCTTAAGTTCCTAGGCCTAATTAATTTCTGTCGTAGGTTTTTGCCTCATGCAGCAGACAACCAGGCTTTGTTAAGCGACGTTTTAAAGGGATCGTCTGGCAGGAAAAATTCAAAGAAACCAATTATTTGGACTCCACTTGCAACTGAGGCTTTTAACAAATGCAAACAAGCCCTAGCTAATGCCACGTTACTTGACCATCCTTCTCCAAATTCGCCACTTGCTTTGCATGTAGATGCATCTGATTATGCCATTGGTGATGCATCAGGTTGCGGAATCCAAACTGCAGCCCTTAGGTTTCTTCTTGAGAAGCTCAGTACACCAGAAACTCGGTACACTGCTTATGACCGGGAGCTCCTTGCTGTTTATGCATACACTCGCCATTTCAGACATATGTTGGAGGCTAAAGAGTTTGCACTCTTTACTGATAATAAGCCTCTCACATATGCTTTCCGTCAAAAGAATGGCAAGTGCTCTCCACGCCAGGTGAGGCATTTAGATTTCATCTGTATTCAGCACCTATGCAACAAAAAAGATGTGGAAGGGAGTATGCAGCAACCATGCAACGAACTTTTAATTTAAATGTTAACTGTTAGTCTTCCTCGTGCTTGTGCTGTTATCGCTAGCGTACAGGAACGCGGCATGGTATGTTTTGGTAGCATGCTCTGTTCTTTTGCTATGTAATTCAAAATTAAATAAATGTGATTAATTGAATACGTTTAGCTTATTTATGAATATGCAGAAGCAACCTGCCATACCTTCAAATAAAAATATTGAAACTTAATTTCGATTGGTTGAGGTCGCTAGGGTCCATATATCGGGGAACTTTTTTATGATCATCCTGTATTTTCTATAAGCTGCATAAATAAACCTTTAATTACAATGTGAGTTTATATTAAACAGTTAAGTCAGGTGAATTCATGTTTAATGTAATTGAAAAAATGTGTATATATCTGTTTACACAATTATTGCATGAGTAAAGTTTCAGTTATATTCATACAAAATAGAATGGTAAAGTAAACAACATTCCTTTTCTTAACCTTCAATAATCCTTGCTGGTTCTATATAAAGCTCGGCATGTTCCCACAACTGCTTCATTCCGTTGTTTCCGATTGCGGCTCTTTATTCCTACTAAAATAACGAATGCCTTTTAAAAGTAGATGGCAGGAAAAAGAGAATAGTCTGCAAATGCCACATCTGCTGAATAAGAGGGATGCGTGAGAATTGTGATGCCTTTCGTTTGCTAAAAACGTCTTTAAGTGAATGGAATTGCGTGACAGCGAACTGTCGTGCTGCGAAAACCAGTTATTTGATTGAGCATTTTGTGGGTTAAATGAAATGAATTCGCTTCAGAAATATGTTCTTCTGCTTTTATTAAATGTTGATTTTACCAACATTTTCTTTCACTCGGAATTTTTGAAACTGCCATGATGAACCATCCGCAACCCAAGCAGACGACTGACGTTTTGTTTCAAAATTATAAGCAAAGCTCCAGTTTCCATCTCCAGTCACAATTTGCTTGAGAAAAGCAGAATTAACCCTTTCGTCGTCCTCTCCCGTGCACAACCCCCCCCCCCAGCGGGGCCGTTTGTTTTTCGTAGCGTGTAATGTTGTTTTCTCTGTACATCATAACTTTCCATACTCCTAGTGGATGAATGTCAATGAATATTAAGTCAAATTATAAGGAAATATAGCATAATGGAAAAATAATAATATCTCTGCTTATTTCTAACAGCAGTATAATTTGATAACATCTGATCCAGGCGGTCCACTCCTCCCATTTTATTGTAATCTTTTACAATTATTCATTTTTTTTACAGTTCTTTTCCGTGTTCCAACATCAATCATTGAGTTATTATGGACTGTATTCATCAAACGTATATCCTTCTTGTCTTTCCAATTCACAACCTCATTTTTTCGCTTTTTCTGCTGAGTAGACGTTGAAGCCATCTCTGACTGTCTTGTATCTTATGTAAAATGGCGCGAATATTCATAAATCCGGGGCAAATTCAATTAGAAATAGAATGCATGATTAGTGCTGCCCTCTAGGAGGTATTAGAACAAACAAAAATAAAAACTCAAACAAAGTAAACATTTAAAAAGCGTTTTAAACGTTTAAAAGTTTTAAAATATAGAAGAACGCTTGAAGCGCGTTACGGCCTGCGGCAGTTTCACTTGAACGCGCTAGATGCGTTACGGACGACGAAGAGGTTAATGCCTGTGATTTGTACCAAATCATGCCATGCAGATCATACAATCTTCTTTCATATAATCTCTTTCAGAAAGAAAATCATGCAATCTTCTTTCATACAATCTCTTTTAGAAAGAAGATCATGCAATCTTCTTTCATACAATCTCTTTTAGAAAGAAGATCATGCAATTTTCTTTCATACAATCTCTTTTAGAAAGAAGATCATACAATCTTCTTTCATACAATCTCTTTTAGAAAGAAGATCATGCAATCTTCTTTCATACAATATCTTTTAGAAAGATCATGCAATCTTCTTTCATACAATCTCTTTTAGAAAGAAGATCATACAATCTTCTTTGTGCTCTGTGATCAATGGGTTTCTTAAAATTTTCTGTGACTGTTTCGCAAGAAGTGCCATTTCTGATGTTTAGCTCATCAACTAATGACGATTTATCTGCTACAGTTTTCGAACGTTTTTTATGTCCTCATATGTTCGAGACTCAGGAAGGCTGTTATCAACATGCCTTGCGACCATTAAGTTATCATCCGCATCAACGAAACACATGGGACTGTGTTAATGCTTGATCCTCATATGCTTAACATAATATTTTCAAAGTCTCTTTCGCTATTTTTCTCCTTTTCTCTAAAACTTTGTATTTTTTCGTCAGCTTTCGAATCCACAAGAGCAGTTCTTCACAGAATCAAAACAGATGATCATGTGAATAGAAATTTTTATCTGTAAGCTGAGGAGAATTTTAAAAATCTAAATTCAAATGGAATAACAGTTATCATTTCATAGGCTTGCTGCAATTTGCTTAAAAATTAGTTCTAAAACATTTCAGACGCATTGCATTTGCACTTTTTTTCTGATTTTTCGTGAATGGGTTTTTGAAGGGACTGAGCAACGAAATTAAATCATTATTGAGTATAACACTCCAGATTTGAAGCAACAGAATGTATTTTGGTTCGGAACTTTGAGTAATTTCAAATTCTGTCAACAGAAGAAGGATCTGAAATTTGAGCATTCAACAATAATACGAGTACACGCTTGCATAAAAAAAGGGGGTGTACTATTCAGTATCTCCCGTTCTATCTGCCCTATTAAGGGAATTTAACTTGCGTTTTGCATCTCTCGAAAATGCGATTTAGGATATATATTGGATTAGATATTTTGGGACCCCAAAGCGGACTTTTCCTGAAATAACATGCCGATTTTTTCCATATTTCGATTCTACGACTCTAGTTAAGCCAAAGTTTCAAGTTTTGTAAAAATTTTACTAGTGATTTTTTGAAAAATTGGTTCTCAAAATTTTAATTTATCCATATGAATTGAATTTGGTATATATATTTATTAATATAATCTTTTTTTAATTAAACTTACTTGCATCTGGAAACATTGGTGCTACACCATTCGTTTCATGAGAACTACGTGCATTAGCAATATAGTGTAAAAAAATCGAATTTTCATGCGTTCTGCTCTCGTGTGAACGCAGTTATGTTTAGACTTTTCACGTTTTTCTTGGAAAAAAAAAAGTGGCGTACGTTCAGCCATGTTCCCATAACCACGCCTGCTCCGATGGGAAATAAGAGAGGAATCAACGCATCTACTGTAATGTCACGAACTCAGAAGTGGACATTCTATTGTGCTACGAGCTTCCATCGGATTTTGGCGGGACGTTTAATATTTTGCCTTGAACAATTTTCAGACAGAGTGTTTCTAGAGTTGTTACACTTATCTCTTCATTCTTATTTTAAAGAATTCTTAATTCTTCATTCAATGTTTCCTTCTTATGTTAAAGAATGAAAAGCAAAGAATTTATTCTCGATTTTAGTTGGTAGAACAGTTATATGATAGTAATAAAGCTATTGCATTCTCTTCGTTCCATATGGCCAGAATGTACATTATACGAAAATTTATATTTTATAGCAATGAAGTCATTTATTCAGCAGATCCTTCATGCAATAATCGGTAAATTCTGATAATTAATTATAAACATACGTCGTATGACAAATGAAAATTTTTAATTAATTAATTTCTTTTAATTCACTTTTACAGTTTGCAGCTGTAATTATGACTCTAGCACTTGTGTTCCTCAACAAAACGGATTTCAGTGTATCTGTAATAAAGGATATTTGAATGTTCATGGGAAATGTGTTGGTGAGTAAAATAATATAACGTTAAATGATTGTCATAACTTGTGAATATTAAAAGGTATTTGATAGTAAAGAAATAAAAAATGTGCCTACAAAGCATTTCTTGAACTAAGTATAATTTTCAATTTATCAGATCTAAGTATAATTTTCAGTTTCATTCCAGTGTATGGTTTTCCCCATGTGTAACGTGTATACGAACCGGTTTCCCTTAGAAAGTCCTCCACAAAGGCATCCCTCCTCTTAGGCAGATAGCCCTCGAGGCTTTGCCATAATCACACACACACATTCCAGTGTAAATCATTCAGATGCATAGAATACGGAATTCAAACATTTTTGCCAAAATAATAATATTTTAGACAAAAATGAGTATTATGTTGCAAACTAGTTATAACAAGAAGAAAAATTTTTAATATTTTCTAAAATTAGTACCAAGTAATACGTATTTATAGCTGGAAGATTCATATGTTAACCCAGCAATATAAAACTACTTTTTTTTTCATGACTGATATAAGTTCACGTAAGCTTTCTGTTGGGCGTTGTGTTATTGATTGGTACATAATTTATGATATTGTAATGAATTTAACTTCTATTTTAATAAATTTTTATAGTTTTTTTTTTCTGATTATTATGGTTCAAAACAAAAATAGCAAGTTTATAAAGAAGATAACATAATTATTCTGCTACATATTTAATGGTTTTGCATTTATTAATTTTCTTGTTTCATTCGACTATATATTTTTGCTAATATAGATAATTTAAAATAAATCATTAATTTATTGTTATAAAGTTTTTATAACAATAAATTATTTCGTTTACTTATGAACTAGTGCAACAAAAATGTTTTCTATTACCACTGAAAATTTCTGTTAATTATTTTCATCGTATTCTTTTTGTTGTTATTGTGATTTATCTCACTTGTCTGACAGTAACATCAGAACAAACACACGAAATTCATCGTGGCAAGGGCCCACCAGCGGCCGAGCGGTAAAGTCGCTGAACACTGGTAGTACGGTCCGAGGTTCGAATCCTGTGAACGGGCTGGCTGCATGGGCGTTTTCGTGGTTTTCTCCATGTGTAACGTGTATACGAGCCAGTTTCCTTAGAAAGTCCTCCACGAAGGCATCTCTCCCATTAGTCAGATAGCCCTCGAGGCTTTGCCATAATCACACACACACATCGTGGCAAGGAGTGCAAGATTGCGCTTGTCGGACTTTTCTCAGTTCCACCCCCCCCCGCAGTGTTGGGCGGGGGGTGGGACTCTTCCGAGGGTTTTTCCCCCAATCCTGCGCTGCCAGCAACCTCACGAGAGGGCTTGCGGCTGACAGCATTCTCGATATCATTAAACGTTTTAAACTATTTTGAGAATAAGTATGAAATATGACTAACAAGGACATAGTTTCGAATTTTAGTAAAGAAAATTGCATAAAAATTGTGCTTTTTAATACACGTAGATCATATAAAAATTGTATTGAACATTATTAATACACATGGTAAATAGAATATATTAACAATTTATAAAATTTCAATAATTATAAAAAAATTATATATTAAAAAAAACACGTTGAAAAATCTGAAAGCCTTCAGATTTTATATTACGCCCCAAAAGATAGTCGTTTTAACGTTTTGTGTGTTTGCCTTGTTTTTTAAATATCATTTGCTTCGCACTTAAACCACGTAAAACTCAATTCAACAGCAACATCACAAAATATTTAAAAACAGCATATCTTTAGAATTACCGATACAAAGTCTCCCGCGCTGGAGATAAAAATGAATATTTTCTGTAGAGTGTAGCCATTGCTCGCTTTGAAATCGCTGAGTTTGTTATAAAAATTCTTTAAAATTTTATGGACGACGCATGAGGGAGAAACGGTATCTGAAGCACTGCGTAAAAGAAAAGTTTAGTAGTAGATTTCTCATTCGGAAAGTGCTTTGTAAGGTTCGAGTTTGCTCAGAATATCGTGTTATGCCTCGAATAATAAGAAAAAAATGCTTACCAGAAAGTTTCGATATTTAATGGAGGCAGGATCGTTGCGTTATCGTTCTGTGATATCGCCCGGATACTGAAGGCCTCCAACCACTGTCATGCAAATATTGAATCGATGGATTGCTGAGGGTCATACTGAACGGCATGCAGGATCAAAACGACTAACGCCCGAGAGGACAGACATAATATGAGGTCAGCCCTGCAAGACTCGTACGGCCACTTCACGGACAATTAGTCAGGAAATGGGCATGTTTGCGGCACGCACGGGATCAGCTAGTAAGGTGCGTTGACGTTTGTAGCAGCGTGGACTATCAGCAGAGTAACCATTACTTCGGGTTCTTTTGACAATGCAGCATAGAGAGAGACGGCGACTCTGGCGTGCCAAACAACAAAGCTGGGTACAGAAGTGGCACAATATCGCCTTTTTAAATGAAACCCGGTTCTACGTGCAGTATTCTGATGGACGTATATGTGTCTGGAGTGTCCGAGGAGAGTGCACGTCGCCTGCTTGCATTCGATATCGGAATAGGGGCCCCGTACCTGGTGTGTTAGTTTGGGCAGCCACTGGGTACTCGACATGCACATATCCTAGTTCGGATCGACGGTAATTTGAACGCAGATGAGTACATTTCTGACATCTTACGTCCAGTGGTTGTGCCCTATCTTCGAGGCACCCAAACGTTATGTTCCAACAAGATAATGCAAGACGATATGTTGCACATCGTTGTTCTGACCTTCCGCGACGCTCAGGGTATTCGATTGCTGCCCTGGAATTCGAAGGCTCCAAATTTGTTACCCATTAAAAACACCTTGTAATGGCTTGATGAGAGACTGGCCCGCCACACCTCTCCAGCTAATATGGTTGATGAAGAGTGACAAATACTTGAAGCAGTATGGAATGATTTTTCTGTTTCTCTCCCCCTCAGGGGGCTCACTTTTGTGAGTACGGGTGTGGCAATCCCGAGGTACCCTAGCCCTTCAGGGGATCATCTTCTTGATGAGACGGGTGTCACGATCCTGGAGCCCCAGTGATCTATCCTCTTTTCCGTCTCCTCTCCTCTGGGCTGGAATCTTTTCCCTTCCCTTCTCCCTTGTGGTTTCTCTCTACGGAGTTTGGGGCTCGTCACGAGAGGCTGGAACAGACCTTGTCTCTAGTCTTCGAGTGGCGAGAAAACTGCCCACGTGTTTGCCGTGCGTGGAGACCCGTGTCGCTGGAAAGGAGGGTCCTGGTAGTTGAGGGGCGAGGTACTGTCCCCAACACACTACTTTGGCCTCTATTCAGCTAAACGGGAGACACCTTAGTCGTCCTCACGGGTGTCAATCGGCTGGTCACTAGTCCTTGTGTCAGTGGCTTGGGGTCAAGCTCTCGGGAGTACCTGCTTTCGGGAAAGCCGACTGTGGAGCTTCAGTTTGCGTATAGGTCCGGCTAGCCCTAACACAGGAATCTGTGTTCCCTTGTAGGGCTCCGTGGTGGGCGGGGCCGTCGGACCCGAATCTTTATTCTTTCACTATGGCTTCTCATATCTACTTAATAAAAGATTTCGAGGTAACTCCAGTCACTCCAGTCACTCCTGTCACTCAAGTCACTCAAATCACTCCTGTCACTCAACCTAGTTCTGAAACTTCTACTCCTAAACCAGTCACTCAACCTAGTTCTGAAACATCTACTGCTAAACCAGTCATTCAACCTATTTCTGAAACGTCTACTGCTAAAGAACTCACTCAACCTAGTTCTGAAAAGTCTACTGCAAAAAAATTACGTACAGATACAAATGAAAAAAATCATAACATAGTTCCCGTTTCCTAGTCATCTCTAGTCCTTCTGGCGAAATGCATAAGATGTCTCCTTTCGTAATAAACAAATACATCCAGTCCTGTATTGGTGAGCCGAGAAATATAAAGCGTCTCCGCTCCGGAGACTTGCTTATTGATACAACCTCAGCCACCCAGTCTGCTTCTTTACTTCAGATAACTAAACTTGGGCAAGCGAATGTCACTGTAACACCACATAAGTCACTCAACTATTGTCGGGGTGTAATCTCAGAGTTCGACCTTCTGTATGTTTCTGAAGAAGAGATCGCTTCTGAACTCTCCGAACAAAATGTCTGCGGTGTAAGGCGGATCAATATGCGTAAAGAAGGTAAGTTGATAGACACGAAACACATGATCCTTACCTTCAACACGCCTGATCTGCCTAAGAATATTAAGGCCGGATATCTAAATATTGCTGTAAGACCTTATATTCCAAACCCTATGCGATGTTTCCAATGCCAGCGTTTCGGCCATTCTAAGACGTCTTGTCGTGGCAACCTCACATGGGCCCGATGCTCACAGATTGGCCACGATTCTGAAAATTGTACCGCTGCGCCTCTTTGTATAAACTGCAAGGGTGAGCACCCAGCAATTTCACGCCTCTGCCCAAAATGGAAATTGGAAAAAGAAGTGCAGACTGCAAAGGTTACGAGGAACATCTCATATGCCGAAGCCAGAAGATTAGTCCAGAGCACACAGCTTCGACCGAATACATCATATGCCAGTGCTGTTAAATCATCTCGTACAGTTGCCACCCAAACATCAATAGGCACACAGACCCTACCAAATAAAACCCAACCGTCTTCATCCAACAAAAAAAAGAAAATGCAACCCATATAGTACAAAAGAAAGAAACAGTTATTCAAAGTAAGCCGAAAACTAGTACACATAAAATATCCAATAAAAATAGAAGTCACAGCAATAGCTCTTTTGATGAGATGATTTCTGAATCTGCGGATTCAGACTTTATGGAAGTAGAAGAGGGTCTAGAAGTTCCCAGGCATCTACTTCCACGAAAAACAAAAGAACAGCACAGGAAAAACAAAAACCATTCATAATGGCCAACCTCATGTCATGGAACTGTCGCGGTTTCCACCGAAATTTGCTCGACATCAAAGCCATAATTAATGCTTATCATCCTGTATGCTTCGCAATACAGGAAACAAATCTAAAACCAGAACAACAGGCAAAACTTCGGAGGTTTTCTTTCGTCAGGAAAGATAATATTGCAGGTGAGCGTGCCAATGGAGGTGTAGGTCTCCTCACCTCACTGGATTATCCCTCAAATGTGCTTTCTTTGACGACATCCCTCCAAGTTGTCGCTACTCAAATAAATCTACATATTGTTGTTTCAGTCGTTTCTCTGTATTTGCCTCCAAATGAGCATATTGATCAGCAAGATTTAAATGGTCTTTTAGAGCAGCTGCCTGAGCCTTTTATCATAATAGGAGATTTTAACGGCCATAGTCCGCTCTGGGGTAGTAAAGATACAAATTGCCGAGGAAGACAAATTGAGCAGATGATCGAAGATCATATCCTTTGTCTCCTCAATAATGGGCAAGATACTTACTTCCATCTGTTCACCATCTCTGTTGCCTTTTTGCACTTTTAATATGGTTAAAGATCTTTACAACAGTGATCATTATCCCATTCTTGTGTTTCTTGCACGAAGAGGAGCAAATCCCATGACGAGACTCCCTCGGTTTATACTGGACAGATCAGACTGGGAACTCTTCTCTTCCATTGCAGAGCTCAGAGATCAAATGGTAGAAGATGGGCATATCGATGACGCTGTTGAAGCTGTTACTAATACTATTATTCAGGCAGCTATGCTCTCCATTCCTAGAACATCAGGAAAACTACTAAAATATTCAAAACCATGGTGGAATCGCGACTGTCATGAAGCACTGAAAAACAGAAAAAAGCATGGGGTATTTTTCGTAGATATCCTACTCTGCGAAACCTCATAGCCTTTAAAAGAGCCAAAGCAAATGCACGAAAAGTAAGAAGGCAGAGCCAGAGGGATTCCTGGATTTCATATGTGTCGTCAATAACATCCTCCACGCCTAGCAAGCAGGTTTGGGAAAGAGTTCAAAAAGCATGCGGCATATATAAAGACCACTCACTTTCCTTTTTGGAAAAAGATGGCCGAGTGATTAGCTCCATAGAAGAAATTGCGAATACTATTGGTGAGACATTTGCTTCCGTTTCTTCCAGCAGAAACTATACACCTGCATTTCTTTCTATGAAGCAGCACTCTGAAATAAATCCCATCGCATTCAACTCTTCAAAATCTGAGCCTTACAATAGAGACTTTACTATGCTTGAATTAAGGAGTGCTTTATTGCAGACACATAGGTCTTCTCCGGGTCTTGATGGCGTGAATTTTGAAATGCTAAATCATCTGTCCTATAAGTCACTGAATGCCCTTCTCACTCTTTACAATAGGGTGTGGAAGGAGCGTGCCTTTCCCAGTGCATGGAGGAGAGCTGTTGTCATTCCTATTGCTAACCCAGGGAAAGATCCAAGGAATCTCTCCAACTATCGGCCAATTGCCCTTACGAGTTGCCTCTGCAAACTGTTTGAAAAGATGGTAAACAGCCGCTTAGTCTACTTCTTGGAAAAAAATAATATTATATCACCTTATCAAAGCGGTTTTCGAAAGGGCAGGACTACCGTAGATAATATGCTCCTCTTAGACACATCTATTCGAAAAGCTTTTGTAAGAAGAAGTCACCTTGTCTCAATATTTTTTGACATTGAGAAAGCTTATGATAAGGCATGGAGATACGGTATACTTCGCGATCTTCACGAGAGTGGCTTGCGCGGCAACCTACCAATTTTCATTCAGAATTTCTTGAACCCTAGAACTTTTCAAGTAAGAATTGGCTCTGTTTTATCAGATGTTTTTGAACAAGAAGAGGGTGTGCCTCAAGGCTGTGTGCTTAGTGTAACCCTGTTTAGTTTAAAAATAAACTCTGTATTAAAAGAATTTCCTCCCACCATCTTGGGATTTCTATATGTTGATGATCTGCAGATTAGCTGTCGAGGAGCAGACATGAGATATGTAGAGAGGCAACTGCAGATGGCTCTGAATAAGATCCAAGAATGGTCAGACAAACAGGGATTTACATTTTCGAAACAGAAAACTGTGTGCGTGCACTTTTGTAGGAAGCGTGGTCTCCATCCTGAACCTGAGTTATATTTGAATGGTACAATTATTCCAGTTGCGCCTGAAGTAAAATTTTTAGGAGTGACGTTCGACCGAAAATTGACTTTCCTTTCTCATGTTTTAAACCTGAGAAAGAAGTGTCTAAAAACACTAAATATTTTAAAAGTGTTGGCGAACACCTCCTGGGTTGCAGAGCGTTGCTCCATGCTTCGCATTTACAGAGCGCTTATCCGCTCTAGACTGGACTATGGCTCAGTTGTTTATGGATCCGCTCGGTCATCTGTTTTGTTAAAACTGGATCCTGTTCACCATCAAGGTCTGCGGATTTGTTCAGGAGCTTTCAGGACTTCTCCTGTGCAGAGCCTATATGTTGACTCTAACGAACCATCACTTTATCTGAGGCGTGAGCAATTGTCTCTTTTGCAATATTTTAATACTCTATCTCAACCTGAACATCCCAATAAGCTGTGCTTACTTGATAATGAGTGTAACACATTATTTGAAACACGTCCATCCTGTGTTCCTACTTTCCCTTTAAGAGTTCGCCCTGTCATTGAGGAACTCTCCCTCTCTGATATGCACCCCCAAGCAGTACAGAAATTTGAAATTCCACCTTGGGAAAATTCACGGATCCAGCTTCTTGATGTTTTTAAACATCACGTAAAGGCGAGCACTAACGAGATCGTTTACAGACTACTTTTCGCTGAGCACAGGCACAAATATAGCAGTTATCATCCGATATACACAGATGGATCAAAGTCAAATGATCATGTCGGGATGGCTTTTGTATTTGAAGATTACATTGAGAGCAGATGCCTACACCATGCTTTCTCAGTCCTAACATCTGAACTCTCTGCAATATATTATGGTCTTTTTTACATCTCAAAGCTCTGCCACAAAAAGTTCATAGTTTATACAGACTCGTATAGTGCTCTTAAATCCTTGGAAGCTTCTCCCAACATTCAGAATCCTGTGGTAGTGGATGTTCTCAAAATTCATAGAAATTTAACGATACGAGGATATGAAATCCTGTACTGCTGGGTTCCCGGGCATACGGGAATAAAGGGAAACGAGCTTGCAGACATCGCGGCAAAATCTGCTGTTGAACTGTCCAGTCGCCTTATCCCTTTTAGAGACATCTGCTGTGTCATCAAGGGGAAGATACGGAAAAAATGGCAGCAAGTTTGGGATGTTCAGCATCACAACAAGTTGAGAAACGTCAAGCCTAGAATTGAGCATTGGGATTTTGCTGGAAATCGTAAAGAGGACGTTCTTTTGACTCGACTCAGAATTGGTCACACCAGAGTTACACATAACTATCTTCTCAAAGCTGAAAATGAGCCTGTTTGTTTTAATTGTAATGTTTGTTTATCTGTTCGTCATATTTTAATTGAGTGTCCATGTTTTAATAGTCTTCGCCAGAAATATATTAATAGCTGTGACTTACCTCTCGACCGTTTAATCGGAAGAGAGTTCAATTGTAATTTATTTTATTATCTAAAAGAGATTGGCTTTTATTACCTAATGTAATTTATTTTGAAGACTGTGTCTTGAATTTTAATATGTGCTTTTAACTTGTGTTTATATGACTTCATCCTCTGGATTTGATACATTTATCTACTTGTTTTTATTTATTGAATTTTAATGACATCAATTGTAATCATCCCACCTTGTGTTTGGCGCGTCATAATCATCTCTAGTTTTTGCGCCATAATCACTCACTCACTCACTCACTCACTCCTGATTCTGTCATCCGAGCCCAGTTCGACTCCATGGCTAACCGGGGAAGGACTGCTTTATTTGCCAGGGAATTTTAATATGTGCTTTTAACTTGTGTTTATATGACTTCATCCTCTGGATTTGGTACATTTATCTACTTGTTTTTATTTATTGAATTTTAATGTCATCAATTGTAATCATCTCATCTTTTGTTTGGCGCGTCATAATCATCTCTAGTTTTTGCGCCATAATCACTCACTCACTCACTCCTGTTTCTGTCATCCGAGCCCAGTTCGACTCCATGGCTAACCGGGGAAGGACTGCTTTATTTGCCAGGGTGGCAGCTGTTTCTACGAATTTCGCACTCCTGTGAACCTCTAAAGCGCTTACAAGTTTAATCATTTCCTCTTCATGCCATATTGTTTACGTGCAATAAATACCTTTTTTGTATTTGCTTTCCTTCATGGTGTTGCAATTTTAATGGCCAGCAGTGTTTTAATGGCCAGCAGCAATAGAACAAACTCGAAATTCAAAATTCGGACATTCAGGTGCCCATGTTCGGGTGGAGGATTACATTATTTAAAATTTGATGGCTCTAGTTTCCGTCCTTTTTCTACAATGCGAGAAACACCTACATTAATGCACATTCTTTTTTATTTAATCTCTTTTAAAATAACACGGGATGGTAATATTTTGTAGTAACAATTTAAAAAGTGTTTCAACGCAGAGTCCTGTTTCGAGAATAATAGCCCTTCTGAGCTAATGCTTCTTTGGGTTAAAATTATGATATCTAAAATTATGGTGAATGATTGTTATAATTATGTAACTGAATAATGGAATTTGAAAATGCAGTATGCTGGGAGTGTTGATTCAGAATCAGAGTATTATTATTACCTCTGAATTTTTGTTGCTTTTAAACTCTCATAAAAGAAAAAGGTGAACGCTACCATTTATCAGAACTAATGAGATATATTTTTATATAATTATTTTTTGTAAATTTTGAAATATTTAGATGCAGTTCTGAAAGGGCCAGTTATCTTATGCAAGAGTGGATGCCTTTTCAACTAACTTCTCAAGCACCCATTAACCACTGGAAAAATAACACATCAGTCGGTACAGAGAACTTAGGCAATTTCTTAAGCTTATTTTTTAAGAATTGTGGAGTCTTAGGCTTCGTATAGGTTACGGTTTTGTAGTTATAAAGCTTTGTGGTTTAAGACATAAAAGTCATAAGTCCATGCCATAGCAAATCAAAGAAAAGAAAGTTGCGCATGCGTATATGCGTAGCTCATTCAGCTAAACTATCAATCGATGTGATCGTTGGTTCTTATACCAGCTCTGGCATAAAGTTAAAACTTTTATATAAAAGCTTTAATTCTATTTTTGTAGCCTGTCAAAGTCTGATTGCTTAGTAGAAGCTTAAACCTGTTATGACTTTAAAACCACCGTGTAAAGGAAGCTAATGACGAGAAAGTAAAATGCAAATAAGAATGAAACCACAATTTCAGAAGGATGCTTAGTACGTCTGTTTTAAAACGTGAATAATACGTAATAAACTTAGAATCGTACATATTTGGTAATTTTTGATAATTATTGAAATAAGTTATTATTATGTAAAATATTTTTATTTCTGTTATGCTGTATAAACAGTTTGAAAGACCTTTCCTTAAGCACCATCATCATGATAATAATTTGAACCTTGGACTGAGAACTAAAATTTCTTGGACTGAGAACCAAAATAATTATTTTTTCAAATCAACGAACGAGAATCGTGTAGTGCAATGTAAAAAACGTTTTTAAATTGAAGCAGTTAAAAAATTGTGATTAATTTCGGCAGCGTTTAATAAACCGTAACCTAATTTGTGAACAATCTTTGAGAATATATATATATATGTCTAATGTCACAGAAACTAGAAGGCCTATTTGTTAATAAGAGAGATGAGTGAGTGAGTGAGTGAGTGAGTGATTATGGCGCAAAAACCAGAGATGATTATGACGCGCCAAACAAAAGGTGATATGATTACAATTGATGACATTAAAATTCAATAAATAAAAACAAGTAGATAAATGTACCAAATCCAGAGGATGAAGTCATATAAAAACAAGTTAAAAGCACATATTAACATTCAAGACACAGTCTTCAAAACAAATTACATTTGGTAATAAAAGCCAATCTCTTTTAAATAATAAAATAAATTAGAATTGACCTCTCTTCCGATTAAACGGTCGAGAGGTAAGTCATAGCTATTAAAATATTTCTGGCGAAGACTATTAAAACATGGACACTCAATTAAAATATGACGAACAGATAAACAAACATTACAATTAAAACAAACAGGCTCATTTTCAGCTTTGAGAAGATAGCTATGTGTGACTCTGGTGTGACCAATTCTGAGTCGAGTCAAAAGAACGTCCTCTTTACGATTTCCAGCAAAATCCCAATGCTCAATTCTAGGCTTGATGTTTCTCAACTTGTTGTGATGCTGAACATCCCAAATTTGCTGCCATTTTTTTCGTATCTTTCCCTTGATGACACAGCAGATGTCTCTAAAAGGGATAAGGCGACTGGACAGTTCGACAGCAGATTTTGCCGCGATGTCTTCAAGCTCGTTTCCCTTTATTCCCGTATGCCCGGGAACCCAGCAGTAATAAGAGAGATGGATGATTAGCCGACAGTCTAATTTTAAATTAAAAATAATGTAAGAATTATGACAATAATGTCTAATTCAACTGTGTTAAAAACACCAAAATATAATTCCTTAATATTTCATGTATAGCCTTTCATGAAAAACAGCAGTTTGGTGGTGAAAATAATTAGATTTAGAACTTGCTTTTTAACTTATGTTTATTTATTTTACATATTTCATCATATTTCATGTAACAAAGAAAACATAACTAAATCAAAATTAGATGATGAAAGAGAGCAACTTTATAAAACAAAATACTCATATCAAAATGAATACAGAAGCAATGCAAAATTGAAACGAAAACAATAAAATAAAATTTTAGAATATAATAAAAATGTTAGAAAATATATAAAATGTTGTTAAAAATTAATTACTCTTTCCAAGGAGCTTTTATATTTTTTTCATGTGTTTAAATATGAACACTCTGATATACTCAGTTTATTAATTTTATTTCAATTATTTTTCTTTCAGTTCTTAATATGAGTTTCTCCCGTTAGGAAGCTGCCGTCTTTCATGACCTAATTTTGATTTAATTACTTTCTCTTGATTATGTAATTATGTGCTGTAAATAAATTAAATTGTTATACTTGTACAATATATATTATCTTAATTTGAAATTTGTTACCATTTATATATATATAAAGAAATACATAAATAGGCTAAAAATTCTAATTAAAAATTAGAAAAAAAAAAAATTAACCCGTCTTTCGCTGTAGCTGCTGGATTGAAGTATAATAAACTTCGTCTCAAGACAAAGCATCTAAATTAACTAGTAAATTGGCATAAAAGCAAGGCGATTTCTCCATAATATAATAATTGCAACCGTGTATGAGAGGTTTAACGTAATATCGAAAGTAGTAGAACTAAAAAGAGAATTCATAGTAGAACAATCTCGAAAAATAAACATGCGAAAGGAAAATACAAATAAAAATTAATCTCCTTTTAATCGTAATAATAATGAATCTTTTATTGAAACTATAATTCAGAAGTATACATATATAATTTCTTTACTAAAGTAATGTTCAATTTTAATGAATCTCAATTAATTAATCATAGATATATATATATATATCTATATGATTAATTATATATATAGTGATTCTAAATTACTTTTACAAATTAAGAGGGGGGATAGTACTCATCCCGATGAGCAATAATTACCATAGAATATAGGGTTGCATTCCACTCTGAGAGGCAGAAAAGAAGTATATTAGAATTCCAATCTGAACTTGTTGGAAGTGTTGGGAGAGCGAATGAACGAGACCAAATGTTGCAGAATCAGTTTAGTCACAAACTCACAGAGAGTGCACAAAGCGGATAAAACCGAGAATTTGACTATGTAATCAAAAGCTGAATATTATCAACTAACTCCAACGTCCGCTGCGTGCCGAGATTAGCATGAAAAGTTCATGCTGCTTTCCGGCTGTCAGAACTTCGTGTCCCATAGAAGGTGTCCACCGATAACATCGCGCCAAAAACATCGCGGACGTAAACGTTGCGGAGAAAACAGCGCAAGGCGAAAACGTCGTGCTACAAAACATCGTGGGAGAAAATATCTCAAAGAGAAAACATCGCAATTCTAAAACATCGTCGTCGAAAATAAAGCGGTTCAAAAACTTCGCAGTTTAAAAGTACCGCCGTCGAAAATATCGTGGTAAAAAATAAAGTATCTACAAATCACCGCAGACATGCTTTTTTCAGGTTTTAATAATTGTAAATGGTTATTCCCGTAATGATTATGAGCGCAAGACGTAAAGAAGGATAATTTTTACTTTCACATTTTTTATTAACTAATAAATTTTTGCTGAAAAAGTAAGAAGGAAACTTAAGCATAGAAAATTAAATGCAACTTATAGATTACACTTTTCATGAAAAATTACAAGTAAAAACTTTATAAAAATTAATTTATTAATGGCCTTTGTTAGTTAACTATATCGGTTTAAAATTATATTAAGTGCTATAAGTTGCATTGATTTTCTATGCTTAAGTTTCCTTCTTATTTTCTCAGCCAAAATGTATTAGTTAGTAAAAAATATGAAAGTAAAAATTATCCTTCTTTCCATCTTTCGCTCACAAATCATTATGGGAATATCCATTTACAATTATTAAAATCTGAAAAAAATCATGTCTGCGATTTTATCGTCAAGCGATGATTTGTAGATACTTTATTTTTTACCACGATATTTTCGACGACGATGTTTTTAAGCTGCGAAGTTTTTGAACCGCTTTATTTTCGACGACGATATTTTGTACCACGATGTTTTATAACTGCGATGTTTTCTCTTTGCGATGTTTTTTTCTATGATGTTTTGTAGTACGACGTTTTCGCCTTGCGTTGTTTTCTCCGCGACGTTTTCGTCCGCGATGTTTTCGGCTGTAACCCCATAGAAGGGCTCTTCAAGTAGAATGAGCGCAGCAGAGTAAGTTCAGGAAGACAGGATAGAAGATGGCTAAGAGAAAAACAACTTTTACCTTGATACTTGATATCAAGGTAGTTTTTCTCCCTCCCTAATAATTTAGATAATTAACTTGTTGCAAGCATTTGCGAAGTGGAGATTTTGCCAACCAAAGATGTGCTTTTGAGTGTTAGCCATCAAAGTCTCAGCTGTAATTAACACTCGAACGCCAAGTTCTTGGTTTTATACGATTTGTACACTCTCTGTGAGTTTGTCACTGAACTGATTGTGCAACATTTGGTCTCGTTCATTCACTTTCCCAACACTGTTGTAAGTTCAGATTGGAATTTTAATCTTCTTCTTTTCTGCCTCTCAGAGTGGAATGCGACCCTATGTTCTATGGCAATTAATTGCTCATCTGGATGAGTACTACCACCCCCTCTTAATTTGTAAAAACAATTTAGAATCATCTTGTATATATATATGTGTGTGTGTGTGTGTGTAGAAATGCATGGTTTGAAACATTTTCTCTCTTTCTCTAGAATGCAATTGCAGAAATGGTGATTGCAGTATCGTAAACGGAAAGAAAGTATGTGCTTGTTATCCTCATAATGCGATGGAGCACGGATACTGTGAAGGTAAAAAGTGTCATTTTAATAACTTTATTGGGTATATTGAGGCTGTTTGCACATTTTTTAGACAATTTTGTTTTGCTGTAAAAAATAGCCTGCTTGGAAAACGTTTTTAACTGCAACTATATTTTATCTTCTGCTAGTTGACAACTTTTTTAATGTAAAACGGCTCTTTTGAAGAATCAATGGACAGAGAGCTCTATTTTTGCATTTTCTCAAGAAAATGTTTCGTATTTAGTTATTAAAAATGCTGTGAAAGCCATGATTTTTCGGTATCTAAAGCAACAACAGATAATATTGTCAATAAAAAAAAGGAAAGGAAAACACGTCAAAATTTGGCTCCAAGGAGAAAAATTCTTCAAAATACATAACCAAGGGAAACATGAAATGTCTCGAATGTTGCTAACGTAAGAACGTTAAAGGTAAAAGAAAATCTTCGAACTCAAAGGTCAATTGCCATAATCACTAAAATGCTCAGTGCCAAATGTATCGAATCCTAGAGAGGCGAAGAAACGTAATGTGCATTGTCTTTCTCTACAACACATCGCCAAAAGCAGAACGCGCTACAGAATTCTGTATGAGAAATAATTATTCGGACAAACATGGAAAAATTTTGTCACACAATATGAATCTTGGGTATATTTAAATAACCACAACAAAAAATATCCATTTATTAGCATCAAAGAAAATAAAAGCAATCTTAAAGCACGGTTTCAAAGAATGTAAAGAAAGGTTTTCAAAGGGATTTATGATTGTTGTTGGTTCTTGATAAAATGACAAATAAAAATTAAAGAGAGTGCAGAAAACTGTTAAGCTCAACGCCACATATTATCAGGAACATACTTTATATCCCAGTTTTTAAATATGGAATACCTTCTGTTTACCCAGAGTGCCGTCAGTCAGTAGAACAGCATCAAGACAAAGCAAGCAACCGTACTTCCAAATCCACTATTAATTCCCAGGAAAGAGATGGCACAGTAAAAGTGTAACAAGAAACATGTAACCCACATATTAAATCTCCTGATGCATGGATCATCCATGAATTTTTACTCTTTTGGGCTTTTAAGAAGCGGATTATCCACACGTCGACCTACAACCTTCATTGTACTTTGTAAATATGTTCACGTGAAAAGGGATAAAATACCTCCCCTGCTACTAACAAAAAGCTTTTTTGTCTTGGAAATTATGGCGTAGAAAGATAAGGAAGAATAAGGTTATGTATTTTGAAGAATTTTTCTCCTTGAAGCCAAATTTTGATCAAATGGAATGTATAAAACACAACAATTTTAGGTAAAATATTTTTAAAAATACAATGAAAATCGTTATAAATATGTGGCAGCAGCCTTAATGTAATACTAAATTTTAATATTTAAAATAAAATGAAGACAATTCGAAAAAGGCATAAGAGGTAATAATAATTTAACTGTTAATGGGATCCGAGAAACTTTCACATTTGTCAAATTATTAAATTATAACTTATTACCTTGTCCAGCGATGAAATATTTAGTTCTATTTAAAAAAAAATAAAGCATGTATTCGTTTTACTTAAATTAAAATCATCACAAGAGCAATTTGCTTCACATTGCTGCAGTCTTGTTTCTTTTCTTCCCCCTCCTAGGTATGGCCAATTGGATAATATCGCTAAGCATTCGTACTGCGATCCGGATTCAAATTCTACAGAAAAAGGCTGCATGGGCACTTTTCTGATTTTTCTAGTGTATAATGTAAACACGATGTCGCTTGCGCTGCAAAGACTTCCACAAAGATATCCCTTTTCTTAACTCCTTCACATCGTAATCGTCCTAAACAAGGAGGTCAGAATAAATACGTATCCGCTATTGCAATACGAAGAGAGTGAAGCCGGGGGAAGCACATAAGACCACGCCACGGCACGTGAATGCAAGAAAACGCTGCCCTTACTAAGCGAAGTAAGGTTAAACGTCAGCTGGTTTCACGTTCTCAGAGTGTTTTCTTGTTTTCTATGCGATGATGTGAGAAGCCTAAAGGTTGTTGAATTGTCGCAACGAAATAACGTCTACATTTCCGATTGCATTTCTATGTAAAAGAATGTTTTCGAACATGCATAAAAAAAAAAAATAGAATAATCGAAATGTGTGTTTGAGAAGCCTTCAAGAAAGGGTACAACAACAAACTCTTATAACCGCTCCTGCTACTGAAAGCAACTGCGGTGTTTTGTAACTATTCTAATTGTTACAAAACGATTGTTAAAGTGTAACGATTGGAATCCACGTTTCTAACCACTCCGTTATCTCACTCCGGATTAGGCAGGAGGCGACAGGAGGATTAGGCAGGTGGCGACTACCAAAGTGGGCAAAAGCTAATAGGCTAAAACAGGGAAGAGCACGTCAACTAAGCAAAACAGCTTTAAAAAAAAAAAAAAAAAAAAAAGCCAGCGGCTAAAAGAGGAGGGGTGCCTTTCGGCTAAACGGAAAGAAACAAAAAGCCAAAAACTAGTCTAAGATTCAAGAAAGGGTAAATACCCGTTGGCCAAGCTATTTTTGACGGTACATGGATACTGAATTTGTGCAAGTCTTCCACTTGTTATTTTGGCTTGTATAGCAGCGATTTTTGCGCCAAAAATCGCCACTACATGAAGCCAAAATAACAAGACAAAGAACTGCACAAACTCGGTGTCCATGTACACATCTATATATTTTCACTTAAAAAGTCAAAGGAGCACTGAATTCTACAGTACAGGCAAAAAAAAAAAAAAAAAAATACATAATCTCAATAAACTACATTTTAAACCTAACAATAAACTAACATAAAAATGGATTATGCATTTAAGCATTACGCAAAGCAAATATCCGCTTACCTCTGTGGCCCACAAAATTCCTTAACAGGCATCCAAAAACTTCCTAAAATTATCTGAACTAGAATCCGTATATCGGCATCGCCACATAAATAACAAAAATAAGAGTAAAAAATATCCTACGTATTCGGAACTGTCCCGAAAATGGCTACTAAGTAAACCTTCATTTACATACCAGTCAATTAATGCATTTTCCCACTTTCGTTCCAAATCGTACAGAAACTTCAAATTAATCTTACTATATTCAACCATTCTACCGTCTGAACAATGAAACAATCAATGTATTTACTAACCACACGCACCCATCAGTCAAATTCATGCAACCAATTACGTCATAATAGGGTTTCCATAACTTTCAACTACTCAGGTTACCATAAAGGAAACAACAACTTAACAATAAACGGAACAACAACTTGGCGATAAAAGAAACAACAACTTCGCAATAATACAAGGGGCACCCTAAAGTCAACTCTAACCCAAGAAAAAGTTTCAGTATTTTCTTTGTGCAACGTGCAAGAAGAAACATATATAGTTCTCCAATTTTAATTTTCTTAATAATAATAAATGTGATACTCGTAATTAACTTACATGTGACAGAAAACGGTACGTAAACAAGGGGAGGAGGGGCTACTTGGCATTTTGAAGGAAATACATTCCAATAAAAATACGTATGTATAATACGGGCGTTTCAGATGCTTGAGTAAAAAAGATTTTCGAGTGCACTGTTGTGAAAGAGTTAAATAGATGGTTTTCGTTAAACGCCCTTAGCTGTCGAAAAAATTGTAAAAGTGTTTATATATATATATATATAGAGAGAGAGAGAGAGAGAATTACGTATTGCTTAGAAGGTTACAGCCGAAAACATCGCGGCAAAAACATCGCAGACGAAAATGTCGCGGAGAAAACAACGCAAGGCGAAAACGTCGGGCTACAAAACATCGTGGGAGAAAACATCGCAAAGAGAAAAAAAACATCGCAATTCTAAAACATCGTGGTACAAAACATCGTCGTCGAAAATAAAGCGGTTCAAAAACATCGCAGTTTAAAAACATCGTCGTCGAAAATATCGTGGTAAAAAATAAAGTATCTACAAATCATCGCATGACGATAACATCGCAGACATGCTTTTTTCAGGCATGCTTCAATAAGTGTAAATGGATATTCCCATAATGATTTGTGAGCGCAAGATGGAAAGAAGGATAATTTTTACTTTCATATTTTTTATTAATTAATACATTTTTGCTGAGAAAATAAAAAGGAAACTTAAGCATAAAAAATTAATGCAACTTATAGATAATAGAATTTTAAACAGACATAGTTAACTAACAAAGGCCATTAATAAATTATTTTTATAAAGTTTTTACTGGTAATTCACTTAATTCACGGGACACTGGTCACTTATTTTTACTCTCCTTCTTTGCATTTGAAGGAACCTCAGTTCTTGACTTAATCATGGAACTGCGCGTTGTGGCCACATTTCTACTCAGTTAAGCACTTTTTTCCGACTCAGCAATATTTTACCGTACCAATTGATGTACCGTATTTGTCGGCGTATAAGACACACTTTTTTCCTTTGAAAATAGGTCTGAAAAACGGGGTGCTCTTATACGCCGATACTTATTGCGTCGATACGTCATTTCTAAATGGGTCAAAGCTTCATACGATGCTGTGAAAACACAGTGGTTAAATCATTTAAGAAGTGTTACAATTAGTAATGCACTGGATGGTACAGAAGATAATTTGTTGTATGAGGACTCAGATGCTGATTTAGAAGAGGTTTCAAGTGACTCTTCACTTAGCTCTGGAGATGAGCGTCTGGCTTTTGACGAAGAACATTAAAAGGTGTTCTTTCCCAGATAGATTGGGTGTTTTCAGAAAGTATTACTTTGTATGTGTATTACTTTATATTTAAAATACTGTAAATTCATTCAGTATTCAGTAATAAAAGTTTTATCCTTCAAATATGTGCATAAAAAAGGGGGGTGAGTCTTACACGCCGGTGCGTCTTACACGCTGGAAAATACGGTAATTTATAGTTGATAAACAGTTGACTAGCAATGAGTGTTACTTACAGTTGTGTTATTAGTATTAACTATAATGTTATTTGTAGATGATAAATAGTTGATTTCATGATTTATAATTGACCAGCAAATTTGATGCGGTTAATTCTAATATATTCGATAACATAACTATATATAACTCTATGTTACACAGGTGTGACCACAAGCTGTTAGTACTAGTGCCATCCGCCCTTCAGCTGCTGAGAGGTAAAATCTTTGAATAGTGGTAGTTTGACTTGCTTTAAATTTCGGTGAACAGTCTGGCTGCATAAATGATTTCGTAATTTTTCCCATGTGTGATATAAATATAACCTAGTTTCCTTTAGAAATGAATTCCAGCAATCTACCTCTTCGAATAGATAGATTAACCCTCGCTTGCCTTTACGATATCTTATGACATTCCTTTCAGAAACGAGTTTCTTATACTTTTGGTTAAAATCAAAGTTTCAGAACTGGTAAGTAGAGATCTTACTAAAGCCGTCGTATTAAAGCACTTTATTCCCTCTTTTAATACAATTTTGATTGTAAACTTTTCTTAAGACATCTATTACCAGTGATAATGGTTTTCTTAATTTTCTGTACCAACATTGCTTTGAAATTTTACTACTTCCCTGTCTACAAAAGACAGGTGTACAAGTGAATGCAGGGACGGCTTTTTATGACAAATTGGGCATCGTCCGGTACCCGCAACTGTCTAGTTGAGCATACTCTTCTGGCGTCCAATAAGAGCCGCATTGGGAGTTTATTGACAGTAAAGTATATGTATGTGTAGTAACACTATACATACATGGTCATACAAGGGGCTGCCACAAGACGTAAATTTACATACATTTCGGTGCTTGGAAAAGTGCGTACATATACTTTTGGGTGAACAGAAATGGTGGTTTTAAGTTCCACCGCGCACTATACAATTAGCGAGACATAGGCATGTACTTAATACATACCATAACATATACATGTTTTTATATATCCTTACATATTATTAACATATTATTACCTATACATATTATTAAATACGATAAATATTAGGAAAATAGATGTCTAAGTAAAAACCATATTTATGCCCCGACATACACGCACCATAACATATACGAGCCATACACATAGATCCATCTATTATTTAAACAAATACATATTATTAAATACGAGAAATGTTGGAACAGCATATACATACAAAAATGAACCCATACATTCTAGTAAATATTATAAATATTGGAAAACCAGGTACACTGTGCAAAAACAAAATGAGACTGTTCTATTTCTCCCGCTCTGCTGGGCCGATTGACGAAATTCAAATTGCAGTTTTAATGTCTCTAAGGCGCGACTTAGTATCTGTATTAGATTTACACTGAAGTGACAAAAGTCATGGGATACCTCCTAATATTTTGTCGGTCCTCCTTTTGCCTGGCGAAGTGCAGCAACTCGACGTGGCATGGACTCAACAAGTCGTTGGAAGTCCCCTGCAGGAATATTGAGCCATGCTGCCTCTATAGACGTCCATAATTGTGAAAGTGTTGACGGTGCAGGGTTTTGGGCACAAACTGACCTCTCGATGATGACACATAAATGTTCGATGGGATTCATGTCGGGCGATCTAGGTGGCCAGATCATTCGCTGGAATTGTCCAGAATGTTCTTTTAACCAATCGTAAACAATTGTGGCCCGGTGACATGGCGCATTGTCATCCATAAAAATCCCATCGTTGTTTGAGTACGTGAAGTCCATGAATGGCTGTAAGTGATCTCCAATAGCTGAAGGTATCCATTTCCAGTCAATGATCGGTTCAGTTGCACCAGAGGACCGAGTCCATGCCATGTAAAAACAGCCCAGACCATTATGGAACCACCACCAGCTTGAACAGTGCCTTGTTGACAACTTGGGTCCATAACTTCGTGGGGTCTGCGCCACACTCGAACACTACCATCAGCTCTTACCAAATGAAATCATGACTCATCTGACCAAGCCTCGGTTTTCCATTCGTTTAGGAACCAACCGATATGCTCACGAGCCCACGAGAGTCGCTGCAGGCGATGTCGTGCTGTCAGTAAAGGCACTCGAGTCGTCTTCTGCTGGCATAGCCCAAGGAAGACAAATTTCGCCGCACTGTCCTATCGGACACGTCCCACATTGATTTCTGCGGTTATTTGACGCAGTGTTGCTTGTCTGTGAACATTGACAACTCTACCCAGACGTCGCTGGTCTCGGTCGTTAAGTGCAGGTGGTCGGCCACTGCGCTGTCCATGGTGAGATGTTATGCCTGAAATTAGGTACTCTCAGCACACTCTTGACACTGTGGATCTCGGAATGTTGAATTCCCTAACGATATCCGAAATGTAATGACCCATGCGTCTAGCTCCAACTACCATTCCGCGTTCAAAGTCTGTTAATTCTCGTCGTGCGGCCATAATCACGTGAAAGCATCTTCACATGAATAACTCGAACACAAATGAAAGCCCTAATCTAATCTAATCTATTCCTTTCAGAAAAATGGCCTTGGCTACAAAGCGCCGTAATCCATTCCATTTTTATCATGCCATATGGCCAATTAATTGGTATAAAGTAGTGGTGTAAACGCCCGCACAGAGATGAAAAATTCCAAAGATTTGTAGTCCTGCAGTTTAAAAGTGAATTCTAGATCTCAAAATCTTGCAGTCAGGTAATAAAGTAACTAAAGAAATGCAAACGGTCAGGTCAGAAGTAAAAGCCGTCCTACTGCATCGGTGTCCGTTCCCTGAGTGAGGGAGGAGCAAAGAATCTCTAAGGAGAAGAATAAAAGCTTCCATAGACGCAATGTAAACCTGTTTCGCCTATGGGCCGCTGTACCGAAGAGCCACGGCTATGCAGTGAAACATCAGCGCAGGGTGAAATTTAAACAGCGCAGTTCGAGGAGATAATAAATTTTTTACTTTGAAATAACTCAAAATGTTTTATTTTCAAACATTTCTGGAGTTTTATGAGCAAAAGGATGTTAGTTGGAATTTTGGGGCGAATTATAGAAATCCTGTCCAATTTTTACTTTCAATTTAAACAGCGAGCCGTACGAAGACAAAATTTAAATGAAATAAATTTCTTAATTCTTTTCTTCTGTAAACTTAAAAAGGGGGAAAACACATGCCATACAAACCGTAATAAATTTTTATGGATCCATAGTTAAAATTTTACAGTGAAATTTTAAAAGCAAAATTTGCAATAACTAACTGAAACAGAAAAAAATATTTAAGGACAATTAAAGGCACCCCTAAATAAATTGAAAACACTGAAATACATTATATTTATCCGACAACAACTTTAAAAACAAATTACCATGAAAATGTTTAGGAATGACCATTGTGAAAACCAAGAGCAAAGTTTTCACCCGATAGCCAAAACCATTTCACTTACAGTATTACATTTAAAAAGGCCTTTAAAAGAATTTCACATAGCTAAAACCAAGTACCTCTGACTACAACAACAAAGAACGTTTTCGAACAACGTGGTAAAAGATTGCTAACATGGCCGACGGCATGCTGCATTCTTTGATGCTGCTTTGTTGCCTCCTGATGTTATTTCGCACATGTGCAGTGAGGTACGGAGGGTGGATAGCTTTGGAATGGTTTGCCCCTTTAAAGTAAGCTTCAGGGATATACATAATGTGTCTCTTCGGTCTGACGGAGCCACATTTGCCCCGGGGAACCTTTACTTCTTCTCCTTAGAGATTCTTTGGGAGGAGCACCCAAATGAAGTCACATGATGACTCTTAGCAAATCAAAAGAGTTCATTTCAGAAAATTTCAAATTCGACCAGAACGGTCACATGACATAATACAGAGAAAAATTCTTGAATAACTTGGAAAATTAGCTTGAGTAATTAAATTCTAGATTAAATATAGAAAAATATATACACTATTTACAACATACAATCACCATCTTGCGTTATGATGGATTGAACGAGGTCTTTTTACCGTGTATTCAATAGTTGGGTCGTAGTTAATGATATTTGCGATGTATTGTAATACCTTATTTGCGATGTATTGTAAGTGATTTTTGAAAGTAAGATGTTTGTCGATGTAGACACCCAGGTATTTATAAGCATCTGCATGAAGGATAGAAACATTATTAATTTTAATTTCTGTATTTACACTTTGCAATTTCTTATATCTTCTATAAAGGACTGTGCTGCATTTATTAGCATTGAGTGTAATTTTCCACATTGAGCATCAGTGTGCAATATTATTGATATGCATCTGTAAATTATTGATGGCAAGTTGAGGGTTTCTAGACTCCGAGAGGACGACTGCATCGTCAGCGTATTTCAGGACTTTTGCATTGAGAGGTTGTGGTAAATCATTAATATAGATGTTAAAAAGTTTGGGGCTCAAAACACTTTCTTGAGCGACGCCACAAAACATCCTTTTCTTTTTAGATAAAGTATTTCCAATACGGACTTGAAAGGTTCTGTTTTTAATGAATGAAAAAATAATTTTGCTAAGATTGTTAGGAATTTCCAGTTTGATGAGCTTATGTATTAGCCCTGCATGCCACACTCGATCAAAAGCTTTCTCAAAATCGAGGTAGCACGCAGCGACTGCGCTCTTTTTTTTTTTGGAAACAAGGGCAATAATTTCAACTAAATTGAGTACTTGATGGGTTGTACAATGACCTTTCCTGAAACCGAACTGCATTCTATCAATTATGTCATTATTTTCAAGAAAGTCATTTAATCTGTTGTTGAGTATTTTTTCATAAACCTTTCCCATAGCAGATAGAAGGCTGATGGGTATGTAGCTATTGATATTAGGATTTTTGCCCTGTTTGAGGATAAAGATTACAATAGAGTGCTTCCATTGTTGAGGGAAATAAGAAAGCCTGATGCATCCATTTATGATGTTACATAGATTAACAATACATCTATCAGGAAGAGCTTTTATCGCTTCGTTGTTAATCTGATCAAATCCTTTCGCTTTCTTCGGCTTAAGTGACTTGATAATATTCTTGATTTCCTTGGGAGAAGTGAGCTGAATGTGCCTGTGTGGGGTAAAATTTCGAATAAAGTTGATTGCGTCATTTGCTTCCACTTCCGTATCCGAGTTAGTAGCAGGGAGAGATTGGGAAATTTTCTCTTGCTCTTCTGCCATGAGGTCGGCAATACCTTGGTCTGAGTAGTAAGTTTTTCCAGAGTATTCAATAGCATGTTCATTGTTGCAGTTGTTATTTTTAAGTGAACGGGCTATTTTCCATACGTTCTCAATGTTGGGTTCCAAATTTTCAAGTAGGTGATCCCACTTCCTTGTTCTGTAATCTTGTATGTCCAATTTAATTTTACGGTTGAGGTAATTGAGATGTCTTTTATCAGCGGGATTTCTAGATTGTTGCCAGATTGTAGCCTCATTTCTTTGTTTAATAGTATTTCTAATCTGAGTGGGGGGAATTTGTGAATTTTTATCTTTAACAGGGTAGGAAGCGTTGGATATTGCGTTTTGAATATTGGTAGTGAATTTATGAATTTCCTCTTCTATTGCGCAGCTGTGCGGGTAATGGTTGTTACAGTTATAGTTTTAGAGTAGATTATTAACCAGAGTCCAGTTAGTCTTGATGAGGTGTTTCTTTAAAGGTGGGTAAAAACCGTAGAAATCAAAAGCGACTGGCAAGTGATCAGAGTTAAGGTCATGAATGACTTCCAGGTGAGGCGTTTGATCGATATTTTTAAGAAGTAACACATCCAAGATGTCGCCGGTGCCATCATGGTGAATTCTGGTAGGGGAAAAGGGAGCAATAATTTTCAGATCTTGATTTAGTAGCTAATTATTGAGAAAATTTCCGTTTGTATTATTATATCTTGAATTCCAAGCTTGATTTTTTGCGTTTAGGTCACCCGCAATTAAAGTGGGAAGATTAGCTGCAGTGAGATTATTTAAATCTATATCATTAAGTCGATTATTGGGGGGTTGTAAACAGATATGAAAAGATATGCTTCATTAAGTCCACTGTAAATAATGGCTGCAGTTTTTTCTATATTGCCAGTGTTTGGAATTTCAAATTTAGCAAATCGGAGATAGTTTTTAATAATAATTGCAGTGCCACCGCCTCTGTTATGACTCCTGCCATCACGAATGATCTTGTACCCTGGAAAATTAATCCTGTGAGATTTTCTAAGGTGGGTTTCGTTGAGTAGCATAATATCGATGTTTTTAGTAATTAAGAAAATTTTGATTTCTTCCTTTTGTTTCTGGACTCCATTAGCATTAAAGAACGTAATTAATTAACGTAACGTAACGTAACGTAAGCAGTTACTATTAGCGATTACTTTATGAAAATTCTTGTTTGGATCAGATGTCATAATCCAGGGAAGAGAAATAGTCGATAGCGGCCATGTTTTAGGTTTCCTTTGATTTTTGTAATACCCAAAGTTTCAAGTTCCTCTTTCATTTTATCCCAATTTGCAGTAAAGTCCTGCAGTACTATGGGAGGGATATGAGTCGAGGTTTTTTGGGGGAATATAAATTCTCCATTGTTATCCTCAGTATTTTGGTCAATTCATTCTTCGTTGTTAAGCTTTTCATATTTATTTTGTTGCAGTGGCGGAGTAATTTCAGTTTCGGAGAACGTGCGTTTATTAGTAATTCGAGGGATTTTAAATCCTTCTTGTCTATTCGGTCTTCTTTTTCTTACTTTTGTCGCTATTAGTGCGTTTTATAGTGCTATGTAAATTTTGGGATAGGATATCATTTTTTAATTCCTTCGATTTCATGTTTTGAATCAATTTTTGGGGTGAATTAATAGCAGAATTACTTTGTTTCTCTATTAATTCCTTCGATTTCATATTCTGAATTACTTTTTTAGGTGAATTATCAGTAGAGTTGCATTTTTTCTCTGTAAGCTTACTATTAGTGTTTTTAATCGAGGGGTTGCTATTGCATCTTTTAAGTGGTTTATTTATGCTTATAAACATGTCACATGTTTTGAGTTTAGCTGATATGGTATCAAGATCACTAACGATCTGCTCATTTTTTTTTTGGTGGGGGGGCTTCATTCAGGATTTTATATTCGTCGAGAAGCTGATCTTTCATCTGACACATGTTTTCGAAAGTAGGTGTCCCTACCTTTCTTACAATCCACATAAAAGCAGAAATAGTACTATCATTTTTCAAATCGTAATCCTCAATGTGAGATTCATTTATTCCGAAATGAAAGCCCTGCCAAAGCACTTCGCCTTTATACATTTTCTACGCGATACTACTGCCATCTGTATACTACTGCCATGGGGTAGCATAATAGTGCTATCCCATGGCAGTAGTTGCTATAGTGTATATATAGCATTGTTCTACTATAGGTACCGACACAAAAGCGGACTTTTTCTGAAATGACAGGCCATGTTTTTCCATATTTCGATTCTACGACTCAAATTATGCCAAACTGCCAAGTTTTGTATTAAATCGCACGAGTAGTTTTTAAAAAATTTAGCTTCTCAATGTTAATTGAATTTGACATATATTTACTAATATCTCTTTTTTTAAAAAAAAAACTTACTTGATGCTTCCTTTCATATTTCGAAATTTAGGTTCTTTCCAAATAACATTCTCCAATCTTGTACAATTTACTTTTAAAATTTGTATTTTTAAATAATTTTTATAAATTTTTCGAAGAAAATTTGGAATTATAAGCTATAATTTTTTGCCATCGTCTTAAATTAGATGTATTTCTAAACATACCTGCAAAAAAGTAGAGTTTTTTTGTTCAAAATTTTCTAACATATAAGTGAAAATCATTTTGTCGCGTTTTGAAATTTTGCGTATTTATTAAATGCGATAATAACGAAAATGCGGTATACGCGCTTTGTCAAAATCATTTGAAAGTATAAACGATGCCTTTTTTATCGGACGTGCACAGAGGGAAAAGGCAAAAGAAAATAGGTTGCTATATATTAAGAAGTTCGTCAAGTGAATTATTCTTGACGCAAACTGAAAAAAATTCGCCGGATACATTTTTAAATTTCTCCATAAATTTTTCACCAAAACTAAAAAAATTAATATCTAGGAGTAATTTGAGTCTTAGAACCCAAATATGGAAGAGAATTGGCATGTTATTTAGGAAAAGGTCAACTATTGTGTCAAAATACTTATGTTAGAGCAATGCTATATATGAATTTAATATATATCCTAAGTCACGCTTTCGAAACAAAAAACGCAAGGTGAATTCGTCACTCGGCACAGTCGAACGAGAGAAATAGAACTGTCCCATTTTTTTTTGCGCAGTGTGCATAGGAAACATCATGTACATATCATGATATATATATTTTACATACCATGATATAGTTCAGTTCAGTTCAGTTATCTGATTTAAACAGCATTTAGCAGCCCACTGCTTTAACTGCCTGTCATGGTATTGCCCTAAGGCTTGGAAAAATGAGAATAAGGCGGTAACCGCCGCGCCTCTATAGGCGGAGCTAGAATAGTACATGAGTACACAATGAAATTTAGAAGTGCATCTGAGACTGTTAGAGCTGGCAACAAAATATGAAAATATATTAAGTTATGTAGTAAACTAGTGATGAACAATCATAATTAAATTACTAATGCATTGAATTTCAAGATTTAGATCAAATGGCCCTTGCCAAGTTAAATTGCAATGAGTTCTACCCAGTGGGTGTGGCTTGAAACGTCGTAGGTACGGAGCATATACATATAGCCTGCTATTGTTTAAACAGCTACTACATACCATTGAACGCGATAGGTATTGGAAAAACATATACATACGTAAAAATCAGATACATACCATAACATATATAGGTAATATACATATATCCTGCTATAGTTTAGGTCTATGCGTTCAATTAAAAATGATAATTATTGAAAGATGTATATCTACGAAAAACAGCTTGAGTCTTTACGAGAATTTAATCTTATCGTTAAACTTCAATTCTTATTTTACTTCTTTCATTTTTTACAGCTTGTCAGTGCGGCGGAGAAATAGATTGCATCTTCGAAGAGTGGGGAAATGAAGTTCAGAAAAAATGTTTTTGTCCTACAGGATACATGCAGGACAAAGATGGATTGTGTTCAAGTAAGAAATTTCGATTTTAATAGTTTTAAGGAAGGAAACCCGTTGCATAAGATGTTACGCATTCCGTAATACAAATTTTAGGATTTTATTTCTTTGCTTTGTTTAGAAATAATCCTTTTATTGTTACTTTTAACTATAAAATGTCATGAATATGATCTCTTTTCCCGATACGTAAAACCGAAGTTTCTGTGACAGTGATGAACATTTTCCGGGTAAACACTCCTTACTTTCCTGTTTAACGATATTTACAGAAAAATGATTTACGTACCAGTGAAACCTTTTGTGTATGCGGCTTCGTTATTTTGAATAAAATATGCGCCTCCAAGTTCTTGAAAAGAAAAAGCCCTTTGGAATGATTTTAAAAATGTGATCTAGAGTGATCAGGTTTAGCTCGAAATCGTTAAACTTACTTAAAATGTATACCAATCAAGTAATCGAAAATCACAGTCACTTTCTAATATTCACTTTTAATATGCAACATTTATTGGAAAAGATTAAGCAACTGAAAGTAAATCTGAATGACATAGTACATTGATCATAACATTCTAATAAAAATAATTAAAATTCTCGGCTGAATTTGCCAAACGTATTTAATATCTTTCAGCAATTTACTCTTTTCTTTCAGACTTAAATCATTTCATTTAAGCATTTTCGACATGATGCATGTCACGCATATTGTAAATAAAAATAACAACTCGAACAATGCGACCTGTAAGGGATCGCACACATGAATTATTACCGCAAAATTTTAACGTAACAAGACCACTTCCCCGTCATACGACTGAGTGAAGAGAAGAAAATCGAGCAAACATATTCAAAGCACTGGTCGGGGAAATACGATATCGTTGGCAGATGCTCAGAAGGAAAGGATGCTGGGAAGAATTAAATTGTTGTGAATATGTTTCGAATGCCAAAGATTTGATGAAAAATCTCCAAACTAAGGCCCGTCAGGAGAGGTTTGGCCATATACCTGCTTCTAGCTCATCTGTGTTTGCTGTTCAAACTTCAGTTGATTCAGAATCAAGAGATGTATATAACACGGCAACGAAATAAGCGTAGTATGGAGCCACAAAAGCTGTAAATATCCCCATATTTGATTACACAAAATTTAACAAAAATTAACAAATTATTTTATAAAAGGTACTACACAAGTCAGTAAATAAATAAGAAGACTGCAAAAACAATGTAAATAAACAAAGTTCTTAAAACTACATGAGATAACAATCACATAACATCAGTATTTACATAAATGTTCATAAATTACATAAATGTTCGACATTTTGAAAGAATTGTGTTAATTTTTTTGGATATCGTGTTTTTTCCTATTTTTAATATTTCTAAGGAATGTTAACAAACATCAGTACAAATAAATGAAAAACAATTACTTACACGAAAGAGTTTCAAACAAACCAATGACTAGAACCAAGAAATTATGTGCAAGTTTCTAAAAACTTCTATATTCTATGACAAAAAACTCATATAATGTTGTTACAGCACTCATCGATGTTTTTGTATTGGAAATTAATGTAATTGATTTTCATTAATTTATGTTTTAAAAGTTAGAGAGTCCCACTCTTTTGGAAAGCATGCACTAAGTCTAGACTCTTGACTTAGCCGCGACTAAAGGAATTATCACTGTGTCTTGCTAATCGAACAGATATGTCAGACGGGTGTAAAAGGCCTTTTATTAAGAGCTCTAGTTGAACAGAATATTTCCTGTGCTTACAAATCCAGACGGCATTCCTGCCGTAAATCAAGCGTAAGGAATTTTAACTAAAACTAAGTCGTAAATCAACCAAAGGCTATACAAAAATGATTAACAAGATGGCTCAGACCTATATCGCCATGCAAGTACTATTGGTAAGATAAAAAACGCCAAAGCAGACTGCTTTCGTAAAATTTCAACTAGTACCGTAGCCTTCAGCAGGTAAAACATTCTCTGCTAAGCAATCTAAAACTTCTCTTTAAACACTATCTCTTTCTAGCTCATTTAAATACGCAGGAACTAAAACTTATATTTTGGCAGGAAAGCAGAAACGGAGAATGACAATCAACATACTTTCATAACTTAACTGGTTAGATAGAATAAGTAAATTTTTTACACATTGCAGAGGCTGTTCGACCATTTTTAGACGATTTTGCTTTGCTGTAAAAACATTTCTTCTCCGATGTTTTTAACTGCAACTCCGATGTTTTGCTGCGTAGGTAATGCTGGCAACAACAAAGGGGAAAAAACTCAAATTTAGCTTCAAGTGGAAACAAATATGTATGCAAGGAAAAAACGGATTGTTTCAAAAGTTGCAAAAGTAAGATCTTTAATGTTAAACGAAAATCCGCCAATTCAAAGGACTGTTGGCTCTGATGTTCAAAGGACTGCTGGTTTTGGTTGCACATTATTAAAATGCTCAGTGTCAACTGTAAACAAAGCGATTAATGATGATTTGGATCTTAAACAGACGAAAAACCATAATATGTATCGTCTTTCTCCACGACATATCGCCGAACGCAGAACGCGCTGGAGAATTTTTTTGAGAAATATTTATCCGGACAAAAATGGTAAAATATTGTCACAACAGACGAATCTTGTGTGTACTTAAATAACTTCAGTAAAAAGAGATCCAATTATCATCCTCAAAGAGGAGAAAAAATTCCTAAAACAGGGTTCAAGGAATCTAAAGAACGTTTTTGTAAGGGAACGTTTTTGTTTTGTAAGGATTGTTGCTGGTTTTCATATAAGGGCAAATTGAAAATAAAGAGAGTAGTGAAAAATATTAAGAACAACTCCCCAGATTATCAAAAACATATTTTATACCCAATTTTCAAACATGAAATAAATTCTCTTTACACACAACGTGATCAATCAGTAGAACTACATCAGGGCAAAGCAAAGAGTGACACGTTTAAACACAATGTGATCAATCAGTAGAACTACATCAGGACAAAGCACACAGCGACACGTTTACACACAATGCGATCAATCAGTAGAACTACATCAGGACAAAGCAAACAGCGACACGTTTATAGACAATGCGATCAATCACTAGAACTACATCAGGACAAAGCAAACAGCGACACGTCAAAATCTACCGTTAATTTCCTGGGAAAAAGGTGGAGCAAAAAACGGGTATCAAGGCCCATACCTTTCCCCACCTCCTCTACCTACCAATTCTCTTGAGCTATTACCAATGTCTTTTGGCGCTTTTGGACTCTTAATAAGCGAATTGTTCAAACGTCGATCTACAACCTCCTTAGATTTTGGAAAGCTTTGCGAGCAATCGGATAAAATACCTCTTCAGATTCCACGAAAATTTTATTGTCTTATTGTCTTGGAAATTACGCTATAGAAATATAGTGCAGAATAACGGTTATCAAGATCCCTTAACTCATAAAACGTTTAGGTAAAATAATTCAGTAATTACAATGAAAATCGTCTACAAAATGTGCGAACAGCTTCTGTGTTGCAATTTACGATCTCGTATTAAATGGATTCGACAAATAAGTGAATTCGTCAAAGCGTAAACTGGATAAATCTATTCATAGAAAATAATTAAAAATATGTACGATATTTTATTTTATTATTAATTGACATAATTTTCAGCTTTTTAATGCCATTTCTAATTGCTTGTGTTTTGAGAAACATTTCAAGTTAAGTTTTAAACTTTATGACATTTTTTAGTTCTAAAACAAAAAGGTTTTAAAAACTGTGATTATGGCTTAGAATAACACTGTTTACTTTTCATGCCCAATAAACTAAGAAAATATGGTACTTTTCCGTTTCGCCGGCGCAAATCTCGCCAAGCAGACTTTACTGGCGACAACGTACAGAATACACATAAAAAATGTCAACAAATGAAGAATGTTTCATTTCTAAGAATAAAGAAAAAGAAGTTTAATTCTAAGAATGTTTTATTTTTAAGGCATAAACATTTTAATATCGTTTAAAATTTTGTAAAAAATCCAATAAATAAAGACAATAAATTCTTAATTGTAAAAAGATATTAATTTAAGAATTTATTAGACTTTCATGGCTCAACATCCTGATTCGCCTTTTCATATCACGTGACCCCAAGTGATCTCATCTCACGTAAACTACGCTACAAAAATCTAATTCTCTCAGTAAATCTAATTCTCTTTATCTTAATCTAATTCTCTCTACGTTAATTTCAAGTTAAATCTTAATCTGGAATACGAGTTTAAATGCAAGAATTATTTCAATTCGTACCAATAGCCAATAGCTTACTCAGAAATTATGTAAAACCGCAGTGCTTTACTTTGCTAGTGCATTCTCATTAGAATTGAGGAATTTAACCCTTGACTTTGCCTTTTCTATATGTTTGCTTTCGGGTGAGAGGTGTGATTGCATCCTAATTGACTTAATTACCGCAAATGGCCTTAAGGCATAAAATTAAACTATCTGGCAAAAATTCTATTTAATTGTATGCCAGTATTGAAAGAAACAATCAATCTGATAAGAAATGGCTGCGAATTGTTTTAAAAATGAGACGTAAAAGGTTACCAGAGAGGATATTACATTTGGCATCAGTTGTACCATTATTGGCGACTTTAACGCCTGCGCCAACGAAGCGGAAAAGTACCGAAAATATTAAGAAAATCTAAACAAGTTTTCTAGTTTAATAAAAAATAGATAAAAATTAATGCTTTTTATACGTTGAAGAAGCATCAATAGTACTCTCGTGTGATAGATAAAACGAAATTGTATAAATTCTGCAGAAAATAACCAAAAAAAATCGGAAAATGCTTCAGACTGCCTTCGGAGTTCATCAGTCATTCAAACTCTGATGCTCTTTGTTAAGAAGAGATTCCAAAGGGATTTTGGTCAAATAAAAATCCCTAATAAATCAGTCTTCGGTCGTTTATCTTAATTCCCGACAGGTAGTAAGGAGCTATGTGCAAGCAGCTGGTTTACACCAAATACATCAACGTAGAAAGGGGCAGAAAAGAAAGCCGGGCTCTCTATTACTGCACGCTTATCAGTCATGATCCTATTTAGCTGCACAAGAACAGAATCATACTGATTAATAAAACTTCCGCCACCAGCTCAAGCTTCCATCAGAGATTAGTTCATTGGACATCTCTAAGCGGTATTCATCCTTCATATCTCATTGTTCGAATCGGTGCGTATCGCAGAGTTAGATGCTGGCTTCATATCTCATTGTTAGAAGTGGCCTCCATATTCCATTGTTAGAAGTGGCCTCCATATTCCATTGTTAGAAGCGGCCTCTGTATCTCATTGTTAGAAGCAGCCTCGGCATCTCATTGTTAGAAGCAGCCTCAGCATCTCATTGTTAGAAGCAGCCTCAGCATCTCATTGTTAGAAGCAGCCTCGCATCTCATTGTTAGAAGCAGCCTCAGCATCTCATTGTTAGAAGCGGCTTCCATATCTCGTTGTTAGAATCGGCGTGTAGCTCATTTTCAAAAGCGGCCCCAATGTCTCATTGTTAGAAGCAGCCTCGCATCTCATTGTTAGAAGCAGCCTCAGCATCTCATTGTTAGAAGCGGCTTCCATATCTCGTTGTTAGAATCGGCGTGTAGCTCATTTTCAAAAGCGGCCCCCATGTCTCATTGTTAGAAGCCACTATATTGAGAATAAACTTTAGATGAAAGATTCGTTTACGACTATTTGCTGAAAAAAATTCCACATTTCCGGAAACACGTTTTTGAGAATTTTTATGTTATTATTCTGTCTTAATTTTGAAAGTTTTTCCTCTGTATATATTTGAAATGAAATGCTCATGAAAAGTTAATGAAATATTTATATATCACTGCGTA
This sequence comes from Stegodyphus dumicola, assembly GCF_044657685.1. NCBI lineage: Eukaryota > Metazoa > Arthropoda > Arachnida > Araneae > Eresidae > Stegodyphus > Stegodyphus dumicola. The sequence goes on along the minus strand of NC_140778.1, from coordinate 144,162,347 downwards.
GAACTTCCGCATTGCGAAGATGAGAATCTGTGCCCCAATTCAACGGTGTGTGTGAACACAAACGAAGGCTATAAATGTGTTTGCAAAGAAGGTTTCCGGCCACTTCGAAAGAATGCCGATCCCAAAGACTTCGGATGCGAAGGTAAATTTTGAAATTATTAAAGCCTTTAGCTCATTTTACTTTAGCCAATGCAAACAAAATAGATATTTTTTTTCTTCAAACACTTCTTTCCAAAACCAATTTAAAAAATAGTTCGCAACATTTTATGCCTAAAGAGAAACCTTTGCGTTCGACGTTGTGTTGCATGTAAGTCAGTCATTCTGAAAGTACGTAACATCAGTTATCAGTCACCTGCAGAATGTTACAGCAAACCGGGTTTCTAAGAAATATCCGTAGCAATGAATGTTAACTCCGTTTTTTAAGTCTGATAACAACTTTTCGGTGTTAAGGATGTGATACGCAGCAGGTAGAGTAGAGTATAACTTTATGCGTATAGTAGAAGATAACTTTTCTGAACCAGTTCAAATGACGGCTTCCAATATGCAGTGCCAGTTGGAGGCAAGTTAGATGATGGTAGGAAATCTTCCTCAGCCAATCGATTTCTACTTCCGGCCCGACTGGATCGGCTGTCTGTGTTCGGCTGGGACTATACAGGGAGATTCAATAAAACGTTTACAAAATAACATGACAAATTAGGCATACAACAAGTATAAAAAAATCACATAGGAATATAGGATTCCAAAAGCCACTAGAATGCGTTATAGCCACGGGAGTGTGTTGCTTATACAAACATGAGCTGAGCAAACCGATATTGTCTTCATTAAGCCGTGGATGCGCTGGTAGTAGCATCGCTAGTTAACACGAAATGGTTATATCTACTATCACGAAATGGTTGACATGCATGTGATTTAAGGCTTGACCAACTGCAATGGACGAGAAGCCATGTGAATGTATCATAAGAAATATCCTGATAGAAAGGTGCCTTGCCACTCTGTATCGCAGACTGGGCGAAACGGGCTCGTTCGACGTGCAAGAGCCGGATGATGGTTGCCAACAAACAACTCAAAGAGTTTTTTCAGAAACGAACTGGATCCTAATCCTTCAACAAGTACATGAGTTGTATCCCGAGACTGGAATATCCCCAACCTTCCGTCTTGCCCATTTTACACGACGAAGGACTGCATTCTTCTCATTTACATCACATCCAGGCATTAGAACCCGAAGAGTACAACATGCGCATGGAGTTTGCGCGTTGCTTTTTGCAAGAAGTGGTGCAGATAGAAACTTCATAGCAAGATTTCTCTTTACTGATGAGGGCACATTCTCACTAAAGGATGTAATGAACGTTCATGACTTGTATACTTGGGCGGATGAAAACTCACATGCCACACGTACGCACGCCTTCCAACGCAAATTTACCCTTAACGTGAGGCCTAGCATTGTAGGAGACTGTTTTCTTGGTCCGTACATTCTCCCAGGAAGATTTGATAGTTTCATTTGACTTAAATTCTTGCAAGAGGTTCTTTCCAGACATGCTGAATGATGTTACTTTCCATACAGGCTGAATGATGTTCCTTTCCAGACATGCTGAATGATGTTCCTTTCCAGGCATGCTGAATGATGTTCGTCGACGCATTCGAACTCAACAAGACGGAGCTCCTACCCATTTGAGTAGATAAGTCAGAACACGTCCGCAGGCCACTTTGAGTGCTGGATTGCTCGCTGTGAACCAATAATATGTCCACTACGGTCACCAGATCAGTCTGCAATTCGTTTTTTCTTCTGTGGTTTCGGTTTTTTAAAAGGGCTTGTATATGAAACACCTGTTTCATCGCCGAAAGACTTAGTAGGAAGAATTGTTGTGGCAGCAGGATGTGTTCAAGATACATCTGGTATCTTTGAGAAAGTGCGCTGTTCAATGCAGCGTCATTGTCATGTGTATCTTGATGCATTTGGAAAAAACTTTGAGCCTCATCTGCAGTGGTCATACATTTGTAGCCTCTGACTACAAATGTGCGACACAATGTATTTCGTACATTTGTACATTTGTGAACAAATGTACGAAATATTATATAAATAAATGATTTCGTATGGTTTTGCTTCTTGTCGTTCAATTACATATTATTTGGAACGCCTTATAGTGGCATTTAAGACCCGACATTGCTATGGAATTGTTTATCTTTGTGACATGCCCGATTTGCCATGTCATTTTGCAAAATGTATTTTGAATCATCCTGTGTACTGAAAGCGGTAATGCAGTTTACAGAACAAATTTCTTAGAACTGTCTTTTTCGATGGGCGTGTTGCATAAGTTTGTTCTTCAATATCATAGGACTTTTATATCTTCCATCAAAATGGGTTTTAATTAGAATTGTGTTAATTAATTGTTAGAATTAGCTACTAAATAACACAGTTCTTTGCAATTTTTATTTTATTTTTGTAAGTGTGTGTACCGCTTACAGGTTGATCCAATTTATAAAATACTGTTAGATGCAAATAATTTAATTATTAATATTAAGTTGTTCCGCAACGGTTCACAAAATTGCATATTTTGTAATAGTTTTTCTGCAGTTTTAAAAAATATTGATTTAGCTTGTTGCGTCTAATTTGATTCATTGTTTATTTAGTTAATTGTTTCAGAATTGCTGTTATGTACTATTTACGTTTTGTACAGTATTTTTTTCAGTAACTTCGTAGCAAATTTAATCTTGATGATTTATTAAGAAGATTGAAAGAAATTTTATATTTTATTATATTTCATTCTTTGTTTGTATTATTTAAAAACTTTTATAGCCTTAAATTATTTTAATAAATTTAGGCTTTACTTAAGATTTATAATCATCCAGATATAATTCAGAACGCGGCTCTCTTGAAAAGCCTTAGCTGCTCCTTGAAAACGACCAAAGAAATTTCAACAATTTATTTTATTGTATTATTTTATTACATTATTTTTATTGTGTGATATCAATGTATTGTTTTCTTTTTGTTCGAATCATGTGTATTTTCATGCTGTTAAGCTGTCTTAATTGTTTAAGGTCTTTAATTATATATGTGTTACGTCTTAATTATATTCTCCATTGACATTATGGAACTGATGCTTTATTGAAATTGAATATTCCTTCAGTGTGTATTTGGCCATGGCATTTGCATCCGAGAAGGTGACATTTACGTTACTTAAAGCCTCTTTTGCCAGTGTAGCTCGTTTAAACGAAAGTGGATCCAGTTGGTGATCTTAGAACTTCTAGCCATGATTGCCTGTAGAGCCTGTAGTTCAATCCATGATTTCCTGTAAAACTACGTTTGTGTCACAGAAGACAAAGAGTCCTTTTGCTTGCTCAGAAATGGGAAGGGCTCTAAACATTCCAAGTGCCTCCTCTATGCCAGAAGCTCACAAGTGAAGTTAGAGACAGGACTACAGCGCCAGTTAAGTAGTACCTCCTAGGGTAATAACAAACACTTCAGAACCTCCATTAGTGATTGTCTCATCAGATGTGTATAAGAATATACAAAGCCCTCTTTTGGATACTGTTCAACGGTCCTGATCCCTTTCGTTTTTTAATGATGCCAATCAATTTCTTTTTATTGCCTAGCTCTAGTCAATTGAGTACTATGTTAGAGTTCATACGAAGGAAATGTTGGCTCTTGTAAGATAGAAAATTTGTTTTCTAATTTCTGACTAAATACATTTTTTCTAACATATAGTTTTCTATGTTTTCTTACGTAATTGTCTCGTAGATTTAAACCATTATCGCAATAAACAATGCGTTATTGCATATCCTTCTCCCAGATCTCTGCCACTTGTGATGATAACCATCTATTCAATATAATTTTTTCCTTCTCCATCACTTTGCGAACCTTTCAAGAAGGATCTTCATCATTTTCACACTTCAGTGCCCCTCATTGTGTTGTCTACATCACACGTCTGGCGATGAATATCCGCATCTGTCATGTTTCTTGCTATTACGAACTAGATGGCTGATCATATTTCACAGTCCGTGGGTCTCTGGGTTCTTTTGAGCGTTTAAATCTCACTCTACGAAGCATATAGACTCACAACGTGAATGCAAGCGGCTTCAGATCTTCGCAAGGTTCAGGAGTCAGGCCTTGCACACTTATTTTAAAACACTTTCGAATTTTTAAGTGATGCTCACAAACGTACCTTACATAAAAAATAATTTACCTTAATTAAATAGTTTCTTTAATCATATTCAAAAAATGAAAATATTCATATTATGGGATATTCTTATAGTTAGCTAAAACAAATAAAAGAAATAAATGCATATAGAAACAACTACTTAAATAAAGTGACACAAATAAATAAGAAAAAGCATAGTTTTCTGGATTTATATACCACCTACATCCGTCGTCAGGTATACCTTTATGAGGCTCGACCTTTTCTTCCCAATGCATTCAAAAATCTGAACCAATAACGAATTCGCTCGTGCGAATTAATTTGTTTGTTTTGCAAGAAAATCGCATAATTTATTTCTTGAAGTGCTCTGAACTTCGTATGATTCCTTCTTGACGATAGCAAATAATCGAAGGCTTATAGGCTTCGAGGCTTATAATCTGTTTTTAGAAGAAGTTGTAAAAATACTTCATAGCATTTCAGTTATGAAAAGAAAAAGACAGATTCTGGTTTATTTCATTATGGAAAACCACAGAAGGGCTATCTGCCTAAGAAAGAAATACCTTTGTGGAGGTCTTACTAAGGAAAACTGGCTCGTGTATACATTGGGAAAACCATCAAAACACGCATGCAACTAGCCTGTTCTTCTGGAATTGAGCCTCATGTCGAACTACTAGTGTTCAGCTACTTTACTGATCGGCTGTTGTGGAGCAGGAGAAAGTGGTAGTTAGATAGTTAGAAGTTCAATCTCAGCGAATCTGATTCCGGACAAAATGACAATGAACTGTGACTTGAAGCCTCATACAAGCCAAATCTCATTTAAAATCAATGTCGAAAGAATGATGAATTTTGCCAGTTTAGTCCAAATGCTTACTTTAGTCAACGCTTACTTTTCGCCTTAATATCACTGCTCGAGTAAAAACGTCGAAATGTTGTTATTAAATTCTTTCGCAAACGATATCCTATTAGAATAGCATATCATATCATGCTTGATCTCATATTAATCCTTGTTGTTTTAAATATACAATTTCCTTTAATTTTTATGAACGAGTATTTTATCCCCCATGTTCACTTAAATAAAATAGTGATTAACCATATATTCGAACTTAAGGATGTTTTGATATGAATGCATATATTGCGAAGAGTGCCACTAATTAAAAAAAATATATATATGCTTCCCACTTCCAATTTTTCCAATGTATTAAAATATATAAAAAAAGTGAAAAAACATAATTTATAGGCTGATTATGCGATTTTTATGCAAGTAGCACTTTTTTATGCAAGTCTCGGTAGTGGACATTTAAAAAATGATATAATAAATAAAACAAATTTACAAACTAGGGTTTTATTTTTAGTAAACATTTTTAAAGGTTCAGACAGTTAGGTTATGTACAAAATCAAAATGAATTATTTGAAACATTTAATTCTAAACAACTATTAAACAGTTCAGTACTTAATTGAGTATGTAGGCCTCCCCCTCCCCATATTTGGATAAGTTCTTGAAGATGCTACCGAATTAGGTGTTTTAGGTGCGCATCAAATAATTTTGGACGATATTTTGATTTTATTTTGTCCATAGTGGAAAACATTTGTTCACAAACATATTTTGATCCAAACCTGCACCGATAGTGTGGTGGAATGTCGCTATATAATGAAATAAATCTAAATTATCCATAGAGGTATATTTTTTCTGATTTGTTTATGTGCGTGTCTATCGACAAATTTCATACAGATGATATTATTATTATTTCAAACCATTTAATTTTTCAATGAGTCTTCGCGTGTTACTGTTAAAACTTCCCCGTGCCACACTAGGCATGCGTGCAACGGGTTGGCCACCCTTGTATCACGTGGTATTTTTTTTTCCTAATTGAGTTATTCACTGTAATTATTAGGGAAATTAAATTCTGATTGATAAATGAAAACCTTTTGATGGGCTTACACTTATATTTTTACTTATATTACTTATATTAATACTTATATTTTTTATATAGATAAGCGCTTTTTAATGCTTTTCTGTATCAAATATTGCGCATCATTCTACATTAATAAAATATTATTCTGTAAAGTATTATTATGAATCAGTAATTTAACACTGATTCCTTAATAAAACGTCAGTAGTTTGGAAATTTTAGCTTCCATTTAGTTATCACTTGGCGTAGAACCCAGGTGTCTTGTGCAAATATTTTTCTTCCGTTCTGTCGATCAGCTTATTATCAGTTCAAGGCCTCTGATAAAGAAAGCTCCGTCATTTATCCTGTATCATTTTATACACTGGTAAATTTGTGAATGATATTTCAGGAGTTATCGTTTTTAGTGCAACAAGTTTATCTTCTTTCCTAATTCTCTTATCTAAATTAATACAAGAAATCTAGCGTAAAAATATAAGAATATCAACCATATGAGTATCTGATATATTCTTCTTTGTAGATATAATGCGAAAGGATAGGGAAATGAAATTGAGATATCACATAGACCTCCAGCGTATCAAATCAAAATAAATACTTTTTGAAAGAACTACTTTTTACTGTAGTCAGCTAGGAATCACGCGCTCCATGTGTGGAAACGTGTAATTAAATTGAGTAGGCCTGAAGAGATTAATTGCAGCTGTAACACTACCTCAGTTTTCTGGAGTGTGAGGGGACTTACAGATGCAGATCTTCCCGTTAACAAATTCCGTAAAGGAACGTTCACATTTTAGTCACCAACGGTCACATTTTAGTGTAAGCACTGTTCAATTGTTAGGCAATTAGACTTAACTAGTGACGGACATCGATGCGTAATGTTAACTTTTCATTTTTATATTAAGGGAACATAAGAACCTACCATTTCTAACAAGGCAGGTAGTAAGTAGATCCTTTCAGCTATGCACAAATTTACTTTCTATCATTGGCAATGGCTTAGACTCTGTGCAACAGATATGAACGAAGCTAATTATCTTGCGAGCCTTATGCTTATGACAACCGTGATGTTTCATACCTCGTATGAATACACGATAATAAAGTGTGGCAGAAACAGAAATTTCGTATACTTTAAAAATCTTGGAAGATGTTTACTACTCTTTTGGTCTTGCAACCTTTTGGAAGACTAAAAAACTCCAAATCCCATAAGAACTTTCTGTTATTATGATACTAAATTGACCCTGCACTTTACATGTGGACTCTTTATCTTCTAATATATAGGCTTAGTTGTCTGAACACAACTACTCAGACAAGGTCCACGCGTATGCACTTTAATAAAGATCTTAGGAAGAACATCCACAGTTGCTTGAAGCCCAGCTGCTTAAGCTTATAATACTTAGAAACACTCCATGAAAAGGAACTGCGGACCCATAGTGCCTCTAAAAAGACGCACATATGGAAGAAGAATCTCGTTACAATAACGGGTCCCGTTGACTGAACCTGCGTCGAAGATGTGAAGGTCTGTACGATTACAAAGCATGATGCCTCCCCAAACGAGAACACCGCCACCTCCATACCTGTCCCTTTCAATGATGTTCGAGGGATGATTGCGGCTTCCCCGCTCTCTCCAGATGAGTATGCGATGAGAATCGCTACTCAGACGGAATCTGCTCTCATCTGTAAAGAGTACTCGTCCCCATTCATTGTCTCTCCAATTCCGGTGTTCCCGGCACCACAGAGAACGCCTTCTCCGATGGGCAGGCGTTAGAGGTACACACCGTACAGGGCGTCGTGCAAACACCCCACCACCGTGCAGTCTTCTGGCCACGGTAAAACGCGATATCGGTCGTCCAGTCGCCTGTGTCGTATGTCTAGCGATTTCTCTCGCTGTCTGCCGCCTGTTTCTTCTGGCCTGTAAGGCAATATACCGGTCATCTGCGGGTGTGGTTCCTCGTGGACGACCACTACTAAACCCCCCGGATAGCTGTTCCTGTAGTTTTAAATTGTCTCCAAATTCGTGAAACGATGCTGTGAGCAATTCCGAACTCTGCAGCCACACTTGTCACACTGCGGCCTTCCTCCAACTTCCCAATGATTCTACCTCGGGTAAAAGCATCCAGATGTCGTCTAACAGATTGATTATTCACCATTTCTCGCTGAGGCAGCAACTCGATGTGATTTTAACTGCTATACGGCGTGCAATCCCTTTGCCAGAAATACTGATCATACACCGACAACATGCTTTATACTACTCAGACACTCCCCCATTACGTCTAGCTTCATATCTGCGCGTGTGCTACCGTACACCACCTTATTTAATCTCCTGATTGGTCTTTCTGTCCGCTCTGCCTCTTCGTTCAGCTGATATGCTAATTTTTCGACTTCGTCCTTAATTTTTGCACACCAGTGTATAATAAAAAGACTAAAATTCAAAGGCTTAAAGCATTTCCTACGTATGTGGATATTTGTGATGAGAATCATCAACATATCCGGCTAACTAGGGGAATAGCGGTAGTTCGATTCCCGGCTAAGATTTAATTAATCCTTTTTGCTCCGGGAAATCAGCTGGATTTGGCTAGCTAAATCTCATATATTTTCATCAGATGGTCTTTAAAACTTTCAGGTGGCGAATGTAATGAAGAAAGACGTTCTTCCTGTACTTGCAGAGGGCCCACCAGCGACTGGGAGGTAAAGTCGTTGATCACTGGTAGTTTGGTCGAGCTTTCGAATTCTGGCGAACGGGCTAGCTGCATGGACGCTTTCCTGGTTTACCTAAAGCGTAATATGCAAATGGGCCAATTTCCCATAGAACGTCCACTACTAAGGCATCCCTTCTCATAAACAGAGAGCCCTCTAGTTCTCTGTCGTAATAGAACACACCAGATCAAACCAAAAGGGCAGAATACGGTTTGTTTCTTTAATGAAAAGGACTGTTGTGGCAATTTGTTGTAGTATTAAATTAGATAATCTCTTTGATTGTATTAATAACACAGGCTTTCGTGAGAGATTTTGGTTAATTTACTAAATATAAAACTTCCGGGTTTTCTTTTCAATCTAAAATATTTCGCAGTTCGTAAGGCATTTTGGTGCACATGGTAATATTTTAGTAATGATGTTTTGGCTTTCTACCTATTATACACGGAAAGGTTTACCAGGAAATTCTGGAATTCTTTCCTTTAATAAACTGTTCGGTAAAAACAGTCGTAGATTAATGCTAAATATTGGAACATAGCAAAAGAATATGTTGAAAAAAATTGCTTTTCTCTGTAAATTACTAAAATTATTAATCTGTTCATGTAAATGATTAAACTTTATTTCTGAATACAGTATAACTCCCTTACAACGAGCTCCGATTTAACGAGAACCCGAACGAGGAAAACGAAAATACTTAGTTGGTACAATGTTAAATCTATGGAAACAGAATTCTCTTTTAAAGAGCAAACCGCTTATATAGCGAGCAACAGTTTTTTGATTCACAAAATTTCTATTAACTTCCACCTCTGCAGCTCAGCTAATTCTTTCTTGGGAAATTTCGTGAACACTATGAAGTCAACTGAAAGTTAGCGATGAGCCATAAAGTCTACGAACATGTGTATGCATGTATGTATCTCGCTTAACTCAAAAACGAGTAGACTCAAAACGTTGAAATTTTGTATATAGGACTGCTAAAACATGTAGATGTGCACCTCCTATTTGGTTGCAATCGCCCGCAAACCAAAGGTATACATTAAATATATATATATAATTAAAAAGCTAGGTAGTATTTACTATATTTTATATATATAGTAAGTACTATATATTATATATATATATATATAGTACTTACTACCTAATATATATATATATATATATATATATATATATTCACTCTATTACTCGGCTCAGTGAGCTTAGTTTCTTTATTTTTATATGTTTGTAAATTGCGCATTTTTTACTTTCAAAATTATTGAATTATGTTGTTCTTATCTTCCGGTTAAGACTTTAGTTAAACTGCATGCAATAATTGTGGAATTATGAACAATTTAAAATTTGTTTAATTGCGGCTAGACCTAATTTTTATTTACTATAGTAGCCATATTTTTTTACATTTGAAACTTAACAGAATAGTGGATTTGTTGCCGATCTAGAGAAAGTAAGCTTCGCAACAAAGTAACGTCTTCTTTTATTATTGTAAATTAAATTATGCCTAATTCATTCTGGATTTATCATATAAGTTATTAGCTTTTTTTGCGTACAAACTGTAATTTTGATTGTAAAAAGCTGTCTTTTAATTGTTTTAACTGTACTTTGTGTTTTATATTTTTCTATATCTTCCAATTTTTAATGAAAATATTTTGAATTTTTTTTATTATTTTACCTTGCCGCGAAGTGAGAACTGAATTAATTAGTAGCGCATGCGCTTTAGGTAAGCGGCGCTGAATCGTCTGTGAAAAACTGTTTCTTTTTTATTCGTTTAATTTCTTTTAATCGTTTTAGATTTATTGTAGTATTTGAATAATACTTATGGTAATTCTTCAAATGATATAAATTTTGTGCACTCTGAGTTTTAAAATGAAGGAGATGTAACGCTGTTAAGGACACCTAGCGCCGAAGTGTCGCTGTGGTAAATAAATATAGTGAACTTTAAAAAGTGCATTTATTCTATTGTAGTTTATGCGCTATCGACGAAGAAGATTTAATTCAAAATTTGTTAACTGTTAATTTAATATGTGTAAATGAGATGCAGGAAAATTGCGTATATAAAATTGCGTATTAATATTCCGTTCATGGAAGGCACGTGGTGCACACATCAGATTTTTCATTTTGGGGAATGATCAGGATTGAAATTTCGCCAGTAAATTCTACGAATGTTATCCAGCCTATGTACCAAGGGACCATTAGATGTTTTAAATCAAACTTTCGTAAACATTTGATTTTGATGCTTCTCGACAGAAGAGAAAAAATATAAATAACCTCAAATGCTGATGTAAACGTACTCCACGCGATATGTTTTATGAACGATGTGCGAGAAAATGTTGCTTCAACATGCATTACCAATTGCTTCCACTAAACATTTCTCAAGAGGGGCAAATCACTGACGAGGAAAAAGACGTAGACGGTCTTGGAAAATTTGGAAATGAGTGGACAAGAATTTGAAAATTATGTATCTGTTGATGCCGATTTTAATACTTTCGAGATACCAACACCCGAGGATATTGCAGCCTAAATTCAAGCAGATGGAAAAGGTAATAAAAGGGACGATGATTACGACGAACGTGAAGAATTTCAAGCTGAACTGCTTCCAACATACTCAACGGCTTTTGAGTGCACAGAAAAACTTCAAATTTTATCCAAAACAAATGACGATGTTTTTCCGGCTATGAATATTTTCCGAAAAACAGTGACACAGGAAAGAGACAATAAAATACTAATTCAGAAGTCAAACAACAAAAATCAACGTGTGTTAGAAAAAAGGAAACACAGAAGTCTTTTGTTGCTCAACATTGTTGGTCGAAAATCACATTTTCAATTTTTCTGCTGCCAAAATTATTCAAAAAACCAACTTCCATTGGAGAAGTGGATTTTCTAGAGGCTTTTCACATTAAAAAAAAATCTTTCTGTTCTAGTTAACGATCCTAATTCCAATCCATCTTTGCCTTCGGCCTTTAAAGAAATTATGTTTCAATTCTGTTTTCATCAACAGATGGCGCCATTTGCTTATTCTTGTCCAGGCTTCCTTATCTTATCTAATCATTATTTCCTATCTTGTTCATTTGTGGTTTTGCAGCTGAGGATGGTGGTTCGGTAAAACCATCGAAACTAGTCCTGTGAAAATTTTGAAAATATAACGCTGATTTTTGTTGTTTGACTTCTGAATTAGTATTTGTTCGGCATGTTATTGTGTCTTAATTAGACAATAAAATAGTTCGAAACAAATTAACCAACTTCTTTTGCACTGTACAGAATTAAAAAATAAATAAAATATATATGACATAATAAGCATGTGTGAAATTTTATGATTTTTTCACGAACCGGTTTCTTACGAGCACTGGGTTATAACGTGCAAATATCGCGGGTCTTTCACATTCGTTATAACCGAGTTCTTCTGTATATCATTTAATTCCTTAATAATCATTGAGTCTTACCCATTACAACTGTACAGAGCAATTATGTAAGTAAAATAAATTTTCGCGCAAACATTTAAATCAGTATCAGGTAATTGAGCATATTATAAAAGCTAACCTATTATCTCAGTTGATATGGTTTTATTTAATGTCGTATTATAAGCATAACATCTTACAGTTTGATCTGAACGAGAACCAAATTAGGAAATATTCATTTCTTGTACCTGTTTATTTACTAAGAATTGTGTGAAATGAATGCTTAATTCATTATATGGATATAATCTATTAAGGATATAAAAAGTCATATAAAATTCAAGCATGTATTATGAAATAAATGAAAATAATTTGATACCATGCAAAACAATTGTAGCTAAAATGTGCTGCATGTTTTGAAATATGGTATTATATGATGCATATATAATAGTGTGGTCTGCGGTGATGATTAAACCAAATATTAATTCACATTTATGTGATTTCTGTGCAGATATATGTGGCCAGAATAAGTGTCTAGCAGGAGAATGTGAAATAACAGGTGATCATTATCGCTGTAGGTAAGATATTTTTTACGTATATTTTCTCTCGCTTTTTAATATCTAATTATGTATCTTAAAAAACAGACATAAAATCTCTAGTACGAAAATGGCAATAATGTATATACACAGAAAAAAAATATTCTTTTGTAAATGTCCTGTTTCATTTTGTTAATGCCTAATTTTTGGATTTATATTCCGTTAAAAATGGACATAAAGACTTTAATAAGGAAAATGACAGTGATGTAGACATGCAAACTAAAAATGCGCTTACGTAATTTTTAGCCAAAAAGGGATGTTTGTCCCGAATGGGATATAAATCTAGAAATAGCATTTTACTTGGAATCACTAAAAACGGCGTTATGAAGTTTCAGATTCTTGCTACCAAATATTATCGTCCTCTATTATATTAAAAAAAAACTTGTTCATGCCTTGATCATGGCTAAAGGCATGATCAAGGCATGATCATGACTATGGATCATGGCGTTATGCATGAGATTAGTTGTTGTTATTGTTACTAATCTTCATGTCTAGGAATATACTAGACGAGATCCACAAGTTGATTGACCTTCAGAAAATCGAAAACAAGCTTAGGAGACTTGTAAAGGTCCTCAAGAGGCAACTCCAGGCACTCAAGGATACGTGCCGGTGCATTTGGACATTTTGAACAAATTGGGTGCATCTTGAGACCTCTCTCAAAAGTAAGTCCTTTCAGGTGTCCGCTGAAGAATATTGTCTGGACAACAACATTTGGCAATCAATAGTAAGAGATCTTCCAGGGCAATCAGCTTGATACCAGGGATGATTAGGGGGAACGAGCCAAATTTGCCTGTCTGCATGTCTTCGAATGGAATACAGTTCAAGATATGTCAATGACCTGGTAACCGGTAATGGTTCTTCAGAGCCCTCCTTCGCCAGAATGTCTGCCATTTCATTTCCCCATATGTCAACATGGGAAGGAATCCACTGAAGGTGCATTTTTTCACAGAGTAACGAGACCTGCTTAAGCTTGCTAAGAATTGCAATTCCGGCCGTATCACCAACTCTTCGCCAGTTTGAAAGATGGCGCTACTATTGTCAGACAAAAACCATACTGCCTTAAGATCTGTAAAGGACGAAACAGCGTTTAGTCCCTCTTCGATGGCTATAAGCTCACTCTTAAAAACCGAACTGAAGTCAGAATTTCTTTTCTTTATTTTAACAATATTTCCATTTGTGAGTTTAATGACAACTCCACTACCGGAACGAGAGTCCTCGCTGTTACTCCTATCAGTATAAATAAGGGTAGCTTCAGCGGGAATTGCGTGTATAGTTTCTAAGGTAGATTGTCGTAAAGGGCCGGAGTATCATTTTTCTTGGAAACTTGAGACAAAAGTTCCGTATGAAACTCGACCCTAGGGAGTCCCTTAGACGGATCTAAACATTGTTTTAAGGAATGCTGCTCAACATTACGCTCAATTATACCAGCATACTCACTTTGACTACGTGGGCTATTTTTCATAAGTCTTTGGTTATTACTCATGTACTGCAAGAATTCTGAAGTCATTTTTTTTGGGGGGGAGCCATAACTGAAAGTTTATTATAACATTTTGCATGGCCAGCATTTTTTCTTAGGCTAAGGGGTTGAAGGTCTGTTTCATACAAAGCAATTTTATTCGGGCAACTGTTGCGTAAGCCAGTTATAATACGAGAAGCACTAAGTTGGACTCCTTCCAATATCTGGAGGTTGGTAGAAGAGGCACAACAGAAAACGGGGATGAGATTAGTGTATCTCGCAAGAAAATCATATTTCTTTGTAGCCATAAATCATAAAATATAGGTGATCCTCGCAAATTACTTAATAATATTGATATGCAGCATTTTATGCGGTATTTACAATGCTTCGCTAAATAATGTTATTCCCCCAGTGGCTTGTAATTGCTTATTCAGCACTGGCCACTCCTAAAGCTGAAAGCAGAGGTCATTTTACTGTGGAGGTACCTAATAGGCAGTCTCCGTTGCCTCCTCTTGAAGGGATGAACAGTTGCAACCACGCCTTTTCCCGGATTCTATCCCGGACTCTTTGGTATCCCAATAGGCTATCTTAACAACTGCACCGTCTGGACTGCACTAAATAATGTTATGTGAAGATGAAAATAAGGAGTTGGTAAGAAATTAATTTTCATCTGCGTATAAAGAATATAAGCAATTTTCTTTGACTGAACGGTGCCTGTCGTGATACTACTCTAAGATAAGCTCATATAAGCATAATATTAATTTTCAGACATGGATTACAGACCCACAAAGGTTCCTAAAATCGAAAAAAAATCTGTGCTGTCCTCTGAAAAGCACCATGCAAAACTAAACTCCGAGGGTAAAAGCATCCGAAAATATTTACGAAGGTAAGAGGAAATAAACGTAATAAACAGTAAGGTAATTTACTGAATCTCCGGTGAAGATTCAACAAAATTCAAATTGATTTTCAGCTCCTTATAAAGAGGACAGAATTCCGAGAATATCCTGTATGCTAAATGGCAAACCGCACATTCAGTTGAACAATGTTAACGAATTTCGCTTATTGCGCATGCTCAGTGGTGTACCGTTGGCTTGAGAGAAAATACTGGCGACTAAGCGTAAGCAACTCTACACAAGCCTGTTCATGTAGGTCTTAACGACTGTTTACAATTGTAATAATACGAAATATTGTATGTGCTTATTGCATTTGCTTCTGTGCCATTTTACTTTGATTATTTTGGTCACAAACATTATATTTAATACCAGTCATAATAATTTCTCTGACTTTAATTCAGTAATTTAAACTAGATTTAATTTTTAATTTGTTAAAGTACATACGAATGGAACGTATGGTAAATACTCGATTGCTTTTGTTTCTCAGAAGTATATTCAATAAACATTTAGCTAATATATATTGGAATGTTTCCTTCTTTGTAAGTGTTTCCTTCTTTTTTTGGGCCCACCAGCGGCCGAGCGGTAAAGACGCTGAACACTGGTAGTTCGGTCTGAGGTTCGAATCCCGCGAACGGGCTAGCTGCATGGACGTTTTCGTGTTTTTCCCCATGTGTAACGTGTATACGAGCCAGTTTCCCTTAGAAAGTCCTCCACGAAAGGCATTCCTCCCTTTAGGCAGATAGCCCTCGTGTGCTTTGCCATAATTAAATACACCAACACCTTCTTTTTTTGTCTACTCCTTCTTAAACGAAAATTTGCGTAGTTTAACAATCGATATTTACACTCCAAGTAATGAAGCAATTTACAACCTAACAAGTTTTAAAACCTCGAACTGTGTACACCCAATAACACAATATCAACCATAACAATCGATATTTACACTCCAAGTAATGAAGCAATTTACAACCTAACAAGTTTTAAAATGTGTACACCCAAATAACACAATATCAACCATATACCATATTTATCGTCTTTTAAAATTGTGCCAAAGTAGTAATTGCGCCAAATTCTCTTCTGGGCATGCGCAGTAAGCGAAATTCGTTTAACATTCATCAACTCAATGTGCGTTTTGCCATTGCGCATCCTGTATCGACTTCAAAAAAATAAATAAATAAATAAAAGAGAATAAAGTTTCAAGAGATTTCGAAAAGTTTGCCAGCTTTATAATTATTGTCAAAGATCGCTTGATCACGAACAACACTATCTTCAGTTTTGTTAAAATAGTCCGTATACTAAAATTTCCAATAAGAGTGCAATTTAATTCCCTAATATATGATCAAATTATCGTACAATAAACGTGTAGAAAAAACTGCTTACAATTATTTATCATAGTTTATAAGATTATATGTTGTAGATTTGGCTAGGGAAAGACATTCGAATAGAGAAATAATCTTAAATTAACTCGGCAAAGAGACATAAATATGAATAAATGTTTCTGATGCATAAGTTGCTCAGATATGTTGTCTGAGCTCAGATCGAAGCCGTGCTTGTTTGGCTTTGCAAGTCTCCTTTTCGTTCGACACTAAAATGGTTCCTTGTTGAAAACACATGCTGCATTTATTTCTCTTTGTCTCGTTAAATGTTTCATAAGGTTATTCTACATTTCTTAGGTGCCAAGATGGTTATGCGGGAACATACTGTGAAGTTGAACTTGACATCTATCCTAGTAAGTTCTTTTAAATTAATTCTACCCCTCTTTCCTTTTAAAAAGTAACTTTATGTATTATTAATAATATAACTTTATTATTAACATAACATGTATTATTAATAAGATTAACTTTTTACAATGTTATATCTATAATCACAGATAGTGTATATTTTATAATTCTCCACTGAATACGAGAAATTAGTAGTGAAAGCTTTCGGCTAGCATACGAAAACTATTTCAGCAATTAAGTATAGTACTGAACACAGTAAATGTAGATCTCATTTTCGCAAGGCTTGCCAAAAGCTATGCATCCTTTTCGTTTAATCAGCTTGCTTAGATTCATCGCTTTGTACATCAGGCAATGGGCCCACCAATGGCCGAGCGGTAAAGTCGCTGAAGACTGGTAGTTCGGTCTGTAGTTGAAATCCTGCGATCCCCATGTGTAACATGCATATGAGCCAGTTTCCCTTAGAAAGTCCTCCATGAAGGCATTTCTCCCCTTAGGTAGATAGCCCCGCAGGATTTGCAGTAATCACATAAACCATACTAAAGCAAACCACACGAAAGAAATTTATAATTTTATAATGGGTTTGAAGCTGACAGATGGACGTTAGAACGCACTGAACGAGATTACCATAAAAATTACGTTTTACCGTACTCAGTCTGAACCCACGGCCGGAGACATTTTTCGAAGTATGCAGGGAATGTTGGCGCTCCGAAATCAACACAAATAACTGCGCACTGACTGGTTTCAAAAGGGTTTTATTTTTTTATGTCCAGCTGTCCGTATTCTTAATCATAAGCCATCATCGTAATCACTTAGCATGCTGTCTCAGCAGAGCTCCATGGCTAAAGAATGGAACAAAAATTATTCAAGGAATAATCGTCCTCCTGTCTCACCAATAATAACCATCCTTGGAAAGTCTGAACGTGACGTAACCTTCGGATGAATTCACTTTATCTTACCTTATATATCTGGCTTTAGGCAGCATTTAGTGGCAACTGCTACTTTAATTGCCGAACATTAAAATTGCCCATAGGGCTTGGATGACACAATTACGTGGAGATAACCTCCCCGCCTAAAAAGGCAAAACCGTAAATCAAGTGCATAAGCACATACGTTGGAAAACTTTTTAAAAGCATCTGATCGTAGAAATTACATCACTGGCCGCCGTTCGATCTGTGAAGATCCTTCGTAGAGTGAAAGGAGATGATTCGTCGGAGCCAGTCACGTGGGTGGTCACCCACCCAAGTACTGACCCCGAGAGCGTAATGGCAGACCGCACATTGAGTTGAACAATGTTAAGCAAATTTCGCTTAGTGCGCATGCTTGATGGTGTACCTTTGGCGCGGGGAGAAATACTGGCGACTAAGCAACCCTACGCTAGCTTATTCGTGATCACCATGGCTGTCGAGTGTGTTCGAGTGATGTTTACAATTGTAATGTTGTGGAACTTTGCTTATTAGTTATTTTAACGTCCATACCGATTGCACTTGCTTATTTTTCTAATATATATTTCATTGTAATTTGTCAATAACAGTGCATTTAATATTTGTTAACATATGTTCGTAATAATTCGTTATTTAAATGTAATTTGTTTACATGTTATAATTCAGTAATTGTAAACTGGAGTATTTCGCTTAGTTTGTTAGCGTATATTGGCGCTTTTATTTTATCATTTCAAAGAATTTAATAACTAGCATTAAGGAATTGTAAAACTTCTTCAGTGTTATTTGCAAGCACTTGTTATATCCCTCAGTGTTTCTTTATGTATGTACGAATGGAACGTAAGGTAAATCCTGAATTGTTTTTATTGCTTAAAAGTATAATGAATAAATTTTCAACTAATATATCCTAAATTTCAGTCTTTTTCTGAACGAAAATTTGTACAGTTCCAAAGGAATGTGCAGAATTTCATAGGTATTATATTTTACATTTTGAATGCAAACACTGCTTCACATTACTTCGCAATAATTTCAGCTTTCTAGTTGTTTGAGCAGTACAGCAAAAAATAGTAATTAATTTACATTTACATTATACTCTACGAAGATTTAAACGCCAGATATGTTTACAATCAGATGGCGGTACATCTACCATATACCGTATTTATCTTCTTTTCAAATCGCGCCAACATAGTAATTACGCCAAATTGTTTTCTGGGCATGCGCAGTATGCGACATTCGTTTAACACTGTTCAACTCAATGTGCGGTCTGCCATTACGCACCCCGAGAGGAACCGCTTGAAAACGAGGAATTCTGAAAGTCTGGTAAAAGGGATCTCTTCACTGTTCGTAAAGCTTGTTCTTCCGTTTCTGTGAATTTCATCAGAGATAGAGCGAATTCACCTGCCATTTTGTAGCATCCTATAGTCCGTCAACACGGAGTCATTGTTAGAGATTCTGTTAACCCTAATAGTCCCTAATCTCTAATACGCATTTATGGGTGCAATAACAGCACGCTAATCTGTTGGTCAATTACTACCACTCGTAGCGGTACAGGGTGCTGGGACGCAGCTTTTTTTGACAGGCTTGTATCTGACAACGTACAGTTTAGTTCAGCGTAAGTGCATTTCAAGGTGGGCAAATGATTATGGGGTCCAGCCAATCTCCCAATGTTTTGCTAATCAAAAATCTGGGAAGCAAATTAGTATAGGCACCTGAATGTCCTCCCAGTGCCACAAAATGAAACAAACCTGGGAATAATACTACATAGTTGATAATACCTCACAGCATTGTTCGTACACTCAATGGATCCATGTCAAATTGGGCTCTGTAACGTATCTCTCAAAACGGAGACTTCACTTTTTACTGAACACCCGATATTTTAGATCACTGCAGCTGAATAATACCCCATAGCATTGTTCGTACATTCAATGGATCGATGTCGCGTTGGGCTCTGTAATGTATCTCTCAAAATGGAGACTTCACTTTTTACTGAACACTTAATATTTTAGATCACTGCAGCTGAATAATACCCCATAGCATTGTTCGTACATTCAATGGATCGATGTCGCGTTGGGCTCTGTAATGTATCTCTCAAAACGGAGACTTCACTTTTTACTGAACACCCGATATTTTAGATCACTGCAGTTGAATAATACCCCATAGCATTGTTCGTACATTCAATGGATCGATGTCGCGTTGGGCTCTGTAATGTATCTCTCAAAACGGAGACTTCACTTTTTACTGAACACCCGATATTTTAGATCACTGCAGCTGAATAATACCCCATAGTTCGTACATTCAATGGATCGATGTCGCGTTGGGCTCTGTAATGTAGCTCTCAAAATGGAGATTCCACTTTTTACTGATCACCCTGTATTTTAGATCACTGCAGCTTTGCCAGCATGTGAAGTAAACAAGTTTGAATACCTATGTATGCGGTTTGTCCTGTTAATATTCTGTCATGATGTGGTATTTCTCTGTCAGGTAGTACATAGGGCTCCTTCCTCCAAGAAAAAAAATTTTTTTCAATTGCAGATTGTGAACAATTACAAATGTAACTCAGTCCATTAATCTATACAAGGCCGGATGTGGTGGTCTCTTTATTACAGAGGCACCTAATAGGTGGGCCACCATCGCCTTTCCTACGAAGGGACGGACAGTTACAACCATGCCATCTCCGAGATTTGAACCCAGACACTTCGGCATCGCAGTTAGCTTCCCTTGACCACTATACCGACTGGGCGGCTCCTCCAAGAAAATTTAACAAACGAAAGTTATTTATATGAAATTTTTAAAAACATTTAAAGAATGCATTTTTTAAGCTCTCAAAATGGAGATTTAATTCATTTTTACTCTTCTCGTTTCAGAAAAGAAATCTTTGGTAGCTGCTTTCTCAATTCTTGCTACAATCATCATTGTGTTGCTGATTACAACGGTTTTCTTTGCTCGGAAAATTCGGGTTCCATAAGCCGACAATTTAAACTTGTCATGTCAAAATTCAGACAGAAATGCGAATTATCTTTGAGTCATGTTTCCCTGACTACTTGAATCCTTTTAAATCAGAACTGAACCTGTATAATATGGATCTCAACTGGAAAATAAACAAGGTTATCAGAAGACATGAAAGCAAATTTTTATGACTTAAAATCTCCAAGCATTCAACACTAACCATGAGCATTAATATAGCAGCCAATTTGATGTACATTTTAATTTTTAGATTCTTGAATTAATTAAGATATGTATAATATTAACTTCAACAGAAATCTTTTGGCAAACCTTTGTAAGATGGGTTGCTGTATGCTAATATCCTTGAAAAAGGAGAAACATTTTATACGAGTAGCACTTTCAGGAAAACACAGCAGGTTGCTTTATTCAAAGAAATAATGACCAGGAAAATATATATAAAGAAACAATAAAATATTAGAAAATAATAGTGATAATTTTTAAAAATAATTTCTTTATTCCAGTATAGATACTTAAGTTAGATTCATTCAAAATGTATGGAATTTTTCGCTGTTTTTCTCTAAATTCGTGGAATTTAAAACTAATAACATTCTCTGGATTCCGAAAATTCGTGGGAAGCCATTTTAAACATTCTCAACTTGGTAGGACTTTAATTAGAAGAGATATTAATTCAAAACTCTTAAAACGCTAATTTCGCTCTTATTTTTCGGGATGGCAACTGTCTCGCACGCTGGAGATAAAATTCTGTGTTATTTCGAGAAGCGTTGCCACTGCTCGCTTTCAAATCGTAAAGGTTGTTAATAAAGAATTTCTAAGTTTTACAAAATATGAAATAAAAATAATATCGCCAAGCGTTAAACATATTATTATTATATGTCATATTCTGACGAAGAAAGAAGAAAGGAAGTGGTAGAAAATTGTTCATTAATGTCAGCATTTTAAATAAACAGCTGCTGGTGGCAACATTTTTTGTTTCGGGTTAGAGTTTTTGACACGATATATTACTGTCACGAAAGTTCTTTTATTAATATTGAGAAAATGTTGTAATATTACATTAAATTTAAATCATGACGTCATAGGTACACGTAATTAACCCGATGTGTAAAATGTTTTTGTTTCCTGGTTTGGCAATAAAAAAATTATTTACTAATTGGTTGTTACATAGAAAGAATAAACTTATTTCATTCATATTAAAATGTTTTTATACATTTTCATTTCAGGTGTATATAAAACTTATACATTTTGCATTGGCCACTTCCCGCTCATCTGGCAAACTTGCCCGCTAGGCAAAGTTTAGAAATTGCTTATTTGATGTTTCTCTTATATATGTTATTGGTAACTCACTATATTAAACTTTCAAATCTGTAGTCTTTTTCATAAGATATTTTTCAAAACTCGGCATTTCTTTTTCCGTTTATAATTTTTTCCTTTTCTTTTCCGTTTACGTAAATACAATACTTGAAGACAAAATACACTATTAGATGAACTATTATTATATTATCTATATATCTGCACCGACACTATAGGTACGCTATTAGATCCTTTTTTATCAGATAGACGTACAACACTCGTTTCATCGGTTTCTCCGAAAATTTTGAAGACAAAGGAATGATGACGTACATGTGTATTATAATCATAATGGATGTGTATTTTTAGTATTAAAATTGGTTATATACTAATTTAGAAAATTTCTCATTTTTATAAACAATATGTTCCAAATCAAAATTTATTACTTTTTATAATAGTGAGGTTATTAAGAGAGTAAAACGCGACACCGTTGACGTGGTGGTAAATTATTATAAAATTTTAAAGTGGTAGAATTGAGCGGTTAATATTATGACTGTAAAAACCTCAAGAAACTCGAGTATAAGACACAAAGTGTGACCTAATGAAAGAAGAAAACTCATATTACTTAAACAGAGCGTGTAAAGTGAGTCGTAAAAAGAACAAACGTTCACATGTGAAGCTATTTTATTGTTTTTAGCGTAAACTACGTTAGCCCAGAAGGGCTATTAATTTCGCTTTGGCATTTTGAGTTGAAAACTTTAAACGTCGGTTCACTTTTCAAATGGTTGCCACCAAATATTAACGCCCTGTGTTATATTTAAAGAAATTAAATAATGAAGAATCGGCATAAACGTATGTATGTTTCTCACATTGTGATAAAACAACGGTACCTAGAGCCATCCAATTTTGAATAACGTAATCTTTCATCTAATATGGGCATCTGGAAGCCCTCATTTGGAATTAGAAATTAATTTTATTACCGATTTCATATTTTGTAACATTTCAACAAATTTTTGATTAACAAACTCAACGATTTCAAAGCCAGTAAAGGCAAAACTGTACCCCCCCCCCAAAAAAAAACTACAGCATGCGATCGGAAATTCTAAGGTATGCTCATTTTAAAATTATTTTGCGATATTGCTGGCGAATAGAATTTTGTGCTTTAAATGCAAAGAACATGATATTTAATAAATAAAGGTAACCAATAAAAGTTTAAAAGAAGCTCCTTTGGGCGTATTGTAAAATCTGAAACAGTTCAGATTTCTTTTTTACTATTATGATTATTCTTGGGTAATATTTAAAGTAAAAGTACACATCAACATTGGCAGGAGCTACAAAGCCTTGACAATGTTGTTGTTGGTTATGTTCATTTGTCTGACGAAGTCAGCCCAAGCCCATGAAACTCCTCATGGCAACCAGTCATAGACGGCCCACCAGCCGCTGAACACTGGTAGTTCGTTCGGGGTTCGAGTCCCGACGAACGTGCTGGTTGCATGGGCGTTTTAGTGGTTTTCAACATGTGTAACGTGGATACGAGCCAGTTTCCCTTAAAAAGACCTCCACGGGTACACCCCTCCCTTCCCGCATAGTGCCGCACGTAATAAGTTAAAAAAAAACCAGTGATAGACTACACCTGCCGTTGGCAACAAGCCTTGAGAACCAACCCATTCAGGTGACAGTGCGATTTAGCACAGCTCCGCCCCCAATTTTGATGGAGAAGGCGGGTCATCGAAGAGGCGGGTCCGAGTGTCTCCCACCCCTCTTTCCTTCCACCAAACCACAGGAGAGGATTTTCGGCTTGCCGCATAATTAGAGTCCCGCCATGCCGCACCGGCACTGTACATTTACAAACAACCACGCCTTCTCCGGGATTCGAACCTGGGGCCTTCGGCACGGCAATCAGCGACGCTAGGCAATATACTGGCTGGGCGGTGTCTTGACTCTACACCATATGAACGAAATACACACATATGAATAATACTCCAACATGCACGCACATCAAGTACTCCGAAATGCACATTCTTCACTAATCCGCTCCAAAAAAGATAAGGAGAAAGGAAGAACTGAGGATATTTACTGAAGAAAACCAGTCAGGTTCATTTTTTTAGATGACAGATGAAGCTCGATGTTGTAAGTACTAAACACATGACTGGTTTCTGCGCGTGCTTCGAAGAGGTGAAGGTGAATTCAAACAATTGTGAAGCCGCACGGCATCTTCCTTTTTCTAACTCGTATACGTAACTTAACCACAAACAGCTTGAAGAGGTAAAAACTTCTCTAAGATGACGCACTTTTGTTCATCTTCCCTATATATTCGTTAAAGTATGCAAGTCGAGTTCTTGCTCACGATAAATTCAGCAACGGCAAAGAAAAAAAAAAAAGAAAAAAAAAATCTGAAATGTTTCAGATTTTAAATTACGTCCAAAGGGGCGTTTTTTAACATTTTGTGTGTTACCTTTCTTTATTAAATATCATGTTCCTCGCACTTAAACCATAAGATCCAGTGCAACAGCAATATCGCAAAATAGTTTTAAAACGAGCATATCTTTAGAATTTCCGATACAGAGACTCACGCGCTGGAGATAAAAATGTTTTTTCTGCACAACGTTGCCATTGCTCGCTTTGAAATCCTTGAGTTTGTTAATCAAAAATTCGTCAAAGTTTTAAAAAATAGGAAATCGATCATGAAACAAATTTCAAATTTCAAATTTGGTCTTCCACATGCTCATATTCGTTGGAGGATTACGTTATTCAAAATTCGATGACTCTATGTACCGTTGTTTTATCACAATACGAGAAATATACATACATTTATGCAGATTTTTCATTATTTAATTTCTTCAAATATAATGCAGGACTCTTAACATTTTGTGGCAACAGTTTGAAAAGTGAACCGACATTTATGAGTCCGACGCAAAATCCCAAAACGAAACTAATAGTCCTTCGGGATTCAAATACATTTGGACTAAAAAAAAAAAAAAAGAACTCGCAAAAAAAATAAAGTAGATCACTTCAACCAGCAGAAAGAAGAAAAATCTATCGGGAAATTTCATCCGCGTGTCTGCCAGTTCGATGACAATACACAAAACGATACAAGTTCCAAAGTAAAAACGTGCTAGCACACCTTTGTCTGATTCAAAACTAGTATTTTTATATACAAAACTGGCGCGTGGGATATATATTTGCGTACAAAATAACATAAAAAAAATCTAAAACACAATTTTCTCTTTTCTTAGTATAATGTTTACTTCCCTAGAATGTTATTAAAACCGAAAGGTTACATGCATTACACTTTCTAAAAACTGCAGTGAACGCTCGCTAATTCGAACTGAAAGGTTTCCAGAAGAGAGTCCGAATTATCCAATGTTAAGAGAAATATAACTTTCAAAGTGTATTACTGAAGAAGAAAAGTCTGTTAACCAGCTAACTATATTTTAACGAAATATTTTCTTGCCTAAGTTCAATACTTCTACACACTTTTCATTTTACGATATCTTTCAGGTGCCCTTTAAATAAACCTGTATACAAGATATCATTTCACTGTTGTTTTTCCCTCATCTCAATGGCAGTTAGATAAAAATTCAGAAACTCTTTCGAGCCAATTTTAATGTCACTTTTCGTGAACGTTATATATGTGAAATGCGTATGCAGACGGCTCGATTATTCGGTTATTATGTATACATTTGATCCCATTAACATATTGTTGCAAATTTTGTGTACAATCAAATAATTCTAGTTACTATTGTTATTCTAGTTACTAAATGTGAAAGTATAGCATTTGTATAATACAACATGAAATACTTTGAAAATTGCAGCTGTGCCGAAAAAAAAAGGTTACAGGTGCAAGTCTATTTACCGTTGAGTAAAATATCTGTCTCGCTAAATTGGCGAGACTTCGCCAAGCTGGCGATAATTTTGGCGACTCATTTTTGCCCACAAATTTGTCGATAAACCGCCAAAATCCACCAAACTTGGCGAACGTTTGGTGATATTTTGGTACGGTCACTGCATACCTGTGATCGGTACTAACTGTCTGCGAGAAGACTAGCTTCCGCCACAATGTCTGGTGGGTGGCGGTCGCTATAGCAAAAGGGTTAGTACATTTCAAAAAGGGGCGAACCAAGGGTTGCTTTACTGTTATTTTGTTTTCGGCGACTGTTGGCCGAGGTGAAAAGAGTTCATCATTCGTCTTCAAGACACCCCTACGGCAAATAGGTTAAGGCTTGTTTCCAAGGCAACAGACAGCTGCAGACTAACTGGTGAGAGCTCTTCTTATGATAGAAAGACTGCACTGTAATCGAATAAGCATAAATTGAACCCTGTGTGTAAATATATTCGGCTCTTGTATGTAACCTTCACCAGATATGCTTTCCAGTAATTTTGAGAAATGGAATGTGCTAGAGATTTCTCGGCTGTCGGGGGAAAACTATATAAGAGCAGTGAGAACATCAATTCTCAGTTTTTAGTTGAGAGCTGATTTCGGTGTATTGAGAGATCTCTAGGCGAGCTTTGCTTTTTGGGTGCATTTTGCATTAAGTTGTGTTTAACGTTATTAATAGCTTGAGTTCGAAACTTCTGCTTGTCCTCTCTTCCAATCAGAGTAGCTGTGCGAATGTTTTTGTGGAAAGTTCCAGAAGTCAATATTGCTTCTTTTGGGTAAATAAATTGTACCAAGCTATCCTCCGTTCTGGTGCATTCAATCCATTACGAACCCATACTCACGCAATAATATCTGTGTGATAGTGAAGAGCAGGAATGTGAAAGTTTTGCTGATTATTTACAAATCTGCGACACATCCTGATTCGGCATCATTTAATCTGTGCTTAAATTTTTTTTATATTATTCCAAAATTAAGTGGTATAGCGAACTGACCTTAAAGATTAATAATTTCGGAAATCTCGTTGAAAAACAGAAGCGAACAAGTTTTTGTTGCTATTTTTTTATTAAAAACATAAATGACTCCCGATGTACTACAAGGAATTATTTGGAGCTTACAGAAGTAAATATGAAACACAAAAAATAAAAAGTAAAGGAATAATTTTAAAAAGCTTATGAAATATTAAAATAATTTACAAGGAATTTACGAAAACAGACAATTACAGTTCTTTCGGAAATAAACTGATGAAAATCAGGAGGCCAACTAATAATAATAATTTTTCAGTGCTGGTTTTAAGATATTTTACATTGTCAGATTTAGAACACAGTATAAGTACATATTCAATAGTTCCCCCACCGACGCTGCATTCAAAATACGTCTCTGGATCAAACTTAAATCTGCTCAGATAATTTTTAAAGCTTTCATGGCCATCAAGGAATTGGGTCATTTTATAACATGTACGTAAATATGATGACATGATATTCTCATTTTGATGGAAGCAAAAAAAAAAAAAAAAAAAAGTAATAGTTAAAATCCCGTTATTTGAGTTAATGGAGTCATGATTCCACGACTCCATAATACTTTCATTCATGGCCTTCTTTTAAAAAATTTAGCGACATTGACAAAAATGTCAATCTCACTCTTAATTGCAGTCTTTGCAAGGAATTCTGCTCGTTCATTCCCAACAACACTCGTGTGTCAACGAACAAATAATGCAACACAACCGAAATGCTTTTATCTTTTAGGCTTTTTTAAGCTTTTATCTTTTAGGCTTAATGAATCTCGACGATTACGCTATTAGAAGAAGAAATGCATTTTATACCCTCAAAGGATGAAAGAGAATTGATAAAAATGAGATAGTCTGAAGCAGCACTATTTTGTTCAATCATCCATTTCATGACCAAATTTAAACAGAAAAGGAACCGTGCATTCTTCTGAATTCTAAACTGAAAGTGTAAAAAAATAAAATAGTTATCTCGAAATCTAAAATGAAAGTCTAAGAAACTAAATTCACTCTGAATTCTAAATTCAAGACCGCTTCTAACGATTTCTTCTGCGAAATCAACTTTGCTATGAATACTACCGCCATCACTGCAGCATGTTACAGGGAAATAATTTGCGATTTTATGGCTAAATTGAATTATATTAACAGCATTTCTTTCTGAGAGATAACGAAGAACAGATAGAGGCAAAACACAATCATAAGAAGAGACAGAAAAGCAGAGAATTTTTCTCTAAAGATAATATTATGAAGAATGGCAATGTCGATTGAACAAAAACCCGAAGTTGCATAGACTCAAAAATTTGATATGATTTCCACAAATGATCCGCGGGAAGTATTTGAATGTGTCGCAAATATTTATAAGTTATCTTCCTCTTAAACACGCCATACCCCAAACTCTACAGCTGCACATTATAAAGGGTGTATTTCCTTCTGATGCTATTAAACTGTACCTAGTATGGAGAATACTGTAAAACTCCTTACCGATATTTTGCGAAATCAAAAAGTATTTACAATGTCTGCGATAGACCTTGAATTGAGAAACTGCTCTAAAATACTATGTATGTGATCTGCCATTATGTTTAAAACATTTGAAAATAAGAACTATTAGAATATAAATACCACTCTAAGTATTACAAAATATCCTTTAAAACTTTTATTATGCAAGTGACTATGAGGATATGTCTTGTCTGAATAAATATTGAAATATAGCTTCATTCAGAAGCTGAAAGAAAAACATAATACTAGCGTCCCTACGGCACATTTCACAAGTGCACAGCTGCGCAGCCACCGAGGGAGTGGCCTCTAGGATGGCCAATGGACATCTAATATCTCTGTCATGTCACATGACCTTTCGCGTGCCTTAAGATCTAAGCAAGATGGTTGAAAATATTCTGCCACGCAATTTTCTGTAAAAAATAATTAAAGTATTGTCCATTTCTTCTGAAAAATTTCATTGCAGTTACATAAAATATGAGCAATTGTGAAGATTTCACTATCTAGTTGAAAGAATTTGAAATAAAGACACATGTGACTGATAACTTATAGCCAGAATACCACTGAGATCAGTAGTTTATCTGGCTCAATCAAATTTATGCCGGATGGGCACAATAACATAGAACTATCTTCACATAATGTCCGCAGTAAGGAGGAGAAAGACGGATAAAGAATAGGAAGACCAGCAACGCAAGAGCTCACTAGCAAGTAACCGGCCCGGTAAAGGCGTGACTAAGTGGGAGTCATAAAATGAGTGTAGAATGTGAAGTACAATAAATGAGTAAGATACAAAATTAAGAATGCTAATAAACACATTGGGTACATTATTTACAGGTGGGAAAGTTCGGGTCCCTGATAAGGTGGGCCGCAAGTGGGCGCAGTTTGGCGTCCTCATTCAATATTTCGTAGGTAAAGATATCAAAATTTCTCATATGGTCACAGTTCAGCGCTTTCGTGAAGAATTTCCTGTTGATCTTATTCAGGTGCTCTTCTAGAGTGTCCAGTTTTAAGTCACAGTGCAGTGTAGCATTGCTCACAAAAAAGTGAGCATGGGTGATAAGCCTTAAGACTTTGTTTTGCATGATTTGAAGTCTTTTTATATCCTCCTTGGTAGCCGTGCACCAGGCCGGCGACGCTTAAGTCATCAATGGCCTAATTGCCGTGATATGAACTAGCCTCTTCTTCCTGAGGTCTAAGCTAGAATAATTAGCCAATATAGGGATGAGACTATTTACAACAGTGAAAATTTTTCTTCTGACCTCTGTTATATGATCTCCCCATTTTAATCTTTCATTTAGCATTACTCCTAAATATTTCACCTTACTAACTCTAGGAATCTCTTCAGAGAATAAGAAGAGCTTGCTATTAATAGTCAACTCTGTATTTTTCCTCCTTATCAATAATAATTGCGACTTGCTGGCATTAATAGCAATTCTCCAAGTCGTACACCACTTTTCTACCACTGGTAGAAGCTCCTGTAATTTTTTGATTGCATGGTGTGCGTTTGCGGACTTTACGGCTAATGCCGTATCGTCCGCATAGCACCCAAGAAAGTAATTTCTGCCAATGTGAGCCCTAGGGAAGTCATGAACATAAAATAATTACAGGACGGGCCTTAAAATGGACCCCTGTGGGACGCCTGCATTCATGGTGCGTAAACTGGAGATGTCCTTTCCAATAGCCACAGTGAATTTCCTATTAGTGATGAAAGACATAATTAGCTGAGTCAGCTCTCTATCCATAGGGAGATTTATTGGATACTCCGCAAAAATATCCATATGAAATATTACTTAATAAGTGGTAAATAAGATGAAGAAATAAATATGTGATAAACATCTGAGCCCAAACGCTATCTTTACATAAAACTATGCATATGAGAAAAATATTTATGCCAATTATATATCTTATTAGAAGTCAGCACTTTTTATTGTAGTCTACATGAAAAAGATGTTATATAACAGTAGCCAATGCAGAATTTTATTCAAAGTGATTTTTACTAATTTGCATTCGTATACGTTTAGTGTGTTAAATTTCACATTTAATAACTTCTCACTCTTATATGTACTATCTACACAAAAATACTCATGAAACAAAATGAATTTATTTTATTCACAACGAATATATTCAATTTATTCACATATAACTTTTAACGATGAATATAATCAGATCATACACAATATGTATTCTGAATCTTATACTTTAAAAATCAAAAGAATGCAAGCTCTGAAATAAGAAAACACTAGAGTCACTGTAACACTTTCAATCCTTCTCAGCTCAATCAAAAGAAAAAAAAAACTATACACTTGAATTCTCTTAATCCACAGGTGTTAGTAAATGCATAATATTCGAGGCTAATTCTTGCTTGAGTCATTTTCTCGACGTAAAGAGCGATAATATCAATCCAAATATTAATACGTGATAAAAATTGCGAAAGTGAAATGTCAGCGATTAATTAAACTCATAAAACGCAATCACTATGAGATTTTCTACTATTACATTTATAACTGCAAAACAAATACAAATTAAAACGTTAACAACATACGCTCACACGCAGGAAGATTTAGCGTCACAAGAGCAATAGTAGCTCATTGGTCCACTCTCGAAACTCCTCCCTCAGTGGCTACGCTGATGTGCACTTGTGAAATATGCAAACCGTACAGTCTCTTGTTTACAGGCATCCAGTCAAGCATTTATAATTATTTTTATGTCATTGTGTAAAGCAAAAACATGCGGCTTAAATAGTTTAGCACTTCGCTTAGAAAGCATACAAGAAAGAGTTCAACACATTTCACTTTACTCTTTCTCCCGCCTACAAGCTTTTTCCCTTTTTTGGCTCATGGAAGCAGTTTTTTCGCTTCACTGACTGCAATGAGGGCATCTCCATTTATTCTAGCGTCCTTGATCGCATAAGTTCAAACTG
This sequence comes from Stegodyphus dumicola, assembly GCF_044657685.1. Classification (NCBI taxonomy): domain Eukaryota; kingdom Metazoa; phylum Arthropoda; class Arachnida; order Araneae; family Eresidae; genus Stegodyphus; species Stegodyphus dumicola. Next base: position 144,131,096 of record NC_140778.1, on the reverse strand, counting down.
ATGGTACTCCACCGATTAATGTTAAATTTACGCGTTTTAATTATGCTCTTACTTAAAGTTCTGATTCTGCTTTACATTCACAGACTAAATTCAAATTAAAATTTCCGAAACCTTTTGGAAAAATTACACAGAAATTACGAACAACTAAACATACAGTATAAATATTGTGTGTAAATTATTTTCTCGAATTCCCAGGCTTCTGTGTGAGTAATTAAAATAAAACACAAAAATAAACCCTAAATAATAATATGTTAAGTAGTGATAAATATGTATATAATTGAAATAATAAAAACTGATAAATCTATCACAAAAATCAGCGAAGCAAATAAAGAATTAGAGGGAAAATTACTGATTTTAGGACACGATACTACAAGAAACTAAAACGAAAAACAGTAACTACTTTGAACAGCATTTCATGTTTTTACAACACATAATTTCATGCTTATATTTCTGAAAAAAGCGATAAAATTTTCTTTATTTTTTAAAAGTTAAAACTAAACTTGGTGGCACAAACAGCCCTTAGAGCCACGGCCGGCAATGCCCTGAAACCTGGTTTCTAGACCGTGCGCTCCGGGGTGCCTGGATAACTGGGCAGCTTGTCGCAAGAATCCAGGTGTTTAGTCCTCAACCGAACTTCGCACTCATTTTATCGGGATAAAATGGTGAGTCAATCTTGCCCAGCCCGGAAATCGAACCTGGACCTGTGACAAAGAACGTCTATGTAAAGAAGGAAAGGTTCCATAGACTTAATGTAAACCAATTTGTTATTACCAATTTGCTGGAGAGCGGAGGGAAAATGCGCCAAGGTATTTGGCGGCTACAATTCCCTCTTCTCGGTATGTGTGTAGGAGATAGAGGAATACGTGTTAAGAAGAAAATGTCTTTTGACTAAACGTTTCTTCTTTGACTCTTCGTGATAATTTAGACTCGGATTTTTGCACTTTTTTATGCTCAAAATAACTAATCCATTAATTAATTTACTTGCGAGAAAAACTATTTTCTTTTCTATATATATATATATATATATATTCTTTTATTATTATTATTTATTTAAATCGATTTTCTTTTTACCGACTCTTGATAAACGTGACCTTCAAACTTTGATGCCGGCTTCTGGCGATTGATATTTCGCGCATGCGAGTAGCGTCTCCGTTCTGCGGGTCTTACGCTTCATGCACGTGCAATACACATTTTTTCAGCACGGCATTTAATTAAAACCAAGAGCATTCACTACAAATCATGAAATTATGCACCCACCTCCATTGGGGTGGAAATGAAATTACTGATAATCCAATGATAATCTGTTTTCACTTTGCCATCATATGCTTCGATTATTTTTTAGAATCTTCATGGAATTTAAAAAAAAAAAAAAAAAATTGTAGTCTTTTTATAATATTGATTATTCGATTAATATTATTAAAATAACCGTAGATAGGCTAATAGTATGATTCTTTAAAGCAGAATGTTAGCAATATGGGAGTGTATAACAAAGCGTAATATATTGTTGCGTGCGTACGGGTTCGTTAGGAAATGAATGCACAAGTCCGAAGAAAAATGAACAAAAATTTATTATTATCACAAGAAATATGCTTACATTTCCTAAAATATTCGTGCAGTATTACAATATCTCACAGTAGTTATCTTTTAACTACTCAAACGTTCAATAGAACTTAATTCAAAACAGCTAAAGAAAGCTAATCCGCGAATTCGCTACAGTCAACAAGAGCAGTTTTCTAAACAACAACAAACTATGTAACTAACTACGTACTCGATCCGAACAAGTATGGCTGGAGAAGCGCGCGAAAATCGCTGTTTCCAGCTCATGAGGAGAGCCAGTAGGCACATGACGGTAGGAAGTCTGACGTGGTAGGAGTTAAGAGAATCAGGTGAGGCAGAACGGGGCGAGCAAGATGCCGCAAGCCTAGGAATTAGGCCAGACAAGAAGACGAGCCGCAGACGGCGCAGTGCAAAAGGTAAAGCAATCATGAGTTTTTATGATAAGATACTGTGAGAGTATACTACATGACAGAACGAGTTTGTAAGAATACAAACTCTCAAAAGCATACATTTGCAAATATATAGTTACAGTGACAAAAATGCAATTTGGAAGATCAGATATCACATAGAAGTTTTGATGAAATAATGAGAAAAGTATTCATAAAAGCTATATACAATATGTACAATTACATATAGGAATATTCTACTTTATGTAGGAAAGCTCAAATCTCTGGCTAGGTGGGCTGCCAGCGGTCGTAACTCTTTATCTTCCGGTAGTGGAATGTAGTCAAAGACATGTAATTTTGTTATGTGAGGCCATGTAAATGCTTTTTGGAAAAAGCTGGAGTTTAAGCGATGAAGATGCTCTATGACAGTTTCAATTTTCAAATCCTTGTGTAAAGTTCTATTAGATACGAAATAATGCGCATTCGTGAAGGTGCGCAGCAACTTGTTCTGTGTAATTTGTAATTTAGATATGTCTCTGTCTCTAACTGATGCCCACGCAGGGGATGCATACGTGAAGATTGGCCGTTTTCTTCTTAAGAGATGTATAAGTGCCGTTTTCTTCTTAAGTCCAGTTTAGAGTGCTCGTTAATAAAAGGGTTAAGACTCTGAATGACTCCTAGTGTTTTTCCCCTGACATGAGTCAGGTGATCCTTCCAGGAAAATTTATCATTAATAATAACGCCAAGGTAATTCGCCTTGCGTACTCTAGGAACCTCTGTATCAACTAGCTTAAGCTTTTCCGTGATTTCAGTGGCAGAGTTCTTCTTTCGGATAATGAGCAGTTTGGATTTATCTGCGTTAAGTGAAATACGCCATTTGGTACACCAAAATTCTATTTGCGGCATGACTTGTTGAAGTTTCCTGACAGCTTGATTAGGACACATAGATTTTACAGCAAGCGCCGTATCATCTGCATAACAGCCAATGAAGTAATTGTAGTTAAAGCCTGTTTTAGGGAAGTCCGTCACAAAGAAAAGATATAAGATCGGACCTAAAATTGACCCTTGCGGGACGCCGGCGTGAATTCTTTTGACTTCAGAAATCTCATTTCCAATAGAAACATGAAAACTTCTGCCTTTCAGGAATGAGTAGATGAGACACGTTTTTGTTGTCACACTGTTTGGGAGAAGCCAAGAGAACGGAGCTTGAAAATTAGACCCTCGTGCCAGACGTGGTCAAAAGCTTTGGCCACGTCTAGCATGAGTAAAGCCCCATTTTGTTTGTTATGTAATGCACTGCCGATGTACTCAGAAAGTCTTACCAATTGTTTCGTTTAGGTAAGACAATCATTTTGGCTCTTTTCCAGGCAAGCGGAAAGTATCTGATAGTTATGCAAGCATTTAAAATACTGGCATATCTTGCAATACAATTTTTCGGTAAGTTCTTGATCGCTAGGTTGGTTATTGCATCATAGCCCAGTGCCTTCCTGTTTTTTAGTTTCCTTATGATTTCTTGGATTTCAGGTGGAGAGGTGAGTTCCAGACTGTCTTCTAAGCCCTCCTGTGAGGTAAACCAGTCATTAATGCAGTATCTTACATCATTAGCGAAGTCTATGTCACAAGGACTCTCGTTTGGTTTAAACTGATTTTCGAAATGTTCTGCAAAGGCGTTTGCTTTTTCTTTATTAGTGAGAGCCACGCTGTTATTGAAGTGAAGTGGTTTGTTCGCTACAGCCTTTCCTTTTAGATTTCTGACAAATGACCAGAAAGCATTGTCTCGTTCATTAAAATTCATAATTTTCTCGTCCCAAAGGTCATTTCTGAGCTGAAGAATTGATTGCTTGATGTCACGACTCAGTCTATTAATTTCCGTTTTAGTACTCGGGTTCCGTGTTCGATTCCAGGCTTTCCTTAATCTATTTCTTTCTCTGATTTTATCTTTGATGTGGGGGGAGAAGTCTTCCAGATGTCTGTTTAATGGGAATGTTCTTGGTGGCAGTAATGACTGCATTAATGATACTGTTAGTAAACAGGAGCACAGCTAAGTCTATGTCCGGCTTGGTTCTTAAAGCTGTGTTCAGGAAGGTACTATTACTTAAGATCAGATTATACTGCTTCCAGTCTGTAATCTTTTTCTCCTGCGTCATTTTGTCTTTTAGGATTCCAAGTGTGGCCATTACAGGTAAATGATCCGAGCTTAGATCATTAACAACTTCAAGATATACTGGAATTGAAGCGGAGGTAAGTAGTAGATCAAGAATGTCCCCTCTGTTTGGGTCATGTGCAAGATAAGTGTATTCCTCAGGCACAAAGAAATAAATAGGTTCGTTGTTTATAAATTCAAAGAGTTGTTCTCCATTTGGGTTTGTTTTACGACAGTTCCATTCCTCATGTTTCGCATCAAAATCACCTGCTAATATAACAGGAAGATTTGTGAATAATATGTCCTTTAATAATTCAGCTTCTAAAGGGTATCTGGGTGGGTTATAGAAGGCCGTGAAATATGTGTTTCCATAACCTGGAAGAAACACGGAGACAGTGACATACTCTTGCCCATTATTTCTGTACTGCTTAATCATGCATGATTGGAGAGAGTTCTTTATGTATATCGCTACCCCCCACCACGGTGACTGAGTCTATCTGTGCGATAGCATCTGAAATTCATTATGTTAATACTAACACCAGGATTTGCATGTGTCTCTGTTACCATAGCAATGTCAACATCATTGTTTTGAATAAAATCGGTGAGTTACAATAATTTTCCATGAATGCTATAAGCATCATATCATCACGTTTCAGCTTTTAAATTCCTATTTTTCCCCATTGTTAGAAGATTTGGAGGGAATGTTCTCTTGACTTATTTGCGATAACTGTTTGACCTGTTGAGTAAGTTGGAAGCCTGCGCTTTTGATGACGGTCACCAATTCCGCCAGATCAGCGAAAACTTTTTAGCCTCGGTGAGTTGTTCTTGATAGATTCCAGCTGAGAGAGCCTTAGCATAAGATTTATTTTCTACAACTCTGTTGCTGAAAACTTTCTCCTTGACTATTTTTAGTTTAGGGAACCTTTCGCATCCGCGAAAGCTTGAGGTGTGTTCTTTTCCGCAGTTAACGCAGCATAATGGTACATCTGGTTTTCCTTTATCAGGACAATCTCTAGAGAAATGATCCTTAGCACATCGGACACATTTTGGAGAATACTTGCAGCCTTCCTGAGTATGCTTAAAGTTTTGACATCGGAAGCACTGCAAGGCCACCTGACGTCCTTTATACTCTTGTATTTTAATTTTCATGTCGCAAAGAAATTGCTCATGATAAATCTTCTTTGAGTCTTCCGACTTAGGCAACGTGATAATGAACAGAGGTAGTTTTGTGACAACACCCTCCCTTCGGCGGGTCATCTGTTTAACATCCTCTGCTTTGTAGTTTAATTCTACAGGGTCTCTTTTAATATCCTCAATTGGAGTTCCGTAAGTTAATCCTCTCACTACAGCTTTTAAGTTGCGCTCTTCTGGCAGTTTAAATGAGTGATGTTCAACTCCTAGATCATTTAAGATTTTTACCATACCCCTGCACTCATCGGGGGATTCTGCAATAACTGTAATTCCATTTGGAATTTGCCGACCAAATATTTTAATTTATTTCTGTGAAAAACTACTAATTTCTCCCCAGTTCAAATCAGTCTTCCTGAGAGTAATGGGTGGGATTTTAGTACGATATGAATTTACACTATTATCTGATGTTTTAGCAATATTTGTAGCATCATTTGTATCCATATCATGATTATCTATATGAGTTTTGTTAATTTGCTCTGTGATTTTCGTAACTGAGCTATTTGTACTTGATTGTGCAATTTTATCTGAAGCAGTGGTGACATTGGACGTGATAACTTGACGATCACTTATCTTTTGCTTTTTATACTGCACTCTGTGATTTCTAGTCCTTACAGTTTGATTTCCTCTACGCCTGTTTTGTGTTTCGTCTTCTGAGCTAAATTCTTGATCAAGCGTTTTTTCATTATCTGAGTTTAGGTGTGAGAAATCATTAATCTTGATTGGGCTTCTGTCCCTATCATTATCCTCTAAAGTTTGACTCGTATTTCTAATATCCACTACGGTATTAGTGTTTTCGTTAGTGTTTCCTTTTCCATGATTAATTTGCTCATTAAACACTTTCAACATATCAAGAAGACTATGCAAGAATGTGTAAAGTTTGCCTTCTGTGTCAGTGAATTCTCCATTTTGCTCTTTGACATGATCGAGCTCGCTAATCTGCGCTTTCACTGCACCCAGCACTGCATCCATCTTCGCATCGAAAATCAAAATCCTGCGCCCTGAAGATAGGAGTCCAACACCCCGGAATTAGGCCCACTCGATGGTGTCCTAACAGGCGGATGTGTTGGCGAAAATTCACGCAAGGCCCCTGACAATCACCTGAAGCGAAAGCTTGGGGGTAACTAGGCGGAAATATGCAATCCAAAACCCAGACAAATCACTGAGTCTTTAAGTTAGAAAATCCTAGAAAAGACGAAATTAATTACCTACTAAAAATAAATTTAATAAGCAATCATATCGGGAAAATCAATCACCAAAACCAGCAATTAATGGCATGTGATAAGATAATTGTAGGCAATAGCGGCGAAACCCAAAGTAAGCTTAACCAGAAGCACGAGGCACACGAGTTAGACTCCGCCTAAATCGGACGTACACGGAAACCTGACTGAAGAGCAAAATAAGATCCGACCTTCACTCACCACGGTCCCCCCTTTACTCTCCCAACGTTTCAAGACAGCTTGCTTAACATGTTTATTTACACATTTCATTCACACCATAGCCGCCTAAAGGGCGTAAATGAACTACGAACTGAGAGGTTTTCCTTCTTTTATAAGATTTTAAAATCGCGTGAGAGAATTTTCTGGTACTTTCTCGAAATCAAAAAGACATATTTATTAAATATTAAATGCACGCGCTCTTGTATTTTCAATTTTCCGGCTTAGCTTTCTTTTAATATTCGTCACGCGCTGCACTGCGCTCGAAATAAAACCATTTAATTTATAATTGAAGTAACATTATCTTTTTAAATACCAAATTCGTAACACTATATATTTCTCTCTTGATACTGCTTCAAAGACTCTATGATCGAATTTAAATGGATTGCTGGCAGAAAAGTAACTTAGATAAATTTTAAAAACTTAGATTGCAGAAAATTTTGCAAACAACTGAGATATATGCTGCTGAATAGCGGTTTAGTGAAATGTCAGACTTCGATCCATAGCAGCAGACGGTATAATTAATTGCCTTATATCTTAGAATGCATCATAAATGTCCTGCCTTGCGAGAGAGTATTTAGATAATATAACGTATAAACTAAATAATTATACCAACCGGCAAAAACATAAATTAATGTTTTCATACAAAATATTAATGGTTACGCGTATTGAGTATATTTTCGGTACGAGAACGTTCCACGGTTATCAACGAATGTAAACATCGAACACGCATTATGGATTGCTGCGAAGTGTGTGTAATGCGTTCTTTATCAATGTATTGTTTACATTAAGATTTACTGATTTGTTATTCAGCTAAACCCAGAAATGCGGAATTTACTCGAGACTTAAAAGCTTATGCGGAAGCCTACGTTGTTCTTTCTTCAAAATAGACGTTGTTCTTTGTTGCTGTGTTGATTTTTTTGAATTGCTTTAAATTAATACTGTAAGTTCCTGTAACGCTTCACTTAACCTTATTTCATATTTATTTCCGAATGTATTTTTCTTTGATATTTCATCCTATATTTACTGTTATAAAATTTCTTTTGAAATTTATTTGAATTCATATTTTTTACAAAGGCCTCTGTCATCTAAATAACTGTTGATCAATTAATTGGAACTCATTTTTCAATTTTTTTTCTAATGCAGTTTTTATATCTATATTTTCTTCTATATTATATGTCTATATTTTCTTCTTGTTGATTAAAACACTTTATTCTTCATCGATACTGTAATGGCTAGGCTTACCATAATATTTTTCGGCCCAAACCAGAAGAATTTTGAGAAAATACTCGCACATAAAATAAAACCTAAAAAAGCAACTACTAAGTAAAAAGGAAAGTAAAGAAGGATTGAAAAGCCTAAATAAAGAAGTACTTAACAAAAAATAACAATGAGTTAAAATAAATTTTTAGTAACACAATATATTATTCATTAGTATTTACCATTAGTGTCTAGTGTTTTTATCACTAGTGTGAATTTTGTTATTTTTAAGAGGATTGTAAAACTTCACTGCAACATAGATGGCTATTAATATTGCACATTAGTAAAGCTTTTACTGTTGATTTAGCCAGTTTACCTCTTTCTTCAAACATTTTTTTTATGATGTTCATAATTGACAATATTCTTTTGATTGCTGACAGTGTGTCTCGCATGCTTGAAAATGTATTCTATCATTTAAATGGCACTGTGCAATGAAATGTGCTTTCTTTGATGTGACTGAAATTTTGCATCCATTTTTCTTCACAATTTTTTCCAATTTAATTGAAAATATCAGTTGCTTTTGTACTTTTCATAATCAGTATAGCTTTGTTAAATAATGTAAGTTTCCCTTGTACGAACCATAAATAGTTCATTTCAATCTCTTCAAAATATTCTTGTGCAATAAAATTTCAAGTACTCTGTCAGTAGCTGGAAGTAACGAAAGAAAATGGGTGTTGTTTATGTTGAAGAACTTTTTAGTCTACATATACAAATTCACAAAAATCTTTTATTTAGTGCCTCAAATTTATAAATAATAATCACACTAAATATAAAACACAAGTAAACCGGTAATTCAGGGCTAACTCAACCGTTGACAATATTTAACGAAACAACATTAATCGCCAATCTTATGATACATCGCCAATAGTGTATAACAGATGCCAGCCTATTACGCTAGCGAATCATATCACCGCGCGTGCGTGAAGCATTAACTCCGCCAAGGCTAACTTATACTCAAGGCCTGCCAGACTGAACGAAATTCTGGGTCCCAGTTTTCACTAAGACACTCAAATAACAGGAATAAGCATAAGAAATCCCCTCTTCTGGAAAAGGTACCGGGAAGTCAAAATTTGTGCCTGCTCCCACCCCTGCTCCTCTCAGCAGCACGGATCCCCTTTGTTCTAATGTTGTTTCCGGACGTAAAAACAATCCCGGACTTCAACAGCCACAGCCTGCACGTAGCAACCCATCTCCAATCCAGAAGCAAGAGCAGAAACAGATTCCTCAGCCACTGCCAACAGCCCAGGTTCCAGCCCCGACTCCGGATGAAGGAATCCGTACTGACAACCTACGCAGCGTGTTCCAGATCTCCCAGGAATTTGGAATTCAGCACAACATCCTTTCACAAGCCTTGCGTGATGCTCTTCCCAAGCTCAGACTTGTCTCCTCTGGGTCTGAGAGAGCATTCTGCATCTACGAGGCGTATTGCAGCCTCCTGAATTAAAGCAGCACGTTCAACTCTACAACAGCAGAGGACCCACTCTTAATCAGCTTTCGGAATGCCAACGGCATCAAGGAAAAAATCCACGAAGTCCAGGATTATGTTAGTGAGCACCACTTGGACCTCTTCCTCATTTCGGAGACACATCTGGTTGAGGGACTTAGTGCGCATATCACGAACTACATCTGCTACCGCAATGACAGGGCGGATAGCAACAGTGACACTATTCGTGCTAGTGGCGGCACTTCCATTTATGTAAAACGCACCATTAAACATTCTCGCATACCAAGTAGAGCCTTTGGAGGCAACAATTATCCAAATTTATCTTCTAAATGGCCCCCCCCCATAGCAGTAGCACCCTGCTATATGCCTCCGAGAGGGGGACTTGTCTTTATCTCCGATCTCAGAAAACTCAGTGGAATTTCTAACAACCTGATTATTTCAGGAGATTTAAAGTTGGGATTGTGTCACTGCCAACAACTATGGTGATAACCTAAAGAACTGGGCTCAGGGTGTCCATATCCAAATTATTGCGCCGAATGCACCTACTCATTTTCAGTTTCCTGGGGGTATTGGTGCTCACTCCATTATTGATTTGGTTTTCTTCAAGAACATAAGTTTAGCTTATTCGATAGAAGTGATTCCGGAATTGTCCTCGGACCACTACCGGGTTCACCTCACCCTTAATAGCAACAGAATCAATCAAAATTTACCGGCGCAAGAGCTTTGAGACGAAAATGTCGTAAGCTCTAACGAGCCCAGTAATGCGTTTTGGTCGTTTGTGAAAATATTGAAGAGTAAACCCACCGTTAATAAGCCGATCTGTGTGGAGCACCGAGTTGCCCTTAATAATAAGGAAAAAAGTAATTTTCTTGCTGATCATTTTGAAAAGCAATTCTTCCCAAACAGCACTCCTAGTATTCAAGAGTTTTGGACTGAAGTTAGCTCCTGTGTTACTGATTGGACAAATGCGCCTCCCACGCAAAATCATCTTGAGCTCACTTCGTCCCGTGAAATTTTGGCTATTATCAAGAAAATCAGGAACAAGAAAGGGCTGGGTTTTGACAACATCAATAACGTCGCGCTCAAGCGGCTCCTTTTAAATATCATCTCAAGATACGCTGGCATTTTGAACGTGTGCCTCTACAACAGTTACTTTCCTAAGGTATCAGTATCAGCAGCGGGCGCAGCTCGACCCGCCTAACCAAACAAGTTGGTCTTATGGTCATGACAGGCCACGCCCATTTCAAGAAAGGAAAAAATGAAACATAAAATATCTAAATGAGAATAATCATGTGTTAATAATAATTATAAACATAAAAGTGAAGATAAAGAACAAGTATAAACATTTAGACAAAAGCAGACAGCAATGACAAAAACAAACAAACAAAACAAAAAAAAAAAAAACGCGAACAACAAATTAGTAAAATAGACCAAATAGTGATGGCAATAAAATACAAATTTCATACACTAATTCCCACTGACCGACGCTCACCGTCAATAAATTTCATCACAGATTTACATAATTGTGCGAAATTTTATTGTTTCTTTAGCCATCAAAGTAGGGACAGACCACATAGTTTACATTTATCATCGTTCTGTATCTTAAGATTAGCGAAGTCTCCCGGGAAACGCCCATATCCAGTCAGAAACTGGTTAACTTCAAAATCATTAAAGATATTTTTTTTTTTCCCCTAATCAGTTCTAAATGTTTCAAATAGACACTTTTCCTTTCAGAAGAATTCCATTGTAACTGCCATTGCTTAAAATAATACGAATAAATAACTTTGGTTGCTATTTTTTTTTTTAACGCTGAACATAGGGCGTCCCCGAAACACTGCCTATGGCAGCCTCTTTTGCGAGCACATCCGCTCTCTCATTACCGTATATTCCGATATGGGCTTTAACCCAACCAAACTCAATATTAAAGGATAAGGATAGTTTTTGGTAAAGATCTTTAATATCGATAATCAGACAATTATTATTTTCTGCATTATAAAGTGTATTTAAACAAGAAATGTAATCTGTTAAAATATAAAAGTTAGAATTTCTTGCAAAATTACTTTTCAATATCCATTTAAGGGCATAGAGGACAGCGATGAGCTCGGCTTGATAAACAGAGTTATATTTTTCAAGGTCCAATTTATAGTGACAGATCTTAGTATCAAAATACAGTCAAAAGTCGTTAATCCGGACTCGTCGGGACTTCGGCGATTCCGGATTATCGATTTTTCTGGATTATAGATCATCAGTTTAAATCTGGTAAGATGGCATGCAAAAATTATAAAATTAAAAATATTAAACCGTAATTTATGAAATAAAGAACAATTATGATCTAAAGGGTATCAAAATTTTCAAAAAAAAAGCGTAATATTTATTTGTTTACTTTTATTAAACATTTCTTTGAATGTAAGTTGTTTAAGTTGCTTCGTTTTTTATGTGATAATACATTCTCTTTAATTCTATAAACAGACATAATTTCTTGTTCAGTTATAAAGTTCCGCTGTTCAAGTCCTATAATTGCTGTGTCGAGAATACCGACTAATTTGTCAATCGAAATTTTTTCGTTTTCAATAACCTCTGTTACTTTCTTCGCTATCGGAAGCGATTTATAATGACGAGGAATTTGATTTAAATCATATCAAAGACGGAGTACATCGAGATGAAATACTACATTTAGTAAGGAATTATAAGCCAAATAAAATAAAAACATCTGCCCTGAAGATAAGGATAGTGCTGACAGATAAACTTCCATTTCATTGCGCGCCGCAACGTTAAAGATAAACAAAGTTTAGATAAACAAAAGATATGCCTTTATCCATTTTTTTCAGCAATTCCACTTTTTGTTTAATGGACTTCGAAACATACTTTTGCTTTGTAGATCCTTTACATATTAGTAAATATATATCAGAAATTCTATTTGACATAATCGAAAGTTCAAGCTTACTTTTATAAAATTGCTCTAACAGTCTGCAAAAAATAATAAGCCGAATCCAATTCGAAGATTAAGGAACAACGCAATCTGCAACATTAACTGAATTAGATAATTTTAGCTTAGCTTATACCATCCGTTATACATTAACCGCGTGTTCATAAACTTATTTTGCGCACACGCACAGGTCTTCTGCGCATGCGTCGCACAGAAAGTTTGTAGCTTTGAGGTCCGTATTATGGGTGTCCGAATTAACGACTTTTGACTGTAATATACAACAAAATCCGAGCCCACCCCACTGTCATAATTTGGTATTCCGTTAAACAAGGATCATAAATATTATAATTGATAGAAATACAGTTTGCCGGATGGATCAGATGTAAATAAACTACTACGTAATAAACATACTTTCCTAAGGTATGGAAGACAGCGAAGATGATAGTAATTCCGAAACCGGGAAATGACCAGACAAAGCCAGAGGGGTACAGGACCATAAGCCTGCTTCCCAGCATGCGTAAAATTTTAGAACGCCTCATCCTCATTAGGATTCAGCCTCATCTTGATAAGCTCCCATTAGAGCAATTTGGATTTCGAAAAGCCCTTTCCACCATCAAACAGCTCGTGCGACTGAATGAATTTATTGGCAGCGCGCTGCACAAGAAAAGCTATGTTGTCTTACTCATGCTGGACTCATGTCTTACTCATGTCTTACTCATGCTGCATACTTTTGCCCACCAGCATCCGGGCGGTAAAGTCGTTGAACACTGGTAGTTCGGTCCGAAGCTCAAATCCTGCGAACGGGCTGGCTGCATGGGCGTTTTCGTGGTTTCTCCATGTGTAGCGTGTATACGAGCCGGTTTCCCTTAGAAAGTCCTCCACGAAGGCATCCTTTCCCTTAGGCAGATAGCCCTAGTGTGCTTTGCCATAATTAAATAAACCAAACAAAACCAACTCATGCTGGAAGTGGCGAAAGCATTCAACCGCATCTGGTATAAGGGGCTTATTGACAAGCTTATATATCTTAATTTCAGTAGGAAGCTGATCCAGATAATAAACTTCTTTCTTTTGGATAGAACCTTCTTTGTACATATGGGTAAAGACTCCTTTGATAATAAGAAAGTGAGGGCCGGTGTTCCGCAGGGGTCTAATTTAGAGCCCATTTTGTATCTTTTTTATGTGGCTGACCTGCACACAGATAACATGGACCAAAACTGTTTTATGGGTTGTTATGCGGACGACACTGCGCTTGCTGTCAAGTCTGCATCACCAAATTTCGCAATTTCCAAACTTCAGAGTTTTATGCCGCAGACTGAGCTTTGGTGCTTCAAATGGAGAATTGCCATAAATGCTGATAAGTCAAATCTCATTATCATCAAGAAAAAGAAAATGAAAACTCTCTCTCTAAAACACTGGCTAAGCAACTGAAATTATTCGGGACTGTCGTGCCCATTGTAAATAAGGCCACGTTCCTCGGAGTCAAGTATAGTTCCAACTTCCAGTGGAAATACTACATAAATTATGTTAGAAACAAGTTGGTGGGGGTTGTACATTGCCTCACTCCACTGCTTTTCCCTGACTCAAAACTGGAATTAAGACGGAAGCAGCATATTTACATCTCAAACATTCGCCCTATTTTCATCTATGTGTCGCCCGGCCTGGGCTTCTGTCCATAAAAGAGAACTAAATAAGTTACAGGTTATGCAGAATAAATTGCTTAGGATGATGACCAGGGTTCAATACTTTGTTTCAAATCAGACGCTTCATAAAGACCTTAAACTTGATACAGTGGAGGAGTATTTGCACAAAATGAATACAAATGCTTCAAAAATGCGCAGGACTGTAATCACATGGGCGACCTGAATGTGTTTAATTATATTGTTCTTGAGGAGGACTCCATTTATACGGAACTTGAATTTTTCCGCTTAATTATTTCACCGTCTTGTATATATGTTAGTACTTTTCTTATGTATTTCATTTTGTGAACTTGTATTTTATTTTATTGTGCATACTGTGTCATTTATTGTATATAGCCTTGTATTTAAATATGTTACTTTCCCATGTATTCTTTAAATTATGTTTTGTATTACTTGCCCTGATTTGTTTCTGTTATTCAATGCTTCAACACAAACATGCATCACAGTATACGTCACAGCTCCTAAATCTGACTTATCTTGTATTCTGGCTCTTCTATGGCTATGTGATGCATGGTCTGCCCCTTCTTACCACCTTAATGACTTTACCGACTTGTCAGGAACCTTTATCGTCACGTGCCCACTGAGCTTTGCTTCATTAGCCGGATACATCGCGCCTTGCATGATGTTCCGATATAATACTAGTGCGGATAAGGATAAGGATGGCCTATCGCCGAAGTTAAGGCAGCAATGTTCATGCTGAAAATAGCTGAAGAAGTGGAAAATTAATTTATTTACCCAATTCGGTGAAAACCAAGTCTATTTCATTTCCATAAATTGCTAACTTTTTACTTTCACAGGTATTCCTATTCCAAGCAGGTTCAGGTTCAGGTGGAAATGTAGTGGGACACCCAAAGTTTACTATAAGTAATGTAGGTATAGTCCCACTACACTTTGGTTTATTTTTAAAGTAATATTCAAAATAGTACATAGTATAATATAACACATAATATAACAGTATAAATAGCATTTTGATATTTTGATTGATATATCTGTTAGATATAATTATAGTAGTTATAATAGGTATAATAATAGTAGGCTAACAGTCATAATTTATAACAGTTCATAATAGTTCCTTGAGATAAAGTTTATTATATGAATCTGTATCTTCTTCCTCTTCTTTTGTTTCTTTTTAAGATAAATAGATAATAAAAGTTTTAGATGAATTGCAGCTTCAAAAATGAATTTTGACATTAATTACATTAGTGCTCACATAAATTTTTGCCTATTGAAGATAGATATTTGATTGTATTTTCTATTTTATTTTTTAAATGTTTGTTGGTAATTGCAAAACGAAGGAAGGCATTGATATTTGAATTAGACAATTTAATATGAGTTGAATTTGTTAAGGGACATTGAGTAATATAATGGATTGGATCACCTTTATTTCCACATACACATTGCTCAGAGTTTGAGATGTTGAATCTGAAGAAGGATGTGGGAAATGGCCCATGTGCAGTTAAAAAGCGGTTGAGTGAACCAACCTTTAATCGAAAAATGTCAATTGTCAACAGAAAAGGCGTCATTCTGCAACACGACAATGCAAGACTGCACTGCGCAAGACGAACACTGGAAAAAATTAATGAATTGGGGGAGGTACTACCATACTCGCTCGATATCGCAGCATTCGATTTTCATTTATTCGGATTCCTACAACATTTTCTTAGTGGCAAAAAATTTGAAAATTTGGATGATGTCCAAAATGTCCTCTCCAGATATTTTACTCAAAAACGAATTGATTTTTATCGGTCCGTGATTGAAAATCTGCACATTAGATGGCAAAGGGTTGTTGATAACGAGGATGATTATATTATTGATTAAAAATAAAAACGTTAAAAATGTATTCGTTTGAATTTAATGTAAGAAAGCGACATTACTTTCCGGTCCCCCTATTATAATCAATTTATAATTTGAGTAATTAGTAACTGTTTTGTGTTTACAATACTTCAGTGATAGCATGCAGTTACATAATGCAGAAATAAAATGGGACGAAAAGTAAAGGAAAAAGAGCACGAAGAATCTGCGGTCTTTTAATTTACAAGTACTGGGAACGAAATTGGGTGCGGTTAGCGCAGATATCAACCTTTCTCAGCCACAACTACAAACAGCACGCTCAAGCTACAAAAGACTGACTAACTTCGACTGAACGGCGACCATCTCCACGTGCTCATCCTCCTTAATTTAACAAATTCACCGCAGCACGTTTCTTACAGTCGTACCACGGTTTCACATGATGAGTAAACTGAATATACTACCTTGTGCTTAATGTATATTTTTAATATTGCAATATTTCTTTAAAGTAGAGTGGTAGATACTATTACAAAGGAATTTCAGTGACTTCGTTCAATGTGTCATTCTACTAAAATCAAGGAGGTTAGAATACATGGAGATGGCGTCTCTGCTACCACAGTACGAAGAAAGTGAAGCCAGGGGAAGGAAATAAGCCACGCCACGTGAGGGCAAGAAAACGATTACCTTACTAAGCGAAGTGACGTAAAAAGCCAGCTGGTTTAAAGTTCTCAGTGTGCTTTCTGATTTTGTGTGTCTAGATCTGAAAGGCGCTGAATTGTTACAGCGAAATAATGTCTACATTTCCGACTTCATGCCCATGTAAAAGAATGTTTTAGAACATGCATAAAAAAGTAGAATAATCGAAATGTGTGTTTAAATGGCCTTCAAGAAAGAGTTTGAGTATTTTCTTTGTGAAAAAACATATATAGTTCCCAGATTTACCTTTTCATAATAATAACAAATGTGATATTCGTAATTAACATATATGTGATGGCAAAACGATAAGTAAACAAGGGGAGGGGGAGTGGCTAGCTCTCCATGGAAAAGAAAACAGTTTACTTTAATCTCTGATCATAATTACATTACAAGTGTGTTACCTTTTATGTGTTTAACTACATTTTATTTTGTGTTCAAGTAAATATACAATAACTGAATTTGATTTTTAGTCACATTTGTTGTCTGAGTTTTAAAATAACAACATAAAATTTACATTTTCTATCATTGTTTTTTCAAATTAAGTTTTTTCAAAACATAAGTAATATTTATAACATAAAAAATTAGGGAATTATATATACTTAGAATACGTAAAATATAATCAAATTATAGTTTGAGTACATAGTTACTGTTTTGTGTTCACAATGCTATTATTCATTAATTACAGGATGCAATTACATAATGTAGAAATTATTGCAATTATATAATGTAGAAATAAAATGAAATGGTGTGGTTAGAGCACGTCAATTTTTCTAAGCCACGACTACTAAGGGCATGCTTTCCCCCCTTTTTTGGCTTCACTTTGACTGAGTGGCGGGCATCTCCATGAGTTCTAACCTCCTTGACTAAAATAAAGAAATGAATCAGGTAGTTTTAAATTGCATTTCAAATATTCATTGCACTCAATTGTAATGCATAATACAACAAGAGCCAGATGTAGTATTTTGAAATATACTTTTCGTTGTAGTTGAAGGCTAGGAGGTTGAGGATACATGGAGATCGCGACTTTGCTATTCCTTTAAGGAGGAAAGGGAAGCCGGGAGAACTAAGTCTCATTCAAGTGAGAGCCAAAAAGCGTTACCCTTGGAAACGGAGTGAGGCAAACAAACGTACTTAAGTGTACAGTGTGTTTCTGGAATTCTAAGGCGAAATGCAATAGGGTTAAGTGCTCAAAAATTCCTGCATCAAAATAAAATTTACAGTTCAATTTTATTTTTCCCTAAAAAAAAATTTTTAAAAAGCTAAAACGAGTAAAATAACTCAAAGAGTGTAAATGCGAATAGCATTCACGTAAGCCACCGACATTTTTTGTGCAAAATATATATAAAAAAAGACAAATAGTGCACCGGAATTTCCTTCCATAAACTATAAACACTATGCTAGTGATTGAAATATGGTACAGATACAATAAGGGGGGAAGGACAAAATTTGCAAAGGAAGAAGATTATAGTTGAATATTACTTATTTAAAGTATCACCATTTATTAGGAACATCAATTTTATTTGCATTTATTATTATTTTTCACTATTTTCTGTATTTTTAATTAAGAATTATTTAATTTCAGATTAAATTTATTTTAAGGGTTTTAATTTATAAACCTATAGACTACGTATATAAATTTGGTCCTCTTCTGTTATCAAAGCCTGTATATGTGGATGGATGGATGTGTTTATGTATGCATATATGTGTATACATATGTATGTGTGTACACACACATGCATACATTTCGGAATCCGGTCGGGATAACAGAAGATTACAATAAATTTTATGGTTTCATTTTATCCTGACATTTGTTACAAATTTGTAACAATTTTTTGAAGCCATTACTAAAAAAATTTTAGATTTTTCTTTTTATATTCAGAAATTATAAAATAATTTTCTTAAATTATCACACTGCATGCATCTGTATAAATCTTTAGCCTACGTTCAGATATGTTATATATTTAAAAAATATTAATAACTGATTATATTGAAATAAATGCAACTCCATTTTCAAAATGTAACCCAACATGATGCGTAAAAAGCCATTAGGGAAAGGAAAGCATCTTACTTTTTTTGCAATTTACGAACTATTCATAATCGAATAGCAAAGGAAAATTAATACATTATATGCGCAACGAACTGAGTCTCGTAATAGGCGTGGCTTTGAAATAAGGTTTCCCTAGAGTTTGATGTTGTAGCCTCTTTTTATGAAATACAGCGCTTGAAGATTTAGATTTGGCAAAACTTTAATTACAGTGTTAGGAAAAAAATGAAAAAAATCTTTAACTAAAAGTGTATAAGAATAGTGTATAGAAAAAAAAAAAAAAAAATCTTTAATTAATAGTGTTCCTTTAACGCTAT
The DNA here is from genome assembly GCF_044657685.1 of Stegodyphus dumicola. NCBI lineage: Eukaryota > Metazoa > Arthropoda > Arachnida > Araneae > Eresidae > Stegodyphus > Stegodyphus dumicola. The sequence goes on along the minus strand of NC_140778.1, from coordinate 144,112,214 downwards.
TCATAAATGGCAGCAAACCATGAAACACGGGTTACTGGGCTAGAGGCCCTATCTCAGGCTAATAAGATATGTAATAAACCAAGCATGAAAACATAACGTATAAATAATATAATAATGTAAAACGCGCACAATAGTCCTTGTAGCAATTCCTTGTAGCGTGAAAAAACGAGATAAATAAACGTAACATGAAAACGAAACTTATAAATAATTTAATAATGTATAATGCGCAGAATAGTCCTTCAACGTTAATTTGTTTAATAACTTCAAGGAGGTTAGAAGGTTCTAACCTCCTTGAATAGCATCTATTGAAAGAGGTGTGGTCATTTAAAATACACAAGAAAACGGCTGTCATTGCAAGACTTGCAATCTCATCCCAAAGAGGAGCCCACCAGTGGCCGAGCGGTAAAGTCGCTGAACACTGGTAGTTCGGTCCGAATCCCGCGAATGGACTGGCTGCATGGGCGTTTTCGTGGTTTTCCCCATGTGTAACGTGTATACGAGCCAGTTTCCCTTAGAAAGTCCTCCCCGAAGGCATCCCTCCCCTTAGGCAGATAGCCCTCGAGGCTTTGCCGTAATTAAATAACCTAACCTAACCTCATCCCAAAGAGGACAGAAGGTGACCAGGGGACTGACTGATGTAATTTAGTCGCATAAAATTGTACTTTACCGGACTCGATGAATTGGAGCATAACGTTGAACTATCCGAAAGTAGCAGCTAGTGGAAGTGCAGGTCTTGCGAAGTGGGAGAAGCCCTAGACATCAGATAAGTGGTGACAGATATTTCATCCCAGCCAGTCAAGGAGGTTAGAACACACCTCCTTGTAGCAAGTGCATAATGTGGCGCCATCTAGCGCTCAGGAAGCAGGTAGAAAATGTTGCAGAAGTTCCGGCAAATGAACCTAAGTTTTCGATTAAGAAAAATGAAGCAGTTTGGAGAGTATTGCCGCAGCCATATTTAAGATGTTTGTGAAATTAAGAAATTATTTACATAATGTTCCATGATTGACATTATTAAAATTATGTCGCGAACCCTTGGGGAAATCAAGGGTACCGCAACTCCAATAGTCAAAATGTTGGGAATTTAAATACGTTGTGATCGTACTTGCTGGCATTTTGTTCCTTTTCCTGTATATTTAGGTAAAGTTATATTTATTATAATTCGTTATGCTACCATGCTGACTTATAGTTATCTTCAAAATTGGGAACTTCATTATCATTGATACCATTTACATCAAACATCACGAATTCTAGTGGGACATAACTTTTCTCTTAATTAAAGTAGACTCCATTGTTAACAAGAATCTACTTTCCTTTTAACCACCATTCCAGTTTCGGATCCCAATGATAACCAATGCCAATGATTTAAAAATTTCGGAGTGCCTATGGTTCAAAACCATTTACCTCCACATCAGAGTTACTAAAAGCGAGCAGAAATTGGAAAATTTTGGCATAAGTGATTTACTTGATGCTCAATAGAGGGAGCCACAGGCTCGAGAAAGTTTAGGGATAGAGATGAGAATATAAAAACTTAAGTATCATAATTTTTTTATATGTTTTTAGGTTTTTAAAAAAAAATTTTGTATTTTACATTTTATACTTTTTTTGGTTTTTTATAATTTTTTATACACAGTACAAACACTAAAGCAAAAAGGGGATAGGAAAGAGTTTACGATTAATAGGCTCATTGGCATGTGGCTTATGTTGGAGAGTGCAAATAATTACTGGGATCGCGATGAAAATATTCTTAGGCAGATTTAAAATCTGCAGGAGATGTGATTCTTAAGTAAACAGATTGATAACTTTGCTTGAAGATCTTGATTGCAGTAGAAAAGGATGGAATAAGCAATTATATGGCAGCTCGCTGAAGAGACGTCCTTCCTTCATGGCGCGGGGGCTGGAACTGAAGTTGAGATGCTTAATGCTTAAATGCTAATTGCTTATGCTTATATTAGCCCAGTTGGGCTTTAATAAGCTATATTGATCTAATCCCCTAAGGACAATCAGAATGTCAACTATCAGCTAGTTCCCAGCCAGGAAATCGGAGCGGGTAAGGAAAAGAGGGCCCATCGGCCATAGTGACAAAGTCCAATCATCAAATTAACTTAACTCTTACCCCTGAGACAAGAGTAATAATCACGTGTATGGAGCTATGAAGATGCAAAAGAAATGAAAATACATGAAATGTGCATAGGATACAGTGTTGAACATGTAATAAACAAATGAAAGTGAAGTAATACACGCATAAAAATGTGTTATTTACATATTTGAAAACGAGTGGGCAAAGTGACAAAATTGTGATCCCTCATTCTGTGAGCCGTGAAAGGCCTGATATTGTAGTCCTCAGGAATGCAGACATAGTTCAGTACAGCATTAAAGTTTCCTTTACTGCAATTCAAGCCTTTGTCAAAGAACTTGCTGTTAAGTTTTTGCAGATATTTGTCAATATATTCAACTTGTAAATCATCGTGCAGGAGTTTGTTACGGATGTAAAAATGCGCTCCTGTCATGGTGCGTAAGATTGTGTTTTGAGTCACCTGCAATTTGTTGATATCTGAGCTCGTAGCAGTCGCCCAGACAGGGGACGCATAACAGATAATTGGTCTTAAAATGGAAATATAAATCTGTCTTTTCCTTCTCAGATCTAACTGCGAGCTGCGCCCTAGCAGTACTTGTAATTGTTGAGCAATTCCTCTGGTCTTGTTTGCAATGTAATTGACATGCGTACTCCACGTGAGTCTTCGATTCAAGTAAACACCTAAATACTTGGCCTTGTTTACCATCGGGACACGTTGGCCGAATAGGTAAAGTGGCTGAACTGAGACCAGTATTTTCTTCCTTCTAACAAGAAGTAGCTGTGATTTAGTCGCATTGATGGAAATCTTCCACCTGGAGCACCACTCCTCAATGTCCATAATTATATCCTGCATAACAGAAATTGCCCTGTTAGGCTGAATAGATCTGACCGCTACAGCGGTGTCATCCGCATAGCAGGCCAGCAATGTATTTCTGTTGAGTTTATCCCGCGGGAAATCAGCCGCATTGCAGCGATAGTTTTGTATCCAGAATGACTTTGCTTGCAGCTAACTGTAAAGTAACGATTTGCAATATAAGATCTGGTGAGTAAGATCAGTTCTCTAGGCAAATTCATCATTATCAATTTATATATTAAGCCCTCATGCCAGACACGGTCAAATGCTTTGGCCACGTCCAGCATGAGCACTGCAGTACAACTCTTATGATGCAGAGCAGAGCCGATAAATTCCACAAGCCTAATCAGTTGTTTAGATGTGCAAAGTTCGCTCCTAAATCCGTACTGATCTTCCGGAAGTACCTGTAAATAAGGCTGGAATTTCCTTAAAATTATTCGTTCAAAGATCTTGCCTATATTAGAGAGCAAGCTTATGGGCCTGTGATTTTCCGTCTTAGTGATGTCTTTTGCAGGCTTCGGTAGTAGGAAAACTTTTGCGTACTTCCAGCAGTCCGGGAAGTAGCATAACGTAATGCATATATTAAAAATGCTGGAAAGTCTTGTGATTCCACCGCGCGGGAGGTTCCTGATCATTAAATTTGTAACTCCATCAATACCTGGGGCTTTCTTGGGGTTCAATTTGGAGATAATATCCGTAACTTCTCTTGGATTAGTTAAACCATCGGCATTTAGAGCCGTGGGAGCACCTAGCCATTCTTCTACTTTCATTCTGACTTGGGTCTCAAAGTGAATATTACGAGGTGTCTGATTGGGAGAAAACTGCTTTTCAAGATGTGAAGCAAAAATCTGACATTTGTCAGTATCTGAATAAGCAGTCACGCCGTTGGCAATAATTGGCCTATCACACTGATGCGTCCTCTTTAACATTTTTGTAAACTGCCAGAAGGCATCACTGTCTAAGTTTAACTCCTCCATTTTAACATTCCAATCCTCACACTTTAATTTATGCATTTCAAGCTTAATATGCTTACTGATCCTATTTAACTCCGTTTTAATAATTGGGTCCCAGGTGATATTATACCTCCTTCGCAGCCTGTTTCTTTCGGCTATGAGAGATTTGACGTACCTTGGAATCTTAGCGATTTTACAAGACCTTTGAGTAACCTTGGTGGCCTCATAGTAAGAATCATTAAGACATGTAGTAAACTTATCAATCTCCTTGTCAATATCAGAAGGGCTTTTCATAGCACCTAATTTAGGGAGCCTCACTTTCACAACATTGTGGTACATTCTCCAAGCAATCACAGGAGTATGATCAGAGCTTAAGTCGTCTCGAACCTCCAGCACCATATTAATTCCTGTATTAGTCAAGATGATATCTAGAATATCAGGAGTGTACCTGATGTTGCTGGGCCTGAACGTCGGTACGTCAGGCGCAAATATACAAACTGGGTGGTTACTGATATACTCTCTCAGTACTTTACCATTGTGATTGGTGCTGCGGCAGCCCCAATCTTTATGCTTACTATTGAGGTCGCCACCAACAATCATTATTGAAGAATCCGGAATAATATTTTGTAACATTTCCTCAGTTAGCCTATTAGTAGGGGGGTTGTAGATTGCCGCAAATAAGGTATCTCCAATCTTAGGCAAGCTAATAGAGGCAATCACAATTTCATAGCCCTTGTCTCTTTCAGTCGAAATTAAACAAGATGAATATTTACAATGAACGTAGATGAGTGCTCCACCTTCTCTGTGATGTAACCTATCACATCGGTAGGTTCTATAATTTTTGATGCTAACTCTGTCTCCTGGGGTGATGTGCGTCTCGGAGATCAGGCAAATATCAATGTCGTTCTCATACATAAAGTCCTCCAACTCATCTTTCTTTCCTCTTATGTTGTTAGCATTCCACACTAACATCTTGATTGGCCTAAAATTATTATCTTTCCTATCCATGATTGGGTTCATTATTGACCGCGTTGAAACTACTAGCATTTGCGCTAGGAGCTAAATTTACTTGTAGAATGCCGGAAGCCTTAATAGCCTCAACAAGGTTTTTAAGCCCTTCAAAAATACTTCTAGCTTCATCTAGAGTATTCATTGTTTTCCCGCCAACAGCGGCGGCATAAGATTTATTGATAATTACTCTATCACTGAAATTCTTCAAAGGCGGATTTTGAGTATTTATTTTGGGAAAATTCGGGCAACCCCTGTAGTTGCTTGTATGATCTAATTGGCGATTTATACACTTAGGTTTATCTTCTCTTGGCTTGGGGCAGTCTTTTGAATAATGATCGCCAGCGCATTTCATGCATTTCGGGTCATGCATACATCCTGCCTGGGCATGATGAAATGCTTGACACCGAAAGCATTGTACCGGCCCTTTCCTTCCTTTGTAAGCTTCTACTTTAACATTCAGCAAACATAATTTAGTTATATTATGTATCCCTCTCGCTTTTTCATTCCTCTTCAAAATAACTAGAAACAGGGGCAGATTAAATTTTTCTCCATTTCTGCGTCTTACTAATTGCGAGACTCGTTCAACTGGGAAACCTCTATCTATCAGTTCATCAGATATCTCTGAGGTTGGCGTGTCGATCGGTAAGCTGCGTATAACAACTTTAACCTTCTTGTTTTCGGGTAAAATAAATGAGTGATATTTCACTCCTTTGGCATTAAGTAATGCAGTTAAACTCTTATGAGTTTCTATATTGTCAACTTTTAGCTCATAGTGGTCTTGAGCTTTCATTATACCTGATTTTAGCTTAATTCCTGCATCTTTAAACATTTCCTTATATTTTGACCAGGAGTATTTACCATCCTGTATAATAATCGGGGGAGCTTTATTGCTCACTTTATTTGGATGTATGAATTTATCCACATCCTGCTCATTATTTTCGGCAGAATTGGTACCAGTTTCATGATCATGAGCATCACCTATTAGCCCAGTCGGGCACGTGACCTCATCTGCAGCACCGATAGGCCGCACCATGCTTTCCGTCTGAGACGTACTCGCAGCCGGCTTTTCGGGGATCTCACTAGGTGGCGCCACATTAGCGTGGGCTTTATCCATATTATCCACGTCTGGGGCTGTATCCATATTATCACAAGTTATTTCCGCGGTCGGCTCAGCTGTCGAAACTTCTGACAAAACAGAGGAATCCGTCAGAGTAGACTTTCGAGAGGGTTTTCTTAGTCTTCTAGTAAAATCTCCTTTAGGACCTGAGTCCGTGTCGGAGCTGTCTTCATTCAGTGCTTTATGTTTTTTCGACTGCTCTTCATCTGAGCGCGCAGGGCTGCTGGCTCGTCTGACATTAATTTTGTTGATTCCAGTTATTGAAGAATCACTGTCATTAACCTTAGGAGCAGGGTTGTTTGGTTTGGGAAGAGAAGTAGAAGAACGATCAGCGTTCAGTTCTCTGTCAATGAAAAGTTTGAGGCGTCGAAGGAATTTAAGGTCTCGTGCGTCCTTAGATGAGAGAGATCCATCAGCTTCTTTGATGCATTCTAAGTTGGTAATCTCAGAGGCAATAAAATCAATCATTCGATCCATGGTGGAGCGGATGGCAGAAAATGAAGCAGCGGAGAAAGCAACCAGAGTCTATTTCAATGCCGACCTACTGTTACAGCGGCATGCACTCTCATCAGGTATAATAAAAGAAGAGTTCTAATATCACAAAATCAGGAGCGAGCAGATGCACGTCTTACATGTACGATAGTCAAAACTCGAAATCTCTGGGCACGTGGCCACGCAAGCGCGGCGATTAGGCCTAGGACAGGATGAAGTTGAGAGGGCGTGTCTTGCCCTTTTGGATGGCGGATACATGCCAAACTCTCGGCCAATCACGGCTCTCGGTCTTTTCTGTGAGCTGCGAATAGCAGGATCGTATGCTGGAATCTGATGAAGTGCTCGGTTATCAATCTGTTCAATTTTGAGGAATAAATTTCGACTAAGCTTTTTAATATGGTAATCTACAGGTTTAATATTTAGGTCCGAATGAATCACATCTGTACGGACGTACCAGGCTGCGTTCAGGGCCATAAGTAGGCTCTTACTTTGAAAAGATTGAAGTTTTTTGACATGAGTTTTTGCAGCAGTACCCCAGATTGTACATGCATACATGAAGACAGGTCTTATAATTGATGTATAGAGAAGAATTTTGTTTTTAATTGACAGATGGCTCTTTCGAGCTAAGAGAGGGTAAAGTTGGGCTCTAGCACCTTTTGCTTTATTGAGAACATTTTCAATGTGAAGGTGCCAGCGTAATTTTGAATCAAGTACAACTCCTAGGTACTTGTAAGAGTTTGACCAGGGAACATAATCGTCGAAAAACTTTAAATTAATGGAAGGGTACGGGAGGGGGCTACGTTTGAATATCATAGCAGCACATTTAGCAACATTAATTTTGATTTTCCAAGTGATGAGCCAGTGCTCAAGGCTGGAGAGATATCTCTGAATGGTGTGTACCAGGTTTTCAAGGCGTTTGTGTTGTGCTAGGATAGCCGTATCATCTGCATAAAGTGCAAGAGTGATACTTGGTGATTTTGGTATGTCATTTATGAAAATGTTGAACAAAATTGGGCCTAAAAGTTACCCTTGGGGTACGCCGCTGAGTATTGGACGGGGAGCCGAAATGAAAGAATTAACTCGTACAGAAAAAGATCTGTTAGTGAGGTACGAATTAATTATATGAATTAAATGGGCCGAATCGTCAAGTCGTATGAGCTTGATAATAATTCCTATATGCCAAGTCCTATCAAATGCTTTGGCTATATCAAGAAATAAAGTGCCAGTAAGCATATTGTTACGAAACCCTTCGTGAATGAACTCCACTGTCCTCAGCAGCTGGTGCGTGGTGCAGTGTTTTGCTCGAAATCCAAATTGTTCGTCAATCAGAACGTTGTGATTTCGGAGAAAATCATTCAGGCGTTTAAGTAACACAAATTCGTATATCTTAGATAACGAAGATAGGAGGTTGATAGGTCTATAATTTTGAGGATTTGAAAGGCTTTGGCCTGGTTTTGGAATAGGCACAATGAGTGCTTGTTTCCAGCTTTGAGGAAAATAGCAATGTTGTATCATAAAATTTATAAGCATTACTAGGAAAAATAGATAACTGGTGGGTAGATTTTTAATCATACGATTAGAAATAGAGGCCATACCAGGGGCTTTTTTGGGTTTGAGCTTGGTAATGTATTCACTTACCTCGCTCATGTATGTGTATTGTATTTCTCTCGCAAAAGGCGGGGAGAGGAAACGTTCAACATCTTGTGGGAAAGAATTTGCGTTGTTCGCAAAAATTCCTTCATTATGTGGTGTAAATTGAGTTTGAAGAGAATCCGCAATGAGTTCGGATTTCTCAGCGTCTGTGTGAGCCACCACTGCGTCCGTAGCTAAGGACGGAATGTGAGATTTGTGTTTGCGTAGGCGGGCTGATGCGCGCCAAAGACCGCTACCATTGGTCGTTAAGGACTGAATGTAATTCGTGTATTGTGATTGGAAGAACTGGTCACATGACGCCGTGATCTCATTTTGGAGAGTACGGAGTTGAATTTTTAAGCCAGGATTTCTATTTCTTTGCCAAAGTCTCCGTACTTTATTCTTTTCTTTAATTTTGAGTTTAATTTCTTGAGGTATTTTACGAAAATTGGGTCTAAGGGTGGGTTTTGATACTTCCTTATAAGTATCAGTTAGGGTGTTCGTTAATTGATCTACTGCCTTGTCAATATCATGGCTGGATTTAATTTCGAGGGAGGGTATGCTTTTAGAATTTAATTTAAAGCGAAAATTGTCCCAATTTGTTGAGACGAGTGCCGGAAAATTTTGAGTAAAAATAGTACAGCTAAGGTCAATGATTACGGGGTTGTGATCTGATGATAAACAATTTTCAACAGTCACTTGGTATCCAAAAGGGATGTTTCTAAAGAGTGCCAAGTCAATAAAAGAGGAGGCACCCCGTGAACCATATCTAGTGGGGGAATCCGGCGCAATGATTTTAATTTGGGCGCACTGAGCCCATTTTAGGAGGCCACGACCAGCAGGGTTTGATCTATGACAACGCCAATGCTGATGGTGACAATTTAAATCACCAGCTATGATAAGATTATTTGAAAAATTGAGCAGTTTATTAAAATCAACCACAGGAAATTTTCCACCTGGTGGAAGATAGGCAGAGATCATAACTAGGGATGGCGAATTTTGAATAAAAATTTCGATAATCGTTGCTTCAAGTTTGCTCATATTTGGAGTGTCAATTCTGCGATGCGGGATTGAATTTTTTATGTAAATACAAGTGCCACCATGATAAACATCACGTGTATTTGAAGCTTGTCTGTCATTTTTATAAAGTGCATAATTTACAAGCTTGGGAGCTCTCCCTGGCTGGAGTTTGGTCTCTTGGACAAAAATGATATCAAAATCCTTCTCTTCTACATAGTCTCTAAACTCATGAAATTTGGAAAGAATGCCATTTGCATTCCAGGTGCATAGTTTAAGATTTTTCAAGCCTTTCAAAGTATTGAATTTTAATGAATGTGGGAATCAGAGAATTGGAGAGTGACATAGCTCTCAAAGATGTAGTAGGCCGCGTCAGCACCAGATGGAGCCACTCTGAGCTGCGGTAAGGCGTTTTTGAATGCCAAAAGTAATTTGCTCTGGTCAATACCAGGCTGGTTAGAAATTTGGATTATAGCCAAAAGGATTTCGGTGCAATTTAGATTCGAATTTACTCCAGTGGGGACCGATAAGTTTGGAATAAGTGGGGGTGCAGTCTGTTGCATACCCGTAAGGGCAGCAGAGTATGAAACTCCAGGGCGAGTATTATTTGCACTGGGAGTGTGTGCAGCCGGCAGTGTTGGAAATGTATTGTGTTGTAAATTAAATTTGTTCGTGTTGTCAACGGTCTGACTGGGCTTTGTACTTGGTTTAGGTGGCTGACGATTCTTTGATCCTGGGAATCTTGGGCAGGATCTCCAGTTGGCTGCATGGCTCCCGGAACAGTTGGCACATTTGTTTGGTTCTTCGAAGGGCTTGGTGCAGTCTTTCGCCTGATGCGGACCAGCGCATCTAACACATCGTTGGGGTAGCGTACAGACCTCCGAAGAATGAAAGAATCCCTGGCAACGCCAGCATTGAGAGGGACCTTTCTGCCCTTTGAAAGGCTCCATTACCACTTCTGTTCCAAGGAGTTCGGTGACTGAATAGATTTCTGATGCTTTGAGGCTATTGTGAATTTGGAGATAGAAGAGTGGCATAGGCATTTTGGTCTTGAATTTTTTCAGTTGCGAGATCTTGTGGATTTTATAACCAAGTACTTCGACCGCAGTCTGCACAACGTTGATCGGTGTGTCCGATTTTAGTGTGTGTGATTTAAATTGTATGTTGTTTTCAGTGAGAAATCTAACGACTGTCCTATAATCTGATTCGTTAGTGGTGGTGAGGCGTAGAAATTCGATGTCTTGTTTGAATTGGACAGTCGGTGCGTGTCTGCGTAACTGATTTAGTAAAAAGAACCAATCAGCACGCGGTTTAATGAAGAAGGGTGGTGGTGTTTGAATTTTAGGTGTTGTAGTTTCAGCCGGCTGCTGCGTTAAGTTTTCTGTGTTTTCTGAGACGTTTTGTATGTTAGTGTAAGAATTTGTGGGTACTTTTCCGTTTTGACGGCGCAAACGATAAAGTCGCCAATAATGGTTTAACTGATGCCAGACGGAATATCTTTGTTGGTAACCTTTTACGCCTCAGTTTCAAAACAAGTTGAAGCCATTTCTTATCAGATTGTTTCTTTCAATACTGGCATACAATAATATAGAATTTTTACACGATATTTAAATTTTATCCCCTAAGACAATTCACGGTAATAAGTCAATTAGAACGCAATTACACCGCTCATCCAAAGGCGAAATCAAGTGTTAAATTCATCAATTCTAATGAGAATGCACTAGCGAAGTAAAGCACTGCAGTTTTACATAATTTCTGAGTAAGCTATTCGTACGAATTGAAATAATTCTTGCATTTAAACTTGTATTACAAATTAAGATTTAACTTGAAATTAATGTAGATAATTACTGAGCGAATTAGATTTTAGTAGCGTAGTTTACGTGAGATGAGATCACTTGGGGTCACGTGATACGAACCGGCGAATCAGGATATTCAACCATGAAATCATAGTAAATTCTTAAATTAATGTCTTTTTACAAATTTATTGTCTTTATTTATTGGCTTTTTACAAAATTTTAAACCATATTAAAATGTTTATGACTTCAAAATAAAAAAAAATTCTTAGAATTAACATTTTTTATGTGTATACTGTATGTTGTCGCCAACAAAGTCTGCTTGGCGAGATTTGCGGCGGCGAAACGGAAAAGTACCAATTTGTGATTCGAATGTTGTTAGAGTTTTCGTTAGTGTTGAGTGGTTTCTTTGCAATCAAGTGTTTGGGGGGGGGGAATGCAAAGCCGTCACTGTCGACAGGTCTGGTTCTCTTTTTGGTGTCAGGCTGTGAATTTTCTTTGGGTGGGTCTGAGAATGAGGGTGAGTTAGATTTTGGATTTTTGTTTTCAGGATCAGATGCTATTGTGGTTTTTTGAAATTCCCTAATAAATTCTTCTTCTATTGCAGGCAGGGTGAAAAGATTAATGTTGAGTCTGGTGCAAAGTGTGTGTAAAGAAAATAAGATTTTCTCACCCTCATCCTGTAGTTGCTTCATCATCAGTTCCTTGTTGGGAGTTTCCGAACGTTGTAAGCGTTGAATGCCGAATAGTAGATCTGTGTGCCTGGTCTTTAGAGCGTAAATCTGTAGTGCGCTTTTCGAAAGTTCGTGAGCTGAAGGAGAAGCAGGAGAAGTTGAGTGCGTTGTGTCCATATCCGTTTGTACTTGTAATGGTTGAGAAGTCGAGTGGTTGCCTGCTGGCGGCGCCGTATTCGAGGTTTCCGTTTTCGCATTGCGGAGCTCAGAGCTCGCACGTCTGTCGCTCTTGGCGTCCATGACGCGAATGATGCCAATGATAACCAGACTTTCAGACTGCCAATGCCAATGATTTGCAAATTTCGGAGTGCCTCTGGTTCAAAACCATTTACCTCCACATCAGAATTACTAAAAGTGAGCAGATATTGGAAAAATTTGGCATAAGTGAATTACCTGATGCTCAATAGAGGGAGCCACAGGCTCGAGAAAGTTTAGGGATAGAAATGAGAAAATAAAAACTTAAGTATCATAATTTTTTATAAGTTTTTAGGTTTTTATAATTTTTTTGTATTTTATATTTTATACTTTTTTTGGTTTTTTTATAACTTTTATACACAGTACAAACACTAAAGCAAAAAGCGGATAGGAAAGAGTTTACGATTAATAGGCTCATTGGCATATGGCTTCTGTTGGAGAGTGCAAATAGTTAATGGGATCGCGATGAAAATATTCTTAGGCAGATTTAAAATCTGCGGGAGATGTGATTGAATTTTCTTTTTCGAATATAAAAATGAATATTCGTATCATCCTCAAACATCTATCTCTACACAAACAGGTCTTTTTTGTAAATAGAAAGCAATTTTTGATATATTTGTGAAATAATTTTCTCGTTATTTCAGTACAAAGCAGGTCATTTGCCGTACGGATTTAATTGTGGCACAATAAAATACTTAGCTTTAATTGAATTTTTGAAATCTTCATACTACGCTTTCGATTTCGTCTGGCCATACAATAATGGCTACTGTAGTTAACAATGGCATCTGGATAATATATGAGAATCTGAAACATGGAGGTAGGAAAGGACTTCCTACTTCCTACCTCCATGGTCTGAAACACGAAATATCCACACAGACCCTAGACTCCGCCCATACGCTAGCCTCAGTCCTTGGGTTTTCCATTTCATATTCTGTATTCACTCTCTTCATCTCCAAATTTATTTCTGATCTGGACTTAGACACTTTAATATACCGAACTATTGCAGGATGCAACTTCGCCAGTTCTGGAATTAAAGCCCGAAGGCACATGACGTATAAATTCCGGATATGAGAAATTCTCAGTAGAGAAATTGGAGGAAGCTGGAGAACATGGGCCACAAACCAAGGTTGGGCGGAGCAAAGCGACATCATGAAAAGTCACCGTAATGTGGTGCTATCTGTCGAGATGCTGTGTGCATTAAAGAACTTTAGAGGCGGCGGGGTTAAGGAACGAGAGGTAGTTATTCACGTGGCTGTCAATGTGCTCATATCTAGTCCGTTTAAATGGGAGAGCTGAGTATTCCTGGTTAAGAACCGCTCTGGGTCTTTTCCGGGAAGAAGCAACAGCAGGATCGTATACAGGTAGCTTATGCAGCACAGGATTTGCAACACATTGAATATTTCTGAAGAATTTTTCCGAAAGTCGCTGTATATGGCGATTAATGGTCAAAGTTTTGAGGTCATTATGAATCTCTTCGTTCCGTACGAACCATGGAGCTTTTAAAATTTGCCGAAGCATTTTAGATTGAAAAATTTGGACATGTTTTCTGTTAGTCAGTGCAGATGGGCCCCAGACGGGACACGCATATGTAAGAACAGGCCTAATCATTGATTTGCAGAGCAAGGTTTTGTTATGATTTGCAGATATGAGGCTGCCAAGTTAATTTTGAGTCTAGTAAAACACCTAGATATTTGTAAGAAGAGACGCAGGGAATGGGTTCACCGAAGAGCATTAAATTAGGTAAACTTGGGATATTTCTTCGGATGAACATAGTGGCAGCACATTTTGCGACATTAATTTTGATTCTATACAGACCGAGCCAGAGTTCTAAGGTCGAAAGGTAACTCTGCAATTGGGAGATTACCTGGAGTGTTGTGAAATGATGGCTGTATCGTCTGCGTATAACGCAAAATCGATATTTGGGGCCTTAGGAATATCATTTACATAAAGGTTAAAGATTGAAGGGCCAAGGAGGCTACCTTAAGCTACACCAGCATAAATTGGGAGGGGAGAGGAGAATTCGTGGTTAACTCGCACGCGGAAACTGCGTCCGGTCAAGTACGAGTTAATAATTTTAATGAGCTGAGCCAAAAAGCCAAGCCGCATCAGCTTGTAAATAATCCTGTCATGCCAAGTCCTGTCAAAGGCTTTGGCCACGTCCAGATAGACGATACCAGTTTTCTCTCACTTACGAAAGCCTTCATGAATGAATTCCACAACACGGAGTAACTGGTGTACCGTGGAGTGTTTAGGTCGGATGCCGAATTGTTTCGGGATTAATAAATTCTGAACCTGACAGAATTCATTCAGGCGATTAAGTAAGACAAATTCATAGATCTTTGAGAGAGAGGATAACAGACTTATGGGTCTGTAATTGACGGGTAAGTTTAGATTTGTCCTGGTTTTGGAATGGGGACGACTGCTGCAATTTTCCAACAGTCGGGGTAATACTTCTCCTGAGCATTAAATTTATAAGTACCGTGATCCAAACGATAAACATTGGGGGAAAGTTTTTGATCATGTGATTCGAAATAGAATCTATGCCGGGTGCCTTGTAAGGTTTCAACTTATCTATGAAAACCATAGCTTCAGCAGGGTCCGTTGGTCTGTGACAGGTTGTGTTAAAAAATCTTTAACCCGTGCTTGTATGCGCCCCTGTGTAACCGAGCGGTTACAGTAGGAGTCGTGATTTGGTGTGAATTGAGTTGCAAGGCTGTCAGCAATGACATCAGCCTTTTCTGAGTCAGTGTAGGCCATCTGTGCGTCATCGGCCGTTTGAAGGGGCGGAATGAGTGCTTTATGTTTGCGTAATCGGGCGGCTGCGTGCCAAATCGATTTGTCTTCAGTCGTTAATGACTCAATGTATGTTTTCCACTCCGCTTGTTTTAATAAGCGGGTTTCGGTCCTTATCTCGTTCTGCATCTTGTGAAACTGGGCACGGATATTGGGATCTCGTGACCTTTGCCAAATTCTTCGCAAGTAGTTTCGCTGCTTAATTTTGAATTTAGTCTCAGGTGGGAGCCTAGCACCTGGGTGTTTACGTGGTTTTGAAGCCGCAGCTCTTGCTTCTTTAAGTAAAGACTCCAAACTTTTGATATGCCTGTCAAAGTCCGAATTGCTGGAAATTTTGATGGGAGGGAGTGAAGTTTTCTCCAAAATAAATCTAAAATCGTCCCAATCTGTTGAGACTTGCTCCTCTAATTTTGAGTATCTATTTTGAATATCTAGGGTTATCAAGATGGAGTAGTGATCAGAGTCTAATTCCTGAATGACTTTTATCTCATGCCGAAAAAATATATTATGCCAGACTGAACGAAATTCCGGTTCCCAGTTTTCAGTGGCTTTCGCGAAATTCATCACTAGGTGGCGCTCGCATTATGCTACACTTTTGCTATACGTTCTCTATTTGTAATGTGGCTCGTTACTGACAAAAAGTGTATTTTATTAAAACGTGCCGCTGTAACGTAGAGTAACGTAGTAGAATAGTAACGTAGAATGGTATATTGTTGCGTGCTATACGGCAGAGTTTTCTTCCTTTTAAAAAAATTTTACGATTGTATTTAAATAATTATTCGCAACATATAACTGTTGGAAGCATTTCCATCTGTTTCATGCAATACAGATTTAATAAAAACACATAATACAAAATTTCTTAAGCCAAAGCAATCATCACGTAAAATTTTAAAGCTTTAAAATTCTTTTGAAATGTTTCTTTCGCTCAGCTTTTGAATATAAACAAACTTCTTAATATGTGTGTGTACGTGTGTTCAGTTTCATGTTATGTTTTCGTCTTCCTGAAATAAAAATATCATAATATTTTTTTATCATTCTGGAGATAATCTCTGGTTTTTGCATAAATGATATTTTAACCTTTCATATATATTAATTTAATGCAATTAAAATTTAAGAATGCATCCACGTATATATTTTATAAGAAATGCTAATTGCGTTAGCTTTTTTACGAAATTTATTACTTTTTAGCTCCCATATTCGTTATCTTTGATCCAGAAACATTTGAATGCTGTCTGCACTAGCTTCAAAATTTTAAAGTGCATATCTCATTTTAATTAGTGTGATGCTGCACATAAATTTCTGTGTACCTAGTTGAGTATTTTGTGGTTGCACTTGAAGTAATAGGGATTCATGTCGAATCCATAGATATATGTAATTAATAGATGCAATACTTTTTGTTTTAGGGAATATGGTTTTATTTTTTAAAATATGCTGTTAATGATATTGAAATTAGCAGTGTCAAAATTGTTTTCTCCCTTAGTCCCAAACTAGTTGCTACACTTCGGTAGAAAGTTTTATATGGTGCTACATTTCAAGTAGGTGGAGTCATAAATAACTTTCGATGTAGTTTAGTACATGGACATCAGTAAATTTATAAGGTGTACTACAAGTACTGTAATGCTTGCATACTAGGTTTCCATTCTCAGTTTTTACTTTCCACAAATGTAGCACTTATTTTAGGACAATTTTATCCACGCAAATTTAGATGGTTCGCACGCTCTTAAGCCACGCCCTATTTTGTAAGGACAATACCGCCCGTATTTTAGAAAGATCGTGTTTATGTGATTATGGCCTCGAGGGCTGTCTGCCTAAGGTGAGGGATGCCATTGAGGAAGAAATTCTAAGCCGAACTGGCTCGTATAGACAAGACAGATAATTGAATTTACATTTAATTAGCCTGAAGATTTTAAGCGATTACTGATGGAAGAGTCCTTATGAAATGCGGCGTGGCTTAAGGGTGTAACAAAGCTGAATTTTTGAAACTAATTTGGTACTGATTTAAGGAGGGAATGCTTGGTAAGTAAAGTTGATGTTGATTGATTACGCAGCACCCTGAGATTTCTGGAAAATGTGCAAACCAAATCATAAAATCTTCAGTATCAAAAATCAGTACTCAAATGTAGCAATTAATTTCCGACAGAGAGAGTATATTATTCATTGTGATTAATGGCATGTATGTCATTATTATATACTGTCGTTGATATTGAAATGCTGGTGTTATTTCGAATATCTATAGTGTTACTTTTACTCGTTTAATCTGCATTATTTAAAATTTTATTTTTTAATTTTTCCTAAAAATGTATTTTATATTAATTAAAAAAAGAGAAAAATTTTCAGTACCTAAAGCAAAATTTCTTTTAGAAATACTTTTTCTCTTATGTATTAACAAATTTACTTTCATCTTTTCTTAATTACATATTTAATAGTGGCTCCAAATTATTTTGTTGCACAGCACAACTGATATTAGTACGATGAAAAATTTGCGCTGAAATAGTTTATGTTCTGAAGCTACCTGCTAACTTCATACTCTATAAATAATTTTAAAGTAAAACATGTGCTCTAAATTAACCTTAAATTAGAATAGGTAACTCTAATAAGTACAATTAAAAATAGCGTATATCTAGATGGAAGCAGGAATTAAAATCAGAATCAAGCATCTGACGGTTATATATGAAAAAAGAAAAATGAGATAACTTGAAATTTCATGCTTCCTTTCTAAATAAAAATATTTTTAATAAAAAGAAATGTATAATTTCTGACTACTACAAATTAATCGTTTTTAAATTTTGCATATAACAATACAATTATTTGTCTCGGGTACCATTCTGTTCATTGTTAACGTTGCAAAGCGTAGCGGAATAGTGGCGCCTTTTTGCGGTCAGTAGAAATTTCACGGAGGCAACCGAAATCACAAAATAATATTTTCACACTGGCAGGCCTTGAGTATAAGTTGGCCTTGCTTATATACAGCTTTGGGGGTGATGCTGCTGCAAAACAGGTAGAAAATGTTGCAGAAGTTCCGGCAAATGAACCTAAGTTTTCGATTAAGAAAAATGAAGCAGTTTGGAGAGTATTGCCGCAGCCATATTTAAGATGTTTGTGAAATTAAGAAATTATTTACATAATGTTCCATGGTTGACATTATTAAAATTATGTCGCGAAGCCTTGGGGAAATCAAGGGTACCGCAACTCCAATAGTCAAAATGTTGGGAATTTAAATACGTTGTGATCGTACTTGCTGGCATTTTGTTCCTTTTCCTGTATATTTAGGTAAAGTTATATTTATTATAATTCGTTATGCTACCTTGCTGACTTATAGTTATCTTCAAAATTCGGAACTTCATTATCATTGACACCATTTACATGAAACATCACGAATTCTAGAGGACATAACTTTTCTCTTCAAGGTTCTTTAATATACTAAGGTTAGGCCAGGAACGGAAAAAGCGTGCCATTGGTTGCTGGTAGTGACGTCACCCGGGAGACAAGATGCATCAGCCGACGCGTCTGCTACATGATTTTGGTAATGGAAAAAATGTAAACTAAAGCAAAATGATCATTTTATATGTGGTAGATACACCGGAAATACCGGGTATATACTTTCCGATTAAGTACTTTGTTAAAGAAAATGTTTATTTTATGCACAGGATTCGTACGAATGCTGAAAATAATTGTAAACATTAAATTCTTTTCGTAAAGGAAAGCATTAGAAAATGAAAAATGATATTTAAGTTAATTAAGGGAAATAAATATTGTAAAACAAGGTATTTTTCAATATTTTTTCGTAGTATTGTTTCCACTAAATAAATCTTGTTGAAAAGAACACATGATGGCATAACTGCTAAGACCATGGTAAAAACATAATCAAAAAGTATTATTCTATTTATTTTCATTGCTCATGCACTTTTTTTAATACAAATGAACTTTGACATTCCATGAGAAATATATGATCGTGTTTTTCAGTTTAAATTACATATCTCAACCAAAAATCTATATAAAAAGATTTGACTTAACAAATTCATATTTAAATACCATAAAATTCTACAAATTTCTTAATATCCGTCATTATACTTTAAAATAGTATACTTATCGCATTCTTTTTAAAGTCACTTCATACTGATTCACTTCAGATTTTAGCAGAAGTGCATATATTTTCAGCATAATCTAAAAGTACTCTTATAATCCCTTACACTCCCAAGATTTCTATATAACATTTATCCTGACGTGATTATTTGCTATAGTAAATAATCTTCGATATTGGCATCCTATTCTTCCTTCCATACATTAAAAATGGAACAATTAAAATACATTTTCTTACACATATACGCACAATAATAATAATAAACTTGCCCTACATCTTAGTTTCGGCCCACCAGCGGCCGAGCGGTAAAGTCGCTGAACACTGGTAGTTCGGTCCGAATCCCGCGAACGGGCTGGCTGCATGGGCGTTTTCGTGGTTTTCCTCATGTGTAACGTGTATACGAGCCAGTTTCCCTGAGAAAGTCCTCCACGAAGGCATCACACCTATTACGCAGATAGCCCTAGTGTGCTTTGCCATAATTAAATACACCACCACATCTTAATTTCAATTCAGTCTGTACACAAATTAAATATTTTTAATTACTAATGTATTTTTATCAGGTTGTTTCTTAAAATACTTTTGTTATACTCGAAATATGTGTTCAATATTGAATTATTTTTCTGTCTCTTATAATTAAAAACAAGTTATATGGAATCAAAATTAAAACATATGCAGCAGTTAAATAACACTGAACAGAATATTTTACTTACTCTTTCGCTATTTGTATTCTAGCATTATACACAGATTTGTTTTCCTTCAGGTTCAAGCATGTGTAAGTTATATGAATTAAATTACACCACACATACCTGTATGCATCAGTTAAATAACACTGAAGGAAATATGTCACTCACTCATTCGATGTTTGCATCATAGTCTGGTTGAGAAATTGCTCTTTCCTCACGGTGAGGCATGTCTCAGTTTACTTAGTTCGCAAAGCTTAACCCAGACGCTGCTTCAATACATAGAATTACGTTTGGGATGTAAAGAAAGTAACCAAAACATGTGAATGAAGTTGGATACGCGAATTTATTAACTAATCATTCAGGTACTCAGTTTTGTTAATGACACTGAATTTAAATATCTCACTACGATGTAAGTCTCATACACAAAATGAAGATTATGATAAAAAATGATTTAAAATGAGAAATTTTTTCAATTTAAATGTAAAATAGCAGTAAAATGAAAAATAAATGTAAAATTACATCACGGTTATGTATGAAAACTACATAAATTCATTAAAAAATAGTTATTTTATCTGGTTGTAAAGAGTGTTTTCCGCCAAAAAACGTATTAACGTGTATAATTCTGACACAACGCTATAGCACAATTTGCCACTTCCGCCTAGGTATAATAGCAAATTAACAACACAAATCAAATCAAACTGTTGATGCAACGAAAGTAAACAAACGCCAAGAACTAACGCTGTCACCCACATGACGTCTGCGTATGTGGCATAACTTTCTCCCTGCACTGCGCATCGCTCTTGGGCCCCCCCCTTGTTTTCTCTTAATTAAAGTAGACTCCATTGTTAATAAGAATCTACTTTCCTTTTAACTACCTTTCAACTTTCAAAACCCAATGATAACCAGACTTTCAGACTTGTGCTAAATAAATTTCCTGCCAAGCTTGCTTTTACTGACATACCGCTGATTATATATTTAGTGAATTTTCTTTTTCGAATATAAAAATGAATATTCGTATCATCCTCAAACATGTATCTCTACACAAACAGGTCTTTTTTGTAAATAGAAAGCAATTTTTGATATATTTGTGAAATAATTTTCTCGTTATTTCAGTACAAAGCAGGTCATTTGCCGTACGGTTTTAATTGTGGCACAATAAAATACTTAGGTTTAATTGAATTTTTGAAATCTTCATACTACGCTTTCGATTTCGTCTGGCTACTGTAGTTAACAATGGCATCTGGATAATATATGAGCATCTGAAACATGGAAGTAGCAAAGGACTTCCTACTTCCTACCTCCATGGTCTGAAACACGAAATATCCACACAGACCCTAGACTCCGCCCATACGCTAGCCTCAGTCCTTGGGTTTTCCATTTCATATTCTGTATTCACTCTCTTCATCTCCAAATTTATTTCTGATCTGGACTTAGACACTTTAATATACCGAACTATTGCAGGATGCAACTTCGCCAGTTCTGGAATTAAAGCCCGAAGGCATATGACGTATAAATTCCGGATATGAGAAATTCTCAGTAGAGAAATTGGAGGAAGCTGGAGAACATGGGCCACAAACCAAGGTTGGGCGGAGCAAAGCGACATCATGAAAAGTCACCGTAATGTGGTGCTATCTGTCGAGATGCTGTGTGCATTAAAGAACTTTAGAGGCGGCGGGGTTAAGGAACGAGAGGTAGTTATTCACGTGGCTGTCAATGTGCTCATATCTAGTCCGTTTAAATGGGAGAGCTGAGTATTCCTGGTTAAGAACCGCTCTGGGTCTTTTCCGGGAAGAAGCAACAGCAGGATCGTATACAGGTAGCTTATGCAGCACAGGATTTGCAACACATTGAATATTTCTGAAGAATTTTTCCGAAAGTCGCTGTATATGGCGATTAATGGTCAAAATTTTGAGGTCATTATGAATCTCTTCGTTCCGTACGAACCATGGAGCTTTTAAAATTTGCCGAAGCATTTTAGATTGAAAAATTTGGACATGTTTTCTGTTAGTCAGTGCAGATGGGCCCCAGACGGGACACGCATATGTAAGAACAGGCCTAATCATTGATTTGCAGAGCAAGGTTTTGTTATGATTTGCAGATATGAGGCTGCCAAGTTAATTTTGAGTCTAGTAAAACACCTAGATATTTGTAAGAAGAGACACAGGGAATGGGTTCACCGAAGAGCATTAAATTAGGTAAACTTGGGATATTTCTTCGGATGAACATAGTGGCAGCACATTTTGCGACATTAATTTTGATTCTATACAGACCGAGCCAGAGTTCTAAGGTCGAAAGGTAACTCTGCAATTGGGAGATTACCTGGAGTGTTGTGAAATGATGGCTGTATCGTCTGCGTATAACGCAAAATCGATATTTGGGGCCTTAGGAATATCATTTACATAAAGGTTAAAGATTGAAGGGCCAAGGAGGCTACCTTAAGCTACACCAGCATAAATTGGGAGGGGAGAGGAGAATTCGTGGTTAACTCGCACGCGGAAACTGCGTCCGGTCAAGTACGAGTTAATAATTTTAATGAGCTGAGCCAAAAAGCCAAGCCGCATCAGCTTGTAAATAATCCTGTCATGCCAAGTCCTGTCAAAGGCTTTGGCCACGTCCAGATAGACGATACCAGTTTTCTCTCACTTACGAAAGCCTTCATGAATGAATTCCACAACACGGAGTAACTGGTGTACCGTGGAGTGTTTAGGTCGGATGCCGAATTGTTTCGGGATTAATAAATTCTGAACCTGACAGAATTCATTCAGGCGATTAAGTAAGACAAATTCATAGATCTTTGAGAGAGAGGATAACAGACTTATGGGTCTGTAATTGATGGGTATGTTCAGATTTTGTCCCGGTTTTGGAATGGGGACGACTGCTGCAATTTTCCAACAGTCGGGGTAATAGCTTCTCCTGAGCATTAAATTTATAAGTACCGTGATCCAAACGATAAACATTGGGGGAAAGTTTTTGATCATGTGATTCGAAATAGAATCTATGCCGGGTGCCTTGTTAGGTTTCAACTTATCTATGAAAACCATAGCTTCAGCAGGGTCCGTTGGTCTGTGACAGGTTGTGTTAAAAAATCTTTAACCCGTGCTTGTATGCGCCCCTGTGTAACCGAGCGGTTACAGTAGGAGTCGTGATTTGGTGTGAATTGAGTTGCAAGGCTGTCAGCAATGACATCAGCCTTTTCTGAGTCAGTGTAGGCCATCTGTGCGCCATCGGCCGTTTGAAGGGGCGGAATGAGTGCTTTATGTTTGCGTAATCGGGCGGCTGCGTGCCAAATCGATTTGTCTTCAGTCGTTAATGACTCAATGTATGTTTTCCACTCCGCTTGTTTTAATAAGCGGGTTTCGGTCCTTATCTCGTTCTGTATCTTGTGAAACTGGGCACGGATATTGGGATCTCGTGACCTTTGCCAAATTCTTCGCAAGTAGTTTCGCTGCTTAATTTTGAATTTAGTCTCAGGTGGGAGCCTAGCACCTGGGTGTTTACATGGTTTTGAAGCCGCAGCTCTTGCTTCTTTAAGTAAAGACTCCAAACTTTTGATATGCCTGTCAAAGTCCGAATTGCTGGAAATTTTGATGGGAGGGAGTGAAGTTTTCTCCAAAATAAATCTAAAATCGTCCCAATCTGTTGAGACTTGCTCCTCTAATTTTGAGTATCTATTTTGAATATCTAGGGTTATCAAGATGGAGTAGTGATCAGAGTCTAATTCCTGAATCACTTTTATCTCATGCCGAAAAAATATATTATGCCAGACTGAACGAAATTCCGGTTCCCAGTTTTCAGTGGCTTTCGCGAAATTCATCACTAGGTGGCGCTCGCATTATGCTACACTTTTGCTATACGTTCTCTATTTGTAATGTGGCTCGTTACTGACAAAAAGTGTATTTTATTAAAACGTGCCGCTGTAACGTAGAGTAACGTAGTAGAATAGTAACGTAGAATGGTATATTGTTGCGTGCTATACGGCAGAGTTTTCTTCCTTTTAAAAAAATTTTACGATTGTATTTAAATAATTATTCGCAACATATAACTGTTGGAAGCATTTCCATCTGTTTCATGCAATACAGATTTAATAAAAATACATAATACAAAATTTCTTAAGCCAAAGCAATCATCACGTAAAATTTTAAAGCTTTAAAATTCTTTTGAAATGTTTCTTTCGCTCAGCTTTTGAATATAAACAAACTTCTTAATATGTGTGTGTACGTGTGTTCAGTTTCATGTTATGTTTTCGTCTTCCTGAAATAAAAATATCATAATATTTTTTTATCATTCTGGAGATAATCTCTGGTTTTTGCATAAATGATATTTTAACCTTTCATATATATTAATTTAATGCAATTAAAATTTAAGAATGCATCCACGTATATATTTTATAAGAAATGCTAATTGCGTTAGCTTTTTTACGAAATTTATTACTTTTTAGCTCCCATATTCGTTATCTTTGATCCAGAAACATTTGAATGCTGTCTGCACTAGCTTCAAAATTTTAAAGTGCATATCTCATTTTAATTAGTGTGATGTTGCACATAAATTTCTGTGTACCTAGTTGAGTATTTTGTGGTTGCACTTGAAGTAATAGAGATTCATGTCGAATCCATAGATATATGTAATTAAGAGATGCAATACTTTTTGTTTTAGGGAATATGGTTTAATTTTATAAAATATGCTGTTAACGATATTGAAATTAGCAGTGTCAAAATTGTTTTCTCCCTTAGTCCCAAACTTCGGTTGAAAGTTTTATATGGTGCTACATTTCAAGTAGGTGGAGTCATAAATAACTTTCGATGCAGTTTAGTACATGGACATCAGTAAAATTATAAGGTGTACTACAAGGACTGTAATGCTTGCATACTAGGTTTCCATTCTCAGTTTTTACTTTCCACAAATGTAGCACTTATTTTAGGACAATTTTATCCACGCAAATTTAGATGGTTCGCACGCTCTTAAGCCACGCCCTATTTTGTAAGGACAATACCGCCCGTATTTTAGAAAGATTGTGTTTATGTGATTATGGCCTCGAGGGCTGTCTGCCTAAGGTGAGGGATGCCATTGAGGAAGAAATTCTAAGCCGAACTGGCTCGTATAGACAAGACAGATAATTGAATTTACATTTAATTAGCCTGAAGATTTTAAGCGATTACTGATGGAAGAGTCCTTATGAAATGGGGCGTGGCTTAAGGTTGTACCAAAGCTGAATTTTTGAAACTAATTTGGTACTGATTTAAGGAGGGAATGCTTGGTAAGTAAAGTTGATGTTGATTGATTACGCCCAAGGCCCATGGCGTTTGACTTCCGGAGTACCTTTGCAACTTAATGCAATTACCTCCACAACTTCGATAAAGAAACTGAGTTGAATAAGAAAAAGCATAGGCTAAAGGATAATGAACAAACCTTTAAGGGTTTACAATGAAAGAAATGAATAAGGAGTCCACGTAAGGGACGAGTAATTTTCTCTGCTTTCAACTTGTAATCCAAGATTGAAAGAGAGAAAGGTGTTGATTGAGGCGAGTTCCGGAACGTATTGCGTTAATGGAATCGGAAAGGTTGGAAGAAAACAGCCGGGAAACATGGTGTTCCAGGGCTTGGGAAAGGTAATATTAGGTAATACGGACAGCCGCAGGGATTGCTAATGCCTTGGGGATGAGCGGGGGGGGGGAAGAGTCTTGCGACTAAAACTGGAATCCAGGGAAGAGGAGGGAGGGATAGTCTATTCAGGAAGGCGAAAAGTTCTCCGACCGCCCGTGGCGAGAATAGAATAGGAGCAACTTTTCGAGCGGAAAAGAACCGTGAGGAAAGTTAACTGTGAAAAAGAGGGAGAAATTATTAGAAGAGGATTTAAAGGGACAGAGATAGAGCTAAGGAAGGAAAAGGAATTAAAAGGGGGAGCTAGATTTAATTTTAATTATGGAAGAAGGTCTTGAAGTGATGAAATGCAAGCCTGTGATACCTGTGCAAAAATAAGGAAATGATAAGTTAAAGTTAAGTAAAAGAAGCTCTGCAGGAATGATTAGATTATAAATTAATTATTGCAGGATTAATTAAGTCTCAAATTTAATGAATTTTTATTAGAAGTTAAATTAGTTAAATAAGTTGATTTTAATTATTGCTTATTTTTAAAGTTAACTTTAATGCTATAAGTCTGGTCCGTGATATATGAAAAGGTGAGGTCCTGATAAATGGGGGGAGGTCATGTTTAGTGGTACAGATGTAGGTCGCGATGAACGAGGCCAGATTAGGTCTGGCGGGCAGTGATGTAAAAGAGAGAGTTAGTTAAGGGTCGCCGGGTTAGGCCCGTGAAGTGCTGGTTAAAGTTTACAATTTAAAAATTAGAAAGAATTCCTAGTCAAGCAAGCACCTCCGCTTTGGCTTCCTAGGAAAGATGTTAAATGTTCTATCAAGAACGCTCCTAGGTCGCTTAGCAGAGCTGGACTCTGCTGGATTATAGGCAGGAAGTGAATGCAAGACTGGGTTTTCAATCTGAGAAAGTCTATTGAAAAATTTGGCCGAATTTTGCCGAAAAAAGGCATCTAGGGGTAAAATTTTGAGATCGTTATGGAGCACTTCATTCCGGACGAAATAAGGAGCATTGGTGAGTATGCGAAACGTGACACTCTGGAATACTTGGAGTTTCTTTAGGTGGCTGTTGGCTGCGGTTGACCAGATGATAGCTGCATAGGTGAGGATGGGAAGGATGGTACTGCGATAAAGAAGGATCTTGTTGCTGAGAGAGAGGTTGCTGGTTCGGTTGATAAGTGACATTAGTTGGGTTCTGACAGTTCTTGCTTTGGCTATTGTATAGTTGATATGGGTACTCCAGAGCAGCTTCGCATCTAGATAAACTCCCAGATATTTATAGGAATCCACCCAGGGTATCTCCTCTTCAAATAACCTGAGTGGTTGGAGTTGACTATGGACGTTCCTCTTTCTGGAAAAGAAAACGGTGGTGGCACTTTTTGCAACGTTAATTTTGATTTTCCAGGTAATGAGCCAGGACTCCAAGTCTGTTAAATAAAGTTGAAGGTGATTGAGAGTGGCGTTAAGTGTTGGGTGCTGAGAGATGATGGCTGTGTCGTCTGCGTAAAGGGCTAGATCTACACTTGGTGATTGTGGTATGTCGTTTACATACAAGTTGAAGAGCGTAGCGCTAAGAATTGCTCCCTGAGGTACCCCCGCCAGGATAGGCCGAGGAGAAGAAACAGAAAATTTAACTTTGACAGAAAAGGTACGATTATTGAGGTAAGAGTGCATTATGTGCACAAAATTAGCCGAAATTTCAAGTCGCATGAGCTTGAATAAAATTCCGATATGTCAACACCTGTCGAAAGCCTTTGCTACGTCTAAATAGACTATAGTTGTAGGCTTTCCACTGCGAGATCCTGTGTGAATGATTTCTACTACCCTCAGTAGCTGGGTCTGAGTTGAGTGTTTTGCGCGAAAACCGAATTGTTGAGGAATAATAATATTTCGGTTTCGGCAGAAATCATTCAGGTATCTAAGCAGTATAGCTTCGTAGATTTTACTAAGTGAAGACAGGAGGCTGATCGGTCTGTAATTTTGAGGGACCTTTGCGTCCATGCCAGGTTTTAGAATAGGAATGACTAGAGCATTCTTCCAGCTATTAGGATAATATTTTAACCTTAGCATTGAGTTAATCAAAACTGCTAGGTAAAATATGAATTTAATAGGCAAATTTTTAATCATGCCATTAGAAATCCTATCAAGGCCAGGTGCTTTTGCAGGGGTGAGATTTTTGACAATTGCAGAAATCTCAGTCATGGTTGTAGTAATGGGTTCCTCAGAATGTGTATCTGAGGAGAGAAATTCTTCAACTTGGTGTTGGACTTCATGCGTGTGCGTTGCACAGGTATCGAACATGAGTCCAGTGTTTAATGAAAATTGTGTTTGAAGACTGTCCGCTATGCGTTCAGCCTTCTCAGTGTCTGTTAATGCCATCCGGTCATTGACCGTGCCCATTAGGGGGGGAATGTCATGTTTAGGTTTGCGAAGCCGTGCGCTAGCAACCCAAAGGCTATTGTCAGAAGTCTTTAAGAACTTAAGATAATTTGAGTATTTATCATCTGCATATTTTTTAATGTCAGACTTGATCTCATTCTGGATTCTTCGCAGTTGTACTCGAAAGGTTTCTAAACGTGTGTTTTGCCAATCTCTGCCAAGACGGTTTTTAATTTTGATTTTATCTTTAATGAAGTCAGGTAATTTATAGTGATTAGGCCTGAATTTGGGTTTGGAAGCAGCCGTGAACGCACTTCCCAGGGTTTGGTTGAGCCTGTCAATGGCTAAGTCAACCTCCTGATTATCGTTAATTTTGATAGGGGGGAGAATACCATTTTCCAAAACATACCGAAAGTTGTCCCAGTTAGTCGAGACTTGCGCCGGTAAATTTTGATTGATTTTGGTAGTTTTAAGGGTGAGGTGAACCGGATAATGGTCAGAGGACAGTTCCGGAATCACTTTGATCGAATAATCTAATGGAATATTTTTAAATAAAGCCAAATCAATAATGGAAGGAGCACCTAACCCCCCAGGAAACTGGTAATGGGTAGGTGAGTTCGGCGCTATAATTTGGATACGGGCGTCCTGAGCCCAAATTTTGAGTTTATCGCCATAGTTGTTGGCAGTGACACAATCCCAACTTCTATGACGGGCATTTAAATCTCCTGCGATAATCAGGTTATTTGCTACACCACTTAATTTTCTGAGATCAGAGAGAAATGCAGGTCCCTGTCTCGGAGGCATATAGCAGGACGCTACTGCTATTGGGGGGGGGAATTTTGAATATGAATTTGAATAATTGTCGCTTCTAGGGCCTCCAGTGGTGGCGTGGGTATTCTAGAATGCTTTAAAGAGCGTTTTACATATGCAGCGGCAGCGCCAAACAGGCGATACGGACTTAAAAACTGTACAGAAAAGCGCCAATTGGCGAAACAGTAAACCCGTTTGGCAAACCTACAGGCTGACGGACAGTGAAGTGTTTTCCCCGGCAGTCAAGCGGAACTACTTCAACAAATGTGTGCGTCTCTGTTTTCGCCGAGATATGTAATCTTGTGTACTCGCATCTGTACTGTGCTCTGAATTTCTTAAGCCGTTATAATGTACCCGGCAACTGTTACTTTTCCTTATTAAATTTGATTATTAATTGTAACATGTCTATCTTAACTAAGATTTTGGCTTTCCTAGTTAATGTTAGGGATATTTTCGTATGCACGTGTTACTCACACGTACATCATTGGTGACCCTGTCCCTCGCTCCTTCTGTTTCGATCCCTAATGGCTATCTGTCTCAATCTTTGTTTAAAAACTAAAAATATGCCTTATTTTGATGCCAATGCTCTTCCTTATGACTGATAAAGGCTCAATCCTATTTATTTCCTCCTCATTTTATCGTACGGATTACACGTGGTTTATCACACTTAAGGAGGATTTACAGGTATGTGGTCAAATTTTTTAATTATCTGTGATTGGTCTTAATTATGCTTTTGTGATATGTTTTGCTCTAAAATTATAGTTTTAATTTAATTATTGATTGTTTAAAATTGATCTTTGGGTAATATTTGTGCTCACATTTTTATTGAGATGTTGAATGTTTTCATTATTTTATTCTAAATTGATACTGTTTTGATAAGGTATAGTGCAAAACATTAAGTTTACGATTTACGATATATTTATAATTGGCAACCATGCCAGGATCGGAAGGCCAAACCAACGAGGAATCGAATATGGCGGTTCAGGAGCCACAAATCTCACACGTGGCAGTTAAAATTCCCCCTTTATGGAAAAAAAATGTTAAACTTTGGTTTATTCAAGTTGAAAGTAACTTTGCTTTAGCGAAGATTAGTAGCGATAGTACAAAATACAACCACGTGGTTTCTTCGATAGACCCTGAAACTCTTTCCGCAGTATCAGATATTTTATTTAATCCCCCAGCGACGGCTAAATATGATGCCCTTAAAGCTAGGTTAATAGTAGAATTCTCAGATTCGGAAAGCGAGCAAATACGCAGACTTATTTCTGAATTGCATTTAGGGGACGACAAACCATCTCACTTATTGAGAAAAATGAGAGAATTAGGTGGAAACCGTATAACTGACGAATTTTTAAAATCATTATGGCTGCAAAGGTTACCTTCCGAGGTGCATGCCATTTTATCAATAAGTTCGGAATCCTTAGACAATTTAGCAAAAATGGCTGATAAGATAGCTGAAGTGCGCACGCCAACGAACAACAGCGTGTTCGCGGTCCAGGCAGCTTCGGCGAGTTCCCCCAGAAACCCTAACGATTCTGGTGCCCCCCGCGAGGAGCTTAAGGCCTTAAGGAGTGAAATCTCTGCCCTAAGTAAACAAGTCGAGCGACTCTCCCGCGGAAAAACGAGGAATAATTTCCCCCGGGATCAACATAACACAGCACGTAGTTTTTCGCGTGGGCATTCCCGAGAGCGTGTGAACAATTATTGTTATTTTCATTCGCGATTCGGTAATAATGCACGAAAATGTCGAGCACCTTGTTCCTTTTCTCAGAACACTACGGCCCAGGAAAACTAGCAGTAGCGGCTGTCGATCGAAATTCATCGGCAGTCGCGCATTCATGTCGTTTACATGTTTACGATAACAGACTAAATTTAAACTTTTTGATTGATTCGGGCTCGGATGTTTCATGTGTGACACCGACTTCTAAGTTTAAGAAAATGCATCCTGATTCGCTTCAATTATTTGCCGCGAATAATTCCAGAATTTCTACGTATGGAACAAAATTGTTAACTGTGAATTTAGGACTTAGACGAAACTTTTCGTGGAAGTTTTTAATCGCCGATGTACCAGTGCCTATAATAGGAGCCGACTTTTTAAGGCATTTTGATCTTTTAATCGATTTAAAACGAGGTAGGCTTATCGATAATACTACGAAATTAACTCGTATTGGTTCTCTTTCCGATTCTAAAAATTATTTTTCGGTAAAGTTAATATCTGGTGATTCACCATATCACAGAATCTTGAAAGACTTTCCGGAAGTACTGAAGTTAAAATCCGATTCGGGTAGAGTAAAGCATAGTACGGTTCATTACATCGAAACAAACGGTCCTCCTGTGCACAGTAAACCGCGTAGGTTAAGCCCTAAGTTATACGAAGCAGTAAAAAAAGAATTTCAATTTATGATAGATCAAGGTATTTGTAGACCATCAAAATCAGCATGGTCATCACCTCTTCATGTAGTTTCTAAAAGTTCGGGCGACATACGGCCAGTAGGAGACTACCGAAAACTAAACGCGTGCACCGAACCCGACAGATACCCTATCCCGCATTTACAAGACTTTAATAATACGCTTAGCGGAAAGACAATTTTTTCAAAAATTGATATCGTTCGGGCATATCATCATATACCAGTCCATCCAGATCATATACCGAAAACTGCAGTTTGCACCCCATTTGGTCTTTTCGAATTTCCGTTTTTAAATTTCGGACTGTGCGGAGCAGCTCAAACCTTTCAAAGGTTTATGAACGAAATTCTTGGAGATCTAAAATTCGCCTACGTCTACTTAGATGATATTTTGATATTTAGTGATACGGAAGATGAGCATAAATCTCACCTACGTACTGTTTTTGAAAGATTAACTTCATATGGATTGACAATTAACGCTTCGAAATGTGTTTTCGGCGTTCCGGAAATATCTTTTTTAGGCCATATAATCAATAAAGATGGTACCAAGCCTCTGACGAACAAAGTGGAACCGATACTTAACTACCCACTTCCTAAAACGGTAAAAGATTTGCAGAGATTTTTAGGATTTTTAAATTTTTACCGTCGATTTTTACCCAACGTAGCCCAGAATCAAATACATTTAACTTCGTATTTAAAAGGGGCTAAGAAAAATGATAAGACAATCCTGAATTTGTCGGAGGAAGCGCGGAGTGAATTTCAAAAGTGCAAACAGCTAATCGCTAATGCTGTTCTTTTGGCACACCCGAAGAAAGATGCCCAGTTGGTTTTACAGGTTGATGCGTCAGACTTCGCAATCGGTGGAACGCTATCACAAATAGTTGATAGAAATTTACAGCCTCTCGCATTTTTCTCACGAAAGCTTTCGCAGGCGGAAAGGAACTATAGTGCGTATGATCGAGAGCTATTGGCAGCTTATGCTGCTATTAGGCATTTTAAGCATATGTTGGAAGCACGGAACTTTTCTTTAATCACCGATCACAAACCGCTCACGTATGCATTCCGACAGCGTTTGGATAAGTGTTCACCTCGTCAGGCTAGGCAGTTAGACTTTATCTCCCAATTCACCACTGAAATTCGCCATATAAAAGGTTCGGAGAATATCGCTGCCGACGTACTTTCGCGTATAGAAGCAATAAGCATGCCTAACCCTATCGACTATGAGGAAATCGCTAAAATGCAAGAAATCGACCCAGAATTACAAACATTGCTTAAAGAGTCAAAAGTTCTACATCTCAAAAAAGTTACCTTACCGAATTGTAGCTTACCGATATATTGCGATGTGTCAACAGGTAACGCCCGTCCTTACATTCCTCCGGCATTCCGTGAGAAAGTTTTTGCCACCTTGCACAATTTGTCTCACCCCGGCATTCGTGCATCAACAAAGTTAGTATGTTCACGGTTTGTTTGGTCTTCCATCCGCAAAGATTGCGCGAAATGGGCACGGCAGTGCATTCCGTGCCAGAAAGCAAAAGTAAGCAGGCATACTAGAACCCCGTTAATGAAGTTTCCAGACCAATCACAGAGGTTTGATCACGTTCACCTTGACCTTGTTGGTCCCCTACCTCCTTCTCAAAGTAATTATTACTGTCTAACTATGATAGATAGATTTACTAGATGGCCCGAAGCAGTACCCTTACCAGACATAACAGCACGCACAGTAGCACAGGTTTTCTATGACCACTGGATTACTCGATTTGGTTGTCCGACTGTTATTACTACCGACCAAGGGCGACAGTTTGAAAGCGGCTTATTTCGAGCCCTTTCCCAATTATTGGGAATCAAGAGGATCAGGACGTCTCCGTACCACCCACAGGCGAATGGACTGATCGAGGAATTCCACCGTCCTTTGAAAGCTGCCTTAAAAGCGCACGATACCAGTGACTGGGTTGCTGCCCTTCCAACAATGCTGATGGGTTTCCGCGCCGCTCTCAAAGAGGACATAGGTGCAACCACTTCTGAACTGGTGTATGGAAAGACTATCCGTCTCCCAGGAGAATTTTTCAATCCGACACCTCCGGATGCGTCCCCCAAACAGTTTGTGGAGGATTTAAAATCTCACTTTGCCAGTGTCCGCCCGACCACGACTTCTAGCCACGGCCAGCGAACATGTTTCATTCATCCACGCCTTCACAAGTCCACATATGTGTTTGTTCGACACGACGGAGTTAGAAAACCACTTCAAGCTCCTTATGATGGACCATTTAAGGTGCTAGAAAGACGAGATAAAACGTTTGATCTCGAAATAAAAGGGACTAAGCAAACGATCTCCATAGATAGACTGAAACCCGCTTTTGTAACCATGGACTCTTCTCAAGTTGCTTCCAAGAGTGTGAAAAGAACTTCGGACAATTGTATCACCCGTTCTGGACGATTAATCCGACCCCCGCATCGGTATGTCACATTTCGTTGACACTGCGGAGGGAGTATGCAGCGGCAGCGCCAAACAGGCGATACGGACTTAAAAACTGTACAGAAAAGCGCCAATTGGCGAAACAGTAAACCCGTTTGGCAAACCTACAGGCTGACGGACAGTGAAGTGTTTTCCCCGGCAGTCAAGCGGAACTACTTCAACAAATGTGTGCGTCTCTGTTTTCGCCGAGATATGTAATCTTGTGTACTCGCATCTGTACTGTGCTCTGAATTTCTTAAGCCGTTATAATGTACCCGGCAACTGTTACTTTTCCTTATTAAATTTGATTATTAATTGTAACATGTCTATCTTAACTAAGATTTTGGCTTTCCTAGTTAATGTTAGGGATATTTTCGTATGCACGTGTTACTCACACGTACATCACATATATGCTAGTACCGCCACTAGCACGAACAGTGTCACTGATGCATACCTCTCTATCATTTCGGTAGCAGAAATAATTCGCGATGTTCGCGCTAAGTCCCTCAACCAGATGTGTCTCCTGAACGAGGAAGAGGTCCATGTGGTGCTCATTAATAAAATCCCGGACTTCGTGGATCTTGTTTTTTATTCCGTTGGCATTCCAGAACAAAATCAGGAGCTCTTCATCTCTATTTGAGTCGTTGAACGGGCTGGTTTAGTTGAGAAGTCCAACGTAGGCTTCGTATATAAAAAATGCTCGCTCAGGTCCGGTGGAGACTGTCCGTAGCTGAGGCAGGGCATTTCTGAAGGCTTGTAGTAAGGTTTTGTGTTCGATTCCGAACTCAGATGAGATCTGGAATACGCAACGGAGAGTGTCGGTACAGCTGTAGTCCTCAGGAGTTGGGGCTAGAGCCTGGGCCGGTGGTGCTGGCTGTGGTGCAGGTCGCAGTGCCGGGGCTTGCTTCTGGACTTTCTTCTGCTCAGGAATCGTGTTAAGTCCGGGATTTCTTTCGTCCAGAAGCGATTTCGCTAAATAGGGGATCTGTACCACTAAGGAGAGGTTTGGTTGGCGCCGGTACAAATTTTGGTTTCCCGTTATCCTTATAGTGGGGTTTTTGCCCTTGTTCATTGGATTCCTAGGACAGTGGAACCAGTTGGCCGCATGCTGACCAAGGCAGTTCGCACATGTGTTTGGCTCTTCTGGATCTTTGGTACACTGGTACGCAAAATGCGGGCCAGCGCACCGTAGACATTTGATGGGCAGCGTACACACTGCCGAACTGTGGAAGTATCCTTGGCAGCGCCAACACTGACTTGGTCCCTTTTTGCCGTGTTGTTTTTCTACTTTTATTTCCACTCCAAACATTAGAGTTTCCTCGAAAATATCATAGACATTCAACGAGGGTTTAATTGTATCAGGAACAAGGGCATCGGATAACGGGTTTTGTGCCGTCTTAATTGTGTGACGCTAATCACAGAATATCCTAATAGTTGGAGTTCAGCTTTAAATTTTTCTGGTTTTGCATTGCTTGGCAGTCCTCTGAGCATGGCCTTTACAGGGCGATCTTGTTTGAGATTAAAAGATTTGTACTCGGCCCCCTGATTAGTTAGAATTTGGGCGACCGAGCGATAATCATTCTCATTCTGCATTTCAATTCTTAAATATTTCCCTTTCATACGGCAGATGGCTGTGGGAACTTCAGACTTCAGAGAACGAAGTCAGGAATTCATGATTGATTATGCAGCACCCTGAGATTTCTGGAAAATGTGCAAACCAAATCATAAAATCTTCAGTATCAAAAATCAGTACTCAAATGTAGCAATTAATTTCCGACAGAGAGAGTATATTATTCATTGTGATTAATGGCATGTATGTCATTATTATATACTGTCGTTGATATTGAAATGCTGGTATTATTTCGAATATCTATAGTGTTACGTTTACTCGTTTAATCTGCATTATTTAAAATTTTATTTTTTAATATTTCCTAAAAATGTACTTTATATTAATTAAAAAAAGAGAAAAATTTTCAGTACCTAAAGCAAAATTTCTTTTAGAAATACTTTTTCTCTTATGTATTAACAAATTTACTTTCATTTTTTCTTAATTACATATTTAATAGTGGCTCCAAATTATTTTGTTGCACAGCACAACTGATATTAGTACGATGAAAAATTTGCGCTGAAATAGTTTATGTTCTGAAGCTACCTGCTAACTTCATACTCTATAAATAATTTTAAAGTAAAACATGTGCTCTAAATTAACCTTAAATTAGAATAGGTAACTCAATAAGTACAATTAAAAATAGCGTATATCTAGATGGAAGCAGGAATTAAAATCAGAATCAAGCATCCGACGGTTATATATGAAAAAAGAAAAATGAGATAACTTGAAATTTCATGCTTCCTTTCTAAATAAAAATATTTTTAATAAAAAGAAATGTTTAATTTCTGACTACTACAGATTAATCGTTTTTAAATTTTGCATATAACAATACAATTATTTGTCTCGGGTACCATTCTGTTCATTGTTAACGTTGCAAAGCGTAGCGGAATAGTGGCGCCCTTTTGCGGTCAGTAGAAATTTCACGGAGGCAACCGAAAACACAAAATAATATTTTCACACTGGCAGGCCTTGAGTATAAGTTGGCCTTGCTTATATACAGCTTTGGGGGTGATGCTGCTGCAAAACAGGTAGAAAATGTTGCAGAAGTTCCGGCAAATGAACCTAAGTTTTCGATTAAGAAAAATGAAGCAGTTTGGAGAGTATTGCCGCAGCCATATTTAAGATGTTTGTGAAATTAAGAAATTATTTACATAATGTTCCATGATTGACATTATTAAAATTATGTCGCGAAGCCTTGGGGAAATCAAGGGTACCGTAACTCCAATAGTCAAAATGTTGGGAATTTAAATACGTTGTGATCGTACTTGCTGGCATTTTGTTCCTTTTCCTGTATATTTAGGTAAAGTTATATTTATTATAATTCGTTATGCTACCTTGCTGACTTATAAGTATCTTCAAAATTGAGAACTTCTTTTTTACATCAAACATCACGAATTCTAGCGGGACATAACTTTCCTCTTAATTAAAGTAGACTCCATTGTTAACAAGAATCTACTTTCCTTTTAACCAACATTTTTGGCGCCCAACGTTAATCGAACCCTCAGGCCCCTGCTAAATAAATTTCCTGTCAAGCTTGCTTTTACTGACATACCGCTGATTATATATTTAGTGAATTTTCTTTTTCGAATATAAAAATGAATTTTCGTATCATCCTCAAACATGTATCTCTACACAAACAGGTCATTTTTGTAAATAGAAAGCAATTTTTGATATATTTGTGAAATAATTTTCTCGTTATTTCTGTACAAAGCAGGTCATTTGCTGTACGGATTTAATTGTGGCACAATAAAATACTAAGGTTTAATTGAATTTTTGAAATCTTCATACTACGCTTTCGATTTCGTCTGGCCATACAATAATGGCTACTGTAGTTAACAATGGCATCTGGATAATATATGAGCATCTGAAACATGGAAGTAGCAAAGGACTTCCTACTTCCTACTTCCATGGTCTGGAACACGAAATATCCACACAGACCCTAGACTCCGCCCATACGCTAGCCTCAGTCTTTGGGTTTTCCATTTCATATTCTGTATTCACTCTCTTCATCTCCAAATTTATTTCTGATCTGGACTTAGACACTTTAATATACCGAACTATTGCAGGATGCAACTTCGCGAGTTCTGGAATTAAAGCCCGAAGGCACATGACGCATAAATTCCGGATATGAGAAATTCTCAGTAGAGAAATTGGAGGAAGCTGGAGAACATGGGCCACAAACCAAGGTTGGGCGGAGCAAAGTGACATCATGAAAAGTCACCGTAATGTGGTGCTATCTGTCGAGCCTATACGTAACTAGGATCAAGGAAGTGCAAGTTACGGAGTTCATAGGCAATTACGCCTTTACCTCCACATCTTCAAAGGAAATTACATCATCAAAAGGAGGAGATTGTCAAATAGGGTAAAAATTTTGAAAAGCCGAATGAATAAGGAATAAGTGCCTTCACACTGTGTCAAAAAAAGGCAAAAAACTCAGAAGGTCTTAATTTTGCGCCGAAAAAGGGCCAAAATAATTTAGATAGGGGCAGCCATAAAATTTAGACTAGAAAAGGTGATGTTTCCTTGAACCTTGATAATCATGTTCTGCATAAGTCAGATGAAGAATACGCAGGGGAATTCCGATGCGCGTTCTTCGGGGTAGGAGGGAAGGGGGAACCTGTTTACAGGTCGAAAAAGTAGTTCTGCCAGTGATCAGCTGGGAGGGAGAAGTTTCATTTTTGAACGCAATTCTATGCGGTATTTAAAGGCCTAAAATGACGCTGTTAAACGCCTGAGAAAGTTCCTTTTTAAAGGAAGAAAGAAGCTGTAATTAAAAATCTTTTTCAATTGACAAGTTAATTGATAATCTTTTAAGTCAATTGATAAGTTAAAATATTTTAAATCAGTCCTATTTGACTGTGATGTTTCTTATTAAAGAAACTTTAAAGGGTGTTCCTCGAGTTAATGCTGTGTGCATTAAAGAACTTTAGATGCGGCGGGGGGGGGGGTTTAAGGAACGAGAGGTAGTTATTCACGTGGCTGTCAGTGTGCTCATATCTAGCCCGTTTATATGGGAGAGCTGAGTATTCCTGGTTAAGAACCGCTCTGGGTCTTTTCCGGGAAGAAGCAACAGCAGGATCGTATACAGGTAGCATATGAAGCACAGGATTTGCAACACGTTGAATATTTCTGAAGAATTTTTCCGAAAGTCGTTGTATATAGTGATTAATGGGCAGAATTTTGAGGTCATTATGAATCTCTTCGTTCCGTAAAAACTACGGAGCTTTTAAAATTTGCCGAAGCATTTTAGATTGAAAAATTTGGACATGTTTTCTGTTAGTCAGTGCAGATGGGCCCCAGACGGGACACGCATATGTAAGAACAGGCCTAATCATTGATTTGCAGAGCAAGTTTTTGTTATCCGTTGACAGGTCGCTATTAATAGCTAAAAGGGAGCGTAGGGCGGTTTTGACAGCTGTCGCACCCGCTATGATTTTGCGGATATGAGGCTGCCAAGTTAATTTTAAATCTAGTAAAACACCTAGATATTTGTAAGAAGAGACGCAGGGAATGGGTTCACCGAAGAGCATTAAATTAGATAAACTTGGGATATTTCTTCGGATGAACATAGTGGCAGCACATTTTGCGACATTAATTTTGATTCTGTACAGACCGAGCCAGAGTTCTAAGGTCGAAAGGTAACTCTGCAATTGGGAGATTACCTGGAGTGTGTTGGAGTGTTGTGAATCGATTGCTGTATTGTCTGCGTATAACGCAAGATCGATATTTGGGGCCTTAGGAATATCTTTTACATAAAGGTTAAAGATTGAAGGGCCAAGGAGGCTACCTTGAGCTACACCAGCATAGATTGGGCGGCGAGAGGAGAATTCGTGGTTAACTCGCACGCGGAAACTGCGTCCGGTCAAGTACGAGTTAATAATTTTAATGAGCCGAGCCGAAAAACCAAGCCGCATGAGCTCGTAAATAATCCTGTCATGCCAAGTCCTGTCAAAGGCTTTGGCCATGTCCAGATAGACGATACCAGTTTTCTCTCACTTACGAAAGCCTTCATGAATGAATTCCACAACACGGAGTAACTGGTGTACCGTGGAGTGTTTAGGTCGGAAGCCCAATTGTTTCGGGATTAATAAATTCTGATCCTGACAGAATTCATTCAGGCGATTAATTAAGACAAATTCATAGATCTTTGAGAGAGAGGATAACAAACTTATGGGTCTGTAATTGATGGGTAAGTTTAGATTTTGTCCCGGTTTTGGAATGGGGATGACTGCTGCAATTTTCCAACAGTCGGGGTAATAGCTTCTCCTGAGCATTAAATTTATAAGTACCGTGATCCAAACGATAAACATTGGGGGAAAGTTTTTGATCATGTGATTCGAAATAGAATCTATGCCGGGTGCCTTGTTAGGTTTCAACTTATCTATGAAAACCATAGCTTCAGCAGGGTCCGTTGGTCTGTGATAGGTTATGTTAAAAAATCTTTAACCGTGCTTGTATGCGCCCTTGTGTAACCGGGCGGTTACAGTAGGAGTCGTGATTTGGTGTGAATTGAGTTGCAAGGCCAAATCGATTTGTCAGCAATGACATCAGCCTTTTTTGAGTCAGTGTAGGCCATCTGTGCGCCATCGGCCGTTTGAAGGGGCGGAATGAGTGCTTTATGTTTGCGTAATCGAGTGGCTGCGCGCCAAATCGATTTGTCTTCAGTCGTTAAGGACTCAATGTATGTTTTCCACTCCGCTTGTTTTAATAAGCGGGTTTCGGTCCTTATCTCGTTCTGTATCTTGCGAACTGGGCACGGATATTGGGATCTCGTGACCTTTGCCAAATTCTTCGCAAGTAGTTCCGCTGCTTAATTTTGAATTTAGTCTCAGCTGGGAGCCTAGCACCTGGGTGTTTACGTGGTTTTGAAGCCGCAGCTCTCGCTTCTTTAAGTAAAGACTCCAAACTTTTGATATGCCTGTCAAAGTCCGAATTGCTGGAAATTTTGATAGGAGGGAGTGAAGTTTTTTCCAAAATAATTCTAAAATCGTCCCAATTTGTTGAGACTTGCTCCTCTAATTTTGAGTATCTATTTTGAATATCTAGGGTTATCATGATGGAGTAGAGATCAGAGTCCAATTCCTGAATCACTTTTATCTCGTGCCGAAAAAATATATTATAAAAGGCAGCCAGATGAAGAACTGCAGGGGACCTTCTTAAAGGGTAAAATGTCGGGAGGGTAGGAGATATGATCTGTACATGGTTACTCTGGCACCATGAATTTAGACTAATACCATACCTGTTCCTATTAGAACAAAACCATGCGGTATGGCGTGAATTTAGATCACCAGTAATAATTAGGTGATTTGAAATACTCAAAAGTTTATCAAACTCACTGACAGGAAAAGCTGGCCTTCCACGTGCTGTAGACAGTGGAGGTAGATAAGCTGAGACTATTGTCAGCGGGGAGAAATTTTGAAGGAAAATTTTGATAATTGTCATTTATTTAAATCAGTCACTTATTTAAAAATTTAAATCAGGGGACGGTGTCATGTGGTGCTTTAACGAACGCTTCACATAGATACAAGTGCCACCACTGGGATATCTGCCCTGTGACACCCTGCCAGTACAGTAAATGTCATAATTCCCAATTCTGGGAGTATTCCCTGGGGTAAGGCGGGTCTCCTGGACTAAAAACATGTCAATACCGTGCTCTACTACAAAACACGAACTTCGTGAATTTTAGGTGCCAATCCATTGGCATTCCACGTGCAAATGGTCAATTCTCTGGTGGTATTTGAACTGTCATTCATAAATCTGAATTTTAGGCCGTTCATCACTGAAAAACAGAAGACATGGGTCTAGAAATGCCGAATTAAGTTGAAAGCTCAACATAGCTTTCATAAATATAAAATGCCCTCATTAAAGCATCTGCTTGCCTGAGTTTAGGCATTGCTTTTTTGAAGGCAAGAAGCAGAATATGCTTGTCTACTGCTGGGTCGCGGGAGATGTTAATTAAGCATTTTAGTGTAGATGAAAAGACATCGTCGGAATCATTGCTACACTCTGCTGTCGCTGACACTGCTGGGGCTTCTGCAACCGGCAGTCTTGGATTCGTGGATTTGAATCCGTGCTCGGTGGTGTTCTTCACCATCTGTGCATAAGATGGTGAACT
The DNA here is from genome assembly GCF_044657685.1 of Stegodyphus dumicola. Taxonomy (NCBI): domain Eukaryota; kingdom Metazoa; phylum Arthropoda; class Arachnida; order Araneae; family Eresidae; genus Stegodyphus; species Stegodyphus dumicola. Next base: position 144,071,427 of record NC_140778.1, on the reverse strand, counting down.
GACGTTGCTTGGGGGAGCAGGCATGGGACGTCTTGACTCAGCAGTTGCTGGGGGCTTAGAAGAACCCTGCGGGGGGCTGTCTGTGCAGCTGCCCTAGTCTTAGGCATGGAATTTTTACCACGAGCCCGTTTGTTACCTGGGTATCGGGGACAAGATTTATAAGAAGCAGGATGATCTCCACCGCAGTTGCAGCAAGTGGCAGGTACATCTAAGCCTTCGGTACACTCACGTGCCCAATGGGGTCCAGAGCATCTGACACAACGGATTGGAAGGGTGCAGAGTTCCGAAGAATGGAAAAAGCCCTGGCACCGAAAGCACTGAGTAGGGCCCTTACGCCCGCGGTAACGCTGAATGCTGATCTCTGTGCCCCACATGTCAGTGACGGCAAACAGATGATCGAGGAAGGGGTGTGGGATGACTTGTAAATAAACAAGTGGCATTGGATGTCTGGAGCCAGGCTGAGTAAGCCGAACGATGCGTTGCACTTTAAATCCCATCGCCTCAACTTCCTCTTTGATGTCCCCGACGTCTGTTTCAACAGGGAGGCCTCTGATCACAATTTTGACTGGCTGGTCCTGCTTGAGATCGAAAGTTTTGAACTGGATGCCGGCTTGCTTCATCCAGCGGGTGACCTCCCTGAACTCCAGCTCTGTTTGAACAAAAATTTTGAGATAGGGTACAGTCAGAATGCTCCGTAAATTTGGGGCAATTTCTCTCATGAAAGACACTTGTGTCTTCCAGTTCTTGCTGCTTTTGAGGTGAATTGCCGGAATCTCAGGCTGCTGTTGGGGGGATACGTTCCGTGCCTGCTCGGAATTAACTCCCTCAGTAGTACTCGCAGTACTCGCGTGTCATTGGTTTCATCATTAATTATAGAGTTTCTGATTCTTTCATATTTATTAGCAATCCTCTCCTTTTTAGGAGTAGCCTTTTTTTAACTATTTAACAATTTGGAATTTTGAATAGTAGAATTTGCTTCTTTAGCATTTTGTGCCAAATCATCTATTGTGAGATCCACAATAGGCGCCTTCCCTTGCTTTCGAGCCGCAGGGGTGATAAACCCGTCGGAGTCGATAGTCTGCGTCTTTCGCTTCGGCGATGACGTCGACTGGACCGGTATCCCCCGCACCTCGTGCGTGGAAATAGATGCCTCTTGCTTACGAGGATCTTCTGCTGTTTGAGCGACAGCTGTCTTTGCTAAGCGCTCGCTCTCAAGAATATTAAGAAATTCCTCTCTGGTCGAGAGAAGGTGGAAAATCGGGACATCTAAGATGTTTGCGATGTCGTTAATTTTATGGAAAAGAGTCCGCTTGGTCGAGTTCCTCGTGTCCACTTGAATCCAGGGGCGAAGGCATCCTTTTCATGAAGTTCTTTTGGCCCTGAATGGCCTCGAACTGCTGCTTGAGATCATAGAATTGAATAATCAACTGCATACGCTCATCATCTGGTGACGCAGATTGCACAGGGGCAGCCTGATCCCTAGTGTCACTCATATTTGCATCAATAACATCATTATTGACATTAAAATTCCCCGAATTAAGCTGAGTTGGCGGGAGCTCATCACTATACGTAACTAGATCTTTCATGAAAGCCCATCTTATACTCAAGGCCTGCCAGTGTGAAAATATTCTTTTGTGTTTTTGGTGGCCTTCCTGAAATTTCTACTGACCGCAAAAGGGCGTTACTATTCCGCTATGCTTTCCGACGTTAACAATGAATGAGCAGAATGGTAGCCGAAACAAATAATTGTCTTGTTATATGCAAAATTTAAAAACGATTAATCTGTAGTAGTCAGAAATTATACATTTCTTTTCTAAAAAAGTATTTTTATTTAGAAAGAAAACACTAAATTTCAAATTATCCCATTTTTCTTTTTTCATATATTAACTTTCAGCTACTTGATTCTGATTTTAATTTCTGTTTGCATCTAGATATATGCTATTTTTAATTGTACTTATTAGAGTTACCTGTTCTAATTTAAGGGTAATTTAGAGCACATATTTTAAGTACAAAGCTTCAGAACATAAACTATTGCAGCGCAAAATTTTCATCGTATTAATATCAGTTGTCCTGTGCAACAAAATAATTTGGAGCCACTTTTAATTATGTAATTAAGAACTTAATAAATGGTGATTTAAAATTTGTTAATACATAGGAGAAAAAGTATTTCTAAAAGAGATTTGGTTTTAGGTACTGAAGATTATTTCCCTTTTTTAATTAATATAAAATACTTTAGAAAATATTAAAAAAATAAAATTTTAAATAATACAGATTTAGAGCTCTGAAGAGTAAACGTAAAACTACAGATATTCGAAAGAATACCAAGCATTTCAATATCACCGACACTATATAAAAATGACATACCTGACATTAATCACTATGAAACTTATATAAAATTTTAAGCCTGTTAGTGATGAATACCAAGTATTTCAATATTATTTTCAGTATATAATAATAACATGTATGACATTAATCACAATGAATCATATATACCCTCTGTTCCATATTAGTTGCTACATTTGAAAATAAATAATCATCATATGATGTTGATAATTAATAATCATATGATCAAATAAATGATAGTCTTGTATTGTTATAATAATTTTATAAACCACTGCCTGAAAATGCTCATAAAATTTAAAAAATACATAGCAGATCTTGTTTAATTTTGCTTTATTTGTTTCATAGCTTCATGTACTATCAATCTTATTTAATTTTACGTTATTTGTACGCAAAATTAAGTTCATAAATTTTGTGCTTAGAGTTTTTACCGTTTTACCAAAGTAAAGATGTTTGTACTCGAATTACGCATGAAAAAAATGCGCGAATTGCAGTAAAAAGTACTTTAATGAGATACATTAAATCCTATTTTTAAAAATCTGTGGCTTTCATAATCTCATCACTATACAACGTATCACTTTTAATAATTAAAAAGAGTTATGTGATACAAACGCCATAGGTTTCAGTGTTAAAGTAAACCAGATCGTCCTTACTCTTTCCTGCCGACATGTCGGTGACGCGCGCCCCGCCCACTGGGTTAGTCTATATCTTATAAGGTCCATGATTGCAGCGTGTATAAAAGCCAAGGAAAAGATAGTTGTAGCGCCTCATTTCACAAATCAGAATTTCTACATATTTTTATTTTTGAAATATTTATCAAGCCTAATTAGCGTTCCAAATAATTATAAAGCTATTGCATGCTTTCAGGGCTGGATTATTTTTTTAGCTTTCCTATGCTACTAGGAAATTTGCAACTACTTTTTTAGAAAGTAATATTTCAAATCTGAACTAATAGAAAATTTCAAACAAGCAATTTTCTCTTGCAATTTTTATGCTTTTTATTGGTGTCAATAAGTAAAAAATACTAAAATATTTAAAAACGAATTTTTGAAAATTTTGTTTAAAATTTTAAATTGTGCTGCTTTTTTAAAATTATAGAGGAGTATTATAGCACAGTTTCTATATAGGAATTTTGTTTCAATTATATTTCAGAATACATCATAGTAATAAACACTTTTGACATCTTAATTTTTATACATTTAATTCTAATATTAAAATTGTATTTAACCGTAATAATTAATTTTGCTTGTATTTTATAGTCATTATTTTTTAAATTTATTTTTAGTTCTGCATAAGATTTTTTTTATTTACTGTTAATTTAATTTATTAGCTCGAAGCGGCATTTTCCGCTGTTTCACTATAAATGTCCGTGTCTCCTTGCAAATTGTTACAAAATATTATCGCCCTTTATTATATTTAAAGAAATTAAATAATGAAGAATCTGCATGAATACATGTATGTTTCTCGCACTGTGCCAAACAAGATTCCATCTAGAGCCATCAAATTTTGAATAATGCAATCCTCCACCCGAACATGGGCATATGGACGGCCGAATTTCGAATTTGTTTTAATCTATTTCATATTTTGTAAAACTTTAACGAATTTTTGATTAACAAACTCAACGAGTTCAAAGCGAGCAATACTAACACTGTACGGAAAATAACATTTTTTTATCTCCAGTGCGAAAATTCTAAAGATATGCTGCTTTCAAATGTATGTGGTTTACGGGTGAAGAACATGATATTCTATAAATATAGGTAACACGCAAAACGTTAAAAAAAGGTTCCCTTGGGGGGGGGGGAAATATAAAATCTGAGTGCTTCTAGATTTTATTTTATCTATTTTCCCACTTCATTACACTCAGAATATTTTATGCTCCGAATTTTATAAATTACTAAAATAAATATTCCACTTTAATGTTAATAATTTAATGATGATATAATCAAATAAATGATCGTTTTGTAATGTTATTATAGTTTTTGAAAATCACTGCCTGAAAATGTTCATTATATTTTTTAAAAAAATTATCAGATCTTGTTTAATTTTGCCTTATTTATTTCTAAGCATCACGTACTATCAATCTTATTTAATTTTACTTAATTTTACGCAAAATTAAGTTCATAAATTTTGTGCGTAGAATTTGTTCCGTTTTATAGAGGGTAAAACTAAAAATGTTTGTACAAGAATTAAGCGTGGAAAAAATGAGGGAAATGCAGTTAAAACTGCTTTAATGAGATATATTACATCCTATTTGAAAAAAACTGTGACTTTCATAATCTCATCACTATACAACGTATCACAATTAATAATTAAAAACAGTTATGTGATACAAACGCCATAGGTTTCAATGTTAAAGTAAACCACATCGTCCCTACTCTTTCTTGGGGATATGTCGGTGACGCGCGCCCCGCCCACTCGGTTGGTCTATCTCTTATAAGGTCCATGGATTGTAAGGCCTTGTTCTCGAAGGCCACGGCTAAACGCCTTCAATTGTGATAAACTCTTGTACTCTCCTCCTGTGCCCTAACAAGAGGACTCAATGATTCCTGACTTTAGCTTATCCTGCTCTTTCATCAACTTTAGCGACTGCTTCTCTCTTATTTAATTCATTTATCTGAACGATGACGTGGAGGTAATTGCAATTGGTACTTGGTCCAACACCTACGCATAATTTTTTACGACCGTTTACCGATGTTTTAATTTAAGAATTACGAATTTCTTCCCTGTATGACTTGCCTCCTCTTCGATTTCGCCTGCGGGCGCGGTGCTACGGCACCCTAACTGAACTTTAAATTAAAACGTGAGCGGCCTCCGGCCTTACCTGATCTATAGGCTAAAACTTGTATGTAGTTGTTACCTAGTGTATGAAAGGATGATTTTCATTTTCTTGATATTAATGCATTATTATATTCTTGATATTAATGCATTATTAATATTCTTGTTAAAAAAATAAAAATAATAAAAAAAAACTATTCGATTTATCTTTCGGTTTTTGTAAACTACCTTTCGATATGAGGGTAGTATTTCTACAGGGGGTAGAGCCTCGGTTCAGGCACCCTGGTGTCTCAAACACCATTCTACAGAGAGAGAAATATGAAAAAGCATACGTTAACTTCATGCCAGCTCGAGAAAGCTTAGAATCTTCAAACATCTCGAGCACTGAGGTGCTCGAGTTTTTTTAATATCCACATATGATCATGATCATCATCATCGATATTGCCGGCATATCGCTGTTTTTACGCAATGTTTCCGGCTCATGACACATAGGCCAAAAGGGCGCATGACGGTAGAAAGCAATGACGATTGAAAGGAGGCGTCAGTAGTACGAAGAGGGGGTGACAGCATGACATCACAAGTCCAGTGAAACACACAGATGAAGCTCAGAACCAGGAGAGGCAAAGACAGGGTGAAAATCAGACTTGTTCTGTTGTTCATGATAGGTACATGTCATAATAATGTTATACAAATAAGCTGAAACAATACAATTTATTAGAAAAATAAAATACATGCAAATAAACTGAAAAGAGTATGAAATAAAATACGGCAAAAAAGTCTATATACATATATACAGCGACATTGCACTCGTGATAAAGTTAGGTAGGGAAGTTCGAATCTCGAGCGGTGAAGGCCGCAAGCGGTCGAATACGTGCGTCTTCTGCAAAAATCTGGTAATCGAATACTTTGAAGTGTTTCATATGAGAACAATTTTTTGCTTTTTCAAAGAATTTTCTATTAGCTTTATGAAGGAACTCTTCAACTCTGTCTATACGTAGGTCTCTATGTAAGGTCTCATTTGAAACATAAAAGTGCGCATTAGTAATAATTCTGAGAAGTTTGTTTTGCGTAATTTGAAGTTTTTTCATGTCACTTTGAGTGTAGTTCGCCCAGGCAGGTGATGCGTAACAGAAAATTGGTCTGATGATTGCTGTATAGATGTGTCTTTTCCTTTTGAGATCAAGTCTAGAGTTTTTACCTATTAGTGGGAGGAGAGTTTTGATAGTATAGGAGGTCTTCCATTTAATACTGTGAATATGGTCTTTCCAGGTAAATCTGTGATTCAAAAGTACTCCAAGATAAGTAGCCTTTTTAACAAGTGGCACTTCTTCATTAAAAATATTAATTTTTCTGTCCAAAGGGATCCTGGAATGTTTTTTACCGATGATTATCAATTGAGATTTTTGTCCGTTAATCGCAATTCTCCATTTAGCGCACCATTCCTTTATGGCTGGAATTTTTTCTGGAAGTTTTATCAGTGCATGCTCTTGACTATGTGACTTCACGGCAAGGGCGGTATCATCTGCATAACATCCGAGGTAAGTATTGAGATCAGCACTATTGGGTAGATCATAAACATAAAAGAGATACAAAATTGGGCCAAGAATAGATCCTTGAGCTACCTCGGCTTTCAGATATTTGGTCTCAGAGTCCTATCCAAAGTTTACAAAGAATTTGCGGTTCCGTATGAAAGAGTTGATAAGTAAGATGAGGTCTCTACTGAAATCAAGTGTGATGAGCTTGAAAATGAGCCCCTCATGCCAGACGCGGTCGAAAGCTTTCGCCACGTCTAGCATGAGTAAGGCGACACTTTGATGCCTAAATAAAGCGGATCCAATGAATTCACACAGACGAACAAGTTGTTTTGTCGTTGAGAGATTTTTACGGAAACCAAATTGTTCCATTGGGAGCTTATCCATATGCGGCTCAATTCTTTTATAGATGACCCGTTCGAAAATCTTACCAAGTCCTGGGAGTAGACTTATCGGACGGTATCCTTCCGGTTTGGTGGCATCTTTTCCCGGCTTTGGTAGAAGAATGACTTTGGCCTTTTTCCATTTTTCGGGAAAGTAGTTATTTTCCAGGCAGGCATTGAGAATGCTGACACAATTTTTAATTGCAACATTCGTAATTTCATCATAGCCAGGTGCTTTCCGGTTTTTCAGGTTTCTGATAATGTTTCTAACCTCTGTCGGGGATGTATATTCAGTGCGATTTTTGGTCCCTGGTCCTTCAAGCCAGTCTTTGATAAATTGTCGAGTGTAAGATGAGAAAAGAGGGTCACAAGGGTCTTGATTCGGTACAAATTGTTGTTCTAAGTGCTCTGCCATAATGGCGGCTTTTTCCTTATAAGTAAGTGCAATTCTGTTATTACTATAAATTGGTTTATTGCAAGGGGGCTTGCGCCTAAGGTTTTTTGCGAAAGACCAGAAATCATTTCCAGATTCATTAAAACTCTCAATTTTATTATTCCAGACCTCATCCCGATGATTCCGAATCTTGCAACTGATTATATTATTAAGTCTGTTAAGTTCTTTCTTAACCCCTGGATTCCAAGAGATATGCCACCTTTTTCTCAAACGGTTTCTCTGTTTAATCATATCTCTAATTTCTCTGGGTAAACGGAAATTGTCTTTATCAATAGGGATTTTTTTGGTAGCAGTGTTGTATGCACTGAGGATACTATTGTTGAGAATTTCGATCGCATTATCAATGTCCTCTTTATTCTTGAGTGAGCTAATAATTGGAGGGTTTTCTAACAGTTGTGTCAGTCAGTGATGTTTTTAAACTTGTTTTCTTCGCATTTGTTAGTGCCCAAAATAGCGATAACCGGCACGTCGGAGGTTAATTCAACTTTAACATCCAAATACATTGGAATGTCAGTATTTGTGAGCACAATGTCTAAAATATCTCCTCTTCTAGGGTTATCTGGGAGGTACGTATAAACTGAAGGTGCATAGAAATAAATAGGATAGTTATTGATAAACTCGATTAGGACTTCGCCATTATTGTTGGTTCTTCGACAGCCCCATTCAGTATGTTTTGAGTTTAGATCTCCAGCCAGGATGATTTGTTTATTATTTGGGAGAAGTTCAGCTAATTTGTCGATATCCAATACATTGTTCGGTGGATTATAAATTGCGATAAAATAGACAACTCCATAAAATGGGAGTAAAACTGAGGCAGTAACTGCTTCATATCCGTTATCACGATCTTCGCTGATGAGGCAAGATTGCAGGGTGTTTTTCACAAAAATCGCGGCCCCAACACCTCTATGGCTTAGTCTGTCACATCTATAACATCTATAGTTTGCGATGTTCAAATTGTAGCAGGGAGTCGCAAACGTTTCTGTGATGAGTGCAACGTCAATATCATACACAAGTAAAAAGTTATAAAGTTCCGTAATTTTATTCTGGACGCTATGTGCGTTCCAGGTCATGAACTGAATAGGGGCCCGACTATTTCTGTATTGACCCATTATCTAAAGTCTGTGTTTTGGCAGTTTCTGGATTGGTTTGAATAGTCTGATTTGTTTGTTGTGTTAATTGTAAAAAGCCAGCGCCTTTAATGATTTTTACTAGCTCTGCTAGATTAGCAAAAACTGTTTTTGCTTCATTGATAGTTTCTGAATACAGTCCTGATGATATGGCTTGTGCATAATTTTTTCCTTCTATGATACGGTTTGAGAATGTTTTGTTTTTGACAGTGTTATTTGTGCTATTATTGTTCTTGGGATACTTTTCACAACCCTTAAAACTGGATGTGTGAGGTCCCCCGCAGTTCGCACAGACTAGGGGCTTATCAGGATTTTTTCTGTCAGGGCATTCTTTAATTGAATGGCCTCCGCCACATCGGACACATTTCGGAGCATAATTGCATCCGGCTTGGGTGTGGTTGAAGCCCTGACAGCGAAAACACTGTATGGGCCCCTGTCTGCCTCTATACTCCACTGCTTTGATTTTCATATCGCAGAGTTTGTATTCATTATAGATTCGTTTCGAATCGTCAGTTTTTGGTAGCGTAACAAGAAATAATGGGAGTGGAATGACTTCTCCCCCTCGTCGTCGTGACATTTGTTTAATTTCGATAATTTTGTAATTCAATTCCTCTAATTCAGTTTTAATTTCCTCTATATCAGAAGTAGTAGTGAGTCCATTTATGACCACTTTTAAATTTTTATCTTGAGGCAGTATGTAGGAGTGGTGCTCAACTTTGAGCTCTTTGAGTACTTTAACCATGCCCCTATAACTTTCAGCGTCTCCAGCAATGACCTTTATGCCATCATTCCTCAGATTTTGTCCAATAAATGAGAAATTTTTGGTGTGGAATATATTTTTGATATTTCCCTAAGTCATGACATTTTCCTTAAGAATTAGTGGTGGGAGTTTTCTTTGCGTATTAGTCTCTGAATTTTGCGTATTACTTTCAGTGCGGTCATTATTTGTTATCGTCTGATTATTTATGTTATCCTGATTTTCTGTTTCGCTAACGTTAGTATCCATATTATTATCAGTTTCGTTATCTTGATTATGTTCTACCTGTGTTTGCACACTATTAATCGGCGTATGATCATTCATGCTATTACTAGCTTGATTAGCTGTAATGATCAGTGAGATTATTTGTGTGTGCGTACTGAGTTTCACTTTTTTAGCAATGGGTTTGTGAATTTTTGTTCTTACGGTCTGGTCGCCTCTGCGGCGTTTAATTGGTTCCTCATCTGAACTTGTGTCTTGATCGAGTGCTTTTTCCTCAGTACTATTGATTGGATCATCATGAAGTGTTATAGGACTTCTGGCCCTGCTATTTTCATCTAAGTTTTTAGCGGTGTTAGGTGTAGGTGTTTTATCAATGACACTATTATTTTGTTCTTTCAAAGCATTTACAATCTCAAGTGAGCTAAGCAGAAAATTGTAAAAAGTGTTTTCAATGTCTGATAATTTTCCATCATTTTTGTCTCTGATTTTATCCAACTCCTTAATCTGATTTGTGTAAATTTCCACGAGCCTCTCCATGGTCCGCTACGCAGAAATAAACGCAAAAAATCCAAAATTCAGCGCCCATAAAATGGAGTCCTGCACCCCGGAATGGAGCCTGGCCCGATAGCCTTCTCCACAGACGGATGTGCAGGCGAAGAACACACGAGGCCCCTGACAATCACCTGAAGCGAGAGCTTGGGTAACTACGTGTGTTATCCGATCCAAAAAACCAAAATCAAACGCGCAAAATTTAAAATATCCGATTAAATATTGAAACGCGCAAATAGTCTTAATGATAAGCAAAACGGCATGTAAAAGTCGTAAAACCAGCAATCAGGCAATTTTGGCAAGACACGTGGTAGTGAAAATCAAAATTTTGCGAAATAATCCTAAAATAAAATAATCAAATAAAATAGTGAAAGCATATAAGCGTTCCCAAAAAATACTAACCGCAAAATAGCATTGAAAAATGCTGATGCAATCAGATTCGTAGGAGCACGTGGTCTCACAGTGAAACCACACGAGACGGGCGTACTTGCTAACCGGATCTGAGAGGCAGGGACAATCCCCGACGGCGAACCTTCATCCACCAAATCCCCGCTCCGTATGCCGAACTCTCCACCTTTCCATTCCTCCGCCACCAAAGCAGCGCGCTGACCACTCAGCTATCTGTTATCCACATTTGCTGTACGCATTTGTGAATACTGCAAGTACGTGCGAAATCGAAATCGAGTCAATGGCTAGGCGGCAATTAGTAGCCAACCGTTACTTTAACCGTCTCTGTTGGTAAACTGCCCCAAGGCGTTGGTACTTGAGTTTTTAATTAAGGTGATTTACGCCGCGCCAACTAGGCGAAACTTGTCAGATTTTTGTTAAATGTAGGTGGAGTAGAGGGAGATACATGCGAAATTTTAAAATTAATTTTGTAAAGCCTTTTTCTTCTATCTATCAACTGGTAGATAAGGATATAATAAAAAAAAAAAACCACCTGGTTTAGTAAATGCTTTGAAACGTTTCGTAACACCCATTTATTAAGACAGACCATCATTTTTACTAAAAGAATTATTTAGAATCCATGAAGTGATATTGATAATCACGACATCGAAACAGAAGCGCACATTCTAACTAAATAAATACTTTGAACTAGGTTAGGTAAGGTAACATGTTTTTTCATGTAGTACGATTCAATTGGCACATAGAATGAGTTACAGAAGCTACGCCTAGTTCGGTTAATGTAACCAAGACCAACTTATACTCAAGACTGAACGGTGCGGTGTGGTGTATTTAATTATGGAGCACACTAGGGCTATCTGCCTACGGGGAGGGAGGTCTTTCTAAGGGAACTTGCCAGTATACACGTTACAAATGGGAAAACCACGAAAACACAAATGCAGCCAGCCCGTTCGCGGTATTCGAACCTCGGACCGAAGTACCAGTGTTCAGCGACTTTACCACTCGGCCGCTGGTGGGCCTCAAGATTACACGAAATTCCGGTTCCCAGTTTTCAGTGGCTTTCGCGAAATTCGTCACTAGATGGCTCTCGCATTCTGCTACACTTTTAGTATACATTCTCTATTTCTAATGTGGCTCTTTATTAACAAGAAGTGTATTTTATTAAAACGTGCCACTGTAACTAACAGTAACATAGGATGGTTTCATGGTATATTGTTGCGTGCTATACTGCAAAGTTTTCTTCCTTTTAAAAAAATGTTTACGTATATATTTAAATAATTATTCGCAACGTGGGCGGGGCGAGTGTCACCCATATGTCCACAAGAAAGAGTAGGGACGATCTGCTGTACTGAAACCTGTGGCGTTTGTACCACATAACTGCTTTTAATTATTAAATGTGATACGTTGTATAGTGATGAGATTATGAAAGTGACAGTTTTTTTCAAATAGGATTTAATACATCTCATTAAAGCCGTTTTTACTGCATTTCGCGCATTTTTTCACGCGTAATTTAACGAAAATCTTTACTTTGGTAAAACGGTAAAAACTCTAAGCATAAAATTTATGAACTTAATTTTGCAAATTAAGTAAAATTAAATAAGATTGATAGTACGTCTTGATTTGAAATAAATAAGGTAAAATTAAACAAGATCTGATAAATTTTTTAATTTAATGAACATTTTCAGGCAGTCATTTTCCAAACTATAATAACATTAAAAAACGATCATTTATTTAATTATATGATCATTAAATTATTAATATTAAAGTGGATTATTTTTTTAATAATTCATAAAATTTGGAGCATAAAATTTTCTGAGTGTAATGAAAGGAAAAAAGAAGATAAAATCTAGAAGCACCAGATTTTATATTACGCCTAAACGGGATCTTTTTTAGCGTTTTGTGTGTTACCTATATTTATTGAGTATCACGTTCTTCGCCCGTAAACCACATATTATTCAATTCAACAGCAATATCACAAAATATTTTAAAACAGCATATCTTTAGAATGTCTGCGCTGGAGATAAAAATGTTATTTTCCGTACAGCGTTACCATTGCACGTTTTGAACTCGTTGAGTTTGTTAATCAAAAATTCGTTAAAGTTTTATAAAATATGAAATAAATTAAAACAAATTCGAAATTCGGACGTCCAGATGCCCATGTTCGGGTGGAGGATTACGTTATTCAAAATCTGAAAGCTCTAGATACCAGCATTTTTGTCACAGTGTGAGAAACACACATGTATTCGTGCAGATTCTTCATTATTTAATTCCTTTAAATATAATACAGGGCGATAATATTTGGTAACAACAATTTCCAAGGAGAAACATTTAAAGTGAAACAGCGCAAAATGCCGCTTCGAAACAAACAGCCTTTCTAGCCTACCGCCTCTATGGACTAATACATTAAATTAACAGTAAATAAAAAATAAAAAAAAAAAAATAAATAAAATTATTCAGAACCAAAACTAAATTTTAAAAATAACCGCTATAAAATCCAAGCAAATTAATTATTACGGTTAAATACAATTTTAATTTTAGAATTGGATGTATAAAAATTTTTTGGTTGATCTTTACATTATGGTAACTTGGCGATTTTTTGGCGAAAATTTGGCAACCAACAGCAACCCTCTATTTTTTTTTCCCCGCAGCCATTTTGTCTTCACGAAGTAAAGACATGTTTCTTTTCTTTTTATCTACTGAACACTTCTTCCAACAATCTACTAGCCGAATTACACTTATGCTAGAAATTTTATCAAACAAAACTGCTTAATCATGACAAATATTCACTGCAAAATTGGGAAAAAGTGCACAATACCATACTCCTTACGCGTTTTTCAAAATAACACATACACATAAACCATGTACACGCCGACTTATTTTTACTTAAAAAAACATCCCAGAATTGCACAAAAATGGCATTGCGCACACTCTTTACTATATCCATGTACACTGCTTTTTTTCTCATAAATTAGAAAAATTTTACGAAAATACATGACAATTTTCTCAATTTTTAAACCCGGTAAAAAGAACATATATGAAATTACCTGATCGCGAAAAGGTATTTACCCTTTCCAAATATGAACATTTCCACATATAAAATAAATAAAACATCCAAAAACTTTTACCTCTAAATCATCTATTATATTATAAACGTCACCAACGAATTCATACCGCAACCATTACAAATACTTAGTGTCAGATATTTAAATTATTTCCATGCACGTTTACTTCAACTAAAACGTATACCAAATTCCTACAAACATAAAATTCACAAAAGAACTATCATTTCATTAAAATATAATTAAATTCAAAAACACTACTTAAAATATAAATGAGCACATACATTAACTTAATAAAAATTACCTTACAATCCTAATTACTTTAAACTAAATCATTGCTAATAACAATTTTCCCAATAATACCAAATTCCTTTACTTCCACCTTACATTTAGAACAATGCATAAAAATAATATCCTCAAATAATTAAAAATACTAACTTACCTATTCTTCTTCAGAATCTTAATTACGTGTCCGATAAACTTTCTTCAGGATCTTTAAAATCATACTTATATTTCACAGAAAGGTACCAGGTAAAATAAATAACTTAATAAAACATCTTTATTTCTATCTCGCACAACCTTTATCAAACATTTATTACTACCCTTTTCAATACCACTAAATAGCCATTTAGAATTCACTTTAGTTACGGCCATGGGATCCAAGAATTAACCAACACTGTTTCACACAACAGAGAATAAAGCCAAATACAAAATTTCCACATTTTTTCCCGATTTCTCTCCTTTTCCGATTAAAGAACCATAATTTGTCCATTAATATCACATGACATATCCCATGATCTCTCATTTCCCTCACACAAAATAATACGTAATCGGAACTGAGTACTGCTCACATTGTTACCAAAGTCCCAGGTAGTAACCTTTATCGCCTCCAAAATGTCGCCAAACTACCAGTTACCATATTGTAAAGATCAACCAAAACCAAATTTTTAAGGAGTCATAAGTGTTTATCACTATGATGTATTATGAAATATAATTGAAACAAAATTGCTTTATAGAAATTGTGCTATAATACTCATCTATAATTTTAAAAAAGCAGCACAATTTAGAATTTTAAACAAAACTTTCAAAAATTCGTTTTAAAATATTTCAGTACTTGTTACTTATTTACAACAATAAAAAGCATAAGAAGTGCAAGAGAAAATTGCTTGTTTGAAATTTTCTATTAGTTCAGATTTAAAATATTATTTTCTGAAAGAAGTAGTTACAAATGTTCTTACAGCACAGGAAAAGCTAAAAAAATATCCATCCCTGAAAGCATGCAATAGCTTTATAATTATTGGGAACGCTAATTATGCTTGATAAATATGCTAAATTTTTAAAAATCAATCTCAGTTTCAAACATCTGGATTCATTTTCACTTTTAGGATACCCACTAAGGACAGATATAGATATGTAAAGACTTCAGAATCGTATACCTATTAAGTAACCGAATTCCTATAACCTCTAATACCTTGCCTCCTATGACCATTGAGATGGGATACGCCTTTATCTTGCTTGAAACATTACTTTCAAATTTAGAACTGAAGGAATAACTAATTCAAACGAAGAAAAAGCGGTTGATTTCGTAAAAACTGTAGTTTGATATTTTATCAAAACCAAATCTGCATTCCTTGCATGTAGGAAAGGGGACTGTAACTTCAATCCCTAGTATTTTTAAGGTCCGCCTATTTTGAGGCTTGGTAGATTTTTCGGACTCCGCCTTCCGAGTTCTGCACATTCTTTTAGAGAATACTGTAAATTAAAAACAGATTAAAACTCAGAGTACTAACTGTTTTCCAAAGTGTTTCTAACTTTTCTTATTATCTATTACGTTTCAAACCTAACATTGTTGCAACACATTTTGTTTAATTTCGAAAACATTTAATATGAACGCCCATGAAGTGAGAAGTTGTAAATGGAAGCCAAACTGCACAATGTAATATTAAAATCAGGCCAACACAAGTAGCTTTAATTTCGAGTATTATACAAAATCTATTTTAATTGACTTAGAATTTTAGGTTAATTTGAATATCAGTAACGTCGCATTTGCTGCTCTAAATTTACATAATTTAAATATTTTTTTTTTTTTTTTTTTTTTTTTTTTTTTTTTTTTTTTAAATTTCCTGCAACCCCTTACTTTATCAAAAAAAGAGAGGAAGAAACACTTTCAACGGCCAAAATTAGAAATACAAAATACATATTTTACACTTATATACAAATATATATACAGATTGTTTTATTATAATTTATCACTATTTTACTTAAAAAATTGATGAGGCAGACTACCTTAAACGGAAAGGTGGAAATATAATAATAATTAGAACAGTATATGTTCTGTAGCTGTGTACTAGTTTCTAACAATACAAATAAATTTTTTAATAATTTATATCTATGCTTTAATTAAAATAAATATCTCTGGAAAATACAATTGAAAATGCCTGGTACTTAGTTATAAAGCAGGATTTAAAACTGAGATCAAATAGCTGGTGTATACATATAGAGAAGTGCAATAACTTTAAATTTCCTCTTTAAATAAATATATTTTTATTAGAAAGAAACGTACATTTTTGCTTCTACGAGTCTTTTTTTTAATTTTGCATTCAAGAAGTCAGTATTCGTTCTTAATACATTTCTGCCAATTATAAACACAATTACAGCGTAACGCCATCTTACGAAGTTCGAAGTTTATGGAGGGAACCGAAAACACAGAAGGATTTTTTTCACACTGACGGGGCCTTTAGTACAGTTGGCTTTGCCTGTGGCAAATTTATGAAACGTGATACTATGCTTTTATTTATTTTGAAAATATTTGATGCAAACCACTATATTTGTAAACATTTCTATGGTATAAAATTTCTAATCGCAACTTAAAATGTCCCGGCGAAGGCAATTCGCGTTTGGTGTAACGTGGTTCGCAAGATACTGTAGATGACGTCTCTGCTGCTGTATAGCGCGGAGCGATATGCTAAAGAAAGTGTAGGCTAAATCACAGGATAGCCTGTATGAGTCCATGCTTTGTTCACTTCTCTAATGCTTGGACACGCCTATTTATGACGTAGTATTGGTTACGCCTTTTTTTAAATACAAGTTATGAGTATGCTATGGCTTCGTATTTAAAGAAAACAAATTATATTTCAACTGAGTTGAAATGGTAGGTTTATACTGTTCTACGCGAGATTTTTTTTAATTATAAATCTACTTTTGTGTACTGTGTGGTAGTGTTAGCATTTAACGCAACGAATTATCTCTGACAAATGTATTATTAAGATACCAAACGATTGAAAATATTGAATGCATGAATTAAAAATTATAACCGTAGCTTCTGAAAATACAGAAAAGAATTCTTTTGCTTAAAGAATGTTTTGATTATTGATGAGTGTGTCTCCTGGTTTGCGAAGAGTAAATTGAGCATGTGTGATGTTTTGCGAGTTACCCATATGTGGTTGGGTAAGTGCGGGAATGATTTTATACGAACGAAATTACGTATTGCTAAAAATAGGGTGACAGATTGTAAAAGTTTTTGTAGGGAAGTATGCATGGAGTTATGTTTGAAGGAGAATGTGATGTTGGGTGGGGAAGGTGTTATTGTCGAAATCGACGAAAGCAAGTTTGGCAAACAAAAGTATCATAGAGGGAACAGAGTCGAAGGAAGATGGGTTTTTGGTTTGGTTGAGAGAGGGACAGATAAATACGTCTTTAGAGTTGTTGAAAACAGAGGTGTCGAAACATTGCTAGAAATCATTAAAGATAATGTTCTACCAGGATCGATTGTTATATCGGATTGTTGGAAAGCGTACGACTGTCTCGAGTTCGAAGGGTATGCGCACCTGAAAGTCAATCATAGCTTGCGTTTTAAAGATCCAGAAACAGGTGCGCATACTATTGAGGGAACTTCGGCGGCAATCAAAAGAAGTTTCCGTGGCTCTAGTAAGGCAAAAGGACAGTTTGATTCCTATCTTACGGAATATATTTGGAGAAGGAAACACAAGAAATCCGACGCCAGCCGACGATACATATATTTCTCAGTGAGATCACAGCCATATATTCTGCAAAAGGAGAGGACTGAAGGTAAGTTTCATTTATTATTATTGACTTAAGTAAAATATTGGGTGCTTTTCTTTAATATGGCAGTTTGGATGCTCGGTAGTTTCTTTATTCTGGCAGCTTTATTTTTGTTTTGTATCATTTTTCCGGACACATATTTTTGCAACTCGAATCAATGGAGTGGGTTCCGCGCGAGTTTCTGGAATTCTCTGATTTCTTTAAATGAAAGCAGATTTCTGAGTATATAAGCAATGGAGAATTTATTCAATGTCTGACTTTTTTAAGTAAAATAGATCGATGTGCACATGGGCAAAGCCAATGTGGTCGCAATGCCGAGGTTGTGCGCGATGCCGAGTTTGTGCAATTCTGGGATTTTTTTTTTTTAAGTGAAAATAGATTGATGTGCACATGGGCAAAGCCAATGCGGTGCGAAGTGCTGAGTTTGAGCAATTCTCTGATTTTTCTTTAAGTGAAAATAGATAAATGAGCACATGGACACCGAGTTTGTGGAATTCTTTGATGTTTTTCGAGCGAATACTGATTGTTGTGTAAAAGGGAAAACGAGGTTGTGTATTATGCCGAGCAGTAATGTAACTTTATTTATGTGCAATGTTTAACATATCGTTTGTGTATATTAAATTTGTATTGTTGTTTTAATTGTGAATTATATTTAAGACATCATTTTTAATTTTAATTGTATTTTTAACTTTTTGGTTTTGATATGTTTATAACGCTTTCCGACTTACGATATATATCGATAGCCCGACGATCTACTCAACAGTAGAAAAACTGTAAACTTTAACCCTATAAGTAACGTTTTACCTCATATTTTAATACGTAGTGTTTGGTGTCGTAATTGCACTTATTAATATGAGTTCATTGATAATATGTGTGTGCATATGTGAAGTATTGCTTAGTGTTACAAGTTTGTAGTATTTATTTTATTATATTATTTTCTTTCATTCTGAGAAATTAGATTTTTTTTATTTATTAATGCGCAGAATTCTAATATGCCTACACAGAATATGGCGGGATTTAGGAATTTTAGAAACTGATATGAAAGCTGCGTAATGATGTTCATATGCAATAAAAAATATTTTTCTTTTTTTATTAATGTAAAGTTTAAAATTTTTAGAAAATAATGAAAATTGTCTAATTATTTGTATGTCAGGAATTATGTCATTACATAGCAGGAAGGTAATTTGTAAAAATGATAAAATTGAAATATATTTAACAATATGAATTTAAATTAAAAAAATTTTTTTTTCTTTAATAAAAATCTCTGAAAATATTGAAGCTCTACAAGTATGCGACGTTGTTTATCGTTTTAATAATTGGTAGAATTCGCTCACTGTATCATGGTAATTTTAAATATAAACAATTTATTATACTTATTATCAGTAACGCCTAAGCTTAAATGTTATAAATGTAAATATAATGTTAATAAATGTAAATAAATGTAATATAATATGTAAATAAATGTAATAAAATGTAAATAAATAAATATAATGTAAATAAATGTTATAAAAATAAAGAAGTTGATATGAATTTACAATAAGCAATTTATTATTGTTATTTTTAAGAGAAAATAGAAAGTACGCGTAGTGTAAATGCGAGACTTACATTGTGACGTCACAAGCTTAGTTCCATCGACCTTATAAGAAATAGACTAACCCAAATGGGTTTTCTCCCTTGTTTGAGGCGTTCCCGGCTGTCACCTTGATCACATCCGGAGGAATAGGGACGACTTGCAAAAATTTAACAGTGGTTGCCTATTGCAGCGTGTATAATTGTTAAGAAAAAGCTGGCTGTAGCGCCTCATTTCACATATTAGAATTTCTCTATATTTTTATTTTTGAAATTGAGATTGATTTTTAAAAATTTAGCATATTTATCAAGCATAATTAACGTTCCAAATAATTACAAAGCTATAGCATGCTTTCAGGGCTGGATATTTTTTTAGCTTTTCCTATGCTGTAAAGAAATTTGTAACTACTTCATTTAGAAAATAATATTTTAAATCTGAACTAATAGAAAATTTCAAACTAGCAATTTTCTTTTGCAGTTTTTATGCATTTTATTTGCGTAAATAAGTAAAAAATACTAAATTATTTAAAAACGAATTTTTGAAAGTTTTGTATAAAATTCTAAACTGTGCTGCTTTTTTAAAATTATAGATGAGTATTATAGCACAATTTCTATAAAGGAATTTTATTTCAATTATATTTCAGAATACATCACAGTGATAAACACTTTTGACTCCTTAAAAATGTTTATACATTTAATTCTAATATTAAAATTGTATTTAACCGTAATAATTAATTTTGCTTGTATTTTTAGTTACTATTTTTTAAAAGTTATTTTTATTTCTGCATAAGATTTTTTTATTTACTGTTAATTTAATTTATTAGCCTAAAGGGGCGGTAGTCTAGAAAGGCTGTTAGTTTCGAAGCGGCATTTTGCGCTTTTTTACTATAACTGTCCGTGTCTCCTTGCAAATTGTTGTTACCAAATACTATCGTCCTGTATTATATGTAAAGAAATTAAATAGTGAAGAATCTGCTTGAATACATGTATGTTTCTCGCACTGTGACAAAAACGTATCTAGAGCCATCAAATTTTGAATAATGTAATCCTCCACCCGAACATGGGCATCTGGACGGCCGAATTTCGAATTTGTTTTGATCTATCTCATATTTTGTAAAACTTTAACGAATTTTTGATTAACAAACTCAACGGGTTCAGAGCGAGCACTGTAAGGAAAACAACATTTTTATCTCGAGCGCGGAAATTCTAAAGATATGCTGTTTTCAAATATTTTGTGATATTGCTGTTGAATTGAATTTTATGTGGTTTACGGGCGACGAACATGATATTCAATAAATATAGGTAACACACAAAACGTTAAAAAAAGATTCCTTTTGGGCGTAATATAAAATCTGAGTGCTTCTAGATTTTATTTTACTCCTTTTTTCCCCTTCATTACGCTCAGAAAATTTTATGCTCCGAACTTTATGAATTATTAAAGTAATTAATCCACTTTAATGTTAATAATTTAATGATCATATAATCAAATAAATGTGATCGTTTTGTAATGTTATTGTTTGAAAAAGCACTGCTTGAAAATGTTCATTAAAATAAAAAAAAAAAAAAAAAGAAAAGAAAAATTATCAGATCTTGTTTAATTTTACCTTATTTATTTCAAAGCATCACGTACTATCAATCTTATTTAATTTTACTTTATTTTTACGCAAAATTAAGTTCACAAATTTTGTTCCTAGAGCTTTTACCGTTTTACCAAAGTAAAGAAGTTTGTACAAGAATAACGCGTGAAAAAAAATGCTCGAAATGCAGTAAAAAGTGCTTTCATGAGATATATTAAATTCTGTTTGGAAAAAAACTGTGCTTTCATAATCTCATCACTATACATTTAATAATTAAAAAGAGTTATGTGATACGAATGCCTTAGGTTTCAGTGTTAAAGTAAACCAGATCGTCCCTACTCTTTTTTGCCGACATGTCGGTGACGCGTGCCACGCCCACTGGGTTAGTCTATATTTTATAAGATCCTTATCCATGCACACCGCACTTTGAGTTCATTCTTCCTCTGAAGGACTCAGGTGAAGATGTTTTCGTTGAGACATATTTTCTTGTCTCTTCTTTTCTACTTTTATCAGACATGATCTAGCCCGCCGCTCGGTTTTTAGACGGGAAAAATATCCCTTCAGTATGAACTTCATTCAGCAACGAAACGACCTTCTTGCTGTCAGAGTGAATCTAAAAGGACAGGAAAAGCAAGTCCTTAGTAGCGTATCTAAAAGTGATGAAATTTCGAAAGAATCCTATGAGGACTCTGTCGCCCCAACTAAGGAAATTTCCGGAGGACTTAAGACTCTCTAAGGACTTCAGACTCATTAAGACTCTGAAAAATTTCAATGCTAAGAAAAGAAAAAGACAAATTAACGAAGATTAAATACAGAAAGAAGATTATAAGCTAGCAGTTAAAACCAGAGATGAGAATTTAAGTATTTGGATGAAAGTTGGGAGGAAACAAGTATAAATGTCTGACACAAGTGAAGAAGAGTACAACCAATTTTTCGCAGAAATTACGGATAATAATGAAACCCATTGAAAGGAATTTACCTAAAACCCGAGGTTCTTCAAAAGGATCCAGAACATTAATAAATATTTCTCTGTACTCACAAAAGACCCAAACGAAAATTCGAAAAAAATATGGTGTCATACTCAGAAATAACACTTCAAATGAAAATCAAGATGGAGCAAGCAAATCTTTCCAAATACTGCTCGTAAAGGAAATTACTTCGATCATAAAGCAAAAAGAATGCCAGATCTCCTGCAGATATGTTGACTATTATCCTTTATGCAGCTAAAATTTTTCGTCTCCTGTTCGACATCACTCGAACATCCAGAGAATCAAATAGAGGCCTCATTTCGTGTCGCTAGATGGCGGCACAAGCTTATCCATTTTCCCTACAATATTGTGACCGCTTTGCATTCTTAATTATTAATTAAAAGCCATTTCGTTAGGGCAAGAGTATGAGTTATTGATTAAAGCATGATTAGTCGCATACCAATTGAAACACCATGGTCTACTGTGTATGATAATTTCAGTATACAGACAGGCAAACTCAGAAGAAGTTTACAGCTTCCGCTTCAGAAATTCATTAATATAAAATTTTTAAAAAAATCCAAGACTCTTTCAGAATTTACTGCTACGTTTCATTACATATTTTTGGAATGTTATTTTTAACCGAAAAGAGCTATTATATTATTAAATTAAAAAAGAATTTGGAACTACTCTTATATGCGCCCTCAAGTCGCCAAAAATTTTTGGCCAGAAACTCCACGGTGCCATATTACTATCTAAATTTTTTGTCTACATTTCGAACTTTAAGCCTAAAACGTCTCCAAAAACACGGTTTTCGCACATGCAAAAACTACGTTTTGAACACACAATTTAAGCTAAAAATTCGAAACAAAAACAAAAAATTTAGATAGCAAAAACGTAAAGTTTCTAACCGAAAATATTTGACAAGAATCCATATACACAGTGATATGTTTTAACTTAAAAAAGTCTACGAACTACGCACACCTCGCTTTAATAGATTAACATAACAACAATAAATTTCAAAGAATACCATGTACACAGCATTCTGTTTCAACTTTAAAAAACATCTACAAATTGCACAATTTAGGCAGCGAAAGAATCTACAAACTACGTACACCTCGCTTTAATAAATTAACATAACAACAATAAATTTCAAAGAATACCATGTACACAGCATTCGATTTCAACTTTAAAAAACATCTACAAATTGCATATACTAGGCACTACGCACTAATCAACAAAATAAACTAAAATAAATTTCAAACAATTAAAAAAAAACAACAATAACGATAGAAAATCATACTAAAAAAACAATGCACGTAACATTCTACAAAATAAGAACAAGAATAAAATAAAATGCACTTATCGTGAATGAATGCTTTTTCGAACAGCAGAAATACCAATTTCATGCCGCCACGTAGTCACTATTGTATTTATATGACAGCCAGACACAGTATCCAGAAAATTCATACTATGGTTCACAAATAAATGTTCAAAACACCTTCTTTTCCTAAATCCTTATAAGATTTTCAGCCATCCGAAAAAATACTTGTACAAGGCTCAATCCACTTTTTAATACACTGTATGAGAATTTGCGTATTTCTATCATGCACAGCCACTAAAAATAATCTCCCAGACCCTCTTGCAACCACGTCTCTCATTGCAACATAGGCATTTCAAAACACGCACGACACGAACCAACGAGCAATTAAAACATTCCAGCAAAAGAGTATTCAACGTCAGAAGGGTTGCTATACAACACGCAATCGCGCCAAAAACCAGCGCAGAACACATATCGCCACATTTGGTGATCTTAGGGCGCATATAAGAGTAGAGCCAAGAATTTTGATAGAGATCTCCCTTCTATGGATGGGATTAATATTAATTTAAAACTTAGAAACCTAGATAGTATTTTCATTAATGCCATAAATATTTGCAAAATTTAAGTCAGATTGTTTTGCGATTTTGAAAAATGGTCATCAATCATAAGCGATGCCTTACTTCCAAGGCATCCCTTATGCTCCGCCTATAGCTTTTATTTCTAAACTCCACCTATATTTCTAAGCCCCGCCGTGTTCTGAGAACGATGTTAGTTTTAAGCTATGTTTGAATGAATGCTTGAATGCGAATTGCTTATGTACCCTTGCGGCTTTTATAAGCTCTGTTCTTTTCATCCCTAGTCAACATCACAGTGTAAACTATCAACTAAATCCTAGCCGGGAAACGGATCAAGCTAGGAAAGAAGGTCCGTTGGCCGCGAAGCGCAAAGTGAAGCTACGATTATCGTTACATAACTACCGCTTATCAAAGAGGTGATGAGAAATATTCGTAACCAAAACATACACGTGCAAATGTAGCGATATCAAGTTGCAGAAAAATGAAAAAATAAACAACTAAAGTGTAAATTAATGATATTTACAATGAGAAATGCATCAAAGTGTGTGCTTAAGCGACGAAATTGTGCTCCTGCATTCTGTGAGTAGTTAATGGCCTTAGAGTGACATCTTCTGCGACGCATATGTAGTTTAAAGAAGCATTAAAATTTGCCGCCGTGCTATTTAAACCATTATCATACAATTTTTTCGTTAATCTATGGAGGTACTCATCATTCTATTCCACTTTCAGATCATCATGCGATAGTTTGTTATTAATATAGAAATGTGCGTCTGTAATGGTGCGCAAGATTTTATTGTGTACAACTTGTAATTTTGTGCAACTTGTAATCATTGCTCTTTGCCTCTTTGCAAATTGTCCTCAAATTCGGGTAGCTGTACGGAAGTGAAGACAATTTCGTAACCTTTGCTTCTATCTGTGGAGATGAGACATGAAGATATTTACAGTGTACATAAATATGGCCACGCCTCCACCTCTGTGATGCAATCTGTCACATCGGTAGGAGCTGAAATTATGAATATTGAGCCTATCCGCCGGTTTGGCAAGCGTCTCAGAAATAAGGCATATCTCTATGTCATTATCATAAATGAAATCCCCGAGTTCATCCTTCTTTTTCCTTGAGATTGTTAGCATTCCAAACTAGCATTTTAATCGGCCCGCTACTGTTGATGTTATTTCGTAGGGACTTAGTTTGCACGTTGGAACTGCTAGTGGCAGTACTAGAAGTTAAATTTAATTGTAGTATTCTCGATGCTTTAATGGCTTCGACAAGATTTTTAAGGCCTTCGAAAATGGTTCTTGCTTCGTTGAGTGTGTTATTGTTGAAATTCTGACCGCTAGCAGCAGCCGCATAAATTTGTTTGTGATAACCCTTCGTTAAACTTTTTAGTTGGTGGGTTTTTCGAATCTGTTTTAGGAAAGCTCGGGCAACCCCTGTAATTGCTCGTATGCTCTAATTGACAATTATTGCACTTGCGTTTATCCTCTCGTGGTTTGGGGCAATCTCTCGATAAATGATCGCCAGCACATTTCATGCATTTTGGGTCATGGATTATGGATCTGCCCAGGCATTCTTGCCACCTACGAGGTATCACGTTCTGAACTTACGCGGGAATTCGATGAAGCATATTTTTGTAAATAAATAAATAAATCATGCGCCTAAAGGAGCGCTTTTTAACGATTTCTGAGTTACCTTTATTTATTAAATATGTTTTCGCATTTAAACCATAAAACACAGTCCTGTGTGCTGAGGATAGAATTCTTTTTCCCCGTACAATGTTGCCGCTCCTCGTTTTGCAATCGTTGAGTTTTTTACCTAAAAATTCGTTAAAGTCACACAATAAGAAATCGATAATAACAGAGATTCCGAATTTAGGCTTCTACATGCCCATATTCGGAGAAAGATTACGTCATTCAAAATTTGATGGCTAAGTTTTAGATAATCGGTGGTAGCCATTTATTTTTACAGTCAGCAACAAAACCCTTTGGAGATTTCAAGATTTAGTCAGCTTTGGCTGATGGATACTTTGACGCTTAACTTGCGCATTCCGATGTTCAGCAGGAATTTATCCTGCTCTCACCAGAGCTTATCACGGAATCCCACTAGGGACCTCACACATAACGGCTCTTCATAATTGTTTCACCATAAAGATGTGAACACTTGAGATTAACAAAGTGAGAGACGTTGTCTCTGCAGATTCACTGATGATGAGAGTATGATGAGCTGAAGTCCAATCAGGAGCGAGAAAATCGTAATTTGAATCCTACAACTCAAACGTAAGAAGTAGTAAAGTTCTGAGTATACTTTTCAATGCAATTAATTTGAATGGAATACTCCTAGTATGCGGGCTGGGCGGAACGCTGGCTGGTGCTGATGTAATGGTTCTGCATTTTCTGACTTTCGTGAAGAAATGCTGCGTAGGACCGGATATTTTTCTCCTAGTCGAGTATTTCATAGTCAAATATGTCCGAAAGGCAGGCTGATGTATTTCTGATGGCTTTGCAATAAAAGTTTGAGTTTAGTCTGTGCAGAAACTCGGTGATGAGCTCAACATTGAGGTTAACGGGAAGATTTTTATTTCGTACGTAGTACGGGGCTCCATTAATAGTCCTGAGAAACTTTTGCTCTATTATCCGCAGACACTGGATATCCTTTTCAGCAGCATTTGTCTATGTTTAGAGAGGCATATATAAGTATGGGCCGAATAACAGAAAGGTAAATATGTCTTTTGCAATTTAGCGTTAGCACTTGGTCTTTAAGGAGGGGGTATAGTCTTATGGCAACTCCCCAGGCCTTGCTACGAGCTCGTCTGATGTGCGTTTTAACATAACTCCTAGGTAAACAGCCTGAATTACTTTGGGAACATGATGTGCGAAGAGAGTGATGTTGTTGGTGATTTTATCCTACGTACGATACTTGCGTATCAAGTAGGACTTGTGATTTTTCTGGCTGGATGGATGTTTTCCCATTTCGCGCACCAGACATCAATAATAGGGGTATTCTCTTGTAGTTTGGCCATTGCATTATTTGGGCGTTTCAACTTGGCCGTTGCATAACAGGCGAGCAAGGTATTATTGTCGTTTCTGAAATCAGGGAAGTCATTTAGGTATAGAATATACAAAATTGGCCAAATAACATTTTGAGGGACGCCACTGAGGATGTTTCTTGAAGCAGAGATGTCATTCCGTAATGACCGGAACATAAGAATAAATTCTCTCGAGAAGTCCATCTGGATGAGTTTTTAGATGTCCTGTGTGCCAGACGCGGTCGAAAGCTTTGGCCGCGTCTAGCATCAGAATGGCGGTACTCGTTTTGTTGTGCAAGCCACTACCGATAAATTTTGTGATTCTCACAAGCTGAGTAGTGGTGGAAAGCCCCTTGCGGAAACCATGCTAATTGGAAGTAATTGCACTCAGATAATCCTTGATATGTTCATAAATAATTCTCATAAATTTTACTAAGGCTGATGGGCCAGTAACTTGTGGGGTTGTTATGAGACTTCCCTGGTTTCTGAATGAAGAAAATGAGAGCATGTTTCCATGCTTTTGGAAAGTAGGAGTTTTGTAGGCAAGCATTCAGAATGCTAATCAGATTACTGTTAATTTTGTCTGATAAGTATCTCAGCATTTTGTTGTTAATAGAATCGATTCCTGTGGGGTTTTTCGGATTGAGAGTTCTGATAATATTCTAAGTTCCCTTTCTAAGCCCTGCGTACTTAGGGCATGCTTTCCCCCTTTTTGGCTTAACTTCGACTCACAGAACCGCGTCTCCATGTATTCACAAAGGAAGCGGAGCGATTCCTCCTTATTCCAAAGATAGCAGAGGTGAAACGCTTTCATCAGTACCGAAAGCAAATGAAGGGGTTCTTAATTCTTAAGGCGCAGAAATAACTAACAAACGATTACGTTATACTCGAATTTTGAATTCCCTAAGAAATACGCAGAAGTGATACAAATACAGTCGATTCCGCTTAATTGGGACGCCGCTTAATCGGGACAGCCGCTTATTTGGGACTAATCTCAAAGAACAGATACCAAACTAAGAAGCCAATAGAAAATTTATATGTTTAATTGGGACAACATTCCGCTTAATTGGGATAGTAAATTTAAGGTCACAGTACATATTACGAGTTTGTTACGGAGCGTTGTCTTACAGCTTATTGCGCATGCGTTGCCTTACAGCTGATTGTGTATGCTTTGCATCATAGGCGAACGCAAGGGCGTTCTTATTCAGTTACCATTACACCTCGTACGTGACGACTGTTTCGATTGTTGCATATTTATTCACTCACAATACACATCGCGCGTGAACAGTGCATAAACTTATTGTTCAAAAATTTAACCCTTGCCAAAATGCCAAGAAATGATTTGACACTTTGCTAGATAAAATAAAAAGCCAGCCACTTAGTACAAGTTATTGCCGGCTCGCTGAGATAACTGGAGTACCAAAATCGACAAGAAAGTCAACTGCGTGAGGAATTGGTTTTACAAGAAGGACAAGCAGGAACATCCAAAAGGAAACGCGAGGGGAAGGATGCAGACGTCGAAGAAGCACTAGATCAATCGTCACGCCCATGTATGCGGAAAGAATAAAGGAGTGTTTTTTCCCAAAACAGTTTGAAAAATTGATTTGAAACGCATTCAATGGGATTTTTTCGGAACGTCTGTTCACACGTACGTATGTACGCATGTACTGACTGACTGACTGACTGATGATTATTTTGGCCGCATACTATATAGAAATGCAGTTTAACCAGCTCGATAAACATTATGCTAAAGGGCGCAATCACGTAACTGAAGTAAGAAGTTCGATGAATTCATGTGAAGAATACAGTCGAGGATGACGAGATTTGCATGTAAGTATCTATCCGTCTCTCTGCATACTCACCCCCTCTACCTGTCATTTATTTTCAGAATCGTGGTCGCAGTGATGAACTTTTAATTACAGATGAGTTTTATAGGACAAAAATATTTGTCTTGCAAATGTCAAAATTTTTAAAAATTTTTAATTTTTGACAAATAACGAAATCTACTAATTTATGCGCTTTCCCAGTTCCTATGTTGATTAATGTTTTATACTAGCTATGGAAAACTAAAATTAGTAGTTTGACTACAGTAAGACAAAAACTGGCCGGGATACTTAATTTCAAAATTTGGAATTTTTGACGTCATTTTCGACTTGTCTTGAGAAATCGGTTACTTAAGTTAGAATAATTCGACGATGTAACCTTAAATAAAGTGCAGAAAAAAGTGTGCATGCATACTATTATAGTCCTGACAAGGATGTTATGTGTTATTCACATCAGTTTTTTTTACATGTAATGTAGCGAATATTAAAAAATAAATAAATAAATAAATAACAACACATGGCACTGTATCTGTAATTTTAAAGCTATCCTGTACAAACACTTGTGGTTTTGTTGCTGAATTTTATCCGAGTCCGAAGAAAATGATACTTTAATAAGCAAAGTTAAAAAGACTGAAAAAAAATTAGATGATCTTATTACGGAAGCTGAATACTGATATATTGAACTGAGAAAAAACTGAAAAAAAAACAGCTTATCTACTGACACGTTATTACGCAAATTTTTGAACAGAGCCTCTTTTATGGATACCGCGATTTGTGAAGAATATAGTTATTAATTTTTCTCTACTTCTTCAGTGGCGGAGATAAGGTATACTTGAATACTAAACCTTTGGAATAATTACTAATTCCCCCCCCCCCCTGCACTCAATGGGAAACTTATGTTTTTGTAATACCTACTACTCTAAAATTGTAGTGTACTAAGTGATATATTGGAATTATCGGCGCTGTGTTTGGGGCATGAGGATCGCCATCTTCGCTTTTTTGCGACTTTCATGCTTAACGATAACCCAAATTTTCCTACATAAAGCTTTAGTGTGTTGTCGCATCTGTGCTCTGTCCAAAATCTCTGAATATGAGTTTATAGCATGATTTTGATTTCATCCTCATCACTCATTTAATGCAAAGCAAATGATTTTAAATATTGTGTATATACTCTTCCAATTTATGAGAAAAATTTGTATTTTATGCATTATGTCTTGTCTCCAAGCTTTTTCATCCTTGCATCGCTAGATGAAGCAACCGAAAGAGTCTCTTTGTGTATCGCGGAAGATAGCCGGTATACAGCTTCAGCGAATGCCGAGTTGGTCGTCGAGTGCACCGAAAGAGTCTCTTTCAGTATCGCGGTTAGTGCATCGTCGAGAGAGTGTGTTGAACTCCCGGAACGATGGAACTGAGGAGTTGGGAGCTGTAGTCTAATGTATTGTCGAGTGCATCGCGAGTTGTAGCGTGGAGAGTCTCGAGAGTACGTGAAGTTCTTCGGAAATGACCGAGCAGAGTCGGGAGCTGTACTCTGGTGCTCTGCAGTGAAGCTGTCTTCATCGTTACAGCCTGATTGGCTGAAGGCTGTGTCGCTGATTGTTACAGCATGTGTATAGTAGTTCCTCGACGACTGTAAAAACGTGTTTTGGAGCTGTCCTGAGTATGAACAATAAAGTGTGTTTCAATACTTCATCAAGCGTCGTCGTTATTCACTCCAAACCCACGAACTCCTTAAACGTAACGTGAAGGAAGGAAAAAAAAATAACCGCAACCTTATCTCTGATAATGATAATTTTCATTTCGCAGAAGAAAATAAAATTAAATTTCTAAACATTAACTTTTATAAACATTCAAGGAAATGGAAATAGAGGAAGATAGATAGTTAGAAATCTTTACTGCATTTGCAAGTTTCATTTCCTTATTTAAATACTAAAGTGTTTTACTTTACAACTCAAATTTCGGTTCAGACAAATTTGTTGGTCCGAGGGTGTACCTATATTAAAAATTTCATACATAAATTGTTTCTTCATGCAATACATTTACATTTTCACAGTTATACACAAGAATTTAACCTGATGCCTCCTGCAATCCAATTTGCATATATAGTGATGTTCTACTTCTGTTATCTACATTAAAAAAATTAGATGGCGATATTTACGAACAATATTTTTTTTTTCCTAACTAAGATGTTATAAACATTTTTACAATAACCTTTTATATGACACTTGGAAATGGAACTAAAGTCAAAATTAAACGAAAATTTGCTCTAAATAAATAAATAATGTTTCAGTGAAAATCTATATTTTTTTGTTTTATTTACTATTCAAATTTGAAGGTATGTTGTAACACTGAGATACTTCTTAATAAGCATGTGTCAGCAGGAGTTTTATTCTGCTATTGAAGGCACCTCAAATAACCTCGTTTTGGGGAGACTTCACATTATTTACATCACATAAGAAAAATTTTTAGCAGCAGAGAATTGCAGAGATATGATTAGAAATGGTCCTGGTCAGTGTGTTGTGAGATTACATGGGAGTGATCGGCGAAGTAAGTATTTTGATACTTCAACGTATAGTACTGATAGTCGTATCGCCGGAACTATTACAGGTTTGTGTAATTTTGCCGACTCCATGATAAATAAGCCCTAAAGCACATGATAGTAAATAATTCTTGACGTGCACTTTGATTCTTTGCTTATTAAGGCCAACTAGCCTTGTGAAAACAAATCTAAAACATAATCTATCATTCAACTTTTTTCATGGATTCACAGTGGGATTCACAAAAATGTTGCCAGATGACGCTCTTCAGCTGCTATGTACTGACAGTTAAATGGTTCAGTTTTAAAATGTCAACAGTTATAATATATGAGAGATGGTATTCCTATCAACTTTCCTGTTTTCTACGTGGCCCCCAGAAGCCAAGTAAATATATCACGTCAGCCATATTCTGGATATGAAGATCTCTGTTTTAGCATAAAGAAGTCGGCTTGGCTCGATTGAATTCTTTAACAGCGAAAGATGCGAGCATACACAGCGGGAATGCTTTAAACAACCCAGATGGGTGAAATGTCTAGATTCACTTAATTCTTACGAATGTCCGATGAAGGTAAAAATGGGATAGAAGCAAATTATGTCCTCTGCATTAGTTTCCACGTAGCCAGCAGTATCAATAACCCCAGCAGACCAAGGAACAAAACTGATATTTCATTCAGTGGAGAAACTAACATATCACCAAGCACTAGAAATGTGTCTGAAACAGTGAATCTCACAGTGAAAGAGTTAACGTAGAAAAAATATCGTACGTCGCTGTTGCAGCTGCATCTTCTAAAAACGAAAGGTTCAGAGCATAAGAAGCACCAAAATATAATATTTAGACTTAGACAGTTCTATATTACCGAGCTATTGCAGGTGCAACGTTGCCTTAAATTAAGCCCAAGGGCAAATGACATAATGAATTCAGGAAATGGAAAACATCTCGCATGAGAAAACGGAGAAAGGAAAAGTGAGAGGAGTACCAAAAGGAAAAAGGCCAAAGGCATCTAGCAGATGAACGGAACTTGACGAGATGAAGAAAATCCAAACGGATCCTTCACAATTAAAATATAATATAGGATCCTTCAACGATTTTAAGGTGTTAATTCATAAGTTAAAAGTATACGCCAATGACAGAAGAGACTTATCGCTAATGGCATTAGAGCTTTTTTATCCCAAAACTTCTTTCTCAACTTCATCACAGCGCTCAATAGCTTAGCGGTCTTGGAGATAGATGGTCTTTCTACGAGACTGCGAGTTTGGAATCAGGAATAAAAAATCTCGGACTTCCAAATTTTTTAAAGTGAGCTCTTTTTCCCTGCATTATATCGAGATTTATAGAGCTTCATTTTTATGTACTAGTTTTCTACTTTATTGAAACTTATACATTTTATAATTCATGTTTTCGCCCCTATAGCGAAAAGTCAAGATTTAGAACTTATACCTATTTCCATGTTTAGAATTTTTACTTATTTTACTCTTTATTTATTTCACTTTACAAGACTTATGTGACTGTTTTTGTGCGTTCACCTCCAGTATGAGATGCTTCGAAATGCTAATTGCTTATCTAAATAAGAAATGCTCTGCCAACGGGATGGCACTACTTACAACGTATCATCTGTTTCTCTTACAGAACAATTAAGAACAATCCGCTTTGATACGGATTTTCACGAAACTACTTGCGAAAGCCCAAGGGACAAAGAGATTTATGGAGGTAAAGACTTCTGAAAAGACTGCTTAACTCCGATCTCCGAGAATGTGTAGGATTTATTAGAAGGTATTCTTGTTTCATGTATTGTAACAAAATGAGAGCTAATTCTTTTACTGCAGTTCAAACTATTTATTTTATTTTATCCTTTTTTTTCAATATAATGTAATTTATTTTACAGAATCTTGCGCGATACAATACACTTTAAATTATACATTAAATTCCTGAACACTTTATACCAAAGATTCAGTTTCCTAAATGCACAGGCTAATAAGAAAGATAGGCTATAAGCGTTATCATTATACCTATTCGAATTTAACATTTCAATACGTCATCTCCAACAGGACAATCCGAGAGATAATTTTGGACTCCGTCTTTACGACAGCCGACTTTTCTGTGATTCAGATTTTGAGCGTCAAATTCCTGGTTCCATTTGTACACATCTTATATAAGACTCACATTTTAGTAGTATTTCTTTTTGGCTTAATGAATTATGATGTTTGGATAAAATGGGTAACATTTCTCTTTGCTCCTCCTTCTATAAGTTCAGGACCTGTATTCCGCTTCCTGTCCTTTGAGTTTTTATCCTGTGGCTATGATGATCCTGTGGGTAGGCGTATTGAAATTATCCCTTCATCATAGAAACCATATTAAAACTGGGTAATTGTCCTGTTTACAAACATAGAATGCTCACAAGGCAAATTTGAAAAAGTAAAAATATACGCAAAAACCATTACCAAAATTTAATTTTCATGTAATTCCAATTTCTAATTAATAAATTCCATATTCCTGATTACTAATTAATTGCCTGTTCTGCATATGCTCTTGATACACTTTCTTTCAGAACGTCTGCAAACGAAAATTCAGGGAAAAAAATGTTTTTGGTTTAATGTATTTTTACCTCTTGTAGAGCGGTTTCAGAACACCTGGGTGCCTGGGCCGAAAGCCCTACCCCAGATCGAAAATTTGAGCTGTTCTTAATTCTTAATTATGCAGACATAACAGTTCACATTAGAGTGCGAAGGAGTGAGTGAAGAATCTAGCAGAGTTAGCAATATGTAAAAATATAAAAAGAAATAAGTACTTAAAGATTGAATGTTGTGCATCTGGAAAAACATTCGAGCTGGTGACTTGAAAGGTTGAATAAAAACAATTACAGTAGATTAAAACATGGTAAGGTGCAAAACTTATGGTGGCAGAAAATTTAATTGAAAAATGGAATGAGAGAGAGAGAGAGCATTACTACCAAAACCGAGGATATATAAATATTCCATAAATAGGGGCGCATAACACATTTTTTAAAATTTAAATATAAATATGAAAATTGAACATTATTAGTTCGTATTTATTCATAAAGATTTCCTCAAATAGATTAAATAAAATAAACATTTTATCACTAGAATTGTTAGCGGCCTGAATTTCAGGCATTACAGCTGAGGTTTTTTAGAAGAATATTAGCAATGGAAAAGCCTTTGAACATATTGTATATTTCTTTCACTAACTTAAATATATCTAAGAAAGCATTAATGCCAACTTCTTTAGTTTTATCCTGTTTTCTGCCTGATTTCTTAACCTCAGTTGTAGCATTCTGTTCAGTGTTAAAGTGAGTTTGCATAAGAAATTCAGGAGTAACCTGGGTGGTCTTCACCTTGCTGACTTCCTTACTAGTATTACTAGTAAGTTCAACTATTTTCGGGAACTTTGGGCACCCCCTGTAATTTGCTGTGTGTCCTGTTTCTAGGCAATTGCAGCACTTAACAGCATCTAATTTCTTAGCTGAACAGTCTGAAGTTTTATGTCGGCCTGCGCATTTTACGCAGTGTGGATTAAGTTTACAAAAATCAGAATGGTGGTGAAAATTTTGGCAGTTTTGACACTGCATAACATACCCACTCACCTTGTATTAAAAAATTTCAACATAAAACAACGTAAAGTAAGTAATATCATAAACCTTCTCTATACCTTTAACATTTTCAAGCTGGATTTGGAAGAGAGGCATTGGCGGACGCAACCTAAGTCTGTGTATTTGTGCAACTCTTTTTACCTTGAAACCTAAGTTCAAAAGTTCATCTTTGATTTCATCTGGTGAACAATCAATTCGTAGGCCTCTAATAACTACTTTAATGGGTTTGTCCATTTTTTTAATAATGTTCAACATTTTTACCCTCAAGATAATTTGTGATTCCTCGCAGGTAATAGGTCATAGGTCTTCGCTTATTTAATAGGTATACGACCCTAAAGTCTTTACCTATTTATATCTGATTTTAGTGAGTATCCTAAAAGTGAAAAATAAATACAAATGTTGGAGCAAACCTGTGCACTTGAAATGCTGAACGACATCCAATGTGGCAGTATGTAAAATTGGCATAACGTAGGCAAAATAGCGATTTAACATATCTGAAGCATAACTTTCACATCGTAAAAGCAATTTAGAACATCTGTAGCATAAAAACTTTGGCATAACTTTCTCCTCGTAGGTGCTACGGCTGTAGAGTTCTCCTTGTGATTCCTCCAGTGGGACGGTGCTTCAGAACCCCTGGGTACCTGGGCTAAAAGCCTTACCCCGTGTGGAACATTAAATATCTTTGCGAACATCAATAGAGAATAACCGATAAAGGTATAGAGAAGAAGTTTTTTTTTAAAATTAAATATATATATATATATTTATATATATATATATTAATGAATTAACATAATAATTACTATTCTTATGGTAAAATATATATGCAAAAAAAAGTATTATTAAATTTTTTTTATCATATTTTGAATTTAGGTTTAAAATTTGATTGAAAAAAGTGAAGTGGGAAAAGCAGCTTCAAAGAGTCGTCGAGCTGGTCATTGCCTGGAATAAACAGGTTAGTGACATATTATGTAGGGTTAAGTGTGAGTAATGGCATCTCGAATCCATGATAACAGACATAAGAGATTAGAGGTAACATTACATAGTAGTTATATAAGTATGGTTACAAAAACAAATAAGTATAAACAGAGTAACATATTACAAACATAATAGCAAGAGCACAGTAAATAAACAAACAAAAATAATAGAAAACAAAAAGTGACAGAATTACATGATCCAGGGGTTCAGGATGGCCCAAAGGATGGTTAGTGTTATCAAGATCATTGGGGTTGTAGCTGGCAATTTTAATAGCAGAGGTGTGAATGGTGTTCTCCTTAGCATGAAATTTCTTGGCAATTTTATAGTAATGGGATCTAAGCTGACAGATCCTTAGCTCTTCGTGAATGCGTTGGTTTCTAATGTACCATTGTGCATTTGTAACTTGTCTTAGTGTGCTATTTTGAGCAGTTTGCAATCTTTTTCTACCGTTACTATTAGAATACGCCCATACAGGGCAGGCATAACAAAGTAATGGTAGCAAGATGTATTTATAAATGAGCAACTTCTTATCTATAGACAAAATTCTGTTTCGATCACAGATAGCTGAGTCGTCAGCGCTCTGCATTGCAAATCTAAAGGTTGCGAGTTCGGACTTCACCCGCAGACAGTGTCATTCAGTTAGCTTGCGATTCCTCTGTGATCATCTCTAATTTTAGGAAAAATTTTAAGAAAGTAACCAGTGACTTTTCCTGCAAAATTTAACTTGGTATCCTCACTCAATTTTTTAAGAAAATCAGAATATTTACAAACAGGCTTGGTCATAATAGGCTTAATCTTAGATTCTGCAACTTGAACAACTGTTTGTGTGTCCATATGGGTTTCAGCGTTATCATCTACTTCATTCGGCAGATTCTCAAACATATTAATTACCGGAATATCAATATTAGATTTCACTAACTTGGGAGGGCTTGCCGTATTTTTCGGCAACGTAAAGCCATCCGCATCAATCTGCTTCAAGGAACGCTTTTCAGACTTTTTAGAAGGCCGTTTAGACTTTAGATTTTCATTATCAACAACTGAATTATTACTATTAAGATTACTAACATTTGCATTGCATGCATTAGCGGTTAAGGTTTTATATGAAACATTAGTATTAACAAAAGTTTTATCGGATCCGCTAACCTTAGAACTACTAGTACAATACAAAGCCCGTAATCCGGACTCGTCGGGACTTTGGCGATTCCGGATTAATAGTTTTTCCGGATTATAGATCATCAATTTAAATCTGGTAAGATTTCATGCAGAAATTATACAATTAAAAATATGAAACCGTAATTTATGAAATAAAGAGCAATTATGATCTAAAGAGTATCAAAATTTACAAAAAAAACTTAATATTTATTTGTTTAGTTTATTAAACATTTCTTTCAATGTAAGTTGTTTAAGTTGCTTCTTTTTTTGTGCTAAACGCGTATGCGTACAAAACATTTTGTGGCTTTGAGGTCCGGATTATAGATCATTCCGGAGAATGGACGTCCGGATTACAGACTTTGTACTATATTAGTTTGCTTAACAAGTAATTTGTTAGGACTAAACAGGCGAGCAAATTCATGTTGAAAGCACATTTATGCATGGGATTGGATTCCATTTGAACAATATCATCATAAGACAGGTTTCTAAACTCAGGATATAAGTCACCATAGGTAGTACACGTACCTTGGAATAACTAAAGTAAGCCCTCGGCAACTCCACGTTTACGCTGATATTTCATTAACCTGGCTTGTTTGATTTTTCCAGTCCATTCATCACTAATTAGCTTGATGTGCTGTTGTATTATCTCCACATATTTCGTAGCAGGTTTAAAGTCCTCAAAATCAAATTTATCTTTTACTAACACGTTATGCCAGTTCTTATCCAAAATGCAATCCGCACTTTTCACAATTTCGTCAGGTAGCTCAGCCACGAGATGACGGGCTGTCACTTACGACGGGCTGTCACTTGACGGGCTACACATCGAGAAAACCATAAAAACCAAATATACAACCAGCCTATTCGTCTTGGTGTTTAGAAAATCAGTATACCCTAATGTTAATTTATAATCTGATTTCAGAGAAATGTAGTTACTTAATGAGTTGTATTCAGTCTAATCACTTATTTGCACTATCAGAAGAAACTGTTTTTATTCACGAACAAAAGAAAATGTAATATTCAAAATCAGTAACATAAATTTTAAGGTAGAATATTTTAAGAGTTTTCATTAAAACATTGATTTTTATTACACTGCAAAATTGATTTAATTTCTTTTATTTTCAAGTTAAATTATAATTTTTCAACCTTTAAGTCTGTCACGTTCATTTTAGAAATTCCTAATTGTAACACTTCTAAGACTTTAATGCATTCCAGTGAAATCTTTTCTTCACAGCTGTTAAGTTTGATATCAATTACCATTTTCATTTTAGTGCAACTGAATTTACGATTACTTTCTTCTCTCAAACACTTTCGTAAGATTCGAAAAACGACTGTTCTACACTGCGATGGCCCGAAAACTGAACATGGTTTGTTCACGTGAGAAAAAAAAAAATATTGTTCAGTTTTCATTGTTTACACTGAATCGTGAACGAAAAATTACCCATGAAAATCTACACAAATCGGCGAATAATAGCCAAATGTAATGAGATACATTCCGCAAAAGAAGAAGAGGTGTGTGTGTGAATATGGCAAAGCCTCGAGGGCTATCTGCCTAAGGGGAGAAAAGAAGAAGAGGAAAAATGTGGTTACGTGCTCTAGTAACAACAACATCCGCATGTGCTGTGTTTACAATGGAGTCGATAGTAGATATTCCGGGGAAAGTAATTGATTTTTCGAATTTAGAAATTTATGACTATTACCAGAAATTAAAAAAATACGCTTGGAAATGATTTATCTTTCCTTGATGTCAACAAGAAGGGTCTTTTGTTATTTAAGGAAAAATATGTGAACAATATTTCGTTTCAAAGTAATGCCGGATAACACCGTACTTATAACAAGCTGTGTGAAGGCCGAAATTATGAAACATCTGTGCAATTTTCTGCAGAAAACGAAGTAAGATTTATAAATATTTCTTATGCATAATGCTTACCAGTATTAATAATGTTTTCATTAAAAATATTAAGTGTATATCAGTTAATTGAAAACTATTCCCGAGACCTTGAATAACATTTTCTAAACTTTTAAATGTAAGTGTAATAATAGTATACTCATAGTTCATGAATAGTTGTTCTAAATTACTGGAATAGTCGAATTCGTGAAAGATCTGTTTCTCTGCAAGAACATAAATACAAAGCCAATTTTCTCTTATTAATATTAATTAGTATCATAGAATATTTTATGCAGCTAAAATTTTATTAATTTCATCGGGATATGTTTTAATATTTTAGCTGTTGTAATTCGTTTTGTGTATTGTTTTTTATAGGGATTTTGTATATGGATACCCGTTCTATGTAAGATTCTATGAATGGATACTCCTCTATGGTATAATTCAATGGGTTTTTGTCTACTGTTTTGTGCAGCGATTTTTCCAAGAGGTATCTTTGTTGGTCTATGGATTTTTGTGTAGTGGTTTTTTACAGGGATTTAGCCTAAGGGTGCCTGTATAGGTGTACGTGTTTTATCTACTGGTTTTTACGAGGTTTTTAATGGAGATTTGGCCTATGGATATGCATTAAAGTTCTGATTTCTGGCTATGGGTTTTTACTGGGATTTCGTTTATAGTGCCTACAGTTCTACAGGTTTCTTCAGAGATTTGGTCTACTCCTATCCGTACAGTCGTACAGGTTTCTGTTTATAGGTTTTTACAGGTATTTGGCCTATGGATACCCGTACAGCTGTGCAGGTTTCTTTCTCTCTATGGGTTTTTATGGGTATATGGTCTACTGTACAGGTTTCTTTTCATGGGTTTTTACTGGAATTTGGCCTACGGGTACCCGTACAGCTGCACGGGTTTCTTTCTATGGGTTTTTACGGGGATTTGGCCTACGGGTACCCGTACAGTTGTACGGGTTTGTGTCTGTGGGTTTTTACGGGTATTTGGCCTACAGGTACCCGCAGAGCTGTACGGGTACCCGTAGGCCAGTTCCCCTTAAAAACGTAAAAACATTTTATGGGTTTCTACGGGGCATTTTTAGCAGGGTATGTTTGTAATAACTCCATGCAGAAACTACAAACTGTACAGAATGTGATTTTGAGAGAATTAGTAGACTGCCGATCGTTTGTAAAAAACACGGCAGTCCACCGAGAGTTAAACATTCCTGAAATTCATGTATATATTGCCAAACTCGCAGAAAAATTCTTCCGGAAAATTTCGGATGTCAATAACAGTGTTATTCCTGTTCTCAACTATGATGTTTCTGCGAATGTAAATAGAAAAAGGCCAATGGCTGTTGTTCACTTAACTTTTTGCATTCTGGAGACACATCACTTAACTTTTTGCATTCTGGAGACACATCACTTAACTTTTTGCATTGTTTTGTATTGTATAATTTTTATATTGCATACTCAGTTAATCTATGTTCCTAATAATAATTAGCCCCACTCTTACATTGTTATACCTCTTATGTTCCTTTCCATTTACGCTTTCTCTTCCTTACTGCTATTATTATAACACACTATTTCTGGCATATCTTTGTAAACCTGCTTATCTGTTGCTTCGCACATTACTCAACGCCTCACAGTAGCTTCTGTGCCCTCTTTGTACTTGCTGCAGTGCTTGATGATTTTAAGCTGAGCATCTTTTTGTGTTCAGAAACATCGATTGATGGACTCTTACATTGTTATACCTCTTATGTTCCTTTCCATTTATGCTTTCTCTTCCTTACTGCTATTATTATAACACACTATTTCTGGCATATCTTTGTAAACCTGCTTATCTGTTGCTTCGCACATTACTCAACGCCTCACAGTAGCTTCTGTGCCGTCTTTGGATTTGCTGCAGTGCTTGATGATTTTGAGCTGAGCACCTTTTTGTGTTCACAAACATCGATTGATGGACTATGACGTTGGACTCTATATTTTACTTGACACTGATTTTATTCCTTCCTCCATATTTCCTATGGACTTCACCGAACCACAAGAGAATTATGAACTCACACGTGTTCGAAAATCTTCAAATGTCATGTTATACTGGGATAGCGAAAGCATCGCGAGAACCCAAGAGAGCGTTGGTATCGCACCTGAACCGAAGCTTCGGAGCAGTGCTTCCCTTCTTTGTCCACTCCTTCTTTTCTTACCTCCACGAATACTGCAATGACTTCCTGGCGCAGTACGAAAAAGAATACTTTCATTACAATAATATGACCACATACTTGCGATCACGGTCGGCGCGAAGCTAATATTATCCGTAAACCACTACATACTATAATCAAGCAATCAGTCAAACAAACAAATTATTGCTGGGATAGCGCGCGAAGCGCGCTGTTTGCAGCTCATGAGGAATTGCCAAAAGGCACATGACATTAG
Source organism: Stegodyphus dumicola (assembly GCF_044657685.1). Taxonomy (NCBI): domain Eukaryota; kingdom Metazoa; phylum Arthropoda; class Arachnida; order Araneae; family Eresidae; genus Stegodyphus; species Stegodyphus dumicola. Next base: position 144,030,341 of record NC_140778.1, on the reverse strand, counting down.
AAATTCTGAGGTGGAAAGCTGATGCATTGAGCTGATGAAGAAAAGAGGCAACAAGAGGCCGCAAGCCTAAGAAGGCAAACATAGAGCGCACGAAAAGACGAAGCAGTGCTGGCCAGTTGAGTCATGAGTTTGTACTGTTGTACAGTGAAATAATACTTGACAAAACGAAATTGCAGGATACCCGCAAGATCTCAGTAGACGCATTTTATTTATACATAATACAATATTATACTTGAATACAAAAAATATATGAGATAAGTACTAACTAATGATATACGAAGGATAAATATGAAGTCTATGTACACTATTTAATAATTCTTTTGCAATATTTCCTACATTAGGTAGGGAAGTTTGCGTTTCGTGCAATATGTGCCGCTATCGGCCGTCGTTCTTTATCTTCTGGTAATATGATGTAATCAAATACTCTAAATTTCTCTAAGTGGGGGCACTTGAGTGCTTTTTGGAAGAAATTTGAGTTTAGTCTGAGAATATGTTCTAAGACCATTTGAATCCTTAAATCCTTATGTAAGGTTTTGTTGGAAACAAAGTAATGAGTATTTGTGAAAGTGCGTAGCAGTTTATTTTGCGTGACTTGTAGCTTATAAATATCATTATCTTTGATCGTCGCCCAAGCTGAGGAAGCATATGTGAAGATGGGTCGAATGGGGTCTTTCCAAGAGAATTTATTATGATTATTCCAAGATAGTTCGCTTTGTGGACTCTGGGGATTTCCACGTTGAAGAGAGTGAGTTTTTCTGTGACCTGGACAGCTGTGCGTTTTTCCCTGATTATAAGTAGCTTTCATTTATCAGCATTAATTGAGATGCGCCACTTAGTGCACCAGAATTCGATCTGTGGCATAAGTTGCTGCAGCTTCTTCATAGCAAGGTCTGGGCACATGGATTTGACGGATAAGGCCATGTCATCAGCGTTGCAGCCCAAAACGTAATTGTAGTTTAAACCCATCTTGGGAAAGTCAGTGACAAAAAATAGATAAAGTACAGGCCCTAATATTGACCCTTGCGGGACGCCAGCATGAATGTTCTTTACGTCTGAAATTTCATTTCCTATAGCGACATGATAACTTCTGCCTTTGAAGAAAGAATGTATGACACAAATTAATTCTTTTGAGAAATTGAGTGATCTAAGCTTGAAAATAAGACCCTCATGACAGACGAAGTCAAAAGCTTTGGCCACGTTCAGCTTATTGTGTAGGGCTCCGCCAGCATATTCCGCCAATCTGACCAATTGCTTTGTGGTAGATAAGGTTTTGCGGAAGCCGACCTGTTCCTCTGGTAGTTTTTCTAAGTATGGTTGCATTCTGTGATAAATAATCCTTTCGTAAATTTTTCCTAAGACTGGAAGCAGACTAATAGGTCTGAACCCTTCTGGTCGTGAGGTATCCTTACCAGCTTTTGGTAAGACGATCATCCTTGCCCTCTTCCAGACCATCGGAAAATGACCAGAACCAGCGAAAAAGCACACAAAATAGTTATTTAAGAATTCCAAGAGGTGTTTAGCATTTAAGTTCGTTTTGCGGCAGTTCCAGGAATCTGGAATCATCAGTTTCATCATCATCATCATCATCATCATCGATTATGCCGGGATATTGCTGTTATAACGCAATGTTTCCGACTCTTGACGCTTAAGCCCAAAGGGCGCATGACAGTGAAAAGTCCAGACTGGTGGATGAGGAGTCAGGAGGTGGAAAAAGGGAGGTGACAGCATGACATCACAAGTAGAGGAGGGGCTTCAGACCTGGAGATGAAGCGCAGCAACGAGTCAGATCTGTCAGGTGGCGCCATCCATTGGAGTTTGAGGAACTAGAAGATAAAACTAGTAAAATCATCTTACCAAGAAAAGGAGAAATTATAGTCCATTTTCATCATTTCTTCAATCATTCCTAAAGCAAGGAGAACTTTTCCTTGCGGAGATTCGATTTGCTTGCATTTTTGCACAAATTCTAAGAATTTGAGGGCAATCAACTGCAGATTTTCGTCAATCGTAATGTCCGTTTTTGCAGGTGTAGCATCTGAGTGGGATTTTGTCGGTAAAATCACATCTTTCGGAGTCAAGAATTCAGACCGCGACGGCGATGCATCTGATAGAGTTTGCCGCGCAGGATTCAGTTTCTTCTTAATATTAGCTTCACGAATTTTCGGCCGAAATTCGCACAACTTTGACGTCGCAATGTGTTCCTTTTTGCAATTCGGGCAAGTAGGTTTCTGATCTTTCGGAAGTTTGCAGGTGTAGATCAGGTGACCCTGTCCACACTTGAGACATCTAGGTGCATTATTGCAGAAAATTTGGCCATAGCCATACCGCTGACACCTAAAGCAAATCATTGTGCTTCGGTTACCTCGGAATCTTCGGAACTGGATTCGTAGATCAAGCAGCGTTTTCTTTTTGTAAATGTTCCTGCCTTCGTCATTCCTCTTGAATGAAGCAAAGAAAACTGGAAGCTTTACTTCTTTTCCCTCGATTTTCCTTGTGAACTGCGACACGCTAAGCACAGGAAATCCATCTTTGATAAGTTCAGCTTTAATTTCGTCAACAGCTGAGTCTTCAGGAAGACCGCGGATAACAACTTTTAGAGGTGTTTCTTTCTTCTGCCTAAACGTGCTGAATTGCACCTCATCCTTCATGAGCATAGGTCTCTTTGGTCAATAGAGTTAATCAGAGTGATTTTGTCTCTAGTCAGGACTCCGACGTAATGAATTGGCATGAACTGAAGTGATGATGAGTATTTAGTCCTGGAGACTTTGACTCAGCAATTATTTACCCGACGAGGTACGTCGTAGTGGTGAAATGAATCCACTTTAGTATTAAAGTGGAAAAATTCCAGTGATGATACTTGTTTATTTTCTTGTGGCTCCATCTGTTGGTAGTCCGATGTCCACTGTTCCATATAAAGTGAAAGGTGGCGTTGTACACTGCCACTTTTGTCAGCACTTTCGTCAGAAGTCTGTCGGATCAAGGCGCACTGTGTTAAATGCTCGTAGCCCCGCAAAACGGAAATTTTTTTCGCCAAACGACTTCAAGTGTGGCAATTGTGGCCAAACTGGGCATGTGGCGAACTACGTTAATTGTTCAAAATTTCCAAACCAAAAATCTTTCTCTTAAATCATCTAGTGGTCAGATTACTCAGGCTAAAAGGAACACAAGTGCTTGGATTTCTAATATTCTGCCTGGAACCTCGTATGCTAATATGGTTAAACATAATGTACCTGCTAATGTTTTATTGAAATACTGAAATATGTGTATGATAACAATACAAATAATTCTAAGAAACACAGGGAACCAACATTTCGTGTACTTACGGACCCTTTTAAAGACATTCACAAGTTTATGAATGAAGTAAAAAATATGCTCATTGGTCTTTTTATTACGCACATAATTCCTAAAATATCTGCACATACTCCTGGGTTGCAGGAAACTGAAAATTCCATTAATAAGCTTTTTTTTTTTTTTTTTTTTTGTCTATTCTGGAAGATGTTTTTAGTTCAGGTATGAATAGCAATAATGTTAAATCAGTATACATCATTAACTGTAGTTACATGGAACGTAAATGGTTTATTGCGAATTTGGCATATTTCATTGTCATTTGTATATATATATATATAAAATACATTTTTATTGATTTTTTTTTTGTTGTTGTTAAAGTTCTGCAGAGTAAAATTCTGCGCGGAATTTTATGTTTTTTGAGTTTCTTTCATGTTATTTTTTGCTTATTTCACTGTTTGTAAGATATTGAAAAGTTTTGCATGATTTTTTTTTCTTCAACGGAAAGTTGGTTAATTTTTTTATTAGTATAATTAATATTCGTATTAAGGGATATAGCTTATTTCATTGTAATTTTTTTCTCTTGAAAATATAAGATAAAATATCATTAATTATACTTTGCTTTTCAGAATTTTTTGGTTTTTGCATTCTTTTATGTTATTTATTGCTCATTTCACTGTTTTTAAGATATTGAAAAGTTTTGAGTGATTTTTTTAGGAAACAAAGATTTTAACCTCTTTATACCATTTGAGTTCTTACGATTTTGCAAAGGGAGTTTTATTAATTTATTTATTAGGATAATTAATATTTGTATTAAGGGATATTGCTTATTTCATTGTAATTTTGTTATAATTAATAACTTTTTATGAAGTTGTTCTGCAGATTCTACGCAGTTTTTAAATTTAACGTTTGGTGTTCCATTCAGCCATTTTTCCCGTACATTTAACAGACAGACGAAGGCTGGCAGCGAAGCTGCTAGTTTTAAATAAAATATAGTTTTCCCTTCTCAATGAGCTACATAATAGGAGAATGCATAGCAGGTCACGAGCTCAATCTTGCGAGAAAATTTTCGAAACTCTTGAAAATTGGGAATTCGCTCAGGCTGTTAGGCCAAAGAACGTCTATGTAAAGAAGGCTCCATAGACGTAATGTAAACCAGTTTGTCTTCTACGCCGCTAGAAAGAGGGAAAATTCGCCAAGGGATTTGGCGACGGAATAGGTTTAACTTTAAAATGTTGAGGTTGGGTGGCTAGGTTTAACTTTTGAGATTGACAGAATTTCTGTTATGCAATGACATTCAGCATTACTCTGAAGGCTTTTACTATTTCGAAAGATATTCCTATTGCTTTTTGTAGTTGCTGCCCGTGCTAGTGCAGCATAAAGTAAAATTAGACGAATTTACTAAAAAATAGAGAGCTTAGAAGTTCTGCCAATAATGGAATATGTGTTCAAAAGTACTCTGTAAGTCTTATCTCTAATATTTTTAAAGTATAGATTTTTTGAAGTCCAGGTGCTCATTCAGTGTCTCTCCCAAGTATTTCATTTTGCTATGATGTGGTTGTTTCATTTTGCTATCATTATTTTGATATCTTTCACCATTCATGTAAATTTCAACAATGTTTATTCCTATTGAAATCTTACGAAAATAGATAATTGAGTTTTTTTAGCATTAATTTTATTTTTCTATGCTGAGAACCATTGAGCTATCCAGTGTATTAAATTTTGAAATTTATCTTTGGCGTGAGTAAGACTTTGAGACTTAGAAACTATGTCATCGGCGTAACATAGGAAAAGTATATTTCCTGCGATTGGCACGTCGTTGATAAATGAGTAAAAATCACAGATGAAATGAATTGCTTGGCCTTATGGGACAAGATTTCATGAGTCTTAGTTTGATTACTTTGATACTTGTTAGTTAGGCTGGCCTCAGCGCGATAGCTATCGCTCTCTTAACAACACCTTGATTATCCCTGGCTAGGCCAGACCTCGCATGAAGATCTTCGGGTGGTAAACTCTGTAAGTAAAGAAAATTAAAAGTAAAATTAGGCCCATGCCTGTGAGAATTGAAATTGTGAGAAAATAAATTAAATGTGAAATAGTGGAAAGGATTATGTCAGTTATTTAGATATTGTACGTAAAAAGATGAGTAGCATACGGGCGGAGATTAAAATCCTCTTCCAGGAATTCGTACATGAAATTATCTGAATACTTAACAATGTTAGTGTTGGTGGGCTTGGTATAAAAGTTATTATTTATTTTCTCGATGTATGTTTTGATGTCATCTAGTTTTAGGTCTTTGTGTAAGTCAGTGTTTCTAATGGACCATGGAGCTCCCGTTATTTTTCTGAGAAAGTTGTTTTGAAAGGTCTGGAGTTGATATAATCAGATTTTGAAGCCCCGCACCAGGCTGGGGATGCATATGTAAAAATTGGGCGTAGGATGGAGATATAGATCCTTCATTTCCTGGCGAGATCAAGCGTGTGATGTTGAAATAATATTATTAAGTTTTCTTGCCACACCTGTTGCTTTGCCTAAGGCTGTGCAGACTGATGGACTGTGCAGGCTGTATGGACGTGAGGGTTCGAGGTAAGCGTAGAGTTGAATTTGAGTAGAGTTGAATTCTCCACACCCGAGACCTGATCCCCTAAAACCCCAGTCGGCCTTTAAAAGGGGGAGTATAAAAGGCATTTCTCCCACCTTCTTGACCAATGACATGTGGTCTGCACGCTGGGCAGGTATTCCAGAGGTCCTTTGTTCGATTCCCGGTGAAGGCGTTTGCTCATTTTTCATTTTTCCTGATTCCAGTTAACCTAATGAAACCTAACAAGACCTCAAATCTTTTATCGATCTTAACATACAACGAAATTACATTCAAAACAGTATCATCATTGCTATCTCCAAATGATTCATGTTCCCAGTTAACACATGACCCAAAAAAGTCTCAATCAAAAATAATCATGACTCCAACCGAACAGATTTATCGGTAAATAAAGCGCAGGCAATATTCGCTCCCAAAAGTAGACCGATGACACCATTTGAAGAACTCAAAGCAGATAAGAACTTTACCATCGTTCACTTTTGGCACTGTGCCACAAATTTTGCTCTCTGATACTGTTTCGATTTGAAAGGAGAAAGAGTCATCTAATGCCGAAATGAATATATTATAAACAACATGAATCTGCGCTTGCGTTTCTCTTCCTCCGAATAACGAATGCTTCAATTTAATTTTCCTTAATGGTTTTAAGTGTAAATTTTCTACTAATTTTTTACTGACATACGAATGCTGAGAAGCTGTATCCAGTATTGTGCGTACTTTAAGCTGAATATTCTTAAATTTAATTTTAACTATTAGAGTCATTAAATAAAAATTTTCTATTCTACAGTTATTAGTTAATGTACTGTTTAGTTTTAGTTACGTCACTTCTAGACTTCATTTGCGCTTTTTTTTTTGGCGATTGGGACACATTAAAGAATAGTGATATTTATTACATTACATGCAAGAATTTTTTTACTCGACATGTTTTACAAGTGTGTCCCAATCTTAAACCTCCAAAACAGGCAACGGTTTTAATTAAAATATTTTTCTTAGCTTCTAATGTCATATTTCTAGTAGAAAAACATTGTTTAGTTGGGTGCCGTATTTCACAAAAGAGATGATTTAAATTGCGCTTAGCTTGGTTCTCAGGATCTGATGTACTTACTAACGCAGCTGCGGTGGCGGATTCTACATTTTTACTTAATGTATCCTTTTTCTTAGAAATATGATTTGAACCAAACCCAGTGCGGGCTAACACGACCATTTCTTCTCCTTTCAATTCTTCTTTCAGAAAATTCATCAAATTTTCAAGGCATCGGTCATCAGGTAGAAGTGCTTCTTTGAAATTTCTGTTTCTCTCCTAAGCAATTAATACTTCTTCGGGCGGGCAGGATTCAACTAAAGGCGTTAAGAAATCACCATACTTCTCTTGCGTTCTTCCAAGACTTTCTATAGCTTAAATCTTGGTTTCTAAATCCTCGTGGAGAATGGGAAGATCCGTCTTCACACGTCCACTGCTTGCATTACGCATAACCATGCTTAGAAGATCTCTAACGGATATCTGTACAAGTTGGCAAGTGTAGCGGCGATTTTTGCCCAAAGACAAAATAACAAGTCAAAGAATTGCACAAACTCGGTATCTATGTACCACTAAAAATCGCGAATTATCGCCAAGAGGCTCCCGTAAATATATTTTTACCGGGATATGCTCCGGTTTCCTCTTTAGGGGCCCCTAGCGCTAGCATGTTAGCATTTACAACGATAACACACAATTATATGCAGTGGGTCGTTAAAGTCACGGTGCACGTTTGATCGGTCATAGGAAAGCAACAAAACGAGATAGAAATGTGAAATCCTCACCAAACAAAAGAAACCCACTTGAAGTTTCATTCCGATTCAGTGCAGTTCGATGTGAGCTCTATCCATGCCGTCACAGTCTACTCCGCAAAGAAAAATGGTCCTATCACTTTATCATGCATCAAGCCCCACTACACGTTCACTTTAGTTCTGTTACGTTTTTACTCTACGTGGGTATGAGGATTTTAAGCAGCCCATATTCGGATATAATGGCGATGAACATGTCCACTAGCATGGAATGTCGCCTCATCGATTAACACGATCTTTTGCAGAAATCGGTTATCATTGTCGATTTCGTGAAGCATATCTGTAGTAAACGGAAATCGTTTGGGTCTATCCGTCGGTTTGATAGTGTTGTAACAGCTTTAAATATTATTAAAATCTTGTAGTTTAAATAATTCAAATAGATGAACATTAAGGTATTTGTGAATGGCAATATTTGAAACCAGGCTCTAGTGCCACGTGCGACTCTCGCACGAAGAATGTAATTTATTTTCAAACGTTAGAGTTCGTTTTTTTTCTTGTTCTGTATGTCGCCATTTTGAGTGCTAAATAAAGATTTTCTGTGTTCCATCATTGGAATTGCTTCATATTGCCAAAGAAGTATCACAGTCATAATGATTTTGGAGGCACCGACCGAAATCGAATAATCGTGTGCATTTTTATTTTATTAGTTTATCACTGAACATAATATTAGTGATACCAGATTATTACTTCCTGTTAATATTGAATTGCTTTATTTTATTAGTTCATCACTGAACGTAATATTAGCGATACCATATTATTACTTCCTGTTAGTATTGAATTGCTTTATGTTCTTAGTTCATCACTGAACGCAATACTAGGGATACCAAATTATTACTTCCTGTTAATATTGAATTGTCTTATTTTATTACCGTATTGGATATTATTTTTAATATTCATTTTAGTTAGCCAGACAGTAGATATATATACCGGGTGATCAAAAAGTCAGTATAAATTTGAAAATTTAATAAATCACGGAATAATGTAGATAGAGAGGTAAAAATTGACACACATACTTAGAATGGCATGGGGTTTTATTAGAAAAGCAATAATCTGATCAGAAAAGCAATAATTAGCATAACAAATTAAGACAAAGCAAAGATGATGTTCTTTACAGGAAATGCTCAACATGTTCACCATCATTCCTCAACAATAGCTGTAGTCGAGGAATAATGTTGTGAACAGCGCTGTAAAGCATGTCCGGAGTTATGGTGAGGCATTGGCGTCGGATCAACATCCGACGCCAATGCCTGTCGGTCGATCCCGATACACTTGCGACTTCAGGTAACCCCAAAGCCAATAATCTCACGGACTGAGATCTGGGGACCTGGGAGGCCAAGCATGACGAAAGTGGCGGCTGAGCACACGATCATCACCAAACGACGCGCGCAAGAGATCTTTCACGCGTCTAACAATATGGGGTGAAGCGCTATCCTTCATAAAAATCGTACGTTCCAGCAGGTGTTTATCAGCCAGGCTGGGGACGATGCGATTCTGTAGCATATCGGCGTACCTCTCACCCGTCACGGTAGCAGTTACAAAATCAGAATCACGCATTTCCTCGAAAAAAGGCCCGATAAAACTTTTTGAACTTTTTTTTTTTTGGTTCTAATAAAACCCCATGTCATTCTAAGTATGTGTGTCAATTTTTACCTCTCTATCTACATTATTCCGTGATTTATTATGTTTTCAAATTTATACTGACTTTTTGATCACCCGGTATATTGCTCTATGTTGTTATTCTTATTTTTGTCACAATTAATGTGGTAGAGAGAATGAACTTCATATAATCTAAATATTTCTTTTTTGAGGTACACGTATTTAACAGAGTGCATTTAATTCCGTGATTCCTGACTGCATAAATTAATTAAAGTAATTGAACTGAGCTATTTGAGGAAGTATGAAGAACACAGTGTTCGTTAATTTTAAACATAGAAACAATGTCTTAGTTAGGAAGAGCTCGTAAGGAAGATTTGCAAAATCTCGCAGCTGAACTGGGAGTGCATGTGACTGCAGATTTGAAAATAGTCGATTTAAAACAGAAAATTGTTGAAAATAGAGATTATGATGAAGTATTCGTCAAAGGAGTCTTAGACACAATAATAGAAGAACCGAAAGAGAGGGAGGAAAGGGAAAGAGAGGGAGGAAGAGAAGAACGTAGAAGACAGGAAAAAGTGGAAGAACGGAGAAAGAAAGAACAGTATGAATGAGAGATTAAGACTTGAAGCAGAGACAAAGTCTCAAAATACCGGACAGATCCGTCCGAAAACCGAGCTGCGTCACCTTATGCAGAAATTCGATGACAAGAAAGGAGATATCAGTCTATATTTGCTATTGTTTGAAAGGCAATCAGAAAGGGCTCAAATTGATAAAGAAGAATTTGTATCTCATTTACTAGTAAGAATTTGTATTCCTTACGAAGTAACCCAGTTAATAGCTAGAGAACCCTCCGATAAAGCTAAAGACTATGAACACGTGAAGAATTTATTGTTAAGACGATTTAAACTAAGCCTGGAAAAGTTTAGGCAGAAATTTATGAAACATCAAAAAAGTACCGAATCCACATGGGTGGATTTCAATTATAAAATAGAAAATTATTGCAAAGAATGGGTGACTGGTCTAGGAGTTAAGACTTTTGATCAGTTGCTAGATTTGATGGTGATTGACCAACTTAAGCGTCGAGTTCCTCCTGAAATTCGAGATAATTTTCTTGATTAGTGAGTAGAGATGATTTCATCTAAAAAATTAGCTGAAAAACTTGATGCCTAGGAAAACGTTTCCGGAAACTTTAAAAAAAGGCCTGTAGTGGATCGGCAGAAAGATAGATACAGAATAAAACTGAAGAAAAAATGTCATCAGGATTTAATTCGCAAAGCTGGTTTCATAGACTATCAGTGTGAGTCCTATCAACATTTAAGACCCCAATGTCCAAAACTTAAGAATAGTACTGAATCTTCTGCTGATCTTAACAGAATTAGTGCAAAACTAGAGGATAAATTTCTATTAGATTTGAATCCAACCTGTTTACCATTGGCTGAGATCTAACTAAATTGCGAACTTGGGCGAGTAATAACTAAGGCTGCCATTATTAGAAATGAACTCGACAAAGGAAGGTATTTATTAGGCAATAGAACTTTTGCTCTGTTGAATAAACAAGGAAAGGAATCTGATAGTTGTCCTCACCAGGTTAATGTTGTCTCTATTAGAGCTCAAAGGAAAAGAGAAATAGCTGAAGAGAAGATCTTGGAAACGATGAAGGAAGAAAATAAAGCACACAGAAATGTTTTTGAAGAAGAAGATGATTTACCGGAACTAAATACGGAAGATGAAGCTCTCATGAAACTGGTAAATACTGACTCAGAAGAAGTTGCACAAGTTCAGCTTACTGATAAGGAACTGTCTAAAATCATCCAAGAAGTTAAAGAAGGTACATGCAAAAATGAGAACTATAGTCTCACAAGAAAAGAGCTTTTTGTTAAAAAAACGACGGATAAAATGGGCTTTGAAAGACAGCTTGTAGTTATACCTGAAAAACTTAAGCCGTCAATTATAAAGATGTGCCACGAAGGAACTTTTGGTCATTTGGGTGTCAAAAAGACCAAAGACAGACTTGGTAGGTATTTTTACTGGACGAGGTGTTACAAAGAAACTGAAGATTTTGTAAAAACTTTTGATGCTTGTCAGCGCGCTGGAAAAGGAAATGACAAAAAGAAGGCTCCAATGACATTAATACCAGTAATTTCCGAAATATTCACTAAAATAAATGTAGATGCTGTTGGTCCGCTACCTATTTCAAAGACTAGAAAAAATATATTATTACAGCTCTGTGTATGTCGTCCAAATATCCAGATGCTGTTGCGGTGACAGACATTTCTTCGCCATCTGTTATTGATGCTTTCTTACAGATTTTCAGACGTATGGGTTTCCCAAAAGTGATCCAAACAGATCAGGGGACCTCTTTCGTCAGTGCTTTGACAGAGGAACTTTTGGAGCGTTTCGGAATCAAACATGTAAGAAGCTCTGTGTATCATCCGCAGAGTAATTCCGTTGAGCGATTCCATAGAACGCTGAAAAGGGTGTTAAGAGTCGTATGTATAGGAGCGACTTCGGATTGGGAGAATTATCTACCATCAGTTCATTCTGCCCTCAGAACAGTCACACACGAAAGCACTGGTTTTACACTAGCAGAATTAGTTCATGGCAAAAACCTACGAACGCCAGTCACTTTACTTTATAAGCAGTGGCTAGAACCGATTGAAGAAAGTAATAATGTTGTCAGTTACGTTTTCAAACTTATTAATCGAATGAAGAAATGCCAAGAACTTGCCGTGGAAAACATGAAAGATGCTCAAAAACGGAGGAAAACATGATAAGATCGAAACGCAGTGAAAAGAGAAATTGCTAGAGGAGATTTAGTTCTTGTTTTATCAACGAATCGTCAAAGTAAACTACAAGTACAATGGAAAGGACCTGGAAAACTAGAGCAGACAATTTCAGAAACCAATTATATTGTAAGTTTCGAGGAACAAAATGAGCCAAATCAAGTATATCACATTAACATTCTTAAACCATATTTTAAAAAAGACCAGAAATGATTAATATGATAACTGAAGTGTAAGGAGACTTAGAAATGGACATTCCTCATTTACCTTCCAATCCAAGTATATTAAATTTCTCGGACATCATAGAGGAGAATGAACTCGAGTAAAGGTTGAAACCCGAGCAAAAAGAAGATTTACGGAAGGTGTTATGGAAATATTCTGGTTGTTTTTCAAATAATCCTGGACTAACAAACTGAGTTTGTCTCGATATTGAGCTATTAAATAACGAACCAATACAAATAAATCCATACAGACTATCACCCGACAGACTGAAATTCTCAAAAAGGAAATCCAGAAAATGCTCGATCTTAAAATTATAGAGCCGGGAGAATCGGACTGTACATCTTCCATGATTTTGATAGAATCTTCATCAAAGGATCCTCGGCCTTCTATTGATTATCGTAAACTCAATGCTGTTACTAAAACTGAATACTATCCTTTGCCTAATATTGAAAAACGTATCGAAACTGCCAATGCCAATGATTATAAGTTACGGAGTGCCTATGGTTCAAAACCATGTACCTCCACATCAGAAAAATATCTAAGTAGTGAGCAGAAATAGGAAAATTGCCTAATTGGTTATCATGTTGCACACTAGACGGAGCTACATTAGCTCAAAGTTTAGGGATATGAAAAATCAAGTTTTGATTTTTTTGGAAGTTTTATGATTTTAAACTTTTTTTGTATTTTTATTTTTATGTACTTTTTTTTTTTTAAACTTTATAACACATAAATACGACACTAAAGCAAAAAGCGGAAAGGAAAGATTTTACAGATTAATAGGCTCATTGGCATATGATACTAATCATAGCGAAGTAAAGATTAAATTTTCACGACGAAATATCCAGGGCAGCGGCATGATGTGATTAAATAGTGAACAGATTGATAAGAATGCAGAGGTAGCCACTTTTCAGTAATACTGGAGTAGAAGAATGGCAGAGCAAATACATGGCTAAGTACGCCCTTCATGGGCCGGGCGCTGGAACTGAAAACAGAGAGGCGTGTCTTCGCCTTTTAGCTGGAGGATAGATGCCGTATTCGCGTCCCATGACTGAGCGAGGTCTTTTCTGCGAGCTGCAAATAGCAGGTTCGTAGGCCGGTAACTGTTGAAGCGCACGGTTATCAGTCTGTTAAATTTTGAGGAATAAATTTTGACTAAGTTTTTTAATAACAACGGCTATGGGTTTAATGTTAAGATCCGAATGAATCAAATCAGTACGGACATAATAGGCTGCATTAAGGACTAAACGCAGGGTCTTACTTTGAAAGCTTTGAAGTTTTATGCTGTGTGTTTTTGCAGCTGTAAACCAGATGGTGCAAGCATACAAAAATATTGGTCGAATGATGGAAGTATAGAGAAGAGCTTTGTTTTTGATTAACAGAGGGCTCTTTTGGCCTAGAAGGGAGTAAAGTTGGGTTCTGATGGTCTTCGCTTTATTGAGTGTATAATCAATATGAAGACGCGAGATTAATTTGAAATCAAGGTATCACTCCTAGATACTTATATGAATTTAACCAGGGGACATAGTCATCGAAGAACTTTATATTAATGGTAGGGTACGGGATTCGGGAGAGTGTGAATATCATGGCAGCACATTTAGCGACATAAATTTTGATTTTCCAAGTAATGAGGCAGTGCTCAAGGCTATGGAGATAACTCTGAATATTGTGAACCAGAACATTCAACTGTTTGTGTTTTGTTAGGATGGCCGTGTCATCTGCATAGAGTGCTAGAGTAACACTGGGTCATTTTGGAATGTCGTTGATAAAAATGTTGAATATAGTCGGTCCAAGTAGACTACCTTGAGCTACGCCACTTAGGATTGGACGCGGAGCCGAAATGATAGAATTAACTCGTACTGAGAACGATTAGTGAGATGCGAGTTAATTATGAGTACGTTGAGCCGGAATACCAAGTCGCATTAGCTTGATAATAATACCCGTACACCAAAACCTATCAAATGCTTTGGCTAAGTCAAGAAAAAGGGCGTAAATAAGCAATTTGCTACGAAAGCCTTCGTGAATGAACTCCACTGTCCTCAGAAGCTGGTGCGTTGTGCAGTGGTTTGCTCGGAAACCAAATTGCTCATCAATAAGGACTTTTTGGGTCCGGAGAAAATCATTCAGGCGTTTAAGTAGCACAAATTCGTAAATCTTTGATAACGAAGATAGAAGGCTGATAGGTCTATAATTTTGAGGATTTGAATGGCACTGGCCAGGTTTCGGAATAGGCACAATAAGTGCTCTCTTCCAGCTTTGAGTAAAATAGCAATGCACTAACATATAATTTATGAGCATTACTAAGAAAAATAGATAGCTGGTGGGTAGGTATTTAATCATGCGGTTACAAATAGAGTCCAATACAGGCACTTTCTTAGGATTTAATTTAGCGATATATTCGCTAACTTCGTGCATGGTTGTATATTGTATGTCTTTCTGACATGAACAGTTTAGAAATCTTTCAACATCTAGTTGGAAGGAATTTGCGGTATTAGCAAAAATCCCTTCATTATGTGGTGTGAATTGTGTTTGGAGACTGTCAGCAATTAATTCAGCTTTCTCCATGTCTGTATGAGCCACCACTGCGTCCTTAGCTAAGGACGGAATGTGAGATTTGTGTTAGCGAAGTCTGGCAGATGCACGCCAAAGACTGTTATCTGTGGTCGTTTTAGGGACTGAATGTGATTAAAATATCGTGATTGTTTGAACTGGTCGCATGAAGCCTTGGTCTCATTTTGGAGAACACGAAGTTGTAATTTTAAGTCAGGACTTATAATTCTTTCCCAAAGCATTCGCACTTTACTCTTTTCGCGAATTTTGAGTTTGATTTCAGATGGAAGTTTATTAAAATTGGAGCGAAGGGTGGGTTTTGATACTTCTTTAAAAGTATCAGTTAGGATAGAAGTTAACTGATCAACAGCCTTCTCACTATCGTAACTGGATTTAATTTCGAGGGATATCTTTTATTTTTAAGTTTATATCGAAAATCATCCCAAATTGTAGAGACGAGTGCCGGAGAATTTTGATTAAAATAATTACAGTTAAAGTCGATGAGTACGGGGTTGTGATCTGAGGATAGACAACTTTCTAAAGTCACGTGATAGTGAAAAGGAATATGAAGGGGCTCCCCCTACATCGTATCGTGTGGGTGAGTGCGGCGTTATAATTTTAAATGGGAGCACAGAGCCCATTTTACGAGGCCACGACCAGAGGTGTTGGAATTTTTATAATGCCAAGCCTGGTGGTGACAATTTAAATCACCAGCGATAATGATAGTGGTTGATAAATTGAGCAGTTTGTTAAAATCCTCCACCGGAAATTTGTCTCTTGTTTTGGATAAAGGTGGAAGATAGGCAGAGATCAAAACTAAGAAGAGCGAATTTTGAATAAAAATTTCGATAGTCGTCGCCTCGAGTCTGCTCAGATTCGGTGTGTCAATTCTGCGATGGGGAATATGATTTTTAATAAAAACACATGTACCACCATGATAAACGGCACGAGGATCCGGTGCTTGTCTGTCATTTTTATAAGTAAAATAATTTGCAAGCTTGGGAACTCTCCCTGGCTGGAGTCTGGTCTTTTGGACAAAGATAATGTCAAAGCCCTTCTGTTCGACGTAATCACGAAATTCGTGATATTTACACATAATGCCATTGGCATTCCAGGTACATAATTTTAAGTACTTCAAACCTTTCAAAGTATTGAATTTTACTGTGAGGGGGAATCAGAAAATTGTAGACTAACATAGCTCTAAAAAAATATAGTATGCAGCTTCAGCACCAGAGGGCGCCACTCGTAACTGAGGCAAGGCATTTTTGAATGCTAAGAGTAGTTTGCTCTGGTCTGGTCAATGCCAGGCTGATTAGAGATTTGGATTATTGCCAGAAGGATTTCGGGGCAATTTTGAGTCTGATAAGCTCCTTGGGGACGGAATAATTTGGATTAAGGTGGGAAGCAACCTGTTGAGTGCCCGTTAAGATATTGGAATACGAGACTCCGGGACGAACGTTGCCATCACTATTAAACTCTGCAGCTGGAAGTGGGTTTGATTTAAGATTGTTGCTATTGTTGGGGAAGGACCAACGGAGTGGGTAGATTATGGCAAAAGCAAAATATATTACCTATTATAAGAGCCTTACATGGAATCGGAAATGTAAGAGAAATGATTCAAAATTATAAAAAAGGTGTAAAATTTGCACAAGACATTATGAAAGTCATCAATTCTCATAAACATGTGATCGGTATCTCTGATTGATCGAACTAACATACTGAAAGCGTTCAATCTATGAAACTACCCTTAAAGGGTAAAAAAGCCCCGAGGGCTATCTACCTAAGAGGAGGGATGCCTTCGTGGAGGCATCCCTCCTCTTAGTAATATATTATATTATTAATATATTATATTATTATATAGTAATATATTATTATATAGTAATATATTATATTATTATATACTTAGTAATATATTATATAATATATTATATAATATATTACATATAATTATATTATTTTTTTAAAATTTATTTCTAGTTCCGCATAAGTTTTTTTATTTACTGAGACTTTTTTTTTTAAATTTTTCATTACACTCAGAAAAGTTTATGCTCCGAATTTTATGAGTTATTAATATTGTCATAAATGATCATCATTTAATACCGTAATAATTTTGAAAACAGAAAAATTAAATAAAACAATCCTTGGTTTCTATAAACATTTGAAATGATAAATATTTGCTACTACTGCCTGAAAATGTTCATAAAATTAAAATAAATTACCAAATGTTGTTTAATTTTACCTTATTTGTTTCATAGCATCATGTACTATTTTGTAGGCAAAAGTAAATTAAAAAATTTTGCGTTTAGAGTTTTTATGTTTTACTAAATTAATGATGTTTAAACAAGAATTACGCTTATGCTCAAAATGCAGTAAAAAAAATACTCAAAATGCACTAAAAAGTGGTTTCATGAGATACATAAAATGTTAGCAAAAACTGTGATTTTTATTATCTCATCATTTATACAACGTATCACATTTAATGATTAAAAAGAGTTATGTGATACAAACGCCACGTTTCAATGTTACGATTATAAACTAAAACGTCCTTACTCTCTCTTCCCGACATGTGTGTGACGCACGCCCCGCCCACTGCGTTAGTCTATTTCTTATAAGGTCCATGTACTAAGCGAAGTGAGGTAAAACGCCAGGTGGTTTCAAGTTCTCAGTGTGTTTTCTGATTTTGTACGCATAGATGTGAAAGGCCTAAAAGGCACTGAATTGTTACAGCGACATAATGTCTACATTTCCGACATTTTGTCTATGTAAAAGAATATTTTAGAGCGTGCATATAAAAGTAGAATAATCGAAATGTGTGTTTTAATGGCCTTCAAGAAAGAGTTTGAGTATTTTCTTTGTGTAAAGTACCCGAAGAAACATATATAGTTCTTAGATTTACCTTTTCATAATAATAATAAAAGTGATATTCGTAATTAACATATACGTGATGGCAAAAAGATAAGTAAACAAGGGGAGGGGGCGTGGCTAGTTCTCCATGGAAAAGAAAATAGTTTACTTTAATGTCTGATCATAATTACATTACAGGTAATGAGTTTAACTACATTTTATTTTGTGCTCAAGTAAATATATAATAACTAGATTTTTAGTCATATTTGTTGTGTGAGTTTTAAAATAACAACGTAAAATTTACATATTTCTATCATTGTTTATTAAACTAAGTTTTCCCGAAACATGAGTAATATTTATAACATGACAATATTTGAGAATTATATATACTTAGAATAAGTAAAGTATAATCAAATTATAGTTTGAGTACATAGTTACTGTTTC
Organism: Stegodyphus dumicola; assembly: GCF_044657685.1. Taxonomy (NCBI): domain Eukaryota; kingdom Metazoa; phylum Arthropoda; class Arachnida; order Araneae; family Eresidae; genus Stegodyphus; species Stegodyphus dumicola. Next base: position 144,012,203 of record NC_140778.1, on the reverse strand, counting down.
GTGTTCACAATACTTTTAATGCTAGCATTCATTAATTACAGGATGCAATTACATAATGCAGAAATTATTGCAATTTCATAATGTGTAAATTAAAGCAATTACATAATGTAGAAATAAAATGAAAGACCGAGAAGAGTAAAGAGGGCGTGAACAATGTGCGATTACAGGGAACAAAATTGGGTGTGGTTAAAGTACGTCAATCTTTCTAAGCCACGACAACTAAAAGGAGAATCTTCCCCCCTTTTTTGGCTTTACTTGGACTGTGTGGAATGCAGTTCAATCTCCTTGTATCGCTAATTTGGAAAAGTTTGCCATGCTAAAGAGTGCTCTTCCTACTCAATTATTGCTCCAACTGTTACCAGCCGGAACTACCTTGAATTGTTTAACATACCGCTCGAAATATCAGCTTTATATCAGCCGTTAAAATTTTATTTCTAAAGATTGATTTATGTTTTTGCCGGTTGGTATAATTATTTAGTTTTTACATATTTTTCGTTATATTATCTAAACACATACCGTCTGCAGTTATGGATCGAAGTCTGACATTTCACTAAACCGCTGTTCAGCAGCATATATCTCATTTATTTGCAAACTGTTCTGCAATTTGCACTGTAAAGATTAAAATTGAAATTTATCCAAGTTACTTACTCTTCTGTCATCAATCCATATAAATTCGATCATAGTGTCTTTGAAGCAAGGAGAAATATATTGCACTTGGTTTTACACTCCCAGATTACTGACATTCTGATTTAAAGAACCATACTAATAACTTATCTATGGTTATTTTAATCATATTAATCGAATAATCAATATTATAAAAAGACTATAAAAATCTTTTTCATTCCATGAAGATTCTAAAAATGAAAGAAGCATGTTATGGCAAAGCGAAAACAGATTATCATTGGATTATCATTAATTTCATTTCCACCCAATGGAGGTGGGTACATAATTTCATGATTTGTAGTGAATGTTCTTGATTTTAATTAAATGCGCTCTTCAACGAATTTTAATTGCAAACCCTTCTATACTAATTGACTTTGAAATATGATCATCAAATTTTGACCATTAATTACATTTTATGCCGAATTACTGCATTAAGATGCACTGTGCCCGGCCAAAGTTGGCCTTGGTCCCGCTCCATGATATTTAACCCCGACGATGGGCACATGACGTTCATTCATGGAACTTATAAGAAAGATAAAGGGCGCCTCAGACCAGGGAGACTAACCCAAACGGGTTTTCTCCCTCGTCTGAGGCGTTGCCAGCTGTCACCTTGATCACATTCGGAGGAGTAGGCACGACTTGCAGAAATTTAACATTGGTTTCCTATTGCAGCGTGTATAATTGTCAAGAAAAAGCTGGTTATAGCGCCTCATTTCACAAATTAGAATTTCTACATATTTTTAAAATTGAGATTTATTTTTAAAAATTTAGCATATTTATCAAGCATAATTAACGTGCCAAATAATTATAAAGCTATTGCATGCTTTCAGGGCTGGATTTTTTTTTAGCTTTCCCTATGCTGTAAAAAAATTTGTAACTACCTCTTTTAGAAAATAATACCTTAAATCTGAACTAATAGAAAATTTCAAACAAGCAGTTTTTATGCTTTTTATTGGTGTATAAATAATTTGTAACTTATAAAAAGTACTAAAATATTTTAAAACGAATTTTTGAAAGTTTTGTTGAAAATTTTAAATTGTGCTGCTTTTTTAAAATTATAGATGAGTATTATAGCACAATTTCTATAAAGGTGTGGTGTATTTAATTATGGCAAAGCACACGAGGGCTATCTGCCTAAAGGGAGGGATGCCTTTCTAAGGGAAACTGGCTCGTATACACGTTACACATGGGGAAAACCACGAAAACGCCCATGCAGCCAGCCCGTTCGCGGGATTCGAACCTCGGACCGAACTACCAGTGTTCAGCGTCTTTACCGCTCGGCCGCTGGTGGGCCAATTTCTATAAAGGAATTTTATTTCAATAATACATTGTGATAAACACTTTTGACTCCTTAAAAATGTTTATACATTTAATTATAATATTAAAACTGTATTTAACCTTAATAATTAATTTTGCAGTGATTATTTTTTTTATTTATTTTTAGTTCTGCAGAAGATTTTTTTAATTTACTGTTAATTTAATTTATTAGCTCAAAGCGGTGATAGCCTAGAAAGGCTGTTAGTTTCGAAGCAGCATTTTGCTCTGTTTTATTATAAGTGTCCCTGTCTCCTTGCAAATTGTTGTTACCAACTATTATCGCCCTGCATTATATTTAAAGAAATTAAATGATGAAGAATCTTCATGAATACATGTATGTGTCTCGCACTGTGACAAACACGACAGTATCTAGAGCAGTTAATTTTTGAATAATGTAATCCTCCACTCGAACATGGGCATCTGGACACCCGAATTTTGAATTTGTTTTAATCTATTTAATATTTTAGAAAACTTTAACGAATTTTTGATTAACAAACTCAACGAGTTCAGAGCGAGCACTGTACGGAAAATAACAATTTTATCTCTATTGCGGATATTCTAAAGATATGCTGTTTTCAAATGTATGTGGTATACGGGCGAAGAAAATGATATTTAATAAATATAGGTAACACACAAAACGTTAAAAAAAAGGTTCCTGTTGGGCGTAATATAAAATCTGAGTGCTTCTAGATTTTATTTTATTTATTTATTTATTTATTTTGTTGCTTCATTACGCTCAGAAAATTTTATGCTCCGGATTTTATGAATTATTAAAATAACTAATGCACTTTAATATTAATAATTTAATGATTATATAATCAAATAAATATGATTGTTTTGTAATGTTATTATAGTTTGGAAAATGACAGCCTGAAAATGTTTATTAAATTTTTTAAAAAAATCATCAGATCTTGTTTAATTTTACCTTATTTATTTCAAGGCATCTATTTAACTTTACGTTATTTGTACGCAAAATTAAGTTAATAAATTTTGTGCTTATAGTTTTTACCGTTTTACCGAAGTAAATCTGCTTGTAGAAGAATTATGCGTGAAAAAAATGCGCGAAATGCAGTAAAAAGTGCTTTATTGAGATATATTAAATCCTATTTGAAAAAACTGTGGCTTTCATAATCTCATCACTATACAACGTATCACATTTAATAATTAAAAAAGAGTTCTGTGATACAAACGGCATAGGTTTCAGTGTTAAAGTAAACCAGATCGTCCCTACTCTTTCTTGCCTACATGTGGGTGACGCACGCCCCGCCCACTGGGTTAGTCTATTTCTTATAAGGTCCATGCTTGACTGACGTGGGCGTGGTGCTTGCACATCGTATTACGGAAATTTGGAGAGTTTTCCTTTGGTTTGGTCACATCTTGTTTCGTTACTTTCCTGTGAGCGATCAAAAGTGCACCTTGACTTTACGGACGCACTATATTGTATTCTTCAGTTACAGCAAGGCCAACTTATTATCAAGGCTTGCCAGTTTGAAAAAATTCTTTTGTGTTTTGGGTGGCCTCCGTGAAATTTCTACTGACCACAAGATGGCGCAAGTGTTCCGCTACCCTTTGCGACGTTAAGAATGAGCGGAATGATACCCGAGACAAATAATTGCCTTGCTAAAACGATTAATCTGTAGCAGTCGGAAATTATACATTATTTTTAAAAAAAATATTTTTATTTAGAAAGACAGCATGAAATTTCAAGGTTATCCCATTTTTTTTCATATATAATCGTCAGCTACTTGATTCCGATTTTAATTCGTGCTTGCATCTAGATATACGCTATTTTTAACTGTACTTATTAGAGTTACTTATTATTAAAGGGTAATTTAGGGCACATGTCTTACTTTTAAATTATTTATATATTACGAAGTTAGCGGGTAGCTTCAGAACATGAACTATTTCAGGGCAAAATTGTCATCGTATTAATATCAGTTGTGCTGTGCAACAAAATAATTTCGAGCCACTATTAAATATGTAATAAAGAAATTAATAAATGATGATCTAAAATTTGTTAATACATAAGAGAAAATTATTTCTAAAATAGATTTGGACTGAAGATTTTTTCTCTTTTTTAATTAATATAAAATACTCTTTTAGGAAATATTAAAAAATAAAATTTAAAGTAATGCAGATTTAAAGCTCTGAAGAGTAAAGGCAACACTATTCAAAACAATATCAAGTATTTCACTATCACTAAGTATTTCAATATCACCGGCAGCATATAATAATGACATACATGACATTAATAACAATGAATCTTATATAAAATTTTAAGCCTGTTAGTGATGAATACCAAGTATTTAAATATCACCTACAGCATATAATAATAACATGTAGGACATTAATCACAATGAATCATAGGCTCCCTCCGTTCCAAATTAGTTGCTACATTTGAGTACTGATCATTGATACTGAAGATTTTATGATTTTGTTTGCACATTTTCGAGAAATATCAGGGTGCTACGTTATCAATCAACAACAACTTTACTTACCAAGCATTCTCTCTTCAAATCAGTACCAAATAAGTTTCGAATATCTATCTTTCACACACCCTTAAGCCATGCTCCCTTTTGTAACGACTCTTCCATCAGTGATCTCTTAAAATCTTGAGGCTAAGTAAGTGTAAATTCAATGATATGTCTCGTCTGTACGATATAGTTGCATTAGAAATTCCACGAAGGCATTCCTCACCTTAGGCCCTCGAGGCCTTGCTTTAATCCCATAAACACGATCTTTATGAAATGGGGCGTGGCGTAAGAGCTTGCAAACCCTCTTTTGTGTCGAAAAAATTGTCCCAAAATAAGTGCTATATATGTGGAAAATAAAAACTGAGAATGAAAACCTAGTATGCAGCGTAACATTCCTTGTAGTACACTGTATAATGTTACTGATGTAAAACTGCATCGAAAGTTATTTATGACTCCACCTACTTGAAATGTATCAACTAATTTGTGACAAAACTTTCGACATAACTGTAGCAACTAGTTTGGGACGGAGGGAATATAACATTTTGAGATTGCTAAAGGGTACTTACGTATTAACGCAAGCAGGCCAAAATTCGCATAAATCGCCAAATTTGGCGACCCTACTTACGGCAACTGTACGTGTCATGGGGCGTGTACTACTACAGCAATGGGTTTTCGGCGGAATTTGCCGAGAAAAGAAAGAGACTTTTTTGGTTACTGTACCTAACAGAAGCGCCGTTACCCTCATGGAAAAAATTTGCGAAAATATCAAGGAAGCATCATTTATTCGGATTGCTGGAAAGGATACAATACAAGTGAGTTCGAAAATGCTGGATTTCTGCATTGAACTGTTAATCACATATATAACTTTGTGGATCCCAACACGGGCGTTCACACACAACATGTAGAGCGCATGTGGGGCTTAGCCAAATGGGGCAACAAAAAACAGAGAGGAACAGCCCGTCATCATCTTGACTCAGACCTTATCGAATTTATATGGCGCCAAGCTCAAGCTGTTAATGGCGAAGACGGTTTTCAAGCAGTGCTAAAAGCAATAGCCAAAAGATTTCCGCTGAAAAAATAATTCTGCAACTTATTCAAATTCGAAACCGGAAGGGTTTAATTGCTATTTTATATTTTAAAACAAAATAATATAAAAAACTGTATTAAAAATTATCTGTAATTAATAAATGTACATTTTCTTTCTATTCATACTTTTTTACTCAAACTTACAAATCGCGCCAACCTAGTTGCGATAATACGTAAGTACCCTAAAAAGTAATAAATTTCGTAAAGAAGTTAATGCAGTTAAGCATTTCTTATAAAATACATACGTGGCTGCATTCTTAAGATTAATTGCAAAAATTCATATATGAATTTTATTTCATGAAGACTAAAAAGTGACATGAAGCTGAACTCACATACACACAATATCAAGAAGCTTGTTTATATACAAAAGCTGAGGAAAAGAAACAGATCAAAAGAGTTTTGAGGCTTTAAAATTTTATGTGCTAATGGCTTTTGTTTAAGAAATTTTGTATTATGTATTTGTATTAAAACTGTATTACATGAACCTGATAGAAATGCTATCCGTCCAAGAGTTATATGTTGAGCATAATTATTTAAATATATTCGTAAACATTTTTTAAAAGGAAGAAAACTTTGCAGTATAGCACGCAACAATATACCATAAAACCATCCTGTTATTGTTAGTTACAGCGGCACGTTTAAATAAAATACACTTTTTGTTAATAACGAGCCACATTACAAATAGAGAACGTATAGCAAAAGTGTAGCAAAATGCGAGCGCCATCTAGTGATGAATTTCGCGAAAGCCACTAAAAACTGAGAACCGGAATGTAATGTAAGTTGGCCTTGGTTATTTTAACGGAGCTAGGCGTGGCTTATGTAACTCATTCTATGTGCAAAAACCTCCTTGCTATGTGCCAATTGATCGTACTACATGAAAAAAAGTATTACCTAATCCAGTTCAAAGTATTCATTTAGTTAGAATGTGCGCTTCTGTTTCGATGATATGATTATCAATATCGCTTCATGGATTCTAAATAATTCTTTTACTAAAAATAATGGTTTGCCTTAATAAATGGGTGTCACGAAGGTTTCAAAGCATTTACTAAACCAATTTTTTTTAGAAATCTATATCTACCAGTTGTTAGATAAAGAGAAACGTGTTTAATAAATTAATTAGTCTGCCTCCAGTGATTTTAATGTGGGAAGTATCTGAATTTATTTCAGGTAGTTCTGATTAGCAATAGTTGGAGCGTTGGTCAAAAATTTCATTCTTTGAGTTTTTGTGGCCTACTGCATGTAATGCAGACGACGCAGCCGTTCTATGGAAATCTATGAATCCACACATGACCGGTTAAATTGCAAGAATCCACCTACAAATTAATAAGGTGGACGGTTATTCTACGCTACGAGAGTCGAGAGCAAGTTGTGGGCCGCCAGATGTCGCTGCTAGTAAAAAACAGGTCTGCCCAACATCCTATATTCTTTGAGTACGGAAGTTGTCGAAAGCGCGTGAAAAAGTGTTGCCGCGTCGTCAATCAGGGTTGTCCAGTTGACGTACTAAGTAGACAATGGCTTTGTATGTGTTTTCGCCGCTGATTTTTTTCATATTTAAACGAAGAATACCGTCGTAGATCTCTGAATCGATGGCGTATTTATAGAAAATATGTTGATGCTTTTGCTCTGCCAAAAGATGTTTTCATTGCGTATTTCAGATTGCCAAAATTTATAGTTATTTTAATTTGGGATGAACTGAGAGAGTATTTGGAGCCACATTCAGAAAACAAGAACGCAATTTCTACTGAAAGAAAGGTTATACTATTCCTGAAATTATAGATATAAATTGTAATTGTACGCTTTAAAAATGTAGAAGATAATAAGTTTATCAAGCACATAAACCTTCTTCATTTAATACAAATATAGACATCCGATGCCTTCTACTCGATTTATGTACAGCAAGAATTACGTTTACTTTAAAATCTAACAGTTGAATACCTTACGAACACAAAAAATGTCGTTCATTACTACGCGAAATTCACACTAAAATAAAAAAAAAAAAAAAAAAAAATTATAAAACTATAAAATAGATTTATAATATTTTTTTCAGTAGTTGTACTACTACTAGTGTGATACTTTTAAAAATAAGTTTTAGCCCAGAGGGGCTATTAATTTCGTTTTGCCATTTTGTGGCGTTTCACGATAAATGGCGTTTCACCTTTCAAATCGTTGCCACCAAGTGTTATCGCACTCTATTATATTTAAAGAAATTAAATAATGAGGAATCTGCAGAATGTATGAATGTTTCTCGCACTGTGATAAAACAACGGTACCTAGAGCCATGAAATTCTGAATAACGTAATCCTCCATCCTAATATAGGCATCTGGAGGCCCAAATTTGGAACTGGGAATTTGTATTACTATCCATTTCATATATCATATTTTGTAAAGCATTTATGAGTTTTTGATTAAGAAACCCAACGATTTCAAAGCGAGCAATGGCAAAAAACACTTTCATCTCTAGCGCGCGAGACTATGTATCGGAAATTCTAAAAATATGCTTTTTTAAAATTATATGATATTGCTGTTGAATTGAATTTTATGATTTAAGTGTGAAAAACATGATATTTAATAAATAAAGGTAACACGCAAAACGTTAAAAAAATGGCCCTTTGGGAGTAATATAAAATCTGAAAGCTTTCAGATTTTTTTTTTTTTTTTTTGTGTGTGTGTGTGTGTAATTTTAATACGTTTTAAAACTGGTTTCTAAGTGAGGACTTTCTAAGGGAAACTGGCTCGTATACACGTTACACACGGGGAAAGCCACGAAAACGCCGTCCAGCTCGTTCGCGGGATTCGAATCTCGGACCAAACTACCTGCGTTCAGCGACGCTACCGCTCGGCGGCTGGTGGGCTTGTTAGCAGAATTATACTGTATTATTATTGTATTATGCTATAAAGTAACAATGCTATAAGACTGAGGGTTTGTTCATGGAATAGTACTTTTGTAACCTATTATAGTATTAAAAAATCATTGTTCCTTTGCAAACTTAAAAAAAAAAAAAAAAAAAAAAAAAAATTATTAAAATACTGTTCATAGCATTCTCATTTTTATATTGTAAAAGAAATATTGATTATTATTAGTTTTCTATTTAAAATGTGTCGAAACGCTGGTTTGATAAGGACTTGAACTGCAGGAGACCTACACTGATTATTTTTACTTTAGTACTTCCATTGTGAAAATATTACTATCTTTTAATTATTTTCAAAGAACAAAATCTTTTGAGAAGGAAGAATATTTAAACTGAACAGTTCTTATATACAAAATTAAAATAACAGCAATATAATATTGAAAAAAAGGTATTAGTAATTGTGTGACAAAAATTGCAAAACGAATTAATCACACATACAGGATAGATTAGTTTAATTTTGGTTATATATTTTATATTGAAAAAATATTTTCTTTCATGTTAATTATAGAATAAATTATTTAAAATAAAGCATTTTGATGCGTGTGTGATAATTGAATGCAGCAGCAATCGGCCATACTATAATAGCGAATGAATTTTATTTCTTTTCCTGAAAGAAATAATTTTCATAGAAAAAGAAAATAAAAAAAGGGAAGAAATATTAAGAAAGAAATATTTTCTTTCTAATTTCTTATTTAAAGAAATATTTTTCGAATAGTAACTGTAAAATAAATTACGGGAAAACAGTTTTAATGTAAACATGGGAAAAAAAAAAAAAAAAAAAAAAAAAAAAAAACTTAGTTTGCTATTAGATTGTAATGCAAATTAATCATATTATAAATTTAAATAATTAAAATTGTTTATTTCTAAAAGGATTTGAAGTAAGCTTAATTCATTTACTCTTATCTATTTGCCATTGCTTTCATGGTATCCCATATCACTCTTTATTTCTTACCTCTAAATTCCTGCGTTAACTTTCCCATTAAAAAACGAGATTTTCTTTCACATAACACAGCAGCATATTCTACTGCGTGTTGGTCATAATACTGTTTTGTGCAATTTTTTTTTCGAACTACAAATGCAGCGTGTGAGTTAGTGAAATAATGGGAGAATATTCTTAGAATTTCAGTCAGCGCGCGCTATAAATTTCGTCACTCGTCTGTACTGCGATTGGTCTAAAGCTCCTTGAAGCCTTGTCCCCTTCCAGTAAAGTTAAATGGACCCACCCGCCCTCCAACTGAGGACCACAGAATGGCTTTCTCCGATAAGTTTTGATGGCTGTCCATACCGGTTCTTTTGAGTCAATATTGTTCGCTCAAGTTGTAGACAGATCCAGTGATCATAGAATAGGCGTCCTGGTTTGAAAAATGGAAAATAAAAATCAATACTGAAAAATCAACAGTCGTTCTTTTCAGCAAAAAATCTTCCAGAAGAAATTTTGAGGTTATCAAAATCCATAACGACATAATTAGAAGAGAACCTCATGTTAAATATCTAGGAGTTTTCCTTGATAATAAATTAACTTTTCGTCAACATAGAGACTACGTGAAAGAGAAAGCTCAAAAAGCATTTATGGCGCTTTATCCTTTGTTAGAGAGAAAATCGCAACTCCAATATGCTACCAAAAGAAAATTCTATATGCATTTCCGGCTTGGGCTGCTACCGCCAATACCCACAGATCCAAATTACAAAGCCAACAAAATATTCACTTACGAATTATGTCAGACTCTCAATGGTTCGTCAGGAAAACCGTCATAAGAAAAAGTTTCAAGATTAACTTCATCAACGAAGAAATTCTCAAATTATCTAAAAATTTTCACTCCAAATGTGATAATCATCAGCACAATGCCATTAGATATCCAGGAAATTACGATCACTGCATTTACAAGCCCTTCAAACGTCCTAGGACAATTTTCTATAATAATAATTGGAAGTAGTCAAACATCTATGTACGCATTTGTATATATTTACTCAAAAATTTCGTTATTTATCTTGTTATCTATTCCAGAAGATCAAGTTTAATTATCGATGGCTATTGGTTCGTCTTTTCTTTTTCTTCCGGGATTTCTTCAAGCTTTTGGCCTTGGTCAAATCTTCTTTCCTCATTCGGCGAACATCTCGTGAAGAATTAGCCGCAGAATCGTTCCCACTTATCGTCAGAAATCGACCTCATCATCGATTTTTGACGATGATGCAGAATCGACCCCATCATCGTCAGAAATTTCAAGACGTGATCTAAAGAAAGACATTTTTTGTGTACCTAATGGTACACTGCAGCAATTAAGTGAATTCAGAACAGTGGTTGAAGAGCTTGCCAAAACGCGTACTATCAGCTCGTTGCCACAGCTCAGAATGTTCAAAAAGCCAAAATAGAAAAATGCGTTTTCACATGGTATATCCTTCACAAGAAGTTGATTCACCACGGGGGGGGGGCAAAACGCCTTTCAATTGTGATAAACTCTTGTACTCTCCTCCTGTGTCCTAACAATGAGGCCCCTAAGCCACTCTTGACTTCAGCTTATCTACTCTTTCATCTACTTTAGCGACTGATTCTCTCTTATTTATTTCAATTTTATGAACGATGATGTGGAGTTGCAATTAATTGCGAAGGTGCTCACCTCTCTCTCTTTCAATCTTGTAAAACAAGTTGAAAGCAGAAAGAAATTTTCGTCCTCCACCTCCTCATCATCAATATTGCCGGCATATTGCTGTTTTTACGCAATGTTTCCGGCTCATAACACATAGGCCCGAAGGGCGCATGAAGGTAGTTGGCAATGATGATTGAAAGGAGGCATCAGTAATGCGAAGAGGGGGTCACAGCATGACGTCACAAGTTTAGAGAAACACGCAGACGAAGCCCAGGACCAGGAGAGGCGAAGACACTGTGAAAATCAGACTTGTTCTGTTGTTCACGATAGGTACATGTCATAATAAAGTTACACAAATAAGATAATACAATACAATTTATTAGAATAATAAAATACATGCAAATAAAAATGAAAATGAGTATATAAATAAAATACGGCAAAATAAGTCTATATACATATTTACAGAGACGTTGCACTCGTGATAAAGTTACGTAGGGAAGTTCGAGTCTCGACTGGTAAAGGCCGCGAGTAGTCGAATACGTGCGTCCTCCGCAAAGCTCTGATAATCGAACACTTTGAAGTGTTTCATATGTGAACATTTTTCTGCCTTTTCAAAGAATTTTCTATTAAGTTTATGAAGGAACTCTTCAACTCTGTCGATACGTAGGTGTCTGTGTAAGGTCTCATTCGAAACATAAAAGTGCGCATTAGTAATAATTCTGAGAAAATTGTTTTGCGTAACTTGAAGTTTTTTCATGTCACTTTGAGTGTAGGTCGCCCAGGCAGGGGAAGCGTAGCAGAAAATTGGCCTGATAATTGCTGTATAGATTGTTGTACCCGTACAACTCTGTGGGTACCCGTAGGCCAAATCCCCGTAAAAACCCATAGAAAGAAACCCGTACGGTTGTACGGGTACCCGTAGGCCAAATCCCCGTAAAAACCCATAGAAAGAAACCCGTACGGTTCCTTTTAAGATCAAGTCTGGAGTTTTTACCAATTAGCGGGAGGAGGTTTTTGATAGTATAGGAGGTCTTCCATTTAATATTGTGAATGTGGTCTTTCCAGGTAAATCTGTGATTTAAGACTACCCCAAGTTAAGCCTTCTTAACAAGTGGTACTTCTTCATTAAAGATATTAATTTTTCTGTCAATAGGGATTCTGGAATGTTTTTTGCCGATGATAATCAACTGGGATTTTTGTCCGTTAATCGCAATTCTCCATTTAGCGCACCATTCCTCTATGGCTGGAATTTTTTCTTGAAGTTTTATTAGTGCATGCTCTTGACTATGTGACTTCACGGCAAGGGCGGTGTCATCAGCATAACATCCGAGGTAAGTATTGAGGTCGGCACTACTGGGTAAATCATAAACGTAAAAAAGATACAAAATAGGGCCAAGAATAGAGCCTTGAGCGACACCGGCTTTCAGATATTTAGTCTCAGAGTGTTCATTTCCAAAATTTACAAAGAATTTGCGGTTCCGTATGAAGGAGTTGATAAGAAAGATGAGTCTCTACTGAAATCAAGTGTGATGAGCTTGAAAATGAGCCCCTCATGCCAGACGCGGTCGAATGCTTTCGCCACGTCTAGCATGAGTAAGGCGACACTTTGATGCCTGAATAAAGCAGATCCAATGAATTCGCATAGACGAATAAGTTGTTTTGTCGTTGAGAGATTTCTACGGAAACCAAATTGTTCCATTGGGAGCTTATACATATGCGGCTCAATTCTTTTATAGATGACCCGTTCGAATATCTTACCTAGTCCTGGGAGTAGACTAATCGGACGGTATCCCTCCGGTTTGGTGGCATATTTTCCCGGCTTTGGTAGAAGAATGACTTTCGCCTTTTCTATTTTTCGGGAAAGTAGTTATTTTCCAGGCAGGCATTCCCTGCTAAAAATGCCCCGTAGAAACCCATAAAATTTTTTACGGGGAATTGGCCTACGGGTACCCGTACAGCTCTGTGGGTACCCGTAGGCCAAATCCCCGTAAAAACCCATAGAAAGAAACCCGTACGGTTGTACGGTACCCGTAGGCCAAATCCCCATAAAAACCCATAGAAAGAAACCCGTACGGTTGTACGGGTACCCGTAGGCCAAATACCCGTAAAAACCCATAAAAAGAAACCTGTACGTTTGTACGGGTACCCATAGGCCGAATACCCGTAAAAACCCATAGAAAGAAACATGCACGGCTGTATAGGTACCTGTAGGCGAAATACCCGTAAAAAACCTGTAAACGGAAACTCGTACGACTGTACAGTTACGAGTAGGCCAAATCTCTGTAGAACTGTAGGCACTGTAAACAAAATCCCAGTAAAAACCCATAGCCAAAAATCAAAACTTTATATGCATGTCCATTGGCCAAATTTCCATTAAAAAAATGGATATTGCGTAGGTCTATGCCTTGTAAAAACCAGTAAACAAAAGCATGTACACCTATACAGGCACCCATACGCCAAATCCTGTAAAAACCACTACACAAAAATCCACAGACCAATAAAGGTACCTCTTGGAAAAATCGCTGCACAAAACCCATAAACAGAACCAATAGCATTATACCATAGTGGAGTATCCATATATAGAATCGTACATAGAACGGGTATCCATATACAGAATCCCTATAAAAAACAATACACAAAAATAGAACTGTAAATCAAATTTCCATAAAAACATAAACCAGCAGAAGTACATAATTAGCACTGATCAAATGTACAGAACTAAATTGCGGAAATAGCATGTAAAGTAATTTTAAATAAAACTCAATGCGAATAAATAAAAATTTTAAAATATCTAGAAGCCTACGAGCCCGTCCTTCTTAATGCACGTCAATATCTATAAACATATTACAAAATATTTGTATAAATTCTCTTTACAAAATTTTAAACTACCTTTATATAATTCTGAAAATAAAATTAATAGAAAGATAATAACCAAAGTCATGATTCACAACCATCGAATGATATATGTACATATATATATATGTAAGAAAAATAAGGAATATGCAAAAGATTAAATTAGCAGCGTAAAATTAATTTTCCTTCTCTATTCTAAAAACAGTAATCTTTCTGCACTGCATCATTTGGAGATTAATTCATGTCATATGACTCTTACATAATTTGATGTTGTAAAAGAAACTAAAACTCAAACAGCCAATAGTAATTTTACAGCAGTATTAACTATCAAAGACGAGTAAAAATGCATCGAGAACGAAAATTAACTCGGTCTGAATTAAGATTTCACCCTTAACGTAACGCATTTGCTTTTTACGCTTTGTATTAGCTGGATTGCAGTCTGTCTGCTCCTTGTTTCTTACTACACATTTATGAAAAATGTTAATTTTTGGAATAGGCATAAATTGCCAACTTGTTTGTGGCTGCAACATATTTGCTGAAAGAAAAGTTGAATTAAATCTACCTCGACTGCCAAATTTCTTATTCATTGTGGATTGGAGTTTCAACATCTCTAAGCCATCAAAATTCTTGCTGTTCATTACAGATTTAGCTGCTTGTATTTGACTACAGAATCTATTACATATATATATAATATCATTTCATTTGATGGTTGCGAATCATTACTTTGACTGTATATATATTATTGATTTCATTATAAATATATACATATAGTACTGTACCTCACTGCATATATTTGTATTTCAGTTCTTTAATTGGGAAATTAAACAATTGTATTTAATCACATCAGCTTGTTTAACAATTTGATACCTAATGAGAAATGTATTGCCAAAGGATGGTACTTTCTAGCATCTGCTTAAATTTTAAGTTACCTACAATGCACTAAACCAAATTAAAAAACAAAACTAGAAGAAACCCAAATTTTCAGGAAGAGACACATTATTAACAAGCAAGCAAAAAGAATACGGGACTTGCAAATTAGAAACTTAACACAGAGTTCAAATTTAGCATACTTGCTATCCCCTTAAAGCTCGCTTACCGATGATAGTAACACCCTGCAGCTTATTATGACATGCATACACATAGATGTTTTGCATGGAAGAAAGGATGAATCCAAGAATATAATGTAGTGAAGAAATAATAATATACAAATACTGTGTCGACCCCTTATTACAATACTTTGAATGTTACCTGTATCTCTCAAAAGATAAATGAAACATGAAGATAACATATAATAAACTTAATAGTACCCAAAATACAATAAATTATATTGTAACAAAATGAATTAAAAAAAATTTACAAGTTTCAACAAATACCAATTCTCAACGCACAGTTCGGGAATTAAGAAAATATCTCATAGCGTATAATGTTTTATTCCGTATCTCACTTTTAGTGCTATATAATCTTCCACAGATTTTATATAAATAAAATCTATAACATAATGGGTATTTATAGTATATGTAGTTCTTGATGTAAAAAAGATAAACTTTCGTACTGTAAAAATTCCATCTATGTGAATAAGTATGAATATACTCATATACACATAATTATACTAAATAACTAATTTAATGAAACTAAATTCCTATAGAAAAATGGGGAAAGTGTAGAATCGCCCACTGCTTAGCGTGTTTTTAAGAATTGCACATACTCAGTATCCACGTACACATTGACCTATTTTCACTTAAAAAAAAATCTCAGAATTGCACAAAAATGCTATTGTGCACTCCTTTGATTTTATTCATGTACACATCAACCTATTTTCACTTAAAAAGTCAAAAGAAAATTGACAAAAATCCAATTCCTTTTACTTTTGTATAAAGTGCCAAATAAATAAGTGGGCGATTCTGCACTTTACCCGAAAAAATATATAAAAATACCATTTACCTATAAATATTAATAATTTATTATTACACAAGGTTTTTCATATATCATCTCAAAGGAACATAAATTTAATTAAAGTGATGCATTATTGGAATAAATTTGAGTCAGTGTTTTACGTGCAAGTTATTTAGATTTCTATTGTAGAAAGAATACTTGAAATAATGTATAGAAATATTATTTTGAACCATAAAAATTCTCAATAGTAAAATTTAAAGTACTGAAAAGGTAGCTATTGTTTCTGACAGTAGATTATATAATATAAAAATACCTCATGCTGAGCATTTTCTGAAATTACAATGCTAAATGAAATTGATATAGTGCAGTATTTAGCAATAATAACTTTTTGTAAACAAATGTGGCTATATTCGCTTAATTGTAATGACAGTAAGTATAACTGCATTTGTATAAGGCTGTACAGAAGATTTATTTATATGAGTTTTCATCCGCAGAGAACAACCGGATTCCCTGTGGAAGTGATTCCGAAAATAAATGTTTAAATATTACTCTAACTATATTTGAAAGCAATGCTATAACAGTGCCCTTATAAGACTCATGATCCGAAAAGCTTTGGTTTTAAATGTCTCGTAAAAACTTTCAATTACTTCTGCAAAATTCATACCCACGTAAAAATTACTACACCAATTGATTATACAGCAAAACGTTCCTAAAACAATCAACTCCACAATTCGAGATAATGCGAGTTTCCTGTAGCCTGACAAAACTATGAATGATTTTTAAGTCCTGTTATTTAATTATTGTCCTGACAAATGTGCCATTATCAGAGGTGGTCATTTAAGAAAATAACCACTATATGAGGTTTCAACTAGTTTTTTTCAAATAAATAATTCACTTTTTATACTCCCAAGACTAGTACATTTAATATTACATAAATCTTATTCACAAATCTATTCCTATTTCAAAAGCAATTTATGAAAAACACATTTGAAATTTTCTTCATCAAACTAATAATAATGAAAATTAAAGTATGCATAAAAATGATTATATGTGTTTTAACAAAATAACACAAAATATTTAATGTAAAAATGTGGTTCTAGTCTCATACTTGTAAAGAAAAATAGACCAAAAAGAAAAAAAAACAATGTAAGCTACTATGATCATCTAAATTTTTACATAATTTTAGTAGTGGAAAAAAGATTCCTTAAGCTTGTATGTCTTGTATACCCCATTCAATAAATAATAAACACAATAAATACTTCAATGTTTATTTCATTAATAAAACTTACCTTTTTTGCTCGCGAAATATAATTAGTACATTTTTTAAAACATAAAAAAAAACATTCTTTTTGCTCGGCCACATCACATTAGTCGAAAAATTCAAAATTAAATCATGCAAGATCATTTTTAAGTAAGGTATGCTCAAATTTATTAGAACATAATATTCAAATGATAAAGCATCTACATGAACAAGCTTTAAAAAAGTATTTCTAAACTGCAATCAAAAAAATAAATTTTCCAAAATACAGTTTCAGTAAGAATGCAAAAACTACATTTCTGCATCTGCACACTGAAACAAATTATCAAGCCTGAAATTATCACTTTTCAGTCTTTAAGCACATTGTTTTTCAGAATAAAAGTAAAGATGGAAAATCAATTTCACGCTCAGAAACTACATTTCACAAATAGTCAGTTATCAGCAACGTTCTCTCAAACATTAGACACGATTACACGTGCATGGCTTTAGTGGTATATTCATAGTCAGTGCTGGTATTTTATTATTTATTACTAATTTCTAAACAGTAAAACATAGTAAAATTTGTAATACAGTAAATCCTAGTAAATAATATATTGCATTACTACAACCACGAAGAAAATAACACCACCATCACACAACAATAACTAGCGCGCCGCCATATTGCTTGTTTGGGAAACTTCTGAGAGTGGGAGAGGGAGGGAGAATTTTTTTCTTCACGTCAGCGTTAACAGGGAGAAAAGTTTTGCGATTGTGAATGAACTTGTTCGCGTTAAAGAGATGTTGGTTGATACCGGTGTTTATTTGTAATATCAGAAATGTAAGTGCTTATGTGTGTGTATTCAGAGAACCAACTCGTAGCAAAAACCACCTCCCTAAGACGACCGCCTCTGAAAGAAACCAGTATTTCTGAAAACATAAGTATACTTTGGTATTGAATATTCCCTCTGTAAGGCGACCATTCACAAAGAAAATTCTGCAAGTGTGTCTGGTCGCCTTAGAGAGATTCATTCCGTAGATGTAATCTCCCTAAGACGACCACCTCTAAAAGATAAACGTATCTGAGAACGTGAGTATCTATTGATATTGAGCATCACCTCTCTAAGGCGACCACTTGCAAAGATGAATTTTTATTTGCGGCTGGTCGCCTTGGAGAGACCTCGTTGTGTGTAGTATATATGATTACTGTTATTGTTTCCGAAAAAATTTAAATAAAAAAAATAGCATATTTAGTAAAAACCCTCTCTAAAACGACCACCTGCGTTTACAGGTTACTGTAATGGTCTTAAAGAGATCATATTTTCATTCTATTAATTTTATTGTTTACAAGAAGTATATTAACGTCAGATAAAAAAATAGCACAAACCCATATAAACCAACAGAAGATTTATTATTATATTGATACCAGTAAGAAAACCAGCAAAAGTCAATATAAACCTATACAAACCAGTACAAAGTTCTGCCATTGAATGTTGGTTGTATGGGTGTCAATTGATACCAGTAAGAAAAACCCACAGAGATCAATAGAAACCAGTAAAAGTCAATAGAGACCATCAAAAATTCTATAGGTACCAGTAGAAAGTTTTACTGGTTTCTATGGGTCATTTTGAAACCAGTAAAAAAAACCCACAGAGACCAACAGAAACCAGTAAAAGTCAATAAAAACCCATAAAATCTTATGGGTACCCATAAAAAGTTTTACTGGTTTCTATGGGGCATTTTTAGTAGGGTTGTGAATGCTAACATATCTTGTAACCGTGTTAAGTGGCATATTTTTAATTGCAACATTCATTATTTCATCATAACCAGGTGCTTTCCGGTTTTTCAGATTTCTGATAATGTTCTTAACCTCAGTCGGGGATGTATATTCAGTGCGATTTTTGGCCCCGGGACCTTCAAGCCAGTCTTTGATAAAGTGCCTAATATTAAATGAGGAAAGAGGGTCACAAGGGTCTTGATTCGGTACGAATTGTTGTTCTAAGTGCTCTGCCATAAGGGCGGCTTTTTCCTTGTATGTAAGTGCGATTCTGTTGTTACTATAAATTGGTTTGTTGCGAAAGACCAGAAATCATTTCCAGATTCATTAAAACTCTCAATTTTATTATTCCAGACCTCATCTCGATGTTTCCGAATCTTGCATCTGATTTTATTATTAAGTCTGTTAAGTTCTTTCTTGACCCCTGGGTCCCAAGAGATATGCCACCTCTTTCTCAATCGGTTTCTCTGTTTAATCATATCTCTGATTTCTCTGGGTAATCGGAAATTGTCTCTATCAAATGGGATTTTCTTGGTAGCAGTGTTGTATGCACCGAGGATACTATTGTTGAGAATTTCAATCGCATTATCAATGTCGTCTTTATTCTTAAGTGAGCTAATAATTGGGGAGTTCTCTAACAATTGGGTGTAATATTGCTGCCAGTCGGTGATATTTTTAAACTTGTTTTCTTCACATTTGTTAGTACCTAAAATAGCAATAACCGGCACGTGGTCGGAGGTAAGTTCAACTTTAACGTCCAAATACATTGGAATGGCGGTATTAGTGAGCACAATGTCAAGAATGTCTACTCTTCTAGGGTTATCTGGGAGGTATGTATAGACTGCAGGCGCATAGAAATAAATAGGATAGTTATTGATAAACTCGATTAGGACTTCGCCATTATTGTTGGTTCTTCGACAGCCCCATTCAGTATGTTTTGAGTTCAGATCTCCAGCCAGGATGTTATGTTTATTATTTGGGAGAAGCTCAGCTAATTTATCTATGTCAAGTACATTGTTCGGTGGATCATACATTGCAATGAAATAGACAACTCCATAATATGGGAGTAGAACTGAGGCAGTAACTGCTTCATTAATTGCGAAGGTGCTCACCTCTCTCTCTTTCAATCTTGTAAAACAAGTTGAAAGCAGAAAGAATTTTTCGTCGTCCTCCTCCTCCTCCTCCTCATCAATATTGCCGGCATATTGCTGTCTTTACGCAATGTTTCCGGCTCAAAACACATAGGCCCAAAGGGCGCATGACGGTAGTTGGCAATGACGATTGAAAGGAGGCATCAGTAATGCGAAGAGGGGGTGACAGCATGACGTCACAAGTTTAGAGAAACACGCAGACGAAGCACAGGACCAGGAGAGGCGAAGACACTGTGAAAATCAGACTTGTTCTGTTGTTCATGATAGGTACATGTCATAATAAAGTTACACAAATAAGATAATACAATACAATTTATTAGAATAATAAAATACATGCAAATAAAAATGAAAATGAGTTTATAAATAAAATACGGCAAAATAAGTCTATATACATGTTTACAGCGACGTTGCACTCGTGATAAAATTACGTAGGGAAGTTCGAGTCTCGAGTGGTAAAGGCCGCGAGTAGTCGAATACGTGCGTCCTCCGCAAAGCTCTGATAATCGAACACTTTGAAGTGTTTCATATGTGAACATTTTTCTGCCTTTTCAAAGAATTTTCTATTAAGTTTATGAAGGAACTCTTCAACTCTGTCGATACGTAGGTGTCTGTGTAAGGTCTCATTCGAAACATAAAAGTGCGCATTAGTAATAATTCTGAGAAAATTGTTTTGCGTAACTTGAAGTTTTTTCATGTCACTTTGAGTGTAGGTCGCCCAGGCAGGGGAAGCGTAGCAGAAAATTGGCCTGATAATTGCTGTATAGATGTGTCTTTTCCTTTTAAGATCAAGTCTGGAGTTTTTACCAATTAGCGTGAGGAGGTTTTTGATAGTATAGGAGGTCTTCCATTTAATATTGTTATCCGTTATCACGATCTTCGCTGATGAGGCAAGATTGTAAGGTGTTTTTCACATAAATCGCGACCCCACCACCTCTATGACTCAATCTGTCACATCTATAACATCTATAGTTTGCGATATTCATATTGTAACAGGGAGTCACAAACGTTTCTGTGATGAGTATTTTTCGTCCCTAGAGTGGACTCCTTATTCAATTCTCTCTCTGTAAACCCTTAATGGTTTTGTTTATTTCCATTTAGCCATTGCTTTTTCTTAATTATTTCCGTTTTCTTATCGAAGTTGTGGAGGTAATTGCATTAATTTGCAAAGGTACTCCGGAAGTCAAACGCCTTGGGCCATAATCGAAACGCCTTGGTCCCTGAAGCTTATTTTAAAGGGTCAATCCATCCACTCTCCGTACCTTTCTGCGCATGCGCGAAATAACAGAAGTCAATAAACAGGCATGCCGACGGCCGTATTAGCAATCTTTTAACGAGTTCGAAAGAAATCTCCCTATATGCGGTCAGGTCGAAAATTTAGAACCCCTTTTTTCACGGATGGGGGGGGGGCTGAAAAGGAGGTGATAATCTTGCTGGTGGTCTTGAGAAAATGGGGATCGTTTAAACATCTAACTTCTTCT
The DNA here is from genome assembly GCF_044657685.1 of Stegodyphus dumicola. Taxonomy (NCBI): domain Eukaryota; kingdom Metazoa; phylum Arthropoda; class Arachnida; order Araneae; family Eresidae; genus Stegodyphus; species Stegodyphus dumicola. The sequence continues at coordinate 143,990,783 of NC_140778.1, read as the reverse complement.
ACATTCAGTTTTTATACAGAGGAAAATACAAATTGAATTCTTCGAATTAAGGCAATTTTGCACAATGAAAATGTATTATTGAACTATAAACTGTAAGGCAAATAACATCTTTTTTTAAAGTAGGACTGGAAAGACAGATATTTGTTACATCAATGAATTTTTTGTAAATATTGAGTTTTTCACTTCGAATGCTATGCTACATGTATGCGAAGTAGCTGAGTATCTGAGAAAGTAGTCATAACCCAAATGGCTTTCAACCTTTTCACGTCTAAAAGGACTGTTTTTCAATTACATTGTGGTCACTGCTTTTTAGTTAATTTTCTAATGCTATATAAATAATAATTGTTTTTATTTGAGACTTATGAGACATGATTTTTGACATGACATCACATGCGTCATGGACGCCAACAGCGACGGACGTGCGAGCTCTGAGCTCCGTATGGTCAATGCTACAGGAACCTCGAATACGGCGCCGCCAGCAGGCAAACAACCTTCAACTACTGCTCCGCCTCTACAGATTCTGACTACCGAAATGGATACTACCACCTCTACTCCTCCTGCTTCTCCTTCTGCTCTTGAGTTATCCAAAAGCGCTTTACAAATTTATTCTCTCAAAAACCGCCACATCGAACTTCTCTTTGATATCCAGCGATTGCAGAGATCGGATACTCCGAATAAGGATCTGATGCTGAAGCAACTCCAGGATGAGGGTGAGAAAGTTTTATTTTCATTACACACCCTTTGCACAAAACTTAACATTAACTTATTTACCCTCCCTGCCACAGAAGAAGAATTCATCAAAGAACTCAAAAAACCCACCATAGCCTCTGATTCTGACCCTAAAATTCAAAAATTGCAACCACCCTCATCCTCAGCCAATCAGAATCCTCCAAAAGATTAATCCAAAATGGAAACTAAAAAACGAGCCAGACCCACAGACAGTAAAGGATTTGCAATCCCACCTAAACATCTGATTGCAAAGAAACCATTATCCAACACTAATGAAAATAATAACAACATTACAACATCTAATTCATTCACTAACATTCAAAACTCCACAGAAAACTCAACACAGCAGCCGGCGGACACCCATACACCCAAAACTCAAGCATCACCACCCATTTTCATAAAACCGCGTGCTGATTGGTTCTTTCTACTCAATCAGTTACGCAGACACGAACCACCTGTCCTTTCCAAACAAAACATTGATTTTCTACGTCTCACTACCACAAATGAAACTGATTATAGGACAGTTGTTAGATTTCTCACTGAAAACAACATAGAATTTAAATCACACACACTAAAATCTGACAGACCACTGAAAGTGGTCATTAGGGGATTACCCTCGAACACACCGATCAACGTTGTGCAGACTGCGGTTGAAGTGCTTGGCTTCAAAATTCACAAGATTTCTCAGCTGAAATAATGGAAAACCAAGATGCCAAAGCCATTATTCTACCTCCAAATTCACAATAGCCTCAAAGCAGCAGAAATCTATTCTATCACCGAACTCCTTGGCACTGAATTCGCCATGGCACTGAACTCGCCAAAGGGCAGAAAGGTCCCTCTCAATGCTGGCGTTGCCAGGGATTTTTTCACTCTTCTGAAGTCTGCACCTTACCAAGACGCTGTGTCAGATGCGCAGGACCGCATCAGGCGAAAGATTGTCCCAAGCCCTTCGAAGAACCAAACAAGTGTGCTAATTGTTCCGGCAATCACGCAGCTAACTGGCGTTCCTGCCCGAAGTTCCCTGGATCAAAGAATCGGCAACCACAAAAGCCAAGTACCAAACCCAGTCAGACCGTTGACAACACTGACACATTTAATTTACAAAACACTACATTTTCAACACTGCCGGCTGCACCCACACCCAGTGCAAATAATACCAGACCTGGAGTTTCTTACTCCGCTGCCCTTACGGGTATGCAACAGGCTGCACCCCAAATTCTTCCAAATTTTTCTGTCCCCTCAGGAGCAAATTCGACTCTAAATTGCACCGAAATCCTTTTGGCTATCATCCGAATTTCTAATTAGCCTGGTATTGATCAGAGCAAATTACTTTTGCCATTCAAAAACGCCTTACCTCAGCTCAGAGTGGCTTCATCTGGTGCTGACGCAACTTACTACATATTTAAGAGTTATATCATTCTCCAATTCTCTGATACCCACATCCATTAAAATTCAATACTTTGAAAGGATTGAAAAACCTCAAACTATGTACCTGGAATGCCAATGGCATTCTTTCCAAGTTCCATGAGTTTAGAGACTATGTAGAAGAGAAGGACTTTGATATTATTTTTGTCCAAGAGACCAAACTCCAGCCAGGGAGAGCTCCCAAGCTTGTAAATTATGCATTGTATAAAAATGACAGACAAGCTTCAAGTACTCATGATGTTTATCATGGTGGCACTTGTGTCTATATAAAAAATTCAATACCACACAGAAGAATTGACACACCGAGTATGAGCAAACTCGAAGCAACAATTATCGAAATTTTCATCCAAAATGCGCCTACCTAGTAATGATCTCTGCCTATCTCCCACCAGGTGGAAATTTGCCTGTGGTTGATTTTAACAAACTGCTCAATTTATCAAATAATCTAATCATAGCTGGTGATTTAAATTGTCACCATCAGCATTGGCGTTGTCGTAGATCAAACCCTGCTGGTCGTGACCTCCTAAAATGGGCTCAGTGCGCCCAAATTAAAATTATTGCGCCGGATTCCCCCACTAGATATGGTTCACGGGGTGCCCCTTCTTTCATTGATTTGGCACTCTTTCGAAATATCCCTTTTGGATACAAAGTGACTGTTGAAAATTGTTTATCTTCAGATCACAACCCCGTGATCATCGACCTTAGCTGTACTATCTTTAATCAAAATTTTCCGGCACTCGTCTCTACAAATTGGGACAATTTTCGTTTTAAACTTAAAAGTAAAAATTTTCCCTCCCTTGAAATTAAATCCAGCCATGATATAGGCACGGCAGTTGATCAGTTAACTACCATCTTAACAGATACTTATAAGGAAGTATCAAAACCCACCCTCAGACCCAATTTTCGAAAATTACCACAAGAAATTAAACTCAAAATTAAAGAAAAGAATAAAGTACGGAGACTTTGGCAAAGAAATAGGAATCCTGACTTAAAAATTCAACTCCGTACTCTCCAAAATGAGATCAAGGAATCATGTGTCCATTTCTTCCAATCACAATACACAAATTACATTCAGTCCTTGACGACCAATGATAACGGTCTTTGGCATGAATCTGTCCGCCTACGCAAACACAAATCTCACATTCCGTCCTTAGCTACGGACGCAGTGGTGGCTCACACAGACGTTGAGAAATCCGAACTAATTGCGGATTCTCTTCAAACTCAATTTACACCACATAATGAAGGAATTTTTGCGAACAACGCAAATTCATTCCCACAAGATGTTGAACACTTCCTTTCCTCTCCATTTGCGAGAGATGTACAATACACTACCATGAGAGAGGTAAGTGAATACATTACCAAGCTCAAACCCAAAAAAGCCCCTGGTATGGACTCTATTTCTAATCGTAGGATTAAAGATTTACCCACCAGTTATCTATTTTTCTTAGTAATGCTAATAAATTTTATGATAGAGTATTGCTATTTTCCTCAAAGCTGGAAACGAGCACTCATTGTGCCTATTCCAAAACCAGGCCAAAGCATTTCAAATCCTCAAAATTATAGACCTATCAGCCTCCTATCATCGTTATCAAAGATATACGAATTTGTGTTACTTAAACGCCTGAATGATTTTCTCCGAAATCACAACGTTCTAATAGATGAACAATTTGGATTTCGAGTAAAACACTGCACTACGCACCAGCTGCTGAGGACAGTGGAGTTCATTCACGAAGGGTTTCGTAACAAAATGCTTACTGGCGCTTTATTTCTTGACATAGCCAAAGCATTTGATAGGACTTGGCATATAGGAATCATTATCAAGCTCATACGACTTGACATTTCGGCCCATTTAATTCACATAATTAACTCGTACCTCAGTAATAGATCTTTTTCTGTACGAGTTAATTCTTTCATTTCGGCACCCCGTCCAATACTAAGCGGCGTCCCCCAAGGGTCACTTTTAGGCCCAATTTTGTTCAACATTTTCATAAATGACATACTAAAATCACCTAGTATCACTCTTGCACTTTATGCGGATGATACGGCCATCCTAGCTCAAAACAGACACCTTGAAAACTTGGTTCACATCATTCAGACATATCTCTCCAGCCTTGAGCACAGGCTCATCACTTGGAAAATTAAAATTAATGTTGCAAAATGTGCTGCTATGATCTTCAAACGTAGCCCCCTCCCGTACACTTCCATTAATTTAAAGTCTTTCGACGACTATGTTCCCTGGTCAAATTCTTACAAGTACCTAGGAGTTGTACTTGATTCAAAATTACGCTGGCACCTTCACATTGAAAATGTTCTCAATAAAGCGAAAGGTGCCAGAGCCCAACTTTACCCTTTATTAGCTGGAAAGAGCCATCTGTCAATTAAAAACAAAATTCTTCTCTATACATCAATTATAAGACTTGTCTTTATGTATGCATGTACAATCTGGGGTACTGCTGCAAAAACTCATGTGAAGAAACTTCAATCTTTTCAAAGTAAGACCTTACGTATGGCCCTAAATGCAGCCTGGTACGTTCGTACAGATGTGATTCATTTGAACCTTAACATTAAACCTGTTGATTATCTTATTAAAAAACTTAGTCAAAATTTATTCCTTAAAATTGAACAGATTGATAACCGAGCACTTGAACAGATGCCAGCATACGATCCTTCTATTCGCAGCTCACAGAAGAGACCCAGAGCCGTGATTGGGATTGCGAGGATGGACGGCAAGAGTGACGGTCGCTCATGTGACGAGCTCCCGTCAACCCAGCCTAATTCAGGGAATTTGAATATCAATAACGATATTATTGATGCGAATATGTATGAAACTAGGGATCAGGCTCCCCCTGTGCAATCTGCGTCACCAGATGACGAACGAATGCAACTTATCATTCAATTCTACGACCTCAAGCAACAGTTCGAGGCAATCCAACGCCAGAAGAACTTCATGAAAAGGACACCTTCGCCCCTGGACTCAAATGGTTATGAGCAACTAGACCAAGCGTCTAAGACCCTTTTTCATAAGATCAATGACATTGCCAATATCTTAGATGTCCCAATTTTCCACCTTCCCTCGACCAGAGAAGAATTTCTCAATATTCTGGAGCTCGAGCGCTTAGCCAAGATGGCTGCCGCTCAATCCACAGAAGATCCTCGTAAGCAAGAGGCATCTATTCCCACGCACGAGGTGCGGGGGAAACCGGTCCAGTCGACGTCATCGCGGAAACGAAAGACGCAGACAATCGACTCTGACGGGTTTAACACCCCTGCGGCTCGAAAGCAAGGGAAGGCGCCTATTGTGGATCTCACAATAGATGATTTGGCACTAAACGCTAAAGAAACAAATGCTACTATTCCAAATTCTAAATTGCTAACCAGTTCCAAAAATGCTACTCCTAAAAAGGAGAGGATTACTAACAAATACGAAAAAATGAAAAATTCCATAATCAACGATCAAACCAATGACGCAGAAATGACTACTGAAAGTACTACTGAGGGAGTAAATTCCGAGCAGGAACGGAACGTATCCCCCCACCGCAGCCTGAGATTCCGGCAATACATCTCAAAAGCAGCAAGAACTGGAAGACACAAATGTTTTTCATGAGACAAATTGCCCCTAATTTACGGAGCATCCTGAATGGACCCTATCTCAAAATTTTTGTTCAAACAGAGCTAGAGTTCAGGGAGGTCACCCGCTGGATGAAGCAAGCCGGCATCCAGTTCAAAACTTTCGATCTTAAGCAGGACCGGCCAGTCAAAATTGTCATCAGAGGCCTCCCTGTTGAAACAGACGTCGGGGACATCAAACAGGATGTTGAGGCGATGGGATTTAAAGTGCAACGCATCGTTCGGCTTACTCAGCCTGGCTCCAGACACCCAATGCCACTTGTTTATTTACAAGTCATCCCTCACCCCAACCTCGATCATCTGTTTGCCGTCACTGACATGTGGGGCACAGAGATCAGCATTGAGCGTTACCGCGGCCGCAAGGGCCCTACTCAGTGCTTTCGGTGCCAGGGCTTTTTCCATTCTTCGGAACTCTGCACCCTTCCAATCCGTTGTGTCAGATGCTCTGGACCCCATTGGGCACGTGAGTGTACCAAAGGCTTAGATGTACCTGCCACTTGCTGCAACTGCAGTGGAGACCATCCTGCTTCATATAAATCTTGTCCCCGCTACCCAGGTAACAAACGGGCTCGCGGTAAAAATTCCGCGCCTAAGACTAGGGCAACTGCTCAGACAGACCCCCGCAGGGTTCTTCTAAGCCCCCAGCAACTGCTGAGACAAGACGTCCCATGCCTGCTCACCCAAGCAATATCAGTTCACCATCTTATGCACAGATGGTGAAGAACACCACCGAGCACGGATTCAAATCCACGAAGATCCAAGACCGCCGGTTGCAGAAGCCCCTGCAGCCCCAGCAGAGCTTAGCAATGATTCAGACGATGTGTTCTCATCTACACTAAAATGATTAATCGAAATCTCCCGCGACCCAGCGGTAGACAAGCATATTCTGCTCCTTGCCTTCAAAAAAGCAATGCCTAAACTCAGGCAAGCAGATGCTTTAATGAGGGCATTTTATATTTATGAAAGCTATGTTGAACTTTCAACTTAATTCGGCATTTTTAGACCCATTTCTTCTGTTTTTCAGTGATGAATCTCTAATAACGGCCTAAAATTTAGATTTATGAATGACAGTTCAAATACCACCAGAGAACTGACCATTTGCACGTGGAATGCCAGTGGATTGGCACCTAAAATTCACGAAGTTCGTGATTTGTAGTAGAGCACGGTATTGACATGTCTTTAGTCCAGGAGACTCGCCTTACCCCAGGACTAACACCGTCCCCTGATTTAAATTTTTTGGAAGTGACAATTATGAAAATTTTAATTGCTCCTCGCTGACAATAGTCTCAGCTTATCTACCTCCACTGTCAGGAGCACGTGGAAGGCCAGCTTTTCCTGTCAGTGATTTTGATAAACTTTTGAATATTTCAAATCACCTAATTACTGCTGGTGATCTGAATTCACGCCATACCGCATGGTTTTGTTGTAATAGGAACAGGTATGGTATTAGTCTAAAATCATGGTGCCAGAGTAACCATGTACAGATCATAGCTCCTACCCTCCCGACTTTTTACCCTGATAGAGGGTTCCCTGCAGTTCTTGATCTGGCTGCCTTTTATAATGTACTTTTCGGCATGAGATAAAAGTGATTCAGGAATTGGGCTCTGATCACTACCCCGTTTTGATAACCCTAGTTATTCAAAATCGATACTCAAAATTAGAGGAGCAAGTCTCAACAAATTGGGACGACATTAGATTTATTTTGGAAAAAACTTCACTCCCTCCCATCAAAATTTCCAGCAATTCGGACTTTGGCAGGCATATTAAAAGTTTGGAGTCTTTACTGAAAGAAGCGAGAGCTGCGGCTTCAAAACCACGCAAACACCCAGGTGCAGGTGCTAGGCTCCCACCTGAGACTAAATTCAAAATTAAGCAGCGGAACTACTTGCGAAGAATTTGGCAAAGGTCACGAGATCCCAATATCCGTGCCCAGTTTCACAAGATACAGAACGAGATAAGGACCGAAACCCGCTTATTAAAACAAGCGGAGTGGAAAACATACATTGAGTCCCTAACGACTGAAGACAAATCGATTTGGTGCGTAGCCGCCCGATTACGCAAACATAAAGCATACATTTCGCCCCTTCAAACCGCCGATGGCGCACAGGTGGCCTACACTGACTCAGAAAAGGCTAATGTCATAGCTGACAGCCTTGCAACTCAATTCACACCAAACCACGAGTCCTACTGTAACCGCCCGATTACACAGGGGCGCATACAAGCACGGGTTAAAGATTTTTTAACACAACCTATCACAAGTGAACTCAGACCAACGGACCTTACTGAAGTCATGGTTTTCATTGACAAACTGAAACCTGACAAGGCACCTGGCATAGATTCTATTTCGAATCGCATGATCAAAAACTTCCCCGCTATGTTTATCGTATGGATCACGGTACTCTTAAATTTAATGCTCAGGAGAAGCTATTTCCCCGACTGCTGGAAAATTGCAGCAGTCGTCCGCATTCCAAAACCGGGACAAAATTTAAACTTACCCGTCAATTACAGACCCATAAGTCTGTTATCTTCTCTCTCTAAGATCTATGAATTTGTCTTACTTAATCGCCTGAATGAATTCTGTCGGGATCAAAATTTACTAATCCCGGAAGAATTCGGCTTCCGATCTAAACACTCCACCGTACACCAGTTACTCCGTGTAGTGGAATTCATTCATGAAGGCTTCCGTAAGCGAGAGAAAACTGGAATTGTCTATCTGGACGTTGCCAAAGCCTTTGACAGGACTTGGCATGACGGGATTATTTACAAGTTCATGCGGCTTGGTTTTTCGGCTCATCTCATTAAAATTGTTAACTCGTACTTGACCGGACGCAGTTTCCGTGTGCGAGTTAACCACGAATTCTCTTCTCCCCGCCCAATCTATGCTGGGGTAGCTCAAGGTAGCCTCCTTGCCCCTGCAATCTTTAACCTTTATGTAAATGATATTCCTATGGCCCCAAATATCGATCTTGCGTTATACGCAAACGATACAGCCATCATTTCACAACACTTCAACACCCTCCAGGTAATCTCACAACTGCAGAGTTACCTTTCAACCTTAGAACTCTGGCTCGGTCTGTAGAAAATCAAAATTAATGTCGCAAAATGTGCTGCCACTATGTTCATCCGAAGAAATATTCCAAGTTTACCCATTTAATGCTCTTCGGTGAACCCATTCCCTGGGTCTCTTCTTACAAATATCTAAGTGTTTTACTAGACTCAAAATTAACTTGGCAGCCTCACATCCGCAAAATCATAGCGGGTGCGACAGCTGTCAAAACCGCCCTACGCTCCCTTTTAGCTAGTAACAGCGACCTGTCAACTGATAACAAAATCTTGCTCTACAAATCAATGATTAGGCCGGTTCTTACTTATGCGTCCGTATGTCCCGTCTGGGGCCCATCTGCACTGACTAACAGAAAACATGTCCAAATTTTTCAATCTAAAATCCTTCGGCAAATTTTAAAAGCTCCGTGGTTCGTACTGAACGAAGAGATGCATAATGACCTCAAAATTATGCCCATTAATCGCTATGTACAGCGACTTTCGGAAAAAATTTTCAAAAATATTCAACGTGTTGCAAATCCTGTGCTTCATATGCTACCCGTATACGATCCTGCTGTTGCTTCTTCCCGGAAAAGACCCAGAGCGGTTCTTAACAGGGAATATTCAGCTCTGCCATTTAAACGGGCTAGATATGAGCACACTGATAGCCACGTGAATAACTACCTCTCGTTCCTTAACGCCCCCCGCCTCTAAAGTTCTTTAATGCACACGGCATTAACTCGAGGAACCTCCTTTAATGTTTCTTTAATAAGTAACGTCACAGTCAAATAGGACTGAATTAAAATACTTTAACTTATCAAATGAAGTAAAACTGTAAAAGATTTTTAAAATATAGCTTTTTTCTTCCTTTAAAAAGGAACTTTCTTAGGCGCTTAGCAGCGTCCTTTTTGGCCATTTAAATACCGCATTGAATAGCGGTCAAAAATGAATCGTCTCCCTCCTAGCTGATCACTGGCAGAACGAGTTTTTCGACCTGTAAACAGGTTCCCCCCTCCCTCCCACCTCGAAGAACGCGCATCGGAATTCCCCTGCGTATTCTTCATCTGACGTATGCAAAACACGATTATCAAGGTTCAAGGAAACTTCACCTTTTATTTTTCAAGTCTGTTAAGGCAGAAGTGATCTGGCAACCACGATGGGAGAAAACGAAAACGTGGTTAGCTAGCGGCCCTTATTATTGTTTTTGATTGCGTGCTGGGAGATGCACCTATGCGATGGCAAGAGTGTCCATCCAAACAGAAGTTAAAAGAAATAAAGGTACAGTCCATTAAATCTTGGTGTTTGTGTTTCATGAGTATGTTTATTCTCGAACATATATTGTGGTCCGTCGAGCCGGAGGAAGATTGGTGCCTATAAATAAAGTGCTGGTTAAAAAGCTTAAAGGTGAAGTGTTAAATTGATAAAAAAGTGTGATATGTTAGTTCGCATTCGACATAAAAATTAGTGTGTGTTTGGATTTACGAATTTCGGGTTCATTTGGATTACCTCAAACGGAGGTAAGTAAATTTGCTCATATATGTTCGGTATTATTAATTAACGTTAATTATGGAAGCATTTTTAATTAAGAAAAGAATTTTAAAGTCAAATATAACGAAAGCGACATCAGATTTCGAAAAATATACTTGTGATGAATTTCAGTTATAACTTTTTGAAAATAAATGTGCAAAATTTAATAATGAGTGTTCAGAGATTTTTGATAAATTATTTGTAATAGTTGATGAAAAAGAGTTTGACAAATATGTAACTGAACAACAAACTTTTCAAGACAGCATTGATACTTTGTGGGTTAAGGTTAAACGACAAATGTCAAAATTTAGTGCTAAAGACGCAAGCAATGTAAAGATTGAAAATACCAGTGCACAAGCTATGAAATTACCTAAATTAAACTTGCCGTGTTTTAGTGGAAATATTCAAGATTGGTTAAGCTTTCGGGATCTTTTCATTTCAAGCATTCATAATAATAATGTATTATCGGATTCCCAAAAGCTCTCGTATTTGAAGTTATCGCTTCATGGCGAAGCAGCTAGGATTATTCAATCAGTCACAATTTGTGACAATAACTATAAAATTGCTTGGGATTTTTTAGAAGAGAGATACTCCAATACACGTGATCAGGTTTTCGCTCAGATAAAGCGTTTCATGTCAATTTCTCCCATACAAAATGAAAGCCCGTCTTCTATTTTGAAATTAGTAGACACAGTGAATGAAAGTGTAAGGTCTCTGGAAATATTAGACCAAAAAATAGAGGGATTCGCAGAAACATTTCTTGCATATATTTTGCTGCAAAAATTGGATGTTTCCACTCGTCTTTGGTGGGAAAGAGATTCAAAAACAAGTGAGTTACCTAAATTATCTGAGCTTATTACATTTCTAAAAAATCATGCTAGAACTTTGCAGTCGTCAAAGTCATCTAATGTGTTTAATGCAAAAAAGGGTCAACCTATTCAAAAGGTCAAATGTTAATGGTCAAATGCCTTAGTGTCAAATGTTAAAGGTCAAGATTTTAAATGTATTTGTTGTAAAAGTATCAATTTTCACAAGTTGTATAAATGTAATTCTTTCCTGAAAATGACTGTAAGTGAACGTCTTGAATTTGTTAAGAAACATAAATTATGCTTTAATTGCTTGGGTTTTAATCCGACTCATACTGCAAAGAACTGTCGTTCAGAATTCAGCTGTTCAAAATGCATGAAAAAACACCATAGTTTACTGCATTTTCCCAATCAAGACATTTCGCATTCACCTGCTACTATAGCGAGTTGTGTGGGGAAGGAGGAAGCACCGGCTAATAATTCTGACCCTCCTTTAGTAGACAACTCGAATCTAAACCCTGACGCCAGATGTTTTGAAATGTTATCTAATTGCAACCAAATAAACAATTCGGAATTTAGTGGTTCGTCTGTAACTGCTTCACAAGTGATTTCGAAGGAGGTATTACTATCTACTGCTATTATTTATGTTAAAGATTCTTGCGGGAATTTTATTGCTTGTCGAGCTTTACTTGACTGCGGAAGTCAGTGTTCGTATTTCACCTATGATTTCGCTAATAGGCTTGGAATAAAAGGGAGTAAAATTAACATATCAATTTTATGTTTAAATGGAAAAGCTCTATCGGTAAAATCCAAGCTTACTGCTGTGATATCAAACAAGCGTGATTACCACAGAGCTCTTGAATTCTTTGTTGTACCTAAAATTAATGATTTAGTACCAGTGAATTATTTTAAATTTTCATTTTCACAGCTTCCGCAAAAGATCAAACTAGCGGATCCTTATTTTAACAAGCCCCAGAAAATAGATGCCTTGTTAGGTGCAGAATGCTTTTATGAACTATTGAAGGCTGATCAAATTCATCCACGAAATTCTAATTTAACTCTTCAAAATTCCGTATTTGGATACATTGCTACCGGTGTAAATGTTGGTTCAAATTCAGGCAATACGATTCAGTGCGGATTTATGAAAGTCGAAGAAGACTTAAATTCACTAATCAAGTCCTTTTGGGAAATTGAGGCTGTTACAGAATCTCTCAAAATAAAAAATAAAGAAGTAGAATGTGAGGAGCATTTTAGAAAAACCCATCAGAGAGATATTGAGGGTAGATATGTAGTGACGCTACCATTAAGGCAAGATGTTCATTTGGGTGATTCTTTGCAATTAGCCACCCAACGGTTAAATAATTTGTGGAAGAGACTAGACAAAACCCCTGACATGTCTAGGATGTATTGTGAGTTCATGAGTGAATATGAAGCGTTAGGGCATATGCAAAAAATGCAGAGTGTGACGGAAACTCCTAAATACATAATGCCTCATCATGGTGTTTATAAGGCAGACAGCAGTACGACTAAGTTACGAGTGGTATTCGACGCATCGGCTCCTTCATCGTCTGGTGTTTCATTAAACGACTGTTTGATGAATGGAGGTGTAGTTCAAGATGACCTGTTTGCTATCTTGCTACGATTTAGAAAACACAAGGTGGCTTTCACTGCTGATATATGCAAGATGTATCGGCAGATTCGTATAGATCCTGAGCAACGAAAACTTCAATGCATACTTTGGAAAAATACGTTGAATGATGCATCTAAACTTTATCAATTACTTACGGTAACATATGGAACAAAATCAGCGCCTTTTTTAGCAACAGGAGTTTTGAGGCAGTTAGCCTTAGATGAAAAAGATAAGTATCCATTGGATTCTAAAACGACACTCAACGATTTTTATGTTGATGACATTTTGTCTGGTGCAGAAGATGTCACCTCTGCTGTAGAATTGCAGCGGCAGTTAATAGACATGCTACAATCTGCGAAAATGGAATTGCACAAGTGGTGCTCAAACGAAAAAATTCTTTTAGAACAAGTTCCATTCGAAAAACAAGAGTATCGTTTTGGAGAATCTTCACAAAGCACCGTAAAGATTCTGGGTTTAAGATGGAATCCAGAAGAAGACTCTTTTAGTTTTACTGTGTCTAGTTCGTCAAAAATCTGTACAAAACGCACGGTTTTGGCTGATATTGCTAAACTGTTTGATCCTTTAGGTTTCCTAGGGCCTGTAATCATGCGTGCTAAGATATTCCTGCAAAGGCTATGGCTTTTACATCTAGAGTGGGATGATCCACTTCCTTTCAAAGAGCAACAAGAATGGGAGACATTTCAGAAGGCCCTACCAGAGTTGAAACAAATCAAAGTCCCTCGTTGCACTCTAATAGAATCAATTAAAGAAATTGAGCTCCACTGTTTTGCTGATGCTTCAAAGTTTGGATATGGTGGAGTAATTTACTTGCGCTGTGTCTCTAAAATTGGCGAAGTTAAAGTGACTTTACTTTGCAGCAAATCTAGAGTATCGCCTATCAAGGTAATAACCATTCCTCGTCTGGAGTTGTGTGCAGCAGAGCTCCTTTCCAAACTTGTGTGTAAGGTAATAACATCTTTGAGTTTATATGTTGACAAAGTTATTCTGTACACAGATTCAACAATTTTGTTAGCCTAGATTGCTACATCTCCTCATCTTCTAAAAGTGTTTGTGTCAAATAGAGTAGCTTGCATCCAAGAGCTAACTAAGGATTTCTGCTGGCAACATGTCAGAACAGCAGACAATCCCGCTGACCTAATTTCTCGCGGTCTGAGACCGGAAATTATTGCTGACAACTTTTTGTGGTTTCAAGGACCAAATTTTCTGCATCAACAGATCATTAATTATAGTGTTAATAATAACTTTGAAAATTCAAATGAGAACTATGTGCGCGAACTGAAACTTATTTCTAATGTAAATTTGACCGTAACTGTTAAAAATTCTCTTTTGGATTATGTTTTTAGTATTACTAATTGTTATGCTAAATTAATTAATATTTTTGCTTATATTTTAAGATTTATAAGAAATTGTAGATTCAAGGAAAAACAAGTAGGTAATCTGACAGTAGATGAGGTTTCGTTAAGCGAAAATAAATTACTTTCCTTAGTCCAATGTCAAAACTTTCCTGAAGAATTCAAGAACTTAAGTAAGAGAAGGGAAGTATAGAGTAGGTGGTAGACTGCAGGAAGCTAACTTACCCTTTAACACAAAGCACCCTGCTGTCCTGCTAAAAAATCATAAACTGACTCATTTAATTATGTTACACTACCATATTCAAAACTTTCATACTGGAGCACAAGCGCTCTTGCATAGTGTGAGACGATAAGTTTGGCCGATAAGTGGGCGTAATCTTGCTAGAAAGATAGTAAGAGATAGTGTTACGTGTGCCAAAGTAAAACCAGTATTGCTGGATCAAAAGATGGGAAATTTACCATTAGAGAGACTGAATCCATCCTTTCCCTTTAACCATACTGGTTTTGACTTTTGTGGCCCTTTTGGTATAAAGTATACAACTCAGAAGAAGAGCGTAGTGCACAAGATTTATGTTGCAATTTTTGTTTGCCTCTTGACTCGTGCAGTCCACCTCGAGATCGTTTCAAATTTGTCTAGAGAATCATTTATTGCTGCTTTGAAGCGATTTATTTCTAGAAGGGGTAAATGCGCAACCTTATTTAGCGATAACGCTCGAAATTTTGTTGGGGCTAGCAATGAATTGAAGCGACTCTACAATTTGTTGAAATACCCTGATGAATTCTTAACCAAATATCTGACATCTGAAAGAATTCATTGGAAGTTTATCCCTCCCAGGGCCCTTCACTTTGGAGGTATCTGGGAGGCAGGTGTTAAGTCGTTTAAGTTTTATCTTAAGCGTGCAGTTGGGAGATTGATTTTTACATTTGAGGAGTTTCTTACAATTTTGAACCAGATTGAAGGAATTTTAAATTCACGTCCAATATCCCCTTTGTCAAATGACACCAACGATTTAGAAGCTCTTACGCCCGCACACTTTCTAGTCGGGCGACCTTTAACATCAATAACAGAGCCTGGTTTAACTGATTTTTCTGATAGTTCTTTAAAGCGCTGGCAGCGCACTACTAAAGTAACGCAATATTTGCGGAAAAGATGGCAAAATGATTACATCAGTAATTTACAGCAACGATTTAAGTGGTATTTCTCTAACGTTAAAAAGGGCACTATAGTTTTAGTGAAGGAAGACAACATGCCCGCTTCGACTTGGTTACTGGGTAAAATAGAAGAGGTAATTTATGGTAAGGATAAAAAGGTTAGAGTTTGTATTGTAAGAACCAAGTCAGGTTTTTTAAAAAGACCAATAACTAATTCAAAAAATTGTTATATATATGCATTGTATTTTAATTTAGATGTTGTGCATTTCATGTTCTGTGGTTAATTATGTTTATTGCTTTTGTTCATGTGTATCAATTTAAATTTTGTGATATATGATTTGGACTATATGGTGATTTAAAACTGTTTAATTTTGGTCATTGTTAACTATGTAACAAATGCCCAACCCGGGCGGTATGTTAAGGCAGAAGTGATCTGGCAACCACGATGGGAGAAAACGACAACGTGGTTAGCTAGCGGCCATTATTATTGTTTTTGATTGCGTGCTGGGAGATGCACCTATGCGATGGCAAGAGTGTCCATCCAAACAGAAGTTAAAAGAAATAAAGCTACAGTCCATTAAATCTTGGTGTTTGTGTTTCATGAGTATGTTTATTCTCGAACAAAGTCTAAATTTTATGGCTGCCCCTATCTAAATTATTCTGGCCCTTTTTCGGCGCAAAATTAAGACCTTCTGAGTTTTTTGCCTTTTTTGACTCAGTGTGAAGGCACTTACTCCAAGTCATTCGGCTTATCAAAATTTTACCCTATTTGACAATCCCCTCTTTCGGATGATTTAATTTCCTTTGAAGATGTGGAGGTAAAGGCGTAATTACCTATGAACTCCGTAAATTGCACTTCCTTGATCCTTGAGCCGTGATTGGCCGAGAGTTCGGCATGTATGCACCATCCAAAAGGGCAAGACACGCCCTCTCAACTTCATGGGGCATTTCGTGGCAGCTTTGGTATCGACGAAGCAATTGTGCCATATATGCTTATCGCACGGAATCACTCTGTGCAAATAATTTCTTGTGATTAACAAGAAATAACTTAGAATTTTGGTCGTTCAGCAACTAGAGTACCCTCCAAGCTTGCGTGTCGGCGCTTGACAGAGGCACTGGTTGCATTCATCGCAGATTCCACCTATTGCACACCCGGCGCGGTGCGGGCAAAGTGGCTGTTCGATTTTTTGTTTTTTTCTCCTGTTCCTGCGGTCGATATTCTTTTTGAGTATTACATGATACACAATGACAGATCATTTTAAGGATTCTGCTGCAATTCCACCAGATATCAGCCCAGAAAAGAATAGAGATAAAATGTCGCACTCACCACCTAGCTCACCAATTTCAAAGATCATTGCTTATCCGGAGGAAAGAAAAAAGCTCTTCCAAAATGAAGCGGAAACTGATCAGTTTATCACGTATCTGGAATAACAATTACACATCCTCTCCACTGTTGAGGAATGCACTAGACTCTCTGCACTAGCTCAAGACATATTAACTAGTGAAACAATTACTTATCATGCTTCACATAGACTGCAACACTTTCTAATATGCATCTTAAACAAAACACGCGTATTAGAAGAAAACCAAGCAATTACTGAAATTGAATATCGTGACCAAAAAATTAAAGAATTGGAAAAAAAAGTCGATCACTTAATGAACGCCTTACATGGAGAACCATTTAAGGAGCAACGTAAAAGACATAGGCGTCGTTCTTCGGCTTCTACAAACTCCGACACAGAACAACTTGAACCTGCCATTAAAACCGCTAACAGATACAGTGGACTTGAAACAGAAATGAGTGAAATTAACATAGACAACAATGAGGAAAAAATGGATAATGAAAGTGAGGGTACACATAATCCGGCGGCCGCTGAGCCCTCGAACAGTATAAAAATCAGAGTTTCGCCAATTATTATAGATGATGTTCCTCAAGCTAATAAATTCCTGGCTGAGCTTAGTGTTCAAACAGGG
Organism: Stegodyphus dumicola; assembly: GCF_044657685.1. Lineage (NCBI taxonomy): Eukaryota > Metazoa > Arthropoda > Arachnida > Araneae > Eresidae > Stegodyphus > Stegodyphus dumicola. Next base: position 143,973,498 of record NC_140778.1, on the reverse strand, counting down.
AAAACAATTACAGGCCAATTAAAAGGCACCAAATTGCATGTGACTCTCCCTGATGCAGATGCTCACAGATATGTGAGAGGAGTCATTAAGGGGAAAAAGTTAAAATCTCATACTTACCAACTTCAAGATGAAAAGGTTTTAAAAATTGTCATACGAGGACTGCCTGTAACTATGGACCATCAGTACATAGTACAAGAATTAAGAAATCAAGGATATGGAGCTACCTACATAACTAATCTTAGAAATAGACGCGAAAACAAACCAATGCCGCTCTTTCTAGTGCATTTGCCAAAAAACGAGCAAAACAAAACCATTTACAACCTCACTTACATAGGCTATCTCAGAGTTACCTTAGAGGCACTTAAAAGAAAACCAGGACCTCCAGAGTGCTATAGGTGCCAGGGGTACTTTCACAACTCATTATTATGTACAATAGAATGGGTGTGTGTGAGATGTGGGGGCCCACATCGTTCCACGTCCGGCGAATGTCAATTAAAACCAGAAGAACCTGCAAGGTGTTGCCACTGCGGGGGGCCGCATCCTGCGTCCTTTTCCGGTTGCCCGGCTATACCAAAGACAAAAAGGAAAACTGACAATTTCATCCCAAGCCAACCGCCTGCCAATAACCCCTGGACAAGCAATACAGAAAATTTCCCGCCACTCACAGAACAAACTGCTGCAGCCCAGACAGACACCTCAGAGACAATGCAAAACTCTGACGACCTCCTCAGTCTCAAATCGCTAAAAGTCATATGGAATGACATCAAAAACGGAATAAAAACAATCAAACAAAAAACTTCAATATTTGACAAAATAGAAATAATAGTGGACATTATTGAAAAAATCACTAGTCACATTTAACACTCCAGCAGCAAATAATAGCAGATACTACAGCATTCTCACTTGGAATGCCAATGGACTTTTCTCCAGAAAAGATGAATTAAGCGACCTCATATTAGAATTCGAGCCGGATGTAATTTTAGTGCAGGAAACTCATCTCAAGCCAGCCAGGACGGTCCTCTTTCCAAATTACTTTGCCTACAGATGTGATAGACTCTCAGGACGAGGCGGCGGGGTCATCACGTATGTTAAAAGCAGTATCCCACACTTACACAAGCCAGTGCTCACAAACAGCTTTGAAAACATCAATGTCATTATCATAATTGACAATACCTCATTTGCAATTACCAATATTTACATACCACCCACAAATCACCTAAACATTACAGAACTCAATAGCCTGATCACTACACACCCCAAATCAATAGCAGGAGGTGACTATAATGCAAAGCACCCTAGATGGAATCCTGGACGAGCAAACAGAAATGGCAACTTACTTTTTGATCTCATTAATCAAAATCATTACTCACTGCTAGCACCAGAAGAACCAACGCATTTCTCCCTAAACAGATCGACAATCATTGATTTCTTCATCGCAAGGGATTTTCCATACCAGCATGAAATTACCTCAATCCCAGCACTTTCTTCAGATCACAATCCAGTATTACTGAAAATTTTTACAAATGCTAGCCCTCCTTCACTACTACGCCCAATTGGTGTTACAAACTGGCCCAAATTTACTAATATTATTTCTAGTACAGTCTCAGGCAACCCCCTCATTAATAATAAAGAGGATATTGATAAGGATGTTGAACAATTCACCAATCAGATCACAGTAGCCATTAATGACGCTACTAATACATTCCATGTCAACAGACGTTTCCAACCCCTTTCACGCAACATAAGGCAGCAGATTATCACAAAAAATAGAGTACGCAAATACTGGCAAAACACCCGACACCCTCAGGCCAAACGCAGACTAAATTCACTCCAAAACAGTATAAAAAGAGCAACCAAGGAGCACAAAAGCAGCAAATGGACAAATTTTCTAAATACACTATCCACTGAAGATAACTCACTGTACGACATCTCTCGTAAACTCAAAAATTCTTATAAGCAAATCCCCCCCCTTACATGGACCGTCGGGAATGGTTTACTCTGATCTTGACAAAGCCAACACAATAGCAGATGTCATTCAAGACTCTTTTACTCCAAATCCAGCCCCTTATGACAATGATCATATTGATCACGTCAACACAGTGGTTGATAGCTATCTTGGCATTCCGGCTCCACTAAATTTCACCTTTCTTGCCACACCAACACTTGTTGCTCAATTTATCAGTGCACTTAAAAGTAAGAAAGCTTCTGGCCAAGACAGGATACCAAATAAGGCATTAAAAAATCTCCCCATAAATGCGATCACTTACATTACTAAACTCATCAATGCTATTATCAAATATTCATATTTCCCATCAGCCTGGAAAAATGCATCTATCATAGTGTTCCCAAAACCCAAACAGAATAATACATTTCCACAGAACTACAGGCCAATAAGCCTGCTTAGCAGCCTATCTAAAATCACGGAAAAAGTTATTTTGTATTTCATTCACAAAAACATTCCAGTCAGCCATTACACACCCTCAAAACAGTTTGGTTTTCGTCATTCACACAGCACTACGCATCAGCTTCTAAGAGTCATCAATTACATTACAGATGGTTACAATGCCAAAATTCCCACAGGAGCAATTTTCTTAGACGTGTCAAAAGCATTTGACAGAGTATGACATAAAGGCCTCATCTACAAACTGATCAAATTGGACTTCCCAGATCATCTTATTCGACTTATAGCTTCATATCTTAGTAATCGCACATTTACCATCAAAATTGGCAATACACACTCCTCCATACGACCCATCACAGCTGGCGTCCCCCAGGGAGCAGTTCTTTCCCCCTACTCTATAATATCTATACATATGACATACCCAAAGATGCCACTATCACACTAGCACTCTTCGCTGATGATACGGCCATTCTCACGAGGGCAATACATACAAATCACATTCGACTTCAATTACAGCATTATCTCATAACACTCGAGCACTGGTTCACACTTTGGAGAATAGCAATCAACACTAATAAATCAAAAGCAATCATCTTTCGTAAAGGTACCTCTAACTACACCCCAGCACCACCCCAAATTTTTGATGATGATATAGAATGGGTCTTCGAGGTGAAATACCTAGGGATCACTCTGGACAGCAAACTCACCTTTAGGCAACACTTCGGAGCTGTCACAGAAAAATTTAAAATGACAGCGACCACTATGCGGCCACTCTTAGGCATACATAGTGTACTTTCCATATCCAACAAAGTCATACTTTACAAAATGATACTCAGACCTGCTCTTCTCTATGCCTGCCCTATATGGGGACAAGCGGCAAAAATGCACATAAAAAAACTACAAATTCTTCAAAACAAAATGCTTCGTGAAATTGTAAATGCACCTTGGTTTATCCCAAATAACACCATTCACACAGATCTCAATATCAATACTATTGCAGAATATATACGCATACTCTCCACCAACTTCTTTCAATCAGTCCAATTTCATCATAATCCAGAAATATCAAACCTTCGATATACTCCAATCCCTGTTGAAAAACACAGGTACCCAGCACATATACTTGCCCCATAACGCAGGCATTAATACTGACACCGTCACTACAGCTACCACTATACAAAAACACTACATTACCTTTCACATCATTGCTAAGCTAATGTGGCCCCGCCACCACCGCCTCGCCGGCTGAAGAACGGCTCACCTCAATTCTTTACTCAACCACCAGTCTCGGACAGGTCATTAACGAACTCTAACTCCTGATAGTTTTACTATGAAACATAGTAAAAGAGCGCTTCGCGCTCTGACACTATAACAAAGCATATGATCTTCGTCGTCAACTTCATGGGAGCATCTCGGGATTCGATTGGTGGACTTGGACAGCGACGGACGCATGTGTGATTAGCTCCTGCTACCTCGTGCTCGTACTGCACCATTTTCGCCGGCATCTTGAAAGTGTATTTCCATTATTGGATTTGTGCCTTCTTGACGGATTATCCTGTGATTATTCCCATGCGATTTGTGTGTTTTCTCTACAGTTTTGTGCTGTGTGAATTTTCTGCTTATTTTTTCACATTTTTGGATTACATCTCAGTGTATAAATCTGTGCACTCATGGAGGGAAATGAGTTTCCCCCGCTAAATACTGATATGGATACTACCCCGGCTGATAAACAACCAATACTGAATGTGGTTATGGAAGTTATTGAATATGGAGACAAAATACTAGATGACCGCTGGCAAGAGCTTTTAGTGAAAGATAAATGGGAAGTTACTGATTTTATACGTGCTTCGCATTATATTGAAGTATTAAATGCTGATATCAAGACTCGAGGGATTGTGTTCCAAGGACAGTTACAGACTTTCCATGACGTTGCAATCCGTGCTGCTATTGATCAGGACTTTCAAGTGCATCGTGCATATGGAGAAGGACTTAAAAGAATTCCAAGGTAAGTGTGAATTTTTTGGTGCCAGTAATCCTCAACATGCTAATTTAAGTGCTCATGAATTTTATGTTAACCGCTTAAATGATGAAATTGCTAAATGCAATAGTACTTGTAATAATGATGTAAACAATGTTGAAATAATTAATGTGAAAAATTCTGAGGTTCAAATTAAGCCCAAGAGGCCATCCAAAAAGAACAGCAAAAGATCTATTAATGATGACAGAGACGAAGACGGTTTCATTCTGCCTAAGAATACCGTCAGGCCCAAAATGTTAATCAAATGCAATTTTTACTTGCCATTAACCAACAAGTTTGAAAAATTAAGTACCAAAGAAACTGATGTTTGTAATGATAATGATGTGCAGATAATTAATGATAATGCAAATAATGTTATTGATGTGAAAATGCATAAACCAAGACCAATTATGGTCAAACCAGACATTAAATTTAATAATTTTATGAAAAAATTAAAAGCTGATGTAAAACGTGAATTCGCTAGTAAGGTCAATGGGGACTTTTTAAAAATATTTCCGGAAAACGAGGATGCCCACCGGGCCATCACTAGTTATTTAGACACACACACACACACAAAAAAAAAAAAAAAAAAAAAAAAAAAAAAAAAGATCAGTATGTGATTTTAGCTAAAATTTATAAACCTTTAAAGGTTGTTATGCGTGGTTTGCCAATAGACTGCCCTGTTGAAGACATACATGATGAACTGACTAACCAGGGCTACAAAGTGCGTAGTGTGGCGCAGATGCACAAGATAAAAACTAGGGTCCCCGTGCCCTTATACCAGATACAAATTGAAAAAGCCCTAGGGGCTGAAAAAATATATGACTTGCATAAATTTCTTGGTTCCTATGTTTCTGTTAAAGTGTATCAAGTGAATGGAAGTGTTGCACAGTGTCATAGCTGTCAACACTTCCATCACTCCTCTGACACATGTAAACTAAAGCCTAGGTGTGTGAAGTGTGCAGGGGCACACAAAACTGAGGACTGTACTGAAAAATTCCTAGCCAAACCGCGCTGTTGCAATTGTCTGCAAGAAGGGCACCCGGCTAACTACCGAGGTTGTCCGAAATTTCCTGCCAACCAGCCCCTTAAAGGAGCTGACAATATTAATAAGCACAGCCCTATTTTTAAACCAGCCCCAACTGGGGATAAAAAAATCATTAAGGATTCTAGCATCAAAGCAGGCATTTCATATGCCAGTGTTGTAAACAAAAATCATAACACATCGCCTGCCAATTCAGATATGAATGTCAACAAACATGGTAATGACAACACACGTAATGCTGTTCAGTCTAAGGGCTGTAGCGACAGCAATAATGATCACGGCCTTGCAGGCCTGCTCGATTTAGCAAAATTAGTTAAAGAAGTTGTTAATATTTTCAAAGGTTTTTCTATTGTAAATGTCTTAAAAAAATATCTGCTACATTACCAGAAATCCATAAAAATGATAATGCTATTGATAAATTGTTTATTTTGTTTGAACGTTTTGAAGATGTATTTGGTTCTAGTAGTAATAACAATGTATAATGTATTTACACACCTGCACATCATTACATGGAACTGTAATGGACTGTCCCAAAAAAAGTTAAGGGACTTTATAAATGAGCATGATCCACATATTATGTTCCTCCAAGAACACAATCTTGGCCCTGCCACCCCAATCTTTGTTCAAAACTATGCTGTGCATAGATCTAACAGGCCACCTACTACTCTCCACCCTAGGGGGGTGGAACTGCACTACTGATTAAACGCTGTATTCCCCACTCACCAACTCCAATACCACAGCTTTCGGTCGTTGAGGCCTCAGCTATCTCACTCACTACAAACACCTCAACAACATACACTTTTGTCTCCACCTACATACCGCCAGGACATAATGCTCAGGCAGTCCTGGCTGATTCTTGCTTACAAATTCTACTCACTCTTGGCAAACATATCATCATAGGTGGAGATCTAAATGCACGACACAGAGCGTGGAACTGCTATAACTCAAATGACAATGGACGTGTAATCTTTCATTTGGCTACCTCAGCCCGGTTACACATAGCAGCTCCCAAAACCCCAACACGGTATACTACTAGGTCTACTGGAATCTTAGATTTCTTCCTGCTCGGAAATACCAGTATCCCACTGGATATTTCCGTGCTGGATGAATTATCATCAGACCACCATCCGGTTCGTATGATTCTGAACATTAGTAGTTATACCACAGCAGACACCGGAGCCTTCAGGACTCTCTGGCGTGATTACGCCAAAGCTCTAAACAACATCCCATACACACTACCAACAATACACACTGGGGACCACATTGATAGTTTAATTCAGGAATTAACCATCAAAATAAACGAGGCCTATAAAAATGCACAGCAGGAAATCATCAAGAAAAAGATTCACAGATCTAGAGAGCTTGCTAAGCTTACCAAGGAGCGCAACGCTGCCAGACGACAATTTCAAAGAACTAGATGTCGAGAGGATAAGCAGATCTTCAACAGACTTTGCAACAAAGTCAAGTCTCTCACATAACAACATGCACAAAACAACTGGACCAGCTACCTCAATTCGCTCTCTGCAGATGATAATTCTCTGTGGAAAGCTATAAGAAGGTACATCAAATGCCACAATAACATTCCGCCCCTTAAAGGCCCACAAAGGATCCTCTACACTGAAACTGAGAAAGCAGAATTACTAGCTCAGCTCCTGGAATCTCAGTTTTGCACTAACAACATTCAAGACCCCCATACAGATATACTTGTCAACTACTTTCACTCCACGTTCCCAACAAATCCATACACTAACAACATCCCTCCTGTCATGCCTTCGGAGGTGACTAGCTATGTCAATAAAATCAAGAAGAAGAAAAGTCCTGGCCTGGATGGAATCACGAATGAAATGATAAAGAAACTACCAACTAAGATCATCTTTCTCCTCTGCAAAGTTTTCAATAAAATGCTTCTGTTTCAACACTACCTTGCCTCCTGGAAGACTGCCAAAATAATTCCCATCCTTAAACCTGGTAAACCTTCATCCAGCCCTGAATCATACAGACCGATAAGTCTGCTTTCTTCGATAAGCAAGGTCTTTGAAGCTGTACTCCTCAATAGAATTAACAACTACCTGGAAAGCAACAATATCATTATTCCCTACCAGTTTGGATTCCGAAAAGACCTCGGCACCACCAACCAACTATACAAAGTCGTGGAACTCATTTCTGAGGGATTCCAGAACCGAAGAGTCATTGGAGGAGTCTTTATTGACATAGCAAAAGCCTTCGACAGAGTTTGGGTTGAGGCACTCACCTACAAATTACACAGCTTGGGTTTCCCTGGCTACATCATAAACATAACTGAGTCCTATCTAGCAGGTAGAAACTTTGTCGTTCACGTATCTGGTACAAATTCCACACCTCACCCCATCAGGGCTGGGGTCCCACAAGGGTCCCTTTTAGGACCCACATACTCCAATATCTACGGGAACGACATCCCAACATCACACGACATAACACTAGCCATGTATGCTGATGATACTGCTATCCTAACACAAAGTGCATTTGCTGGTTCAGTTATACAACGATTACAAAAATACATACATTCACTAGAGGCTTGGCTGATCAAATGGAAAATTCAAATCAATATCAGCAAAACTCAAGCCATAATGTTCACCAGAAAGCAAAAATTCAAGTCTAACCTGAAATTCTATGGAAACTCCATCCCCTGGGCCAAGCAGGTCCTTTATCTAGGGGTGATCCTCAGTAAGGCACTCTCATGGAACCCACATATTACAGCTAGTATACAAAAGTTTCGAGCTCGTAAAGCTAGACTCTACCCCTTAATTGCTCGAAACAGTGTTTTATCTGTCGATAACAAACTGCTCATTTATAAAACCATTATGCGTCCATTACTCATATGCATGCCCTGTTTGGGCATATGCGTGCAATCGATATCGTGGAAAACTACAAATTGCTCTAAATATCATGCTTCGGCAGATTGTAAATGCTCCCTGGTATATCAGGAATAACCGTATTCATGAGGAACTTGGTGTATGTATGCTAAGGTCCTTTTATTACAAAATTGCAAAAAAGTTCCACACGAAACAAAGTACCCTAACTAACCCAGCCATTAAGATTGCAACATATGATTTCAATGACCTGAACAACAAAGATAGGCCGCTGGCCTTACTTAATATTTGGATAATTTAACTGTTTGCTATTTTTATATTTCTCCTAACTATTTTATACTGTATTCATTTTTATGGTGTACTTGTACTGCTTTTCATACTTATAGCTTCAATTTTGTCACACTGCTTTTTAATGCTCGGCACCAAAATCTTCACACTTCTCTGTCCATGTATTAACATATTCCTTTTCAGGGCACTTTACCAGCTCGACTGCTTTCTGGCCTTGTTAAATCTAAAGAGATGAGTTCGGGCTCAGTTAATCTTATTTACTTTTTCTATTATTATCAAAAATCTAAATTTAAATTTAAAAAAAAATATTACATTCTTCTTAAACTTAACAGTTCGATATTCTTTATATTTGGCTAACTGTAACGAGAATCGAAACGTCTAATATGCTCTACAAGGGGTAGTGCCTCTGGCACAGGCACCCTGGTGTCCCAAACACCGCTCCACTGGGAAGTCTCAACTTCATCATTCATTCGAGGGGTGGACACTATAGGAGAAGGTTCGTCGTTGAGATTGTGCCTGCTTTCGGTCCTGTTGCTGCGTGTACGCTCTGTCTGATTCTGCGTGTGTTGCGGAGTGCGACCACGTGCAAATTCTATCCTCTTGCATCAGCATTTTTAAGTGCTAATCGAAGGTTGGTATTATTTTATAAAAGCCTGGATGCTTTTAGTATTTAATTATTTTGATTTATTTTTAGAATTTAAGAATTATTTTTCGCTTTTTCTTGCGAAGTACGCCTAATTGCTGGCACGAGTGATACCACGCCATTTTGATACTGCTTGTCGCGGCGCTTTATTGCGATAATTATTTAAGTATTTTTTACTAAAAAATTTGATTTAAATTTACTGCGTGCGCGTGAATAATTTGATTTTGGTCGTTGTGTCTACTTAATTACCCCCAGGCTCACGCTGTCAGGTGTGAGATAGGGGCCTAGTAGACTTTCGCCCGCTCATCCGTCTGCCGGAACACCTTCGAGTGGGTCCGGTTCCGGGGCGCGGGACTCTGGAATACTGATTTGGGCGCAGGATTTCTTGATTCTGTACTGCAATTATGGACACGATTTTGGATGCCGTGAGGATTCAAATCAAAGAACTTGAAACCATTCGCCATCAAAATGGCACATTCACCGATACTGAAAGTAAGATGTATAATTTCTTACTGAGTATGATCGACATGCTAGTTGTAGTTAATACACAGTTAGCGCAACGGGATATAAATAAAACTCAGGACAAATCATCACATGGTACTAATGCAGAAAATGATAGAGACAGAAGTCCTATTAAATTACACAATAACTGTGACTCATTAAATGAAATATCCCTGGATCAACCTACAAGTTCAGATGAAGACCTACCTAAGACTAAAGGTGACCAAACAGTCAGGATACGAACTCAAAGACAAAATTTTAAGAAAATTAGGCTTGGCAGTCCCACTAAAAATACTACACAAAAGCAACAAAGTCAAGATAGTATTTCAAATACACCAGCTACCTCGGTAGCAGTCAGTGAAAATACACACACACAAAATAATGAGAACATGGATACCACTTCGCCGGATAACGAAAACGCCACTGACAGAAATTCAAATAAACAGAAACAAAATAATAGGAATTCAAGAATTCCGACAAATACGCTAAAGGAAAATATACTGAAATGGAGTGAAATTAGAGCTATCTTCCTTCAAAGAAAAATCAAATTTCACAGGGAACATATTCCTACGGAGAGTATTAAGGTTATCACGGAAACACCAGATCATTACCGGACTGTGGTCCAAATTCTTAAGGAAAAACAAGTTGAACACCATTCGTACATCCTACCGGAAGACCGATATTTAAAAGTAGTCCTTAGAGGACTTACTGAACATACTCTGATCGATGATATCAAATCTGAACTTGAACAACTTGATTATCATATCAAAGATGTAAAACAAATGACAAGACGGCGTAACGGAGAGGTTACCAAACTCCCTCTGTTTTTAATTTCGCTACCAAAAAATGACAAGTCCAAGGAAATATACAATGAGAGATTTCTATGTCACATGAAAATTAAGGTTAAAGAGTATTTAGGTCGACAAGGACCCGGCATTTTGTTAATGAATGCCCTGATAAAAATAACAACGACAAGCCTCCAGTCTGTGCCAATTGCGGGAGTTCCCACACTTCCAGTTTCAGGGGGTGTGAGAAATTCCCCAAAAGAAAATCTGAGAAACCAATCAGTTTCCGCAGTAGGGTGATTGAAAACAAATCAAATTCACAGGCGCTATCCACAGGCCTATACTCAGATATATTAAGTGAAGCTAAGCAAGTCTTCACTGACCTTGCGGAACTCGTTTCCGTAATAAAAAACGCGGGATTTCAAATTTCCCAACAAGTCAAAGAGATAAAGGAAAATAATCAACAGATAAAAGCCTCTTCTACTGTAGATAATGGGTCAAGTTAGACCAACACAAGTTCCCATCTCTATTATGACTTGGAATGCACGTGGCATACATTACAAGCTCACGGAACATACTCTGATCTGAACGTGTCATAATATTGACGTGGCACTCATTACTGAGACCTTCGCTACGTTTAGTACTCAGATGAAAATTCCAAATTATGTATGTTATAGATGCGACCGTCTAAGTCACCGAGGTGGGGGGGTCGCGATTTTTGTACGCAGCTCTCTGCAATCCTGCCTGATCAGTGACGAGTGCTTTAATGGGCATGAGCTGGTCACTGTGTCTGTCTTTCTGCCGCAATATGGAAATGTATACTTCAATTCTATGTATAACCCTCCTAAGAATATTCTTGATATTAATTACCTCGCGAAAATTCTAGACATCAATAAGCAGGTCATTCTTGCAGGGGACTTAAATGCTAAAAATCAGGAGTGGAATTATAGGAAGACAAATAAAAATGGAATCAAGCTATCTGAATTCATTAAGAATTACCCAGTTTATTTTCATGTACCAAGTGAGTACACCTATTTGCCACATAACCCAAGTACAGGTGACATTCTTGATATTTTCATCTCGACCATCTCCTTGTCTTTCAATCTTGAAGTGCTTCAAGATTTGGATTCAGATCACTGCCCAGTCATTGCGACCCTAGGTACAACCATAGATGTCATGGACGAGCACATTAATACGACAAACTGGAAGGTCTTTAATGAAATACTCTCTGAATGTAACACTAACTATAAATTACGCACTCCTGAGGACATTGAGCTTGCGGCCAAACATCTTACGATGTATATACAAAGTGCCTACCATGCGGCCACGAGAAAAATTCCCAGAAGACAAATCACAAATAATTTACCGAATAGGATAAAAAATCTCATAAGAGACAGAAATAAACTTAGAAAAAGGTATCATCACACCTGCAATCCAAATACTAAGAAAGAGATGAATAGACTCAGGGAAATTAAAAAACAGATCAGTACTCACCGTAAGGATCTCTGGGATGAGAAAATAGAGAGCCTTAACGAGCCTAGTAGCTCATTCTGGTCTTTTGTTAGACGTCTAAAAAATAAACCCACCGTAAATAGGCCGATCTATCACGAGCATGGCATTGCACTTACAAATATTGATAAATGTAATACGCTCGCCGAGCACTTTGAGAAGCAGTTCACCACAAATACCTCCTCATGCAATCAGGAGTTTACAACTCTTGTGAACTTCACAGTGTCAGAATGGCTTCATAAAAACAACATGCAAAATCACTCAGAGCTTACTTCACCACATGAAATCATAAATATTATTAAAAAGCTCAGAAACAGAAAGGCCCCCGGGCAGGATAATGTAAACAATGTGGCACTGAAATGGCTGCCTATAAAAATGGTCAACCGTCTCACAGGTATTTTAAATGCTTGCCTGTACAATAGTTATTTTCCGAGTATATGGAAGTCTGCAAAGATGATTGCGCCCCCTAAGCCGGGAAAAAATCTGACAAAACCGGAAGGGTACAGGCCCATTAGCCTGCTGCCCAGTATGGGTAAGATACTCGAGAGAATCGTCCTCAGCCGTATACAGCCACATCTGGATAAGTTACCACTCGAGCAGTTTGGTTTTAGAAAAGCCTTTTCTACGACGAAGCAGCTGGTTAGACTGAATGAATTCATAGGAAGTGCACTGCACAACAAAAGATATGTTGCCTTACTCATGCTGGACGTGGCGCAGGCGTTCGACCGCGTCTGGCATGAGGAGTGAATTTATAAGTTAATCAGCTTACAGTTCAGCAATGAGTTGATCAAAATTATTCACTCGTTTCTTTCTAACATAATATTCAGTATTCATATTGGCGAAAGCACTTCAAATAAGAAGCAAGTAAAGGCCGGGGTCCCGCAGGGACCTATTTTAGGGCCCGTGCTCTATTTATTCTACGTGGCAGACCTACCTGCAGAACATTTAGATCAAAATTTCTTCATGGGTTGCTACGCAGATGACACAGCTTTTGCTGTCAAGTCTGGGTCACCTAATTTTGCTGTTAAGAAACTTCAACGATTTATGCCTAAGCTTGAACATTGGTGTGCCAAGTGGAAGATTGTAATTAATGCTGACAAATCCAAACTTCTGATTTTTAAAAAGATCAAGATGAACCACCCCTTAACTGTACAGCTGTTGCTGTTTGATACTGTCGTTCCAGTTGTCAAAAGTGCTACATACCTAGGATTAAAATATAGTTCTAATTTCCTCTGGAAAGAGCATATAAATTGTGTCAGAGGCAAGACTATCGGGGTCATCCAAAGTCTTACGCCACTCCTGTCTGCGACCTCCAGATTAGATATTAAGAGGAAGAGGCATATTTACAATTCCATTATTCGTCCAATTTTTGCGTATGCTTCTCCAGCCTGGGCTACAGTTCAGAAAAAGGAGTTAAACAAGCTGCAAATTATTCAAAATAAAGTCTTAAGAATGATTACTAATGCACATTATTATGTCTCAAATCAGACCCTGCACCGTGACCTGAAAATGGAGTCCATCGAAACGTATCTACATAATGCAAATGTCAAATTCTTTAACAAGGCTCAAGAATGTAATCACATGTCTGATCTCAATGTTTTGGACTATGTTATTCTTGAGGAAGATGCTTCGTTAAGACCACTCGCGGCCCACCTTGCCAGGGACTTCAATTTCCCCACGTAATATTTCATGACAGGTTTGCACAGCTCTTGTATATAGTGTACATATTTTTATTTCTCAATTGTAATTTGTGTCATTTAATTTGTTTCCTCTCATGTTATTGTAGTATTATTGTTAATATTGCATGAGTATGTTTACTTTATGAATTGTATTACTTCAGATGTCATGATTGATGATACAACACAAACATATCACACAGATCCTCACGGCTCCTGTTTCGCGAATTTCTCGATGCGCTCGCCACTCATTGGCCTTGCGACTAACGGTCGCCCCCTGTAACCACCCTTCACCTCTCAAAATTGTCATGAAAGATCAACGTCATGCGCCCTTTGGGTTCATTTTTCATGAGCCGGATAAGTGCGCGACATTTCGGCATAGACCCTCTTTTAGCTAGTAATAACGACCTGTCAACTGATAACAAAATCTTGCTCTACGAATCAATGATTAGGCCTGTTCTTACATATGCGTGTCTCGTCTGGGGCCCATCTGCACTGACTAACAAAAAACATGTCCAAATTTTTCAATCTAAAATCCTTCGGCAAATTTTAAAAGCTCCGTGGTTCGTACTGAACGAAGAGATGCATAATGACCTCAAAATTATGCCCATTAATCGCTATGTACAGCGACTTTCGGAAAAATTTTTCAAAAATATTCAACGTGTTGCAAATCCTGTGCTTCATATGCTACCCGTATACGATCCTGCTGTTGCTTCTTCCCGGAAAAGACCCAGAGCGGTTCTTAACAGGGAATATTCAGCTCTGCCATTTAAACGGGCTGGATATGAGCACACTGATAGCCATGTGAATAACTACCTCTCGTTCCTTAACGCCCCCGCCTCTAAAATTCTTTAATGCACACGGTATTAACTCGAGGAACCTCCTTTAATGTTTCTTTAATAAGTAACGTCACAGTCAAATAGGACTGAATTAAAATACTTTAACTTATCAAATGAAGTAAAACTGTAAAAGATTTTTAAATTATAGCTTCTTTCTTCCTTTAAAAAGGAACTTTCTTAGGCGCTTAACAACGTACTTTTTGGCCTTTAAATACCGCATTGAATAGCGGTCAAAAATGAAACTACTCCCTCCCAGCTGACCACTGGCAGAACTAGTTTTTCGACCTGTAAACCGGTTCCCCCCTCCCTCCCACCTCGTAGAACGCGCATCGGAATTCCCCTGCGTATTCTTCACCTGACGTATGCAAAGCATGATTATCAAGGTTCAAGGAAACTTCACCTTTTATTTTTCTAGTCTAAATTTTATGGCTGTCCCTATCGAAATTATTCTGGCCCTTTTTCGGCGCAAAATTAGGACCTTCTGAGTTTTTTGCCTTTTTTTGACTCAGTGTGAAGGCACTTATTCCAAGTCATTCGGCTTATCAAAATTTTACCCTATTTGGCAATCCCCTCTATTTGATGATTTAATTTCCTTGGAAGATGTGGAGGTAAAGGCGTAATTGCCTATGAACTCCGTAAATTGCACTTCCTTGATCCTTGATCCTTGCCACTCATTGGCCTTGCGACTCATGGTCGCCCCCTGTAACCACCTTTGACCTCTTAAAAATTGTCATGAAAGATCAACGTCATGCGCCCTTCGGGCTCATTTTCAAGAGCCGGATAAGTTGCGCAGCTGCGAGACATTTCGGCAATAGCCGTACAGACTAGACTAGACTAGACTCAACTTCATTTCCAGCTCCCTGCGCCATGAAGGAAGGACGTCTCTTCAACGAGCTGCCATATAATTGCTCATTCCACCAACAGCACCGGCTAGCAAGATCTTCAAGCAAAGTTATCAATCTGTTCGCTTAGAATCACATCTCTCGCAGGTTTTAAATCTGCCTATGAATATTTTCACCGCGTTCCCCTTTATTATTTGCACTATCCAACACAAGCCACATGCCAATGAGCCCATTAATCGTAAACTCTTTCCTATCCGCTTTTTGCTTTAGTGTTTGTATCGTGTATAAAAATTATAAAAACCAAAAAAAGTTTAAAATATAAAAGTACAAAAAATTATAAAAACCTAAAAACTTATAAAAAAAACTTATGATGTTTAAGTTTTTAATTCCTTATGCCTATCTCTAAACTTTCTCGAGCCTGTGGCTCCCTCTATTGAGCATCAAGTAAACTACTTATACAAAATTTTCCTTATTTCTGCTCACTCTTAGTAATTCTGATGTGGAGGTACATGGTTCTGAACCATAGGCACTCCGAAACTTGCAAATCATTGGCATTATTTGAGACTTAACAATAAAATAACGCAAACAAGACTACAGAAAATTCTTCAGAATGAAGTTAAATAATACTGAAAAATGTTAAGAATGAAGAATGAAGTTAAATAATACTTTTGTGTTATATATCTATTAGTTAATATGGAATCCTTAAATTATATATAGCTACGTATAGGTATATATAAATGGAACCAAATATAGGACAAGGTATAAAATATCAAAGAAAAATACCTTTATTATACAATGTTCATTACCATACGTATATTTACGTAATATCAGTATGAATGGTTAGTTATGCTTCGTACATATATAATTTATTTTTATATTTATAATGATCATTACCATACGCATATTTACGTAATATCAATATAAATGGTTAGTTAGGTTTCGTACATATATAATTTATTTTTATATTTTGTATTACAATCAGTATTGTATACATATCTGAAGTTTAATTTTACTTGTTCTCCTTTGGGTTACGACTTTTATGTGCCTACCCTAAATTCGTCGTTTTGTCGAAAATTTTCGAATTTTTTTTATTTACTCATTTTGTAGGCCATACATTTAGGTTTCCAAAAATTTTTGTTTTTACGATAATTAGAAGAAAGTTATAGTATAAAAAATAAACCGGAAATGAATTTTTGGATGCCGGAAGTTGGCATTTAAATGGTCGTAAAAATGTAAACACTAAGTTTAAACAACTACGTAAAAATGTAAACAACAATTATTAAACAATATGAAAGCTGTAAAACCAACACATCTTTCACTGTTTGACACTTTGCTGATAAAATGCCTACATGGGAAGACTCAAAACAATAATGAGTGTTTTAATAACCTTTCGAGGACTATTTTACCTAAAGAAACTTTTGTCCAACTGAAAACATTGCTTTTAGGTGCACATATTGCTGTATTATTATTTAATTCAAGATATTTAGGACTTTTACCTATTTTCAGGTATATAGAAATAGAAATTAATCCCATTATGCTTGAAACCTACATGGGAATAGACAAACAGCGAATTCAGAAATCGAAACGCCAATCTCTACAAGCAACAAAGTTATCCAGGAAAATGCTAAAAGAAAGTCAAAATTAGTTAAGAATGAAGTAAAAGAGGGCCTAACATAGAAATACGGCGAGTTTTAAAGGTCTAAAGTGGCTACAAAATTGTGCTGTACTAAAATCTTTAAATGTATTTTCTGAGAAATTGTGTTTTTCGTTACTTTCGATTGCGATTACGTTAATTTTTCAAAATGTATTTAGAAGATTGAAATGAAATTTTGGCAAAATGTTTTATTCATATTTAGCTGTGTTCTGTAGCAAAATCTGACCTCTTTGTATTTATTTATTGATTTTATTGACAGTATTTTGAAGAAAAGAGCATTTTTTTTTTGTTTTAATTTTGAGTTTTTGTACTAAGTTTTGAATATTTCAAAAAATTTTATAAGTACAGCAAATCTTTTGCTACAGAACACAGGTAAATATGTTATTTATATACTTTTTAAAGATTATGGAAGTATATTCATTAGAATCTATTATAGGAGATCTGGCATAAATGAAAATTTTCACTAAAATTTTACTAAATATTGCCTATATATAAAAAATTAATGAAACGTTTTATAAAGTCCCATTTAAATTCATAGTTTTATATCCCATCTTACTCAAAAACATGTGTGTTTAATTAAAATTTTATGTATTAAAAAAAGTGCTTCGTATGTAGGCACATATCTTAGAAAGAATTGTTAGGGCCATCATAGGGATTACATTATATACAATCAGTTAAGATCCGACTTTTTCTTTCTTTTAATCATTAAATATATTTAAATACTACATTATAAGTATACATAAAATATAGCAGTTTTTTAATCTACTTACTTATATATATATTGTTTGGTCTGGTTTGTTTGATTATAGCAAAGCATTCGATGGCTATTTGCCTAAGGGTAAGGGTGCCTGGCGGAGAACTCTCTAAGCAAAACTGATTCTCATGTACGTTAAACGTGGAGAAAACCACGAAAAACGCCAAAACAGCCATCCCTGTTCACAGGGATTCGAACCCCGGATCGACCTGCCAGAGTTCAACGACTTTACCGCTCAGCCGCTAGTAAGCCCCACACACATACATCCACACATATACATTAAATTATATTTACATGTCGTTTATTAAGTATAATTGAATGCAATTTAATCATAAAGAGTTAGAAAATATTCTACGGAATTACTTCACTTCGTAGACTTTTTGTAAGCTTCACCATATTTCTTAAAGAAAATATCAGTGCTAGTTCCATTTCCAAGCCGTTTATGTACCTTATTTTTTATCCTTTGAATTACATTTAGAGAATTATTTCACCTGGTTATAGCTGAAAATGCAGTTTTCTTATTGAAGAATTTAAGGGTAAGAAGAGAATTATGTCCTTTTCTAATTATTCTTGAAGCATTTAAAATTTAAAAAAAAAATGGCACATTAATACGGATCACTGAACTAAAGATTAATCAAGACAGATTAATCAGCCACTAAATTTTGATTTTCATTGAGTAAAAATGAATTCATCTGCATTCTATAAGAAAGCAGATATTCAAAAAATGTTTTTTTCTATTCTGGCAGTCATAATATTTTTCTTAAATATTCAGCTAACTCATATTCAAATATTCCAATCCATTACAATTAGTAATAAATCGATACAGTAAATAAATAATTAAAATCAATTAAATGGAATGTTAATTGATTTTAATTGCCATTATCCCTGTTAAGAATAAGTTCACAAAAACAAAGGTAAGCAGACTGTAATATCATTTATTTATTTTACGTAACACTTTCAAATAGAAATCTACGTGACGACACAGCACACTTCACTCTTATCACTGTAGCAATTAAAAAAAAAAAAAAAAAAAAGGAATAGAATACAAATCAGATAAGTTATGAGTTGAAAGTTCGTTACCATAGCAACCAGAATTGAATCATCCGGCAGCAACGCCATCTATTGTTGCAAAGACACACTAGTAATTCGTTTGGTAACAAAAAATACTAAGCATAGCCCCCGGCCTTGAAGCCTTCTAAGGGTTCAAAAAAGACAAATAGTTAAAGCATACATAATAACATTAACAAAAAAATTAATTGAAAATATAACTAAAATTAAAGTTCAATAATATGAAAAAAGTCAGTAGTTCATAGTTCATATTAGTCATGAATGGGGATAAGACACAATTTAGTAACAGCTCGTTTGAGATCACCAGCGGCTGTATGGATTGTAGCCACTCGAACTTTTTTATCACTACCTGGATGAATTAAGGCAATTCTTCCAATTTTCCATTGGTTTGGAGGCAGTTGTTCGTTTTTGATCAGAACTAAATCACCACATTTTAGATTTGGAGACGCACGAAACCACTTAGCACGTTGTTGAAGTGTTGTTAAATATTCTGCACACCATCGTTTCCAAAAATGTTGCACAGTCTGTTGAACTAGAGACCAACGATTAAGTCGTGAAGATTTCACATCATTCAAGTCAGATTCCGGAATGGCAAGCAAAGGGGCTACAATGACCTGGAGTCAATGCACTAAAGTCGTTTGGATCACTAGACATCGCCCAAAGAGGACGGGAATTCATACACGCTTCCATTTGTATAATCACTGTTAAAAATTCCTCGTAAGTTAGAAGTGTGGATCCTAATTCTCGTTTAAGATGAAATTTCATGGATTTCACATTAGATTCCCACAAGCCACCGTAATGAGGAGATGTTGGAGGATTAAATAACCAAGTTATACCTTCTGAGGTAATGTAGTTACATAATTCACTGCTTTTCTCAATGCGTGCTGCATTTTTATAAATCTCCTTCAGTTCCTTACTAGCACCTTTAAAGTTAGAAGCACAGTCACTCGAAATTTTAGATGGTTTGCCTCGTCAGGCGATAAATCTTTTTAGAGCTGCTAAAAATGTTGAAGTTGATAAATCACTGACTAACTCCAAGTGTACAGCTTTTGTTGAGAAACACACAAAAATGGATACGTAACACTTGAAAGTTTTTGTTCTTCTCCCAACTTGGGACTTAATAGAATATGGACCAGCATAATCAACACCGGTGACTGCAAAAGGTCTTGATGGTTGAATACGATGTAAATCATTTCGGAAAATCTTCCATTTGTTAGCAATCTCATCACTAACAGGTTCATCCCACGATAAATGGAGTTTCCACATGTCTTGTATCAAGATTTTGACATAAATAATACAAGGAGCAAGCCAACCCAATGGGCCAAATATTTTCGCTAAATCAGAAAGGATATCTCTTTTAGAGTATTTAAACTTTCCACCAGAAATGGATACGGAAAAGTTAAAGTAGTCTTCACGGGGGTTCCAATTAATTCCTAAAACTATTAATTCCTAAAACTGATTGAGCTATCGTCTTGAATTTTCATAGCCTCAGAATCATTTCTCAACTCCTGGGGTATATTCTCTAACACTGACAAGTCATTGGATGACCATTTACGCAGAAGAAATCCTCCACGTTCTAACATTTGCAAGAGTTGATTTACTAGATTTTTGCACTCTTCAGTGTTTTGAGCACCTACCAAACAATCATCTACAAACAAATTTTGAAGTACAGTCTTCGAAGCTAAAGGATAGTTATTCTGCTCATCGTAGGCAAGTTGGTATAAAGCACGAGTAGCCAAATATGGATCCGAGGCAGTGCCGTATGTGACAGTATTAAATCGAAATTCTTGAATAGGATCACTTGGACTGTCCCGCCAAAATATCCTTTGAAAGTTTCTATCCTCTTCATTAACTAGAATTTGTCTAAACATTTTCATGATATCAGCTGTGACAACTACTGGGTAACATCTGAATTTGACCACAACTGGAAACAGCTCTTGTTGTATTCTGGGACCTGTCATCAA
This sequence comes from Stegodyphus dumicola, assembly GCF_044657685.1. Lineage (NCBI taxonomy): Eukaryota > Metazoa > Arthropoda > Arachnida > Araneae > Eresidae > Stegodyphus > Stegodyphus dumicola. The sequence goes on along the minus strand of NC_140778.1, from coordinate 143,952,663 downwards.
TATGTCGTTAAGAGATAGTTCTGATGAAGACTTACTAGTAGCATTAAATACCACACGTATTTTACTCGTAGAGCTAGATTCCTTAATTACTGCATGATGTGGCATGTAGTATACCTGACTTGGGAACTCTGAACTACGGACTGGTTCCATGTGCCCAAGATCCAAGTATTCCTTCATGAAATGTTTATACATATATGTATCAGGAGATCTTAAGAGATTTCTCTCTAAAGATTTAAATCTTTGTAAAGGAAGATCTTTAGAATTACCCAACCTTGAAAAGTTATCTTTGAATGGAAGTTTCACTACATAACGACCATTTTGATCACGGAAGTGTGTTGTTTTAAAGAACTCTTCACATTTTTTATCTTCACTTGAAATACGTTTGACTTCAGAAATGGAGTCTAAAGACCAAAATCTTTCAACTAATTCGTTTGTATTCAACTGAAGATTATTCACTGTAAAAGTGTTAGTTAGAATCGAGTCATCAGTAATAGTGTTCCCGGAAATGATCCAACCCAACTGAGAACAAATTGCAAAGGGTAATGATTCTCCTCTCTTTATGATGTCTCCCTTAAGCATAGTAAAAAATATATTTACACCTAACAAAATATCTATAGGTTTTCTTTCATAGAACTTAGGATCAGCTAAGACTAGATCGTCAAAATGATTCGCAATTTTAGAAGGAAGCGACACGTTAGGCACATCTGAAGTTATCCTTGGAATCACGAATGCATATGTTCGAAATTTAGAATTTGACTCAAAGTGCGGGGTAAAAATTAATTCCACTTCTCCACTTGTTACAGTGTTGAACGAACCAAGGCACGATATTTCATTTTTTTTTTTTTTTTTGTTAAATCTACCTAACTTTAGTTTTCTGACACATTCTTCACTTATAAAGCTGGCTTCACTGCCATACTCTAGTAAAGCCCTGCAAGTGATGGCTTTACCATTGGAATCACTAACTTTAATGAGAGCAGTACACAGTAATATACGTTTTGATTCACCTTTAGAATAACTAAATTGGCCTGTACATGTTGTGGCATTTGTAACGACTTCATTCTTTGGTAAGAACACTTCGGCTCTGGGGGAGACTGAGGACGTTTGTTTTGGTTTCTCATTTTCACTAGTTTTGTTATTTCGATCAAAATTAAGAACAGTATGATGAGGTAATTTACACGTCATACATTTATGTAAACTACGACAGTTTTTCACTAAATGAGGCTGAGAAGATAAACAATTAAAACAAAGTTTGTGTTTCTTAACAAATTCGATTCTTTTTTGGACACTTAAGTTTAAAAACTTACCACACTTGTGAAGAGAATGATCTTCCTTGCACATTATACAACTGTTTTTACTCGACACTAAAGAAGTTATTTTGGAATTAGAAAATTTCCTAAAATCTTTAGATTGGTTTCTACTATTATGAAGGGTTCTAGCGTGGTCTTTTAGAAACTCGAGCAAATTATCTAAAGTACCTAATTCATCTTTTTTCAAAGTTCTTTCCCACCAAAATTTTATGTTTTTATCTAATTTCTCAGTTATCAGAAAAACAAAAAGAACATCAGAAAGATCAGAAACGTCTAGCTTAAGAGTTCTCAAAGAGCGTACACATTCATTCACTACATCAACACAATGTAAAATAGCTTGAGCTGAATCAGAAACATTTGGCAAATTAAATATTTTACGAATTAATGCATTAGTTAATTCTCTTTTATTAGAATAACGTTCCTGTAAAAGTTGCAACGCTATATCATAATTAGCATCAGAAATAAGAATTGACTCAATAATAGACAGAGCCTTTTTTTTACAAGAAGCCTTTAAATATTGAAACTTATGACATTTAGAAATATTCGGGTTGTTATCTACACTAGCCTTAAAAAGATCATAGAAACTAATCCTTTCATCTATATTTTCCCCTGTAAAGGTAGAAAGTTCTAATTTTGGTAATCGAACGTCAGACGAATTTACTTTTGCTACACTACTTGTTTCGATAACAGAGTCACTGGAAAGTTTCTGTAACTTTTTATTTAGAGTTATCCATAATTCATTTAAAGTTTCTTGTATTGTTTGTTGTTCCGTAATGAATATATCACAATCTTTTTCAGGACACAACAAAAATATTTCCTCATAAATAGAACGAAGCTCACTGTTAAAAGCATTTAGTTTCGTTTCGAACAACTTTACCTCTAAAATTTCTGCTTGTTCTAAATTCGAATTTACCTTGCCTTTAAACGTTGTTATATTGCTTTTTAGAACCTTTTTTTTTTTAGTTAAAATTGGTTTCAAATCAGCCATTATGAATAACAATAAATATTATACTAACAACTCTAGCAAAAGAAGATGAAATATTGGAACGTACTCACCCCAATGTTGAGGTTTCTACGCTACACCATGCCACGGGAATATTCCACAAATCGAAACTGATTTCACCACAGATGCCACACGCATAATCCACAAATCGAATCGAAAATACACTAAGCTGATTATTAATTCACAAATAGAAAGGGATTTAACTTGCTAAAATTTGAATAAATCTCATCATATCCAAAGCTCGCTAACTCTTCTCTTCGGTCCCACGGACCAAGAATGTTAAGAATAAGTTCACAAAAACAAAGGTAAGCGGACTGTAATATCACTTATTTATTTTACGTAACACTTTCAAATAGAAGGAATGCCGTCTACGTGACGACACAGCACACTTCACTCTTAGCACTGTAGCAATTAAAAAAAAAAAAAATGGAATACCAATCACATAAGTTATGAGTTGAAAGTTCGTTACCATAGCAACCAGAATTGAATAATCAGGCAGCAGCGCCATCTATTGTTGCAAAGACACACTAGTTATTCGTTTGGTAACAAAAAATACTAAACAATCCCTCTTATAAACCCCTCTTTAGAGTTCAATAGCAGTCGATCAGCTTTTGTTGAGGTTCATTTTTCTTTATGGTATGCTTACGTTATATATATGTATGTATTATGCATTGCTCATACACGTCAGGATGGGAATCCAGAAAATTATTCTTAATGACGCTAAAACTAATGTTACTAGGCATTGCCATGCCACAGTGTTTAAAAAAAAATCCCATTGTTTAAAGGTAGAGCCTATGTTCATATCCTAGTCTAAAATTAAAAGCTGCTAGTCAAAATTAAGGGGTTGGTGTTACGAAGCCTTAGTTAGAAGTAGTTATAGGAAATGTTAATCAATACTTATCTTATGGATTAAATACTTACTTCCTATTTGATCACTACTTACTTCCTATTTCCTATTTATATTCGTCATTCATAAAGAAAAGAAAGGTAAATCAAAATGAGTTATGTTCTTTTCTTCCAACTCCAAAACCATCTTAAGGGGACTCATACACCTTAAGCCCCTCATGATCTTCGAATATGTGACTGTTGCAAGAATTGGGATATTTTATTTATTTTAAAAGCAATTACTTCCAACTTTTTACAGCTGACTACATAATATAGCTGCTTTGGAAACTAGTAACCAGAAAGTTTGTGTTGCTACAAATATTTTTGTAATTTAATCCTCTTTGTGACAAAATTTTTCGCCATGTTTCCACCTTGCGCGCAGGATATTTTAAAAATGGCTAATGGTACATACTTGAAATTGGATAGAATTCTTTATATGGGCACTGTTTTCTAACTGAGCCAACAATCTCATAAATATATTAATATTGAAAAATTTTATGGACGAAAACATTACAAATTTTGTTAATAAAATACATTTTATAAACTCAACTCAAAATAAAACAAAAATTTAACATGACATTTTTAGAATTTTAGGTTTACAGTAGTTTATAAATGTTATAAAAGCTATATATTAAATATGGAATTAAATTATGAAACAGAATGTTTTAATCTGTGCGCGCAAGTTGGAAACATGACGAAAAATGTTGTCACAAAGCGGATTAAATTATAAAAAAATTTGTGGCAACACAAACTTTCTGATTACTATTTCAGAAAGCAGCTATATTATGTAGTCATCTGTAAAAAGTTGGTAGTAATTGCTTTTAAAATAAATAAGTTATCCCAATTCTTCCAACAGTCACATATTCGAACATCTTACCCCTTAAGCTACTATCGGATTTAATCTTTAAATTATTCCAATAATAATCAGAACAATGGGGGCCATTATTCTTAACTATAATTTACTAATGCAAATCCTATTTTGGTTTCAAATGCCTTTCATTAATTACATTAATGATATGGATATTTACTAATTATTACCATTACTAAAATAGTTGTAAATACTTTATTACTGATATGTTTATGTACTATTTTATTAAAAGCGTATTTATTAATTTATTAATAAATTTATTATAATTTATTAATAAATTTATTATAATTTATTAATATTAATTATTTCTTTATTAATAAACCAAAAAAGTGCATGCTAATATTATTAAGCTGTTTAATAAATACGTAAAAGAGCACTCCAAAACTTTTCGTATCTATGTAATTTGTCTCCATTCTGGTACCGTGTGCATCGTTGTACGCGTTACTGACTTACAGTGAAGAACAGAGGAGAGCTCCATTAAAGATTTTATTCCTGATCTACTGATACTGAATGAGACCTAAAAACACTTTTCTTTTAAAATATATGTCCTCTTAGGATCCCCGACACAGCCGTTTACTTTCCCCTTCCGTAATTAACGTCACTCTCTTGCCCTTGACCGCATTTGCAAAGCCACCGTTCGAAAAGGTTCTTTGTTTTGTAGTCAAAGGTACTTTGTTCTAGTTATATGAAATTCTTTAAAAGACTTTTTAAATGTAATGCTGTAAGTGAAATGGTTTTATCTAGGGTGCAAACATTTCTCTTGGTTTTCATAATGGTCATTCCAAATAATTGTCTAAAAGTTTTCTGGGTAAATTTTTTTTAAAATTCTGGTCGGATGATTATAATGTATTTCAGTGTTTTCAATTTATTCAGGGGTGCTTTTAATTGTCTTTAAGTATTTTTCTGTTTCAGTTAGTTTTATGCAAATTTTCCTTGTAAAATTTTCACAGTAAAATTTTAACTATGGATTCATAAAAATTTATTACGTATTGCATGACATGTGTTCCCCCCCCCTTTTTCAGTTTGCAGAATTAAATGTCGAATAATTCTGGATTAAATAGATTTTTTGCAAATTTAAAATTATAAAAAATCCAAGCATACAGCAATTTTACAATTTAGTTGTATAGCAAAGGTGGAGAATAGCCATTTTTGTAATTATTTTATAAAATTAATTCATAACTTGAAATAATTTTCGTCCCAATAGCAACAATATTTCCTTGATATAGCAATGTTTATTTGATTCAGTAAATTATTTACAAAATTTCTTCCCAGGTTTTAATAATACCTATAGGTTTGATTTTTAAGTTAACTATTTAATCTTATATTAATGAATATACGAAGTATTGAATATTTTATGGAAAAAGAATGAGATTGGTTATTTTAATAATTTATGTGAAATTGTTTAAAAGACTTTTTAACTGTAATTTTGTATTTGTTAATTTAAGTGAAATGCTTTTGGCTCTTGGCTGCAAACATTGCTCATGGTTTTCATATTGCTCATGGTCATTCCAAATAATTGTCTAAAGCATTTTTTGGTATTTGTGAAGATGCTTAATTTTTTTAATTTATATTCTGAAACTTGAGAAACGTCAATAAATAACATTGTTTTACTTAAAATGTGTTATTCTTTATTTTAATATTTAATAATATGCTTGATAAAAAAAGAATTACAAAACAGCGTTATTTATATAATTAATTGCAGATTTGTTAGAAATTTAACCTCACAGCAGTCAATATTTTTCCTATTAATTCTGATGTTAGTTATAAATTAATGCTGGATATTATAACAAATGAAAAACAATTATGTGAATTTACAGAAAGAAGGGTTAAGGGAAAAAATACGGAATATAAAAGTAATAAAATTTATTTATTATTATTTATTTTGCAATTGAACTTTAGAATGTTCCATGTGAAATATCTAGACAATTAAAGGTAAGAAGATACAAGATCAACTACACAATTTATCCTGATAAGTATTATCAGGTTCAATGTTCCGTCTAACCTTCTTCGGGAACATGCAAGGACCTGACTCGGAACAGAGAGCTTACTAAAGCTATGTTCAAAACTGTGGGAAGTAGACAGGATACACAAGAAGGGTATACAAAACCCTTTATTTTTCTCTATTTACAATAATTTCCGTACTTCGGAATACAATGACCCACCAATTGTGGTCTAAACGTAAGAATATAAAAAATATAACTAAACACTAACTTAACTTTGAAATAATAAAGTGGAAGATTGACCTTATATTAACAGGAAGCCGTATGTAGTACAGAGAACTGTGAACACTACAATACGTTTAAAAATTATCAAGAGGATTAAAACCTCTGGCCTGGAAGGCAACCAGCAACTGAGTAAACTTCTAAAGTAAGCAGCCTGCTTCGACTAACTGCTTCCTCTCTCTCGCTTGGCAAAAAGCCACAACTTAAATACTTGGCGTTCGCCAGACAAACTTTGCATAAATACATTAACGCTTATAATTCTGGCCGGAAGTAGAAAATAAGAAGTGATAGTAAAGATTTAAAATAAAATAAACGTTAGTAAAACTTAAGATCCTTACATTATTTATTTTGCAATTGAACTTTAGAATGTTCCATGTGAAATATCTAGACAATTAAAGGTAAGAAGATACAAGATCAACTACACAATTTATCCTGATAAGTATTAAGAAATTTATTTCAGTTAAATTTTGTCTTCGAATGACTCGCTGTTTAAATTGAAAGTAAAAATTGGATAGAACTTCAGTAATTCGCCAAAAATTCCAACTAATTTCACTTTGCTCATAAACTCCGGAAATGTATGAAAATAAAACATATTGAGTTATTTCAAAGCAAAAAAATTTCTATCTACCCGGACTGTGCTATTTAAATTCCATCCTGCGCTGTTATTTCACTGCATAGCCGTGGTTTATCGGTATAGCGGCGCAGAGGCAAAACAGGTTTACTTTGCGTCTATAGAAGCTTTTATTCTTCTCCTTAGAGATTCTTGGGTCCCAGTCCAGTAGGCGAACAGTTAAGTAGTTAGTTATTTTATTGCGATCTTTTTTGAACTCATTCAGGTACCTTTGAGTACAGCGAAATGTCCTTTTTTAGGAAACAGGGTGAAAGTTCTGATGATGATATGGAATCGGACCACTCTATGATCTCAAGCAAATCGATGCAATTCCCAATCAGGAAAGAAGACTTTGTAAAATCGCCCAAGAAAAAATGTAAGAAAAAGAAGATGAAAACCTCGTCTGAATCTGTTGTTTCTCAGAATGGGGCGGATTATAATAGAGACGAACGAGAAAAAATGGCAACTTTATCGCAATTGATACAACAAGCTGGTATTTGCAACGTCTTGGACGCTATGAGAGGAGGTATTAAGATTAACCCAGCAGAACCTGTTAATCGCTGCGAAAATAATCAAATGGAAGTTGATGAAAAGAGAAAGGAAAACACATGGATCTCTCCTAAAAAGACAGTGAAAAAACTACCAGAGCCAGCACATCTGAAAATTAATAGCGAGAACAGATTTGAGAAGTTGGAAGAAAATCAGAACGATTTTGAAGGAGACTGCCCTGATGAAACGAAATTGAAGCGAAAATGAAGTTAAAACTGATCTATGTGAATGTGGAAACTCTGGAAAATTACAAAAATGCTACGAAATTCTTGAGAGAGAAGGAAATACCTTTCCACACTCACATGATGGATAATGAAAAACCATTAAGAGTCCTCCTGAAAAATCTCCCAAACAAAATCACTGAAGAAGCGGTTTATTTAGTGAGAAGAAAATTCCCAGTCATAAAGGCCAAACAATTCTGCAGGAGGAAAAAATACAATTCTGGAAAACTGCCAATCTGGCTCTTAGAACTGAAGAAGAATAAACAAGGTCATGCAATTCATCAGTTAAACTGCGTGTTTAGCGTGAACGTCCGGATAGAGAAATATAGCCCCAGAAAACACCCGATCCAGTGTTTTAGATGTCAAGAAGGGGGGGAGGCACTCCCAACATCTGTGCACAAACGCAGTGAGATGTTGCAAGTGTGGAGATGAACACCGCAGCAATATCTGCCCTAAGAAAGAAGATGCAGCACCCACCTGTTTATTCTGTAGAAATTCTTTGCAGTTATCGCGGATGTGAAGAATACAAAAAAAAAAAGTTTCAGAAAAAACCAGCCGCACGTAAACCGAAGGAATTTGTTGCTACGAAAGGTGATTTTCCGCAACTCGCCAAAACCTCTGAAGGAAGTAAAACTCCACCACACAAGGATCAGTACAGGGAAAAGCTAAAGAAGAAATTCAATCAAATTCCAGCAGATGCAGGAGAAGCCCTTAACTGGCTGCGAGATAAAAAGGTACAAGAATTCTTCTTCTTCAGCAGAATTATCGAGCTCATCGAAGCCATCAGAAAAGCAAAAACTGTCGCTGATAAGTTATTCTCTGGTTTTAAAGCGGCTATGTACTTAATGAAGAGAGCCAATGAAGGATACTAAAGACTTAGCATCCCCATGAACGGCAGTAATTCAACGTTTTACTTCATCTTTTAAATTTATTTTCACATCTTCTACTCACCAGTTTACCTGGTTTTCAAGCAGCATCGAGCGGGGTCAGTGTGGCAGGGTGACCTCTCACGTGACTGGCTCCGACGAATGAGCAACTACTTTACTCAGCAACTTTACGGCTTATGCCTAACACGCCGCTATTAGTACTTCAATCTTTTTATAGTAATGTATTTTGTAATACTGTATATATGCATATTTTTCTTTCCAGTCATGATTCGAAATTACTTATATTCTACAGGAGGTGGGGTCTTTGAACCCAAGCACCCCGGTGTTTGGACACCATTTCACTGGATCGCTTATAAGTATGATCTGCTCTCATTGTTTGTATCTTAAAAAACTCGAGTACTAAGTGTTTGCTCGAGATGTTTGAAGTTTCTAAGCTTTCATCAAGTAAAGTTAACTTATGCTTTTCGTATTTCTGCTCACTGTTAGTTAATTCTGATGAGGAGGTAAATGGTCTTGAACTATAGGCACTCCATAATTTAAAATCATTAAAAAAGAAAAGGCGATTCCTTTCAATTCCCACACATCCAACTGTCAAATAAAGTAATTTTCATGCCTTGTTAAGAATCACATGTCATTAATGAGTCAAAATTCTGTAGCTGAAGCATGTAAGAAAATTTGAGCGAAATGGCATGTAACAAAAGTAGTCTATAATACCCACGATAATGTTATATTTGATAATATTAGATTAAGGACGTATATTGCTTTTAAAACCCTGAATTTACCGTAAGTAATATACTGCTATAATTACAGAAGATTAATGAAAATTTTTTACTAGAATAAGTATATACTTATAAATAACAAATATACTTTTCGTCATGATCTCTTGCTACGAGAAATCTTTCAGATACTTACCAACGCCAGGCCTATTGTGGAATAAGTTCAGTTTAGCAGGAAAGTGCTGCTAATGCAGCATAATCCTGCATATATACTTCAATATCAACTTTCAGCATTCAATGTATCATATCTGTTTTGATTCGAAATCAGGCTTGGTTTTATTTCCAATTTATTTCATTTACGAACACATACAGATAAATGCGATTATTTACATGTAGAGTTTAGTATAAAGTGATCCATACATCTTAATGATGTAAAAACATTTCGTATTTCAGTAACGTAACTAACTTAACTGCTGCTTACTTAGAAGAACAGGAATTCCCCGATCACAACCAGTGGAGTAGCGAGCATAACTGGCGTCCGGGGCAAAATACCTTTTTATCTTGTTTGGAGACCATTTGGCGCCCCTCTGTGAGCATCATACACCTCCTTGTTGCATCATACACCATCATACACATACTTGGGCATCATACACCTCCTTGTTGTAATGCATGTTTACTATTATACTAAGCTTTCCAAGAAATATTCGTAACAATTTAGGTTCATAACCATATGTATCCTCTCACTGACATGCTGAATTCCATAACCATACCTACACATTCAAATATATTATCTATTTCTTGCAATATTTTTCAGTTCAGCTCTGTCATTTGGAATTACGACTTCCGTCTTTACCAGGGCAGTGGGATACAATGGGTGGAGATTGTTTAGTAGGTGCAGCCAATATTAAAAACACTAAAAGTTTATACGAACTTCGACATCTTTAAACCGTAGGCTCTCTCTTTTAGTTTATAAAGCCGCTGGTGTCGAATGCCTAAGAATATTTATTTAAGAGTGAGGATATTACAGAAGAAATGAAACAAATCAAATATTTTAAACACATATTTATTTTATTTTATCTTGTTTTTATTATTACATTTATTCATTCAAAATGACCTCATGTAAAGTTGGTCGATGATATGAGAAAAAAGATACACAATTTAAAATGTCTGAAATTATATTCCAAATAAATATCAAATCGATTAATGAATTGTCAAGTGTACTCGGACAGTTGCTTGGCATCATATTGAGATTAAAATGATATTTCATAAAATCAAATGTATTTTCATTTCGTATAAAATATAATAAACACCACCCGAACCTAATGACTGTATGCCAGACGAACTTGCCATTTAAAGGCGGTCGTGGATGCATATAGAATTTCGACAACACCAAACTGCGCTATATTTGACGCGTTACTATGCATAAACCTTTTGTCCATTATAAAATATTTTTATGTGTTTGCTCTCGACCATTTACTCCATCCGCTATTCAAGGAACTCTTCTCCACTCATCGCCGAGATTCAGCAGCTCCTGAAGAAGATGTCCAAATCCAAGAAGATCCACATTTCATGGATAAAAACGAACGCCGGGATCCAAGGAAATAATGAAGGAGACAGGCTTGATAAAGAAGCGGCTAAAGTAATATCGAAGCACAAGCACTGACACTCAAAGTTCCATGGTCCCACCTAAATTCAGCAGCATGGGGCAGCAGCACAACAATAATGGTAGGAAGAATAGGACTCTAATCCCTCAAGGCAGACGCGCTCATAACTTCTTCCACAAAGTCTCGACCGAACGCATGGTGCATCGAACTTTCATGACAGTATTTGTTACCGGCCACGTGCTATTTCCATCTTACTTTCGGAAAACAGGACTCTCTGCAACAGACACATGTATATGTGGCGTCACAGGTACCCCTGACCATTACCTTGCCAGATGTCTTCTCAACGAGCAATGGCACGTTCAACTGTCGGACAAAGGAATGACACATAAATGATTCGTTAAAAAACTGAAGCAATTAATGGACAAAGTACAGGGACTAGGCATCGATTTATTCAACTCAGCATAGCAAACTTCCTTCCAATCGGTAAATATGTGAAAGCTAAGCCAAAGCGATATACTCAAAATTTAGAAAATCACGCAACAAGGTGCCAATGGATACATAAAATGCATGTAACTGACTTGCAAGGGTAAATGGATTATATGCAAGCAAGAGATCACTAGAGATGTATATTTCTGCTTCATTAAGTGGAAACTATTTGTCCCAACAAGTGCACAACATGAATATGGGATAGTTACACATAACAATATGTTGTGTAATGACTGACACGTAGCAAGTAAGTAATATGGTGTATGCAGAGGATCCGCAATAACTGATTCGTATGGAAGTAGTATGCAACGGATATGTAAAAACTGTTATGTATGTAATTGACGTATAATATGTTATAACGTTTATTGTATTAATATTTATAAGTATCTGTAAGTAACTGCAATGTATTATTTAGTAAGGTATATTATATTAATATTTATTAATATGTTTTAAGTTATATTGTATTAATATTTATATGTATCTGTAAATAACTGCTATGTAAGATGTTGTAATGTATATTGCGATAGTATAGATATATAATCAGCATGTAAACAAAGCACGTATAATATGTAAGTGTATATATAATGTACGTAAGTGTATATTTAGTGTACCTTCAACAGTTAAGCGTATGTTAACACGTTGAGCGCGGCCCCGAATTTGCTGTCCTTTCCGTTCAGCCGGCAGCGAGCTAAGCCGTATTTTTGTTTAGAATGTTTCAATACATTTCATTAAAACTAAATTTGATCACATTTCATTGAGACTATATTTATTTTTTAACTTTAATACTGTCGGTCCCGCGGACCGACGCCAGCCAAACGAAAATTCCAGTGCCGGTCCCCAGGAACCGACGCCGGCCACACGGAAAGTTTACTGCCGGTCGTCAGGGACCGGCGCCGCGCTCAACGTGTTAAATGCCTGTTAAGTTCAGTGTTTACCTGTCAAGTGCCCAGTGCAAGTAAGTATTTATTGGACGAATTGAAGCATAATATCTAAGAATATGTTTAACGGTTGAGTATATGTTAAATGCTCGTTAATGTTCACTGTCTAACTGCCAAGTTCCCAGTGTATGTAAGTATACGTTGAATGAAGAATAATATGTAAGTATATGTTTAACAATTAAGTGTATTTTAAATGCTTGTTAAGTTTATGTTAACTGTTTAACTATCAAGTGTCCAGTGTATGTAAGTATATGTTGAAACGAAGCATAATGTGCAAGTCTATTTTTAATTTTACTGTGATGAATTGTATTCTACAGGGCAGACGGAAAGTATTAGCCCTTGTAGAGCCGTGTGATCCTCCTACATTTTCTTTGCAATAAACTCCCGTTTGCGTCCTTATGGGGTGCCGGGAAGGTGTTGTCCTAGGCCTATACACTTGCGGGGTTCGGACTACACCCGAATAGTTTGTGAGCCGCCGAGTGTTCGGATTCTTCTGTCACCTGTTTGCTAATGCCCTCTTTTATCTATCTAATGATATATTTGCAGTGACTGTAACAACTGCAGTTTCAAAGATATAAGCACTCACTCCCACCTCAAATATATTCTTAATTTTTTCTTTCCCATTAGACCATTATGGAGGAATGTAATACTACGTTGGGGGGGGGGAAGAAAAAAAAGGAAAAAAGATAGAAACTGGAAAAGCTAGGCTAAGGAAAATCTGGAATAATATTCGACAGGCCCAAGCACGTGTTTGAACTTGAGAATAAAACCGTGAGGTATATGCAATGACGATACAAAGCTAGTAGTAGGTCACAATACTGGAACAATTGTCAAATTAAAAAGGTAATGCAAAGTAACGTAACAGATGCCATTTCATTCTTCACGGACACTTAAGTCTTGGAAGAAAAGCTTTTTGAGCGTAGGATAGTGTTGAATGACGCTTTAAAAATCATAAATTATATAAAATCGCGACATCTTTAAAGCAGACATTTTAAGCAAATGTGTGAAGATTCGAAACCACGTCTTCCTCCAATTATGTGCTGGAGTGAGGTGGTTTTCCTCGAGAAAACATGTCGATAAATTTATTGAACTGCGTGAAGAGGCAGCAGCATTTTTGATGGACTATATCTCCCTTATGTCCACGGTTGTAAAAGACAACGCCTGAACATGCAAACTGGCATATTTGACCGATATTTCCAGAAATCAAAATCTGATGTGGACACCATATGACTTCTAATAAACTACACATATTTTTTGGCTGTAATTCATTTAAACTTATTTCCCTGAATTTCTCTAATTGATCTCTGAAGGCAAGTTGAAAATGACAGTAAAAGGTTTGAAGTGTTGCTAAAGAAAATGTTTCGTATCTCTTACAAGTAACATCCGGTTTCAGACAGAAGGCAGAAGAAGAAGGAATCTAAGAAAGGAGGCAATCTTTATTTCTTATTTCTGCTATGGTGCTACAAGTGACATTCATGCTTTCGGCTTTAGAATTTTCGTTTTCATCTTTGTAATCCATTTTATTATCATCAGGAGTATCAACATCTATGGTTTTCCAGCTGGTTATCTGTTACCGGCTGTGGAACAGTAATCTGGGATGGTGTCGGCTTGACGAATTTTATGGGGGTAATCAAATCTTTTTCTAAGTTCGGCAGAAGTAGTTTTACTAATGATAGCTAATTTAGCAGACTTATCGAATCTCTTATTTCTCTTCTCAGGTTGGGGAGGACCAGCTTCAGGTGATGTCTTCTTGAAATATTTAATTTGTCACGATATCTAACCGATCGCGATAAAGACTAAGTTCAGTATATAAAAATAAATTTTCAGCTTTCGCAGTTTTGCAGCGACAGTTTTTCAGTACTCCTCTTATTTTTAAGTCCTCGATATTCTTACGAATAAGGATAACCTCGACTTCATTTTCAGTATCGTCTTCACGATCTTAGGAAAATATTTTAAAAACAATTACAACCCACAAGCACTTCATGGAGCATGTGATGTTCTGGATAATATAATTTTATAAAATTTCGTTTAGATTCCATATTTCGAAGAAAAATAAGAATTAACCTCTAATCACTACTCAGTAATCTTCAACTTTTATGGATTTTACCCAGCAGCCAAGAAATATAGCGTCAAAATAAATTGGAATTAATTCACTACTAAAGTAAATGACTTTACTTGCAACTCCCAAATACTACAGGCCCACCAGCGGCCGAGCGGTAAAGTCGCTGAACACTGGTAGTTCGGTCCGAGGTTCGAATCCCGCGAGCGGGCTGACTACATGGGTGTTTTCGTGGTTTTCCCCATGTGTAACGTGTATACGAGCCAGTTTGCCTTAAAAAGTCCTCCACGAAGGCTTTCCTCCCCTTATGCAGATAGCCCTAGTGTGCTTTGCCATAATTAAATATATCAACCAAATACTACACTGTAGTGATATCAAAAACGAGGTTCATCGAATTAAAATGAGAATTAAAGCAGCAATAAGTTACTTTTCTATTCCTCCGATAATTCTATAAGCCATAAACAACCAACTAATAGCCATAATTTAATTAAAGATAGGAACAAACTCAGAAAGAGGTAGAAAACCAGAGACCCAGGTACAAAAAGAACAATTAACAATTTAACCGGAAAAAATCGCCAAAAATAAATAAATAAATAAAATAAAATAAACTCCTTACATGTGAAAAATGAAATACTTAGATATATAGTAAATATGGATTTAAAAGAAAAGACAATATGGAAAATAGCAAAGTCTCTCAGGAAAGAAAACTCAGACCAGATTAATGCAATAAGTGACATGGGACTTATCTACCAGTCTGAAAGTGAAATTCCTTATATTCTGGCAGATGAATTTGGAGAAATGTTCCAACCGCACGCACCTAGTCCCTGTGATCATGTGGTAAAAATCGAAAATTCAATAAGCAAAATAAGATAACGTAAAAATGCCACCCACCTTTCGGTTCACCCCTGCAAGTGAAGTAAAAAATATTATAAAAAATCCTAAAAGCAAAAGGATATAACATTATCAGCAATGAAGCCAGCTCCTGCCCAGAATGCCTGCATCAGACAGTTACTTCCCGCATTACTGGAAAATCAGACAGTTATTTCCCGCAATAGTGGAAACATTCCATAATAATTCTCAAACTTGGGAAAAATCCAAAATTAACTTCCAGCTACAAACCGATCGGTCTTCTCCCAACTTTTGGCATGTATTTGAAAAAGGTTTAACTCCGGCTCACTGAACACCTAGAAAGACTTAATCTAAATGACAGCTCTCAGTTCAATTTTAGAAAGGATCATAGCACCACCCATCAAATATCCTAAATTTAGTTGAATATATTACGCAATCCTGTATTCACAAATCTGCTGTATCTGCTTGTTTCTTGTACTACGAAAAGGCATTCAACCGTGTTTAGCACAACGGTCTAATCCATAAATTTTCTAATTTTCTTCTACCGAAAAGCTTCATTGTGCGAATACGTTGCTATTTAAAAGGACGCTCTTTCCGAGTCAGCTACGGTGACACCTTCTCTGCCCCCCCCCCCCCAAAAAAAAATTCTACTGCGGCGTTCCTCAAGGTTCGACTTTAGCGCCAAAGCTTTTTAATTTCCACATAAGTTATCTTCCCAATCCGCTGAATTGAAGTACTTTAAAGTATGCAGATGACACAATAATTGTTACAAAGTCCATGAATCTGCAAATCGCATTAAATAAGCACCAACTTCAAGTTAATGCTGTCTCTAATTTCTGAAAAGTAGGCAAAATTAATTAAAACAATTTTAAGTGCTGTGTTGTGCTATATCTTCGGCACAAAACAATAATGTGAGAGTTAATACTGTTATTGAACTTGAAAAATGAAGTCCTCGGAGTGGCAAATTCTTATATATACCTGGGAGTCATAATTGATCAAAAACTCACCTTCATAGAATGAAGTAAGAAATCGCGAAAATTCAGCCTTCATGGCAATCTACAGCTTAACTGGCTGCAAATCAAATTAAATATCTGGACTAAAAGAACTCTGTACCTCACCCTAATTAGGCCGACTATCTCTATCCGGTTTGAACTTGGGCAACCGCAAACAAGACTGAACAGCAAAAGAAAATTAATGCTTTACAAAACAAGATTCTAAGAGCTAAAAACTTCACACTCCGAATGTTATGCTAAAGTTAGCTGCGCGCAATGATAAATGATTCTGTACCACTAATTTTTTGGTGTTTAGCATTTACAATACTGTTGTTTTTTAAGAATTGTGTTAATATGCGATGATCATCAGGGGTGTTTGGTAGGATATTTAGAAATTCGCCATTGATTTTGAAGAAAAAGTGGCTTTGAATTGATCTGCTAGGTGGTTTAAGTGTGAGTTAAATTTGATGTTTCCGGGAGGTTTTACCATAGCTGGTGGAACTGACTTTGGTTGTGAATTTGGAAAGTTAAGTATGGATTTGCATATTAATTTGAAGTGGAAGGTTGATTTGTGTTGTTAATCTCAGTTTGGGTGTCTAGAAGAGTTGTTTTCAGGATACAGAGGTCTAAATTTGATTTTGCTGGTGATAACATTAGATGCGTTTCTAAGACTAATATTCTTTTTTTTTTTTTTTTTTTTTTTTTTTTTTTTTGCGTATCTGGTAGCTTTAGAAAAGCCATCCTCATGGTTTAAGTTGGCGTCTGAATTATCAGAAATTTCGTCTTGTTTTCGTTTAGGAGTAAGATTAAGAGTAGCGTTAAAATTGTTATTTATGTTTTCTAATTGGTTGTTACCACACTGCGATATATAAAAAGTACACTTACCCTTTAGGTGCTCCATTTCCTTTAACATATTCTTGATAGCTTTGCCCATGAGTGGAGTGCGAGTGATCTGGATCGGAGATGACCCGCGTAGAGTCCATCTCTTGCTTGAGCAAACGAGTATTTTCAATCTTCGCTTTAGTCGAATAATTTGCATATTTATGTCGATAACAGCATTTTCGCAATTGATTCCATCTAAATCTGTATTTTCATTTTCCGTAGCCGTAGAGATTTCCATGTTCGTAGCAGTGTCGTACGTTGGCGCACTCTAATCAGAAGTAACAGGTTTGTCCGGAGGTAAGGTGATGCCTCACGGCAAAGGATCATAGACTGAGAAAGATACAGAAGAGCAACCTTCATGCACGAAAGCGGAATCCACTTCTTATTTGCATTACTTAACATTCGAGTTAACATTGCTTCTAATACCTAAGTTCCAGTGCCTCTGTATGCCGGTGATTAGCTTACTATGGCTAGCTTTTTTCCCGACGATCTTCCCTTAGTTGTGGCGTTGCATGCTTGTGAAGGCCTGTGTGTGGCTATAAGCGAGGATAGAGAGTAAATGGGACATGAGTCTTGTCACGTGATGCTTAAAAAAATCCAAGTTCCATGTTCCTCTTTAAGCCGTGATTAGCACGCAGTAATTTCGTGCTGTGTTCCAGGTGTCTTGATTTAGATGCGACCAAGTGCGCTGAAGGTAGAGAAATGCTTGAGCTGGACGATGCAGAAAGCTGAGATGTAGAAAGGGGTGTGACCAAAGTCACGTGAGCTCTGAGATGACATCTGATTGGTAAAAAATCTCATTGTAGTATTGTATAATTGTAATCTCACAGTATAATGTTACTGGTATCGATCTACTAAACTGAATCGGAGGTTATTTATGACTCCACTTACCGAATGTAGCAACTAATTTGGCACAAAATTTTCGACCTAAATGTACCACCTAATCTGGGACGGAAAAGTAAAATTAAACAAGAAAAAGTAGATAACTTTGATAATGTAAACAACAGTATGGTAATTAAGAAGCCTAGAAAAATCATTACAAGATATGCAGCATCTTGAGTTTTGCCATTTTAGTTCAGATTTTCCCATAATATGAAAAGAAGCTAAACTTACTCTCTTAACAAAAGCCTTAAATCTCGTGCCAGCTATTGGGTTATCAGGTTGCATCTTCTCTTAGTTAGCTGTAACAGCGATAACACCAAAATTATGATATCGAATTTGCTATCCACTACAAAGCTATTGCTGAGAAGCACCGAATTTGTTAGGTTGTGTTTAAATCCTTCACAATGACAAAAGACCACTCAGCTTGGCAGTACTGCACAGCAGTCTGATGTCCGTAAAGCCGTGTTACTACCCATGCTAAATGTGGTTTGAGATATTGACTGTCTTTGGCATGAAGACTTCATTTACAATTTTATTAACAGTGAAAAAGAAAGGAAAATACTGATGCTCATCGCTTCCTTTCTGTATAATACAGATTTCTGCTGCAAAATGAATACCCTCAAATTTTCTATCAAGAATATTTAAGTTGGAATCCCTCATAATTTTGTTTTCAGATCAAATCAGCACTTATTTTATTTGCATGATTTGCCTTACTTCGGTAACGAGAAGCAGTGTTTCACAGCTTGTTATGCAGATGGCACGCCATTGCGGACAAATGAAAACGGTTCATGTTCCCTTTCTCCTGATTCATTGATAAAGTCTCGACGTTTGAAGACCAATATAAACATTGGAAGGTGTCCTAAAGTGGAAAAATCTCAACTACTAATAATTAAAAAAGTAGAGAGAAAGTAAGCACAAATATATATAATATATATTTATATATATATATATATATATATATATATATATATAATTACCCCCATCGGGAACATGTTCCTTAAGCTGATAAGGCTGATTACCTGAGAGCGTTTAAAATTTTTGATTTGATTTTTGATTTGATTAATATTCTAGGGTAAATAAAGCTGTTTTAGTCCCGGAGACTGAATGAAAACTGATTACGGAGAGAAGACCAGCAGAAGTTTGGGGTAGCAAACAGTTTAGAATTAAATCAAGCTTCAAGCAACAAAATGTAGTGATCCGACGAAAACTGGTATTTTCAGGTAAACTGGTATGGCCATTAATCAAAATTTAGTAATGGCAAAATTTTAGAATTTGGGGAACTCATTAGCAAGCAGATTTTAATACTGGGAGAGCTGTTAAAATTTACGAAAGCGCCCGCCCGCCAGCAGAATGGAATACCTGCGAAGATTGTACCGGTTGGCAAGGGTCTATCAACACCCCTATACGGAGGAGAGGTAATTTCAGCAAATAAAAAATTAGAGACCACTCAGCTTGGCAGTAGTGCATAGCAGTTTGATATCCGAAACGTTTTCTAGAAACGAGAGATTTTTTGCTGTGTTCCAGTTCCACAGACGGAACATTTTAAGATGCTGAAAAATTGCTTCGCCGGTTACCACCGAATGTCCCTTTTGTTGTGTTCCTTAATGGATTTGCCATTTCAAGAAGATTACTGTTACTAGTATTTTGCAAGGAGGTTAGAATAGAAGGAGGGAGGGTTCGCAGTTTCCTCCACTATCGGGGAATGAAACTCCGCCGAACAAGCGGCGTCCATGTTTGCGACTTCAAAACATTGCATTACGGCAGTGACATGTACGTGTTTCTAAGCTGTTCCGTGCATTTATTTCCAGTAAAAATATGTTAAATTTATAATGAAATCCCTCGCTATTGTTGAATTTTTGTTTTAAAGTAATAAAGATGATATCCATAATTTACTGTGTACAGCAAATTATTAAGAAATAGTTCGAAATCTAAATGCATGCGCATAACATTAAAGCCTTTAAAAAATGATGTTTCTGCATATTTCACGAATTTGTTTAGGTTAGAAAATAAATCTTAATAAAATAAAACAGATTTATGTGAATTCATTGATTTCAGTTTATGCGCATTTCATATTTATTAATCTCAAAGAAACTGCCTTTAATTAAGTTTAATTACAGAAATACACCTATATAAGTTTTTGGATACATCTTTCCACATGTTCAGTTGTGTAAATATTTTACTTAATTTTATCACTATACTGCTCAGAAATTTGTAAGTTTATGCAAAAATTTAATAACAGAACAGTTTATCTTAACTTTAAAAAATGAATAATAATTAATATATAAAGAAAAGCATTGCTTTATTTAACACCTTTACAATTAATAAAAATAGTAACAATTGATTTCTTACATTTCATGAAAGTTATAAAACGAATTAACTAAAACGTTCAAATTATACAATTTAAATCCTACCATATAGCATTGTATCTTAAGGAACGAAGATACCAGCTATAAACAGAAACATTAAAATGTATTTAATATATTTTGATTATAGTTATATTAAATAACCTATTTTAAGTCCTTTTTTTCACATCTGGAAAGAAAACCACATGACATTGTGATATTTTTTGACATAGTTGTCATGTTACATAAAAAAAGAAAATTAATACTTACGTGTGAAAAATAATGCCCGGAATTTTTTTCGAGAATCTATTTGTGCATCCATATGCAATACAAGCTGACATGCTTCAAAAAGAAAAGAAAAAAATGTTGCAATGACAGACTTCCTTGCACAAGTCACGGTGATAACAGGGAGATGGCCGCCAAGCTTCACCGTTTGAGTTGAACCTTCCCTCCTTCTATTCTAACCTCCTTGGTATTTTGCTACTTCATCCTAGTTTCAGTTCTGCCTGACCAGAAGTTACTGGTTCGAACAGCATTTTTCTCACCGTATGATGATGGCGATTATTCTTCAAACATGCCAAAGGTCTCGAGCTATCCATCATCAAGTCAAGATAGCATAGAAGTGATACGCCTGTCTCACCAACCGACAGTAATGGTTCGCCTATTACTCAACATAACAGCTAGCAATTCAGTAGATAGCTTAGCCCGTATCTACACAAATCTCTCTAGTAACACCCTAACATTATTCCTTTTTCAGCCTCTCAATGAAGCTGTACTTGAAAACTTATCGGAGAACAGTCTTGGCGCAGTAGTTTGTATATAATTATTCGTATTTTCGAAATTTCTGAACATAATAGAAGATGACATGCCATTAATTTTAGAGCAGTTTCTAGCTTCAAGGTCAACAAACATTGTAAGTACTTTTTAATTTCGTAAAGTATGGGTAAGAAATTTTACAATAGTTTCCATACAATCAGAGATAGTTTAAGGGGACTCATACACCTTAAAACCCATAAGATGTTCGAATAAGTGACTGTTGCAAGAATTGGGATAACTTATTTATTTTAAAAGCAATCACTACCAACTTTTTACAGCTGACTACATAACATAGCTGCTTTCTGAAATAATAATCCGAAAGTTTGTGTTGCCACAAATATTTTTATAATTTAATCCGTTTTGTGACAACATTTTTCGTCATGTTTCCAACTTGCGCGCACAGTTTAAAACATTCTGTTTCATAATTTAATTCCATATTTAATGTATAGCTTTTATAACATCTGGAAACTACTGTGAACCTAAAATTCTAAAATTTTCACGCTAAATTTTTATTTTATTTTGAGTTGAATTTATAAAATGTATTTTATTAAAAAAATTTTTAATGTTTCCATCCATAAAATTTTTCAATATTAAAACATTCATCAGATTGTTGGTTCAGTTAGAAAATAGTGCCCATATAAAGAAGTCCATCAAATCTCAAGTATGTACCATTAGCCATTTTTAAAATATCATGCGCGCAAGGTGGAACCATGGCGAAATATTTTGTCACAAAGAGGATTAAATTACAAAAATATTTGTGGCAACACAAACTTTCTGGTTACTAGTTTCCAAAGCAGCTATATTATGTAGTCAGCTGTAAAAAACTGGAAGTAATTGCTTTTAAAATAAATAAAATATCCCAATTCTCGCAAACTGTCACATATCCGGAGATCATGAGTGGTTTAAGGTGTACGAGTCCCCTTAATAGCATCAAAAGAAAATGAAGCCTTTATAATGTACGGCTATAGAGTGTGGGGTATGGTGCTTAAGAGGAAAATAAAATATATTTATCTGGCGACACATTCCGCGGGTAATTTGTGATATCGTAACAAAGTTATGGGTCTGTTTATGCAATTTCGAGTTTTCCTCTAATCGACATTGCCATTCTTCATAATATTTCTTTAAGGGTAAAAACTGTCTGCTTTTTGTGTGTTTTCTTATATTGCGTTTTGCCTCCATCTAATCTCTCAGAAAAAATGCTGTTAATGTTATTCAATTTAGCCATAAAATCGCAAATGATTTCCCTGTAACATGTTATACGGATGGCAGTGGTACTGAGAGTAAAGTTGGTTTCGCATTTGTTGTTCACATTTAAATTTTGGATTTGCCTGCTACAAATGTTCTTTACGAATGATACTATATCTTTTCAGTTACTACACTTCATGCATACATATAAATTTGTAGCATATGTTGAGAAAAGTACATGCCTTTAAAAATTTTAAAATCCTTTCATATTTTAAAGACGACTCGCAATTTACGAAGAGTAAATACACAATGATACATAAGAGCAATTAGCAAGGAAAAGAGTTTTACTTATGTTTCGCGGTTTAAAGATGTCACCGAATCTTACTAAACTAAGTTCAAAACGCGACTTAGGTGATAGAGTAATGGGCACTAGAACAGTGTCCTCGTACTTAGGAATTTAGAAAGCGAACTAGCATATCATATGGATGTAGTTGTGAAATGTTCTTCATAAAAAAGAACCTTTACTAAGGCGGTAACTAGAGTTCGAACCGAAGCGTGCAATTGAGCGAGACGATCTGGTGCGCTATTGAACTGCGTTGCTACGTTAAGAGATGTTAAACACAGCAGTTACATAGTTTGTGACATCTGGAAATGGTGTGCTGTGTCTGGTCAATGAAGGAACAATGTGATTAAATAACACCAATTATGGTTAGTTTATCGCGTGAGCGCGACGTTGGTACAATTGGGGAAAGTACTGCTTGTAAAGTACTGTCTGGCGGATCGTTCTGGTTGTTTCATAACAGTGAGGATGGAGGAAAGTCCAACTTATACTCAAGGCCTGTCAGACAGAACGAAATTCCGATTCTCAGTTTCCAGTGGGTTTCGCGAAATTCATCCCTAGGTGGCGCCCGCATACCGCTATACTGGCTATACATTCAACATTTGTACCATAGTTCATTAATGACAAACATGAACAACACATTTGCAAACATGAAGATACTGATTCAAAACGCTTTTAATCGATCTGGGCCAAAGAAATCCCTCATGTTATATACCTAGTTCCATTGCATTCGATTGCATAGCAGTGACCAACCGTTTGGCGTGGAATGACAGCTAGTTTCATAACTGAATCATTTTTCTCTGAAGAGCAGTCGACAGCTGGACTACTGTGATTGCCGCTCGCTTAGAGTCAATGTTAAAATGGTTCGTGATACATGAACTGCTTTAACGTGTCATTTTAGATACTACGATTTTTATGCAGGGCTGGGCTCCACCTCACATGTGTCGCACTTACTTAGGCAACATTTCACGAATGAACGTGTTATACGCCGACACTTGCCCTCTTCCCACCAGACATCAACCTCTGTGACTTTTGGCTATGGGGTTTTCTCAAAAGCACTGTTTATAGTGATAATCTAAACAATTTGGCAGAAATGAGAAATGTGATACACCGACATGTCCGTAACATTCCTCCTGATATGCTAAGAGCTGCTGTTGAGAATGCAGTAACAGGATTTAATTAGTTTTCGGAAAATGCTGGACGCTACATTGAACATGTTTTGTAACACGTTTCAGAAACAATTAAGCACACTTTAAACTGATGTCTTCATGCCTTATTTCATTCAACAATATTTCATACCGCCCCTTTTTCCCCCTGGTGGTGAGTTTAGCGGTTATACAAGTTTGTTGTTGTGGCTTACCTCTTCAAGCTGCCTGTGGTTAACTTACGTGTACGAGTTAGAAAAAAGATGTTATGCGGCTACACCACTGTTTGAATCCACTTTGCCCACCACGTGTGGAAACAAACCATGTGTTTAGTACTTGCAATATTGAACTTCATGCATCATCTAAAAAAAAATAAACCTAGCGTTCGTCAGTAAATATCCTCAGTTCTGCCTTTCTCCTGACTATTTTGGAACGGATTAGTGAACATTGTACATTTTGGCGTATTCTTTAAGTGTGTGCTTTTTGGCGCATTCTTTATGTGTGTGCATTTCGTTAAGAGAATGCAGAGCCAAAGCTTTTGACTCCTGGTAATGCTGATGCTTGTAAACCTTTCTTAAATCTTATATAATCTCCCGGTGCGGCTTCGTGCGGCTCCAGGGAGTTGTTGTCTCTGGATAGTGGAGGACGCGGGACATATACCTGTTTACCTCTGTTAAACACCAGACGTCCCCGTCCTCCGTCACCTGTCACCTGGTAATGCTGATGTCTGCTCCTAATGTATATATATTATCCAAGAATAATCATGATAATACAAAAAAATAATAAAATGGTTTCACATGTGAAAGCTGGTTCTTTTTACGCCTGGCATTACTCGCTCTGGGTAAGTACTATGAATAATAGTTTCTTTTCATAGGCCACATATTGTACCTTACATTCAAGTTTCTTAGGGTTATTGCGATCACAATGTTAACCTCTTAATTCTACCATTTTTGAAATTTAATAATTTACCACCACGTCAGTGGTGTCGCGTTTAACTCTCTTAATAACCCCGTTACTACAAAAGACAATAAATTTTGATTAGGAACATACTGTTTATAAAAATGAGAAATTTTCTAAATTAGTATGTAACCAAATTTAATACTTTTATTCTTATAAATAATACATGCATTATGATTATAATACACACGTAAGTCATCATTCTTTCGTGTTCAAAATTTGCCGAGAAACCGATGAATGTTGTACGCCTATCTGATTAAAAAGGAAATTCATCTAACAGTGTATTTTGTTTCCAGGTATTGCATTCATGTAAACGGGAAACGAAAAGGAAAAAAATTATAACGGAGAAGGAAATACCGAGTTTTGAAAAATGTCTTACGGAAAGACCACAGATTCGAAAGTTTAGTAAGTGAGTTATCGATAATATATATAAGAGAAACATCAGATAAGCAATTTCTAAACTTTGACTAGCGGGCAAGCCTGCCATATGAGCGGGGTGTGGCCAAAGCAAAATGTAAAAGTTTTATATACACATTAAATGAAAATGTATAAAAACATTTCAAAATGAATGAAATCAGTTTATTCTTTTTAACCAATAACCAGTTAGTAAATAATTTTTTTATTGTTAAATTAGGAAACAAAAACATTTTACACATCAGGTTAATAACGTGTACCTATGGCGTCATGATTTAAATTTAATGTAATATAAACACATTTTCTCAATATTAATAAAAGAATTGACGTGGCAGCAATATATCGTGTTAATTATATTAAACCGAAACAAAAAATATTTCTACCAGCAGCTATTTATTTAAAATGCATTAAGGAACAATTATCAAATGAAATCGCTTGCTTTCTTCCATGTTAGAATATGATTTTGTATAATAATAACATGTTTAATGTTTAGAAATATTATTTTTATTTCACATTTTGTAAAACTTAGAAATTCTTTATTAACAAACTTTACGATTTGAAAGCGAGCAGTGGCAACACTTCTCGAAATAAAGCAGAATTTTATCTCCAGAGTGCGAGACTGTTGCCACCCAGAAAAATAAGGACGAAAATCAGCGTTTTCAGAGTTTTTAATTAATAACTCCGCTAATAAAAGTCGTATGAAGATGATAATGGTCGAAATAGCTTCCCATGAATTTTTGGAATCCGGGAGGATTCTCTTGAAAGACTCCTCCGTAGCGGCAGGGATTGAAGTTCTGGAGGAGATAATGCTACAAACAAACAGACAGACATGCACAAATTTTAATAGTATAGAATGTAATTAGTTTAAATTCCACTAATTTAGAGAATAATAGCGAAAACTTCCACGCATTTTGAATGAATCTGAAGTATCTGTACTGGAATAAAACAATTATTTTTAATAATTATCGATAATTTTTCTTTATATTTTATTGTTTTTTAAACATTTTTTGGGGTTACTTTTCTTTGAATAAAGCAACTTTCTTCAGGTGTTTTCCTGAAATTCCTACTGATATAAAATGTTTATCCTTTTTCAAGGATATTAGCATTCAACAACTTATCTTCAAATGTTTCTGAAAAGATTTCTGTTGAAGTTAATATTGCACATTATTTATTTTTATTATTATTATTAATTCAAGAATTTATATTTTAATTAATTGAATTTTATATTATTTATTTTAATTAATTTTAATTAATTCAATAATCTAGAAGTTAAAATGTACGTTAACCTTAACTGCTATATTAAAGTTTATGGTTAGTATTTAAAGCTTGGAGATTTTAAAGTCACAAAAATTTGCGTTCATGTCTTCGAATATCTGTTTATTTCCAAGTTCAGGTCTAGTTCACATATGTCCAGCTCTAATTTAAAAAGATTCAGGTATTCAGGAAGCACGACTTACAGACAATTGATAATTCACATTTCTGTCTGAATTTTTGCATGTCATGTTTAGATTTTCGACTTATGGTCCCTGAATTTTTCGAGCAAAGAAAACCGTTGTAATCAGCAACAGGATGATTATTGTAGCAAGAATTGAGAAAGCAACTACCAACGATTTCTTTTCTGAAACGAGAAGAATAAAAAGGAATTAGTTCAAAGCTTAAAAAAATGCATTTTTTAAATGTTTTTAAAAAATTCATGTAAATAACTTTCAATTGTTAAAATTTCCTGGAAGAAGGAGTTATGTATACTGGCTGATAGATCATTATAAATTATTGAACAACAGGCCAAACCTGTGTACTTCACATTGCTCACTGTTCAAACAAATGTACTTCACGTGCTTGCAAGAGCCAACGAGCGGCCGAGCGGTAAATTCGCTGAACACTGTTATTTTGGTACGAGGTTCCAATCCCGCCAAAGGACTGGCTGCATGTGCATTTTCCTCACGTGTAACGTGTATACGAGTCAGGTTCTCTTAAAAAGTCCTCCTCAAAGGCATACCTTCCCTAGGTAAATAGCCCTCGAGTGCTTTACCGTAATTAAATAAACCAAATCAAACCAAACCACACACTGGCAAAGTTCCAATTATCTAAAATACAGGGTGATCGGTAAAAAGTGGAATCTTCAATTTGAGAAATACATCGCGTAGCCCAACCTGATATCGATTCATTGAGTATACGAATAATGCTATGGGGTATTGTCAGCCATGTGATATTGCTATAATTTATTTTCATTTCGTGGCGGTGGAAGAACATTCAGGTGGCATACTTACTAATTTCCTTCCCAGATTTTCGATTAGTAAGACAATAGGAAATGGGTTTGACCACGCAAGCATCTGCCTACCTCGTAAAGCACTTCCGCCGAACTAAACTGTGTGTTGTCAGATACAAGCCTGTCAAAATTTGCATTCCGGTACCCTGCACCGCTACAAGTGGCAGCAATTCACCAACAAATTGGCGCCCAAAATGCATATTAGAGATTAGCGACCATTAGCGTTAACAGTATCACTAACAACGACTCCATGTTGAAAGACTATACGATGCTACAAAATGGCAGGTGAATTCGTCCGGTGGTTACGCCACTTTCAGACTTTCAAACAATGGTTATTATTGGTGAGACAGAGGACGAATCGTCGCTGAGTAATTATTGTTGCATTTTGTTATCCATGAAGCTCTGCTGAGACACACTAAGCGATTACGATGACACCTCCTTATTAAGAATACGGACAACTGAACAAGAAATCTGTTGAAACCAGTCGGTGTTCTGTTATTCATGTTGTTATCAGAGTGCCAATATTCTCTGCATACTTCGAAAACTGTCTCCAGTCATGGGTTAAGCCTAAGTACGGTTAAACTTTAATGCCACGTTCAGTGGGCTCTAACGTCCACATGTCAGCTTCAAACCCATTACAAAATTGCACATTTCTTTCGTGGGATTATTGACTAGATATATTTTTGGATAGCTGTCCAATTGGATAGATGGCTGTAACATGTTGCATTTCTTCAGAAATACGTGGGGTGACATAAAATGAAACGTATCGTTACCACTCCCGTTTGATATTATTGCGTACTACAATATCTTAAAGCAGCGGTTACCAACCCTATACTCGCGGGCACTATAGAGCCTGCCGATCGTTTAAAGTGTGTCCACCGCTGTGCGATCACAATAAAAATGTTTTAGTTTTCAATAAAACTGATGTTCTTACTTCCAGGATGCCATATTAGAAGACAACTGGCAAAAACCCTGCAAATTGACGCCGGCTAGGTTCAGTAGATATGTTCATTATGCGACCGATCTTTTTTTTTTATGTGCATGTATTATTAATTCTATCTAGTTATAAAGCACCTTGTAAAGTAAGTAGTGGCCGCCGTCCAAGAGATATTCTAGAATGTGCTCTTAGGGACAGAGTAATTGGAGGACCAAGTATGGGCATTGCATGTTTTCCGCTGGGGCAGTAGCAGCCAAAAACACAACTTTTTTTGCTATGACGACGTCTTGAATAACGGTTTCACGTGCTAGTGCGTACGGTTTGTATGTCTGACCAGAAATTGTAATTATTTGCAGCTATGTACTCACTGTGAAAATTATATACAACTAAATTTATATCTTCATGGTATGGCACTTTTTATGTCAGGCAATATATTTTGCATATTTTCTCATAATGTTGAGACCAGTCGCTTGAGGCCTTTATAGAAAAAATAATATTTTATTTTACATACCGCTCTGGTTCTGAACTTTGATTTAAAACAGAATTCCCCAAAATATTACTTTCATCTACGATTCCACTTCATCAGAAAAAAATATTCACTACCTTTTCGTTCAAGTTTTGAGAACAAATTAATACAATTTCATTTGGGAAAATTCAGGTATAATATGAGGCAAATGAAATTATTTAACAGTTTAAGATTTCCACAACACGTTGTCTTACGTATGGTTTATGTGACTACGGCAAATCCTGCAGAACTATCTATCTAAGGAGAGAAATGCATTCACGGAGGACTTTCTAAGGTAAACTAACTCGTATATACGATAAACATGGGGAAAATTACAAATACGCTTATGCAGCCGACCTGTTCGCAGAATTTAAATCTCGGACCGAACTACTAGTCTTCAGCGACTTTACCGCTCGGCCGCCTGTGGGCCCGTTATCTGATGTACAAAGCGATGAATCTAAGCAAGCTGATTAAACGAGAAACATGCATAGCTTTTGGCAAGACTTGAGAAGAAGAGATGCACATTTAATAAATTAAACGGTATTTAGTGCTATATTTAACTGCTGAAATATTTTTCGTACGCTATCCAAAACTGGTAAGCTTTCACTACTACTTTCCGTTATCTAATAGAGGATCATAAAGTATGTAATATCTGTGATTATGGACATAACTTTGTAAAAAGTTAATGATATTAAGGAGTGTTGGAACTCCAAAATCTTCAAAAAATGGTGATTTCGGATTTTTGCATTTTCAAATTCTCTACACTTTTATCTTTCTAAAAATACCATTCTTTAATCTCTATGAAAATTAGAACTATAAAAAAATCTAGTTTTAATTTGTCATCTACTGCTTTGATCAATGAGCATCTTTACATAAAAACGCGTTTTTCTCCAAACGTGATTTTTTTTATACTCGATGTACCTTTTCTCAGGAACTACTGCTCACAGGTATCTAAACTTTTTATGGCTTATTTATTAGGTTCCCTAATATTTACTGAAATGAGCTTTTTGTAATAAACTTAGAAAAAAAATTTAAAAATTTTTTTGTGTGAGAAAGTGCTAAATTTTACTATGCCTAACAAAATATTCTATAATTTACTCTAAAACTCAAAATGCTTCAAAAGCTCATTTCAGTATAATCAGATAGGTATACTTTAATTACAGAAAAAATTTCAAGCTTGTATCTACAGCAGATTTTGAGAAAAAGTACATCGAAAACGGCCAAATTAACATTGTCGGTATAGGGGTTTCTGATACCCCTTAATAATACATTTTATGTTAATAATAAAGTTAAGTTATTAATAATGCATAAAGTTTAAAAATTAATAATACATTTTTAAAAGGAAAGAGGGTTAGATTTAATTTAAAGAACTTACTAGGATAGACATCAAGTTCAACTTCACAGTATGTCCCCGCATAACCATCTTGGCACCTAAGAAATGTAAAATAAACTTACGAAAGGTTTAATGAGACAAAGAGAAATAAATGCAGCATGTGTTTTCAACAAGGAATTTTAGCGTCGAACAGAAAGGACAATTGCAAAGCCAAACACTGACGGCTTCGATCTAAGCTCAGCATTGTCACGCAGCATATCTGAGCGACTTATAGATTAGAAACATTAGTACCATTCGGTTTTGAGAGCCGTAAAAAATCGCCAAACTATTGCTGATGCCAGTGCTGCCAAAAATAATTGCGGCAACCCTAATGCAAGAAAGGAAGTATAATAGTAAATAACTATCTAAAGATTGATGTTTTAATTTAGACGAAAGGTTAATTTCGTATAATACATTTTTATTATTATAATTTATATAAAAAAGGCTAAACATGACTGAATGGAAGCATAACAGTAAATAACTATTTCAGATCATTATTGTAATTTATATAAAAATTGCTAAACATAACTGAATGGATACTATTTCGCGACCGAGTTATCGCTAAAGCATAGTTTCATCCCGTTGGTTGTTCAAACATAATTTTCTATAATGAATGGTGCTTTTTCTTTGAAAAAATTCTCGGTTAAAGGGCAGAATCGCCCACTTATTTGTTTGCCGCTTTTTACAAGGGTTAAAAACAATTGGATTTTTGTCAATTTTCTTTTACTTTTTAAGTGAAAATACGTCGATGTGTACATAGATAAAGTCAAGCGTGTGCGCAGTGCCATTTTTGTGCAATTCTGGGATTTTTTAAAGTGAAAATAGGTCGATGTGTACATGGATAACGAGTATGTGCAATTCTTAAAAACGTGTCAAGCAGTGGGTGATTCTGCACTTTACCCAAAATTCTATTGCCGACTTTTCGTCATGGGCAATTCCCAAATTGTTAAATCCATAGGATATCAAAAAAGCATTTAAAATTAAAAAGGATTTAAAAATTAAACTAGCATTTCAATGGCGTTTTAAGAAATATAGAACTATATAAACTTACGCAATCTGAAATCAGCGCGTACGTTAGATTTGGCGCGCTGTTAAATGGGCGCTTTTGCGCATACATTTTCGCTGAAATTTTTTTACGGTCTTCAAAACGGAATAGTACAGAAACGGTAATTCATATTTATGTCTCTTTCCCTAGTTAACTTAAGACTATTTTTCGATTCAACTGTCTATTTCCCTAGTCAAATCTACAACGTATAACCTTATAAAGTATGATTAGTAATTGTAAGCAGTTTTTTCTACACGTTTATTATAAAATAATTAGATCGCACTTTTGTGAAGAAAGTTGCACTCTTATTGGAAATTTCAGTATGCGGATTATTTTGACAAAACTGAAGATACTGCTGTTCGTGATCAAGCAATCTTTGAGAATAATTACCAATTCGGCAAACTTTTCGAAAGCTCTTAAAACTTCATACTCATTTTTTTTTTCATTTGAATTCGATACAGGATATTCTCTGAATTCTGTCCTCTTTATAAGGAGCTGAAAATGAACGGAATTTTCTTGAATCTTCACCGGAGATTCAGCCAATTGCCTTGTTGTTGACTACGTCTATTTCCTCTTAACTTCGAGAAATATTTTCGAAAGCTTTCACCCTCGGAGTTACTATTTTTGCACGGTGCTTTCCAGTTAAGAGTATGGATTTTTGCCCGTTTTGATGAACCTTTCTGGGTCTATAATCCATGTCTAAAAATTAATATTATGCTTATATGAGCTTATCTTAGAGTAATGTAACGATATGCACTGTTCAGTCAAAGAAAATTGCTTACATTCTTTATACGTAGATGAAAATTAAGCTCTGACATACTCCTTATTTTCAGTTCCTGAGAGGTGTGTGTGTGTGTGTGTGTGTGTGTGTGTGTGTGTGTGTGTGTGTGTGTGTGTGTGTGTGTGTGTGTGTGTGTGTGTGTGTGTGTGTGTGTGTGTGTGTGTGTGTGTGTGTGTGTGTGTGTGTGTGTGTGTGTGTGTGTGTGTGTGTGTGTGTGTGTGTGTGTGTGTGTGTGTGTGTGTGTGTGTGTGTGTGTGTGTGTGTGTGTGTGTGTGTGTGTGTGTGTGTGTGTGTGTGTGTGTGTGTGTGTGTGTGTGTGTGTGTGTGTGTGTGTGTGTGTGTGTGTGTGTGTGTGTGTGTGTGTGTGTGTGTGTGTGTGTGTGTGTGTGTGTGTGTGTGTGTGTGTGTGTGTGTGTGTGTGTGTGTGTGTGTGTGTGTGTGTGTGTGTGTGTGTGTGTGTGTGTGTGTGTGTGTGTGTGTGTGTGTGTGTGTGTGTGTGTGTGTGTGTGTGTGTGTGTGTGTGTGTGTGTGTGTGTGTGTGTGTGTGTGTGTGTGTGTGTGTGTGTGTGTGTGTGTGTGTGTGTGTGTGTGTGTGTGTGTGTGTGTGTGTGTGTGTGTGTGTGTGTGTGTGTGTGTGTGTGTGTGTGTGTGTGTGTGTGTGTGTGTGTGTGTGTGTGTGTGTGTGTGTGTGTGTGTGTGTGTGGGAGATTCAGCCAATTGCCTTGTTGTTGACTACGTCTATTTCCTCTTAACTTCGAGAAATATTTTCGAAAGCTTTCACCCTCGGAGTTACTATTTTTGCACGGTGCTTTCCAGTTAAGAGTATGGATTTTTGCCCGTTTTGATGAACCTTTCTGGGTCTATAATCCATGTCTAAAAATTAATATTATGCTTATATGAGCTTATCTTAGAGTAATGTAACGATATGCACTGTTCAGTCAAAGAAAATTGCTTACATTCTTTATACGTAGATGAAAATTAAGCTCTGACATACTCCTTATTTTCAGTTCCTGAGAGGTGTGTGTGTGTGTGTGTGTGTGTGTGTGTGTGTGTGTGTGTGTGTGTGTGTGTGTGTGTGTGTGTGTGTGTGTGTGTGTGTGTGTGTGTGTGTGTGTGTGTGTGTGTGTGTGTGTGTGTGTGTGTGTGTGTGTGTGTGTGTGTGTGTGTGTGTGTGTGTGTGTGTGTGTGTGTGTGTGTGTGTGTGTGTGTGTGTGTGTGTGTGTGTGTGTGTGTGTGTGTGTGTGTGTGTGTGTGTGTGTGTGTGTGTGTGTGTGTGTGTGTGTGTGTGTGTGTGTGTGTGTGTGTGTGTGTGTGTGTGTGTGTGTGTGTGTGTGTGTGTGTGTGTGTGTGTGTGTGTGTGTGTGTGTGTGTGTGTGTGTGTGTGTGTGTGTGTGTGTGTGTGTGTGTGTGTGTGTGTGTGTGTGTGTGTGTGTGTGTGTGTGTGTGTGTGTGTGTGTGTGTGTGTGTGTGTGTGTGTGTGTGTGTGTGTGTGTGTGTGTGTGTGTGTGTGTGTGTGTGTGTGTGTGTGTGTGTGTGTGTGTGTGTGTGTGTGTGTGTGTGTGTGTGTGTGTGTGTGTGTGTGTGTGTGTGTGTGTGTGTGTGTGTGTGTGTGTGGTGTGTGTGTGTGTGTGTGTGTGTGTGTGTGTGTGTGTGTGTGTGTGTGTGTGTGTGTGTGTGTGTGTGTGTGTGTGTGTGTGTGTGTGTGTGTGTGTGTGTGTGTGTGTGTGTGTGTGTGTGTGTGTGTGTGTGTGTGTGTGTGTGTGTGTGTGTGTGTGTGTGTGTGTGTGTGTGTGTGTGTGTGTGTGTGTGTGTGTGTGTGTGTGTGTGTGTGTGTGTGTGTGTGTGTGTGTGTGTGTGTGTGTGTGTGTGTGTGTGTGTGTGTGTGTGTGTGTGTGTGTGTGTGTGTGTGTGTGTGTGTGTGTGTGTGTGTGTGTGTGTGTGTGTGTGTGTGTGTGTGTGTGTGTGTGTGTGTGTGTGTGTGTGTGTGTGTGTGTGTGTGTGTGTGTGTGTGTGTGTGTGTGTGTGTGTGTGTGTGTGTGTGTGTGTGTGTGTGTGTGTGTGTGTGTGTGTGTGTGTGTGTGTGTGTGTGTGTGTGTGTGTGTGTGTGTGTGTGTGTGTGTGTGTGTGTGTGTGTGTGTGTGTGTGTGTGTGTGTGTGTGTGTGTGTGTGTGTGTGTGTGTGTGTGTGTGTGTGTGTGTGTGTGTGTGTGTGTGTGTGTGTGTGTGTGTGTGTGTGTGTGTGTGTGTGTGTGTGTGTGTGTGTGTGTGTGTGTGTGTGTGTGTGTGTGTGTGTGTGTGTGTGTGTGTGTGTGTGTGTGTGTGTGTGTGTGTGTGTGTGTGTGTGTGTGTGTGTGTGTGTGTGTGTGTGTGTGTGTGTGTGTGTGTGTGTGTGTGTGTGTGTGTGTGTGTGTGTGTGTGTGTGTGTGTGTGTGTGTGTGTGTGTGTGTGTGTGTGTGTGTGTGTGTGTGTGTGTGTGTGTGTGTGTGTGTGTGTGTGTGTGTGTGTGTGTGTGTGTGTGTGTGTGTGTGTGTGTGTGTGTGTGTGTGTGTGTGTGTGTGTGTGTGTGTGTGTGTGTGTGTGTGTGTGTGTGTGTGTGTGTGTGATTATGGCAAAGCCTCGAGGGCTATCTGCCTAAGGGGAGGGATGCCTTCGTGGAGGACTTTCTAAGCAAGCCACTGAGAAATTTTATCTGATAAAGACAGTGCTGTACTCTAAGTTCTTTAGATGTCGACAATCACAGATATACTGTGGTGGAGGTCGAAAAGAGGAGTCGAGTTCAACAGAGGGTTTGCTCTGCTGCGATTGAAAGTTATGTAGCATGTATTTTTTTAACTCTGGAACACTTATGCTACATAAAATTCTCTTCAACTGTAAAGTCATTACGTTATTTAGAAGCAAGAGACTTGAAAAATCTGCACTGCCCTCGCCGGTATTCAAACTGTCGAAGTTTCGGATACTCCTCCAGTAGCCTTCCAATTAAACCATGAAGGCACGTGAAAAGGAGAGAGAAAATACTTCCCCTTTTATAAAGGCAGCTGGGGATTAGGGGATACAAATGCCAAATCCTGTTCGTGACAAAATACCTTTCCAGTTTGGGGGCCACTTGTAGAGACATTAAGCTTATTTTGAAGCAGGAGAAGTGGAAAAGAATCACTGTCCTCGAAGAGAATCGAACCCTGAACCTCTCGAATACGCTGGTCGAGGATGCTTCCAATTACACCGAAGGCGTGCTGAAAGGAGGGAGAAAATACATACAACAGGCAAACCCACAAAAAGTTTGAAAACAGCGTATCTCTAAAGTTTCCGAGATACAATTTAGCGCGCTGGAGGTGAAAATGTTTTATTCTGTTCAGTGTTCCCACTGCTCGTGCTCGCTTTGATATCGTCGTTTTTCCACAGTGCGCATGTAACAATAATGCAGATTTTACATTATTTAATTTCTTGAAATATAATGTGGCAAGAATTTAAGTGGCAAGTGATACTCTTTTTAGACTAATATCCCATTCGGGACTAACATCCCTTTTCGGCTAAAAATTAACTAAGCCTATTTTTAGTCTGCATGTCTACATCACTGTCATTTCCTTATTAATGCCTTTATGTCCATTTTTTTAACGGAATATAAATCCAAAAATTAGCATTAGCAAAATGATGCAGGAAATTTACAAAAGAATATTTTGTAAATCTCTGTGTATCTATGTTACTGTGAAAGACCGAAGTTGGTGAATGTCAACACATACCAAATACGTCGGCGAAAGACCGAATATTTGGTTATATTCTTGTACATTCAGACCATCACCGGTGTATGTCGACAATCACAGATATACTGTGGTGGAGGTCGAAAAGAGGAGTCGAATTCAACAGAGGGTTTGCTCTGCTGCGATTGAAAGTTACGCAGCATGTATTTGTTTTACTCTGGAACACTGTTTGTCAGTCTTATGCTAGGTTTGATGGTACGCATAACGTTTTCTTAATTTTGTTTTTAATCCTATACCCCAATTTATGTTGAATAGATACTGCAGTGAATCGTGAATCTTTCCTTGAAAAGGTAAATGCATGAATTGCGAGTAAACGAGAAGACAATTGTTTTTATTTTTCAAACACATCTCTCCTCACCGCAATTGATTACTCCTTATTGAAGCTATGTTTGGCATTAAACCAAAAAGAGGCATTTTTGCCTGGCGAACGAATCGCAGATATTGAAACCGAAGAACAACTCTTAAGAAATTGCTAATACTTTTCAAACCGAACTTGAAAAAATTGTTAATACATTTGAAGAAAATCTGAGCAGTGCCCATACCGAAAACCATATTCCAAAGAAAAATATTGAGAAGGACCGGCAATCTACCACGTCTTCGTATCAAGCCTGGACTGAACAACACGAATTAATTTCTGTAGAAAGATCGGCCGCGAAAGAGAATCTTTCACTACAAGCAACGAAAATGTTACGAACCTCAAAAAAAAATTTTCTTACTGATGTCGGTCGAAACGTGTTGGCAGTTGTTGTTGGAATAAGACTCCGGTTTTTATAAACTAGCAAATAAAAATGACACCTTCAAGCAGCTTTATATCCATAATCAGTTCGTA
Organism: Stegodyphus dumicola; assembly: GCF_044657685.1. Taxonomy (NCBI): domain Eukaryota; kingdom Metazoa; phylum Arthropoda; class Arachnida; order Araneae; family Eresidae; genus Stegodyphus; species Stegodyphus dumicola. The sequence goes on along the minus strand of NC_140778.1, from coordinate 143,916,015 downwards.
ATTTGTAAAGAAAAGTTACTTTCCGTAGATGAGATTCCTTCTCAAGTAATGTCGCTGAGAGAAGCAGCTGCAGCATTCGAGAAGTAGAGGGCAAGGCTAGACACACTGTCACTGCAAAAGGAAGTGTTCCACAACTAAATGCAGTTGTAAAAGCAAAGGATTCTTGTGCAATTCAAAGTGTCATAAAAATCTATGTTGTTCTAATAAATAAGATATTAGTCACATAATTAAATTATTTTACTATTATTTTCTTTTCTCATTTAGAATGTATTGTTTAAGTTTAAAAGTTTATTTACATGTGCTGTTACTTAAGCGTTTTCATATTTTGACATATACGGTATAAATGCAAAAGTAAAAAAAAGTTCTTTCTTGATTAAATTTAAAACTAAATGCTTAACATTTATCCAAGCACGACTGCTGTCATTATTATAAGTAAAGTAATATCGAGTAGCCCTTCTCGCGTTAGAATCAAAAGCTACATGTCACGCAGTGAAAACGTCGCTATAGAGTTACGAACAACTCTTCTCACGAGGGATTGGTTAGTCCTCTCAGCAAGGCAGGCGAAAACGTTACGTCACCTTTGAAGTTTTATGGCGCCTGAAATACGGAGAACAAAATGCAAATCTCCGACGCATTCAACATTAACCATTAATGTATGGTGAATGTCGACATTTGCCGGTGTAAGTCAGAAATACAGATATTTGGCAAATATTTTGGACATGCACCAAGCGACTATGTGAATGTTGACATTCACCCGTGAATGTCGACATTCTTCAAATTTTGGTCTAATCTACATTATTGTCATTTTCGCACTAGAGATTTTTATGTCTATGTTTTAACAATACATAATCAGATATTAAAAAACGTGAGAAAATATAGTTAAAAATATCTTACCTACAGTGATAATGATCATCTGTTATTTCACATTCTCCTGCTACACATTTATTCTGGCCGCATATATCTGCGTAGAAATCATATAAATCTGAATCAATATTTGGTTTAATTATCATTGTACACCAAAATGTTAGATATGCATCATATAATACCATATTTCAAAGTGTGCAGCACATTTTAGCTACAATCGTTTTGTACGGCATTTAATTACTTTCATAATGTATGCTTGAATTTTATATGACGTTTTATATCCATAATAGATTATACCCGTATAATGAATTTCACACAATTCTTAACAGATACAAGAAATGAACATTTCCTTATTTAGTTCTCATTCAGATGAAACTGTAAGATGCTACGCTTGTAATACGACGTTAAACGAAACCATATTTAACTGAGGAAATAGGATAGCTTTTCATATGCTCAATTGCCTGATACTCATTTAAATGTTTGCCTGAAAATGAATTTTACTTACACGATTGTTCTGCACAGTTGTGATGGGTAAGATTCAATGATTATTAAGGAATTTAAATACAAGGGGTTACCAAATGAAAAGGTACGAAACGACACGGTGAGTACAAATGTATACTTTATTCAAAATATACACCATAGGCCTGAGCATAACGATCCCACTGATAAACAAGCTGCAGGATTCCTTGTTCCCAGAATTCCTGGGGCCGTGATGAGATCCAGTCCTTCACAGCGGCCTGCCTTGAGTACGTCGTCCGAGTTGAAGCGCTTCCCTTTCAAGTGTTCCTTCAGTGGACCAAACACATAGAAATCGCAGGGCGACATGTCCGGATTTTAGGGCGGGTGGTCCAACGTCTCCTACTTGAACTTGGCCAGTTCCATGTGTGTGACTCTGGAGACGTGTGGACGCGCGTTATCATGGAGCAGAACCACACCCTCTGTCAGCAGCCCCGGTCTTTTGTTCTTGATGAAACTGCGTAGCGTCGGAGTGTCTCACAGTACACATCGGAGTGAATGGTTTTTCTGTGCTCAAGGAATTCCACAAGTAGCGGACCTAGAACGTCGGAAAAGACGGTGAGCAAAACCTTTGCCTGCTGACGGCACGGCTTTGAACGTTTTAGGCGGAGGTGACGACGCATGCTTCCACTGCATGATGTCCCGCCTTTTTCTCTGGCTCGTAGTGATGGCACCAGGTCTCATCATCTGTGACGATCCGCTCCATGAAAGCGGGGTCTTCCTGATACCGAGACAGATGTTGCAGTGCTAGCCGCATACGCAGTTCCTTTTGCTGGACGGTGAGCTGCTTAGGAACCCAAGCGGCACACACCTTCCGATATCGCAACCTGCCGCGAACAATTGTCCACACGGTTCCATAGCTGACATCCACCTTCACCGGCAACATTCGCAATATGACACGCCGATCACTTCTCACTAGTTCGTTCACCTTGTCGATGAGATCGCTCGTGATGACAGTGTTTGCCTGGCCTGGTCTCGGGTCATCACCCACACTCTCACGGCCTGCACGAAAACGGGCACTCCATTTTCTGACAGACTTCTCAGAGACACATTTCTCCCCGTAAACTGTCACCATCCGGCGATGAATAGCTGCCGGTTCCACTTTCCACTGTCAGAAATCGGATAACACCTCGCTGCTCCTCAATCGTCGAATTTTGCAACACGAACGCTATCCTGTCCTCATACGGACTGCTCGCGTCATTTGGACGCCGCTTTTGATAAGAGTCTCTGCTTTCTCCTGCGCACGTGGGCGCCCGCGCATGCTACGATCCCAGTCAGAGACTCCAATCGCATCCCGAGATGTCTCGCTACGTGCTACCATGGCAGAATATGCAAATATTTAACTGTTACGTTTTTACATCGTTTCGTACCGTTTCATTTGATCACCCCTTGTAGGTGACAACACAACTTGGCCCAACTCACCGGAATTTTGAGAAAGAGAGCAACCCGGGGGCGTGACTGAGTATCTCCCATCCCTTTTCCCTTTCCACTAAACCACACGAGATTATTTTTGTTTCGCCTTGTATTTAGAATGCCCCCATGCCTCAAAGACACTATACATTTTCAGCATCTAACCGCTCAGCCGGTATAGTAGTTAGTGACCGTGACTACCGGTAGCGATGGGCCCGAGCTCGAATCACTGAGGCGGGGTTGTAACTGTCCGCCCCTTCATAGGAAGCAACGTTGGCCACCCATTAGGTGCCTCCGTAATGAAATGGCCACCACTTCCGGCTCTTGTAGTGGCGTAAGGTTAATGGTCAATTAACAAAAAGCTCGTCCATTTAAAAAAAATTACAGTATCCATACCCTCTCCGGGATTCGAACTCGGGCCCTTCAACACGGTAGTTAGAATCACTAACCACTATCAAACTCTTATAGGAAAATACTAACAAGCGCCACCTAACGGTGAAAAGTTGACTAAAATGCATCTTTCGCCGGTAGACAGTAACTGTGCCTCTCATACAGGTGCGCGAACGATATGCGCAGATGTTAGAATTTGAGAGAGGTCATGTAGTGGACTCAAAGAAGCCGGTTGGTCTTATCGGCGAATAGCTCGACATTTGAGCAGGAGCGATGCCACTATTAGACTATGTTGGCAGGAATGGGTGAACCCCTTGCATACAGTCGAACTCGGTTATGACGAGGGGGAAGGGACCGCGATATTTGATCTTTTAAATCGAGTGCTCGTAAAAAACGGGTTCGTGAAAAAAATGATAAAAATTCATACATACTTACTATATTATATATATTTTATTTATTTTTTAATTGTGTACAGTACAAAAGAAATTGGTTAATTTACTTTGAAGTGTTTCATTGTCTCTTGTGATATTGTTCTTCGGAGAAGATTCATGGACGGAAAAACATTGTCATTTCCGCCTACGCTTCGGAAAAAATTGAAGTTTTTCTGCGCACCCAAAAGCCGCTGAGTATGTTGGGAGCGATTCAGCTTGAAATTTTTCACATTCGTCGTAATCATCGTCCGTTTTATTACCATTTCCATCTGCTTCAATTTGGGCTGCAATATTCTCGTCAGTTGGTATCTCGAAAGTAATAAAATAAATCGCATCAACATAAACATAATTTTCAAATTCTTGTTTACTTATTTCCAAATGTTTAAGACGTTTACGTCTTCTTTATCCTCAGTACTCTGCCTCTCTTGAGAAGCGTTCAATCCAGTCTTGCAGAGGCAATTGGTGATTTATGTTGATGTAACGTTTTCCATGCATCGTTCCGCTTCAAGTACGTTTACATTAGCATTTGAGGTTCTTTGTATTTTTTCTTTTCTATCTGGAAGCATCAAAATTCTTTAAGTTTCTTTTCTATCTGGAATTAATTTTATTAAATCTATCTGGAATTATTCTTTTCTATCCGGAAGCTTACAAAAGTTTGATTTAAAACTTCCGATGAACCCTTGGTCCATAGGCTGGATAACACTTGCAGAATTCATTGGAAAATATTCAATCCTGATCTTTCGCCAAGATAAAAAAAGGCCGCCGTCAAATGTTTCTAGGATTTATGAACTATCACTAACTTTCGGTTGATTTCGGAGTGTTAAAGAAATTCTGCCTCTCTTGAGAAGCGTTCAATCCAGTCTTGCAGAGGCAATTGGTGATTTATGTTGATGTAACGTTTTCCATGCATCGTTCCGCTTCAAGTACGTTTACATTAGCATTTGAGGTTCTTTGTATTTTTTCTTTTCTATCTGGAAGCATCAAAATTCTTTAAGTTTCTTTTCTATCTGGAATTAATTTTATTAAATCTATCTGGAATTATTCTTTTCTATCCGGAAGCTTACAAAAGTTTGATTTAAAACTTCCGATGAACCCTTGGTCCATAGGCTGGATAACACTTGCAGAATTCATTGGAAAATATTCAATCCTGATCTTTCGCCAAGATAAAAAAAAGGCCGCCGTCAAATGTTTCTAGGATTTATGAACTATCACTAACTTTCGGTTGATTTCGGAATGTTAAAGAAATTCTGCCTCTCTTGAGAAGCGTTCAATCCAGTCTTGCAGAGGCAATTGGTGATTTATGTTGATGTAACGTTTTCCATGCATCGTTCCGCTTCAAGTATTTTTTCTTTTCTATCTGGAAGCATCAAAATTCTTTAAGTTTCTTTTCTATCTGGAATTAATTTTATTAAATCTATCTGGAATTATTCTTTTCTATCCGGAAGCTTACAAAAGTTTGATTTAAAACTTCCGATGAACCCTTGGTCCATAGGCTGGATAACACTTGCAGAATTCATTGGAAAATATTCAATCCTGATCTTTCGCCAAGATAAAAAAAGGCCGCCGTCAAATGTTTCTAGGATTTATGAACTATCACTAACTTTCGGTTGATTTCGGAGTGTTAAAGAAATTCTGCCTCTCTTGAGAAGCGTTCAATCCAGTCTTGCAGAGGCAATTGGTGATTTATGTTGATGTAACGTTTTCCATGCATCGTTCCGCTTCAAGTACGTTTACATTAGCATTTGAGGTTCTTTGTATTTTTTCTTTTCTATCTGGAAGCATCAAAATTCTTTAAGTTTCTTTTCTATCTGGAATTAATTTTATTAAATCTATCTGGAATTATTCTTTTCTATCCGGAAGCTTACAAAAGTTTGATTTAAAACTTCCGATGAACCCTTGGTCCATAGGCTGGATAACACTTGCAGAATTTATTGGAAAATATTCAATCCTGATCTTTCGCCAAGATAAAAAAAGGCCGCCGTCAAATGTTTCTAGGATTTATGAACTATCACTAACTTTCGGTTGATTTCGGAGTGTTAAAGAAATTCTGCCTCTCTTGAGAAGCGTTCAATCCAGTCTTGCAGAGGCAATTGGTGATTTATGTTGATGTAACGTTTTCCATGCATCGTTCCGCTTCAAGTACGTTTACATTAGCATTTGAGGTTCTTTGTATTTTTTCTTTTCTATCTGGAAGCATCAAAATTCTTTAAGTTTCTTTTCTATCTGGAATTAATTTTATTAAATCTATCTGGAATTATTCTTTTCTATCCGGAAGCTTACAAAAGTTTGATTTAAAACTTCCGATGAACCCTTGGTCCATAGGCTGGATAACACTTGCAGAATTCATTGGAAAATATTCAATCCTGATCTTTCGCCAAGATAAAAAAAAGGCCGCCGTCAAATGTTTCTAGGATTTATGAACTATCACTAACTTTCGGTTGATTTCGGAATGTTAAAGAAATTCTGCCTCTCTTGAGAAGCGTTCAATCCAGTCTTGCAGAGGCAATTGGTGATTTATGTTGATGTAACGTTTTCCATGCATCGTTCCGCTTCAAGTACGTTTACATTAGCATTTGAGGTTCTTTGTATTTTTTCTTTTCTATCTGGAAGCATCAAAATTCTTTAAGTTTCTTTTCTATCTGGAATTAATTTTATTACATCTATCTGGAATTATTCTTTTCTATCCGGAAGCTTACAAAAGTTTGATTTAAAACTTCCGATGAACCCTTGGTCCATAGGCTGGATAACACTTGCAGAATTCATTGGAAAATATTCAATCCTGATCTTTCGCCAAGATAAAAAAAGGCCGCCGTCAAATGTTTCTAGGATTTATGAACTATCACTAACTTTCGGTTGATTTCGGAGTGTTAAAGAAATTCTGCCTCTCTTGAGAAGCGTTCAATCCAGTCTTGCAGAGGCAATTGGTGATTTATGTTGATGTAACGTTTTCCATGCATCGTTCCGCTTCAAGTACGTTTACATTAGCATTTGAGGTTCTTTGTATTTTTTCTTTTCTATCTGGAAGCATCAAAATTCTTTAAGTTTCTTTTCTATCTGGAATTAATTTTATTAAATCTATCTGGAATTATTCTTTTCTATCCGGAAGCTTACAAAAGTTTGATTTAAAACTTCCGATGAACCCTTGGTCCATAGGCTGGATAACACTTGCAGAATTCATTGGAAATTATTCAATCCTGATCTTTCGCCAAGATAAAAAAAAAGGCCGCCGTCAAATGTTTCTAGGATTTATGAACTATCACTAACTTTCGGTTGATTTCGGAGTGTTAAAGAAATTCTGCCTCTCTTGAGAAGCGTTCAATCCAGTCTTGCAGAGGCAATTGGTGATTTATGTTGATGTAACGTTTTCCATGCATCGTTCCGCTTCAAGTACGTTTACATTAGCATTTGAGGTTCTTTGTATTTTTTCTTTTCTATCTGGAAGCATCAAAATTCTTTAAGTTTCTTTTCTATCTGGAATTAATTTTATTAAATCTATCTGGAATTATTCTTTTCTATCCGGAAGCTTACAAAAGTTTGATTTAAAACTTCCGATGAACCCTTGGTCCATAGGCTGGATAACACTTGCAGAATTCATTGGAAAATATTCAATCCTGATCTTTCGCCAAGATAAAAAAAAGGCCGCCGTCAAATGTTTCTAGGATTTATGAACTATCACTAACTTTCGGTTGATTTCGGAATGTTAAAGAAATTCTGCCTCTCTTGAGAAGCGTTCAATCCAGTCTTGCAGAGGCAATTGGTGATTTATGTTGATGTAACGTTTTCCATGCATCGTTCCGCTTCAAGTACGTTTACATTAGCATTTGAGGTTCTTTGTATTTTTTCTTTTCTATCTGGAAGCATCAAAATTCTTTAAGTTTCTTTTCTATCTGGAATTAATTTTATTAAATCTATCTGGAATTATTCTTTTCTATCCGGAAGCTTACAAAAGTTTGATTTAAAACTTCCGATGAACCCTTGGTCCATAGGCTGGTAAACACTTGCAGAATTCATTGGAAAATATTCAATCCTGATCTTTCGCCAAGATAAAAAAGGCCGCCGTCAAATGTTTCTAGGATTTATGAATTATCACTAACTTTCGGTTGATTTCGGAGTGTTAAAGAAATTTTCGCAAGAAAGCATTAGCTAAGCTAGAGTGGCGGAAGTCAATAGAAATGTTATGAATCACAAAAATATTGCTCGCTATAACCGCGTTTGCTCCTTAAAAGCGAGTTATGCTCCCATAGACAATTCCTCGAGCATTTTGTTAAGGAATCTCTTTCTCTCTGCCCATACAGTTCCTTTTATACCCTAAAAAATCTCGAAGATTTCTTTGAAAAATGTCCACAATCCATAAATAGAAGAAAACATCATAGGTATAATTAATCTCCTATAATTTGGAATATGAAAACTATAACGCAGTATTAATTGTTGCGTGCTTACGGGTTCGTAATGGACTAAATGTACACTGGACCAATGACAGCTTGATAAAATTAATTTTCACAAATAAAGCACTTCTGGAACTTTCCACAAAAGTAATCGTACAGCTCTTCTCAGCAGGACAGAAAACAATCTTTAGTGACCAATTGAAACTACTAACAAATAAAGCACTTCAGTCATCTAAAGAGCAAAGCTCGGATGGAGATCGCTCAGTAATGCAAAACTCTGAACTAAAAACAGAGACCTGATCTTGTCTTATATAGTTTTCCTCTCCCTGCCAAAAAGTTTCCGGCACAGTCTATTTAACGAAATTACTGAAGGCATATTGAAGTTACACAAAAGGGCCGGATACGAGTTCACATAACATGTAGGGATCAATTGCAATTATTCAATTACAGGACCAATTGCAGTTACACAAGAACCGGACTAAAATGTCACCAATTGGTAGCCATATTTGGCGACTTAGAGTGATTTCTTGCCGAATTTGGTGATAAAAATTAGTGGCTAAAATCATTGCCATTTTGGCGATATCTTGCCAATTTAGCTAGGTAGCCATTTACCGAAATATTAAATAGACTTACCACTGCAATCGTATTTTTCAGGCAGACTTTCGCTTTCCTTGAAGCCGTTCTTGTTGTATTATACAAATTTCGTAACAATGTTTGGAGAATTTTGTCCCTCAAGTGTTTTGTTTCGGAGCCTGTTAAAGAAAAAGTTTCTATTCCGGTAAACCGCTCATTGTTCTGAAAATTACAGAACGTCACAGCTGCAATTTCCATTATATTCCAATATAAATTTTGGGTGTCCGCCGATAACATCGCGGCAAAAACATCGCGGACGAAAACGTCGCAGAGAAAACAACGCAAGGCGAAAACGTCGTGCTACAAAACATCGTGGGCGAAAACATCGCAAAGAGAAAACATCGCAGTTCTAAAACATCGCGGTACAAAATATCGCCGTCGAAAATAAAGCGGTTCAAAAACTTCACAGTTTAAAAACATCGTCGTCGAAAATATCGTGGTAAAAAATAAAGTATCTACAAATCATAGCATGACGATAACATCGCAGACATACTTTTTTCAGGTTTTAATAATTGTAAATGGATATTCCCATAATAATTTGGGAGCGCAAGATGTTAAGAAGGAGAATTTTTACTTTCACATTTTTTTATTAACTAATAAATTTTTGCTGAAAAAGCAAGAAGGAAACTTAAGCATAGAAGATTAAATGCAACTTATAGATTATAGTTTTCATGAAAAATTACCAGTAAAAACTTAATAAAAACGATTTATTAATGGCCTTTGTTAGTTAACTACGTCGGTTTAAAATTCTATTAAGTGCTATAAGTTGCATTAATTTTCTATGCTTAAGTTTCCTTTTTATTTTCTCAGCAAAAAATATATTAATTAATAAAAAATATGAAAGTAAAAATTATCCTTATTTCCATCTTGCGCTCACAAATCATTAAGGGAATATCCATTTACAATTATTAAAATCTGAAAAAATCATGTCTGCGATTTTATCGTCATGCGATGATTTGTAGATACTTTATTTTTTACCACGATATTTTCGACGACGATGTTTTTAAACTGCGAAGTTTTTGAACCGCTTTATTTTCGACGACGATGTTTTGTACCACGATGTTTTATAACTGCGATATTTTCTCTTTGCGATGTTTTCTTCCATGATGTTTTGTAGCACGACGTTTTCTCCTTGCGTTGTTTTCTCCGCGACGTTTTCGTCTGCGATGTTTTTGCCGCGATGTTTTCGGCTGTAACCAAATTTTGAGATACGGCCTGCATATGGCATTGCGACAAATGCTAAGAGTAGTATGCTGAGTGTTGCAATAAAGCCGTCTTCGTATAAGCAGCTGGTAGTCCGGATCTATAAGATTCCGAAAATATTAATAAGCACAGCATAACAGTGAATATCAACAGTTGCGGATGTAATATTGCCTTTCATTTGATGACATTGCGCGTTTGCATAATCTGAATATTTTTGTCAATGCATCGTTGAGCAATAATGCATTTTTAGACTAGATAGATTTACATAGACTCGTTTGGAGCAAGACATCGGAAGCCTTTGTATTAGAAATAATCCTGTTGGAACTCAGTACTGTCTATTAGATTAATTGTATTTATAACACCTGAATTTATCTTTTCAAAACTAATAGTCCTTATAACGCTTGGAGATAGTTTACGCTTTAGCCAGCTGTGGATGTTCTTCCTAAGATCTTTATTTAAGAACACATGCGTGTGGGTCTTCAGTTGTGTATAAGGCAACTAACGTCGTAAGCTATAAGAGAAAGAGTTCCAGATAAAGTGCAGGGCCAGTTTAGAATCACAATAAAATGTTCTTATGTGTATACAGACATTTTATTATCGTGTGTTCATACGAGGGCTTGAATATCACAGCTGCCATAATCATAAGGCCCGAAAGGTCATTAGCTCCGTTCACAACTGTTGCACACAGTCATAGCCAATCACAGACAGTAAATATGTGCAAGCCTGGAAGGATCTACAACTTACTTCTTTAGAATTGGTAGATTCTTGTGCCACCTTGATGTGAAAATGAAAAATTAGAACATTAACTGAACATTTTTAAACAAATCTCCGCCACGTAGTTAATTGCCTAACAACAAAACTCTGCGTACACTAGATGTGGACTTTCCTTTACGGAATTTGCTAATGGGAAAGGTCTGCGTCCATAAACGGGTTATAGCTGCAATTAATCTCATCCCCCATACTCAATTCAATTAGACTTTTGCACGCATAGAGCGCATGTTTCCTAACTGACTACAGTAAAAAGATAGTTCCTTCAATATTTCTTTGGATTTAACACGCTGGATGTCTCTGTCATATCTCAATTTCATTTGCCTATCCTTTAGCATTATGTCTACAAAGGAGAATATATAAGATCCTCATTGTAGTTGAAATTCCTATATTTTTCAGCTAGATTTCTTGTATGATATTAGATAAGAGAATTATAAAAGAAAATAAACTTCTTGCATTAAAAAACGACAACTCTTGAAATATAATTGACACATTTACCAATGTATAAAATGATAAAAGAGAAATGACGCAACGATCTTTATCAGAGGCCTTGAATAAGCTGATCGAAAGAAAGGAAGAAAAATATTTGCACACGAAACCTGGCCTCTCCATCAGTTGATAACGAAATGGAAGCTTAAATTTCTAAACTATTGACTTTTTATTAGGAATCAATGTTAAATTTCTGATTCATAATAACACTATACGGAATAATATTTTGAAAATATGGAATAATATGCAATATTTGATAAAGAAAAAATAAAAATGTGGGTTTTTTATATGACAAAATCTATATAAATATTTGTGGCACATCAAAAGTTTTTAATTTATCAATCGAAATTTAATTTTCCTAACAATTACAATTTCCCCAATTAAGAAAACAGAGAGAATATTATATAATATATGCACTTGATTGAAATATCCTAAACTTCAAAATTATGGTTAACCACTATTTTATGTAAGTAAACACGAGGATAACGTAAACGTGTATAAAAGTTAAACGCAATCGTTTATTTAAAGCAAAAAGAATTCATGTATGATCAAATATGACAAAATGTCCTGTCGTAATAGGATATTATGTACGAAAGAAATTGACAACAACGTTTTAACATTTTTACGTATCTTATAAGTGATATTGATGTGAAAAATGGGCATTAACATGAGCACTTGTATTAAATTCACAAAATTCAACATTCGTTCGAGATTTATTTCAGATGTATATGGGCTTGTTTGTGGCCTCAGTTTACAGTTCATTGCGATTTTGCCCAGAATCCGATTCTTTGAGAGTGAATTTCTAACCGCTTAACTACCACTTTTTTGTGCCCCAAAACGGCCAAGCAGCAAAACAGCTAAGCACTGGTAGTTTGACATCAGCTCGATTCCAGGCGAACGGGCTTGCTAGATGGGTGTTTTAGTGGTTTTTCCCATGTGTAACTTAGATACAAGCCAGCGTTTCTTGCAGAGGCTTCCAGGAAGGTATCTCTTCCACAGGCAGATACCACTCGTGTGCTTTGCCATAATGAAATAAATCAAAATCTCCCTTTTTTCTTCTTTGTAACTAAAATAAAGTACCGACTCCCGGTATTCTTTGTCAATTTAGTCAGGTTTCGTAGAATGAAACATGAAATGCTTAAGAAAATCGAGCGACCCACCGATTGTGAAATACGCTCAGCCATCTGGCTCGTAATGCAAAGAAACATGACAGTTGCGGAATAGAACTCGGCTGCCCATGCCCTTATTTCAGATACAATTACTCCCTACAACAGACATAGAAAAATATACGACATTACACAGTTACCGCTATTCATTGTACGAATTGAGAGATACACCAACAAAAATCTTGTACCTCAATGCCACAATTGCCAGAAAGGGCATCGCTCCTCGCAAAACGTTGCGTGAAATGCGCCGTGGAACACTACTAATGCTTGTCTCCAAACGGAATTTATTGAGAACCCTGTTTGTGCCAACTGTAAAAATTCACATCCAGCCGCATAACGTGGCTATGAAAAATTCCCTAAACCCAATAACTTTATAATTCAAGAGGCCCTAAAAGGCTTTACTCTGATATCATAACTCTCATCCAGCCTCGGACACTAGACTCTGTTGCACGCACTACGATTGCTCTCCGGAAGATATCGATTCACGGCCACTCCTTAGCCCTCAACTTCTTCAGTATGCCATGCTACTCTTCTTCGACTCCATCTTACATTGCCATTCTTGCCATAATTGTTAAAATTCTTGCCATAATTACAACTCTGTCTACGATATGCGTAACATTCGAAAAAATTCTACATTGCTACACTGGGATAGGGTATTAGCCAGGAGGCCGAAGTCAAATGAACTTTTGTTCAAGGAGGACAGCTGCGGATAATCATCGCCAGCCATGTGAAGTAGACAAAGCTATGAGGGGCACTAAAGAGTGAAAATGGTTAAGATCGTTCTTGAAAGGTTGGCACAGTGTTGTAAAAATGATAGTGCGAAAATGATAGTAAATAAATAGTTATCATGGATAGTAAACAAATGGTGGCTGAGGTCTGTGAGAAGGATATGCAAGCATTCGTTGTTTGTTAAGGTAAATGTTTAATTGACGAGGAAATTGTGTAAAAACACAGAAATCTATATATAAATTAGAAAACAAATGGACTTAGAATTTAAAACAAACTTAGAATTTAAAAAACAACTTGTCCATCTTCCGAGAGCCTACATTTCCTTCCTCGGTTCCTATGAACTCTGAATAGTACTCAACTGACTATAGCTACGCGATAAAAAGGAATTGTTTGACATCATTAAAGCGAAAGGGATCAGGACCATTGAATAGACCAAAAGAGGACTTTGTATACCCTTATACACTTCTGATGAGACAATCACTAATGGAGGTTCTGGAGTATTTGTGAGCACCCCAGGTGATACTACTTATCAACACAAAACTGGCGCTGTAACCTTATCTCTAACTTCACTTGTGAGCTTCTGGCAATACCTTCTAGCAAGGCTTAATGAAGGTACTTGACATGTATAGAGCCCTTCCCATTTCTGAGCAAGTTATAGGATTTGTTGTCTTCCGTGACTTAAATGTAGCTCTGCAGGTAATCCCGAAGGGAAGAAGAAGAAGAAGATTAAGGCATTCCCCGTATCGAGAACTCAATCTCATTCCGGGTCCACTCCCCTTTTGGGCACGTCGTGGTGGTTCAACCTCCACTATTACCCTCCAGGAGAGCAGCGCACCACCTGGGGACGCACCCCAGGCAGCACCGGTCGTCTAATGCTCCTACCAGTCGCTTGGGCGAGCCCGTCGCAGCGGGACATTACCCAGCGACCCCGGGGAAGAACCCCGGGTTACTAGTACCACGCCGTGCTAGGACGTGCCAGACTCCGGGGCCGGCCAATAAGTGACCTTTCCCAGAGCCTTCAGAACCACCAAATTCATAAATTTTATACCCCCGTGGCCGAGACTGCCTAGGTACAGATCCTAGCCAGTAGCTTCGCAGAGTTCTCTACGTCGACCCCGGGGGGATCCCGGAGGGAAGCTTCCTGATCACTAACTGGATCCCTTTTCGCCTCAACGTTCTTCAAAAATTAAATAAAGTCTACATTCTTCAATGGTTGCTAGCGCACGTCAACATCACAGGTAACGAGAGGGCAGATAAACTAGCAAAATACACTCGTCAATATATTAACGTAACAATATAATGTAAATGTAAATGTCATACTCTCGGACGCAAATGTCATAGCCAAATACACACTGAAGGAATAGTCAATTCTAATAAAGCACCAGCTCCATAACACCAATGGAGAGTATAATTAAGACATATAATACGAATATAATTAAAGACTTATATAATTGACACATAATTGTCAAATAATTAAATCAAAATTTCGGTAGTTAACAGTTTAACAGGACGGAAATACATTGGATTCGAGGAAAAAGAAAACAATGCATTAATGTCACACAATAAAAATAATGTAATAAAATAATACAAAAATAAAGAATTGAAATTTCTTTGGTCTTTTTCAAAGAGCAGCTAAGGATTTTCAACAGAGCGGCGTTTTGGTGTTGGTGTATTTAATTATGGCAAAGCACACGAGGGCTATCTGCCTAAGGGGAGAGATGCCTTTCGTGGAGGACTTTCTAAGGGAAACTGGCTCGTATACACGTTACACATGGGCAAAACCACGAAAACGCCCATGCAGCCAGCCCGTTCGCGGGATTCGAACCTCGGACCGAACTACCAGTGTTCAGCGACTTTACCGCTCGGCCGCTGGTGTGCCCGCGTTTTGGAATTATATCTGGATGATTATTAATCTTAAATCATGCCGAAAATTATTATATTAATAAAAAATTTAAGGCCATAAAAGTTTTTAAATAATAGAAACAAAGAATGGAATAAAATAAAGCATAAAATTTCTTTCAATCTTTTTAATAAATAATCAAGATTTAATTTGCTACCAAGCGAATCAAAAATATTATACAAAATATAAATAGTACAGAACAACAATTCTCGAAGTAAACAAACAATCGATGAAATTCGATGCTGCAAGCTAAATCAATGTTTTTTAAAACTGCAGAAAAGCTATTACAAAATATGCAATTTTGTGAAACGTTGAGGAACAACTTAATATTAATAATTAAATTATTTGCATCTATTAGGATATTATAAATTTGATCAACATGTAAGCGGTACACACACACACACGCACTTACAAAAAAGAAAACAAAAATTGTAAAGGATTGTGTTTCGGGAAGTCACACTAAACATATTAATTGGAAAATCGATGTAAATTAATTGAAAAGCATTTAAATGCCTGTATTTGTCAAGACAGTGTTCTTTTGGCGACTTTTTCCGAAATTTTAAAATACTGTAAAATTTTGTTAATCGTTTGTTTAAGCGATCAAAAGATTCATATATATTAATTTTTCTGGTATTTAGCAGCTAATTCTACCTGTTATTGATCATTTTGAACGTACGGAATCAGCTAAATTTTTCTGAAGACAGAGGTTTGGAGGCATTCCTTATTTTGAAATATGACAAGGAGTAATCAAACGTAAAAGAAAATTTGCTCTTTGTTATTATGAAGAATTTACCAGAAAGCAACTGACAAATCTTATTAACAAAAAAGCTAATTAAAATTCATTTCGATGGAAGACACAAAAGTCCTATGGCATTGAAGAACTAACTTCCGAAACACCTCTATAAAAAAAAAAAAAAAAAAAAAAAAAAAAAAACCACTTCTAAGAATTTTGCTTATATAAACTGCATTACCACTTTCAGAAAAACTTTTACACAGGCTTACGTCCTTTTACATCTACAGGATGATTCAGAAAACCTTTTACCATATGACATGGTAAATCAGGCATACAACAAGGATAAAAAATCACATAGGAACATAGAGTCGCTAAAGCTATTCAGAGCCACAAGAAGGCGTTCAAAATAGTATGTAATTAAAGACAAAAAACAAAACCATTCCAGATCATTTATTTATATTAGTGACATGCTACAAATCACATCCCTACAGGTGAGGGCCAAATTTTTTCCGGCTGCATCGAGATACACTTGACATCGAAGCTACACTGAACGGCGCATTTTCTCAAAAATACCAGGTGTATCTCAAACACATCCTGCTGCCACAACAATTCTTCCTACTAAGTCTTCCAGCGATGAAACAGGTGTTTCATATACAAGTCCTTTTAAAAACCCCAAATCATAGAAGAGAAAACCATTTGGAGACTGATCTGGTGATTGTGGTGGACATACGATTGGTTCACTGCCAGCAATCCAACGCCCAGGAAAAGTGGACTATAGACGTGTTCTGACCTGTCTGCTGAAATGTGCAGGAGCTCCGTCGTGCTGAGCTCGAATTCTTCGAGGAATTGGCATAAGAACATCATTCAGCATGTCTGGAAAGAACCTCTTGCAAGAATGCAGCTATTAAGTCTTTCTGGGAGAATGTGGTTTCTGGGAGACACAGTCTCCTACAATGCCAGCCCACACTTTGAGAGTAAATTTGCGATGAAAGGCACGCGTACTTGTAGCATGTGGGTTTTCATCCACCCTAGTATGCATGTTGGGAACCTTCATCACACCCTCTAGTGAAGACGTTGTCTTCTCAGTAAAGAGAATGCTTGAAGTTTCGGTCGGCAGCATTTCCTTGCAAAATCCACCGCCCAAATTCCACGCGCATTTTGTAGTCTTCCGGTTCCAATGCCTAGGATGCAATCTTTCGTCATGTAAAAGGAGCCAGACTGTAGATTGGGGGGGGATATGGATGTCTCGGGACACAACTCCGTATATTGAAGGATTAGGCTACAGTTCTTTTCGGAAAAAAGTCCGAGCTGTTCGATGGCAACCGGCATCCGGCTTGTGCACGTCGAACGAACTGGTTTCGCACAATCATCGATGCGAGGTCGCAAAAGCATCTTTCGATCAGATATTTCTCACGATACATTCGCATGGCTTCTCGTCCATTGAAGTTGGCCAAGCCCCTAAATCAAATGCATGTCGGTTATTTCGTGGTACGTGTAACTAGCCATGTTACTCCTAACGTATCCAAGGCTTAATGAAGACAATGTCCATTTGCTCAGCTCATGCTCGTATAGCAACGCCTTTTCGTGGCTCTAGTGCTCTCTAGCGAGTTTTGCAACCCTATGTTCCTATGTGATTTTCGATACTTATGCCTGATTTCCCATGTCCTTTGGTAAACGTTTTCTTTTAATTATTCTGTATAGTCGTAGCAGAACACGGACAGTCGATCCAGTCTGGTCGGAAGTAGAAATCGATTGGTTGAGGAAGCTACTGTATCATACTCTAACTTGCTTTCGATTGGCACTGCATATTGGAATTGGTTCGGGCATTTGAACTGGTTCGGGGAAGCTATCTTTTACCATACGTTACCTACTGCAAATGACGTCATTAACCTTGAAAAGTTTTTATCAGACTTAAAAAACGGAGTCACAACACTACTTCCTACGGAAAATTTCTTAGAAGCTGGTTTACTGTAATATGCTGCAGGTACATTCACTGATCTTACCTACATGCAGCGCAGCGATGAAAGCAATACTTTCCCTTTAGGCGTAAAATGTTGCGAATTGTCTTTTAAATTGGTTTTGGAAGAAAAGGTGCGTAGAAACTATTTATTTTGTTGCATTTGCTAAAGTAATATGCGCTAAAGGCTTTAATAGTTTTAAAATTTACCTTCACATCCGAAGTCTTTGGGATCGGCATTCCTTCGCAGAGGTCGGAAACCTTCTTTGCAAACACATTTGTAGCCTTCATCTGTGTTCACACATACCGTTGAATTAGGGCACTTATTCTCATCTTCGCATTGCAAAACTCCTGCGCAGTGTTATATAAATATTTCATTAACTTTCCATCAGTATTTCATTTCAAGTATATACAGCAAGAAAAACTTCCAAATTTTAAGAGAGAATAATAACGTGAAAATTCGCAAAATCATACTTCCGGAAGTGGGGAATTTGTTTGAGGAAATGCTGGTAAACGAATCTTTCATATGAACTTTATTCTCGTAGTAGGCCGATTCTAACCATGTGATAAGGAGGGTGAACATCGCTTAGAGATGTCCAGGGAATTAATCTCTGTTGGATGCTTCAAGTTGGTGGCTTAAGCAGTAAGATTCTTGTGTATTTAAATATTAAGTAAGTTATTAAGTTAAATTATTAAGTAACTTGCGTATTTAAATAGGATTATGGCTTATAAGTGTAAAGTCACTGAAAGCCCGGCATTCCTTTCCAGCCTTTCGTAAGTAGATGTATTTGCTGTAAACTGCTTGCAGCTTGCTTTCAACTTGCACAGCTGATAACCATAGCTCCGTTACAACGTATTACTGTTTTACCTGTCGGGAGTAAAAATGAACGGCAGATGACAGATTTGTTAGTTTTCTTTGAACACAAATCCCTCTGAAATTTGGTTACAGATAGAAAAATCGCGGCAAAATCATCGTAACAAAGCGTTGCGGAGAAAACAACGAAAGGCCAAAATGCCGTGGTACAAAACATTGTGGGAGAAAAGAAAGCAAAGAGAAAAAACATCGCAGTTCTAAAACATCGTGGTACAAAATATCGAAGTCGAAAATAAAGCGGTTAAAAAATTTCGCAGTTTAGAAACGTCGTCGTCGAAAATATCGTGGTAAAAAATAGAGATCCCACAAATCATTGCATGAGTATGATATATCACACATGCGCTTTTTAGGCTTAACAGTTGTAAACGCACATTTGTATAAAGATTTTGAAGCTCAAAAAATGTTGACGACACTTTAAGAATAAACGGGTACAAATCAAGATAAAATTTCTACCAAAAAAATATCAGATTAGTAAATGTGAAAGAAAATAATCTCATAATTAACTAAGCAATTTTTATAGAGGTAACCTCATGCAGTTATTTTTCTACCTTTTTCTAAGCATTTTTAGGCTGTATTTGTCATGCAAAATTATGAGTAAAACTTTATAATAAAGATTAATTTATTAATGACCTTTGTTATCTAACTATATAAATTTAAAATTATTGAGTTCTATAAGTTGCATTAATTTTCTACTCATTTTCAATTTTTAAATGAATAATTTTCCTTCTTACATTTTCAGAAAAAAATCATCAGTTCATTCAAAGATATGAAATATAAAAGTAAAATATCCCTCTTTGCTTCTTGCGTTCCCAAATCATTATGCGAAAACGGATTTACATCTTTTAAAACCTAAAAAAAGCATGTGGGCGATGTTATCGTCATGCGATGAATTTTGGTTGTTTCATACAACGATATTTTCGACAACGATGTTTTTAAACTGCGAAAGTTTTGAAACGCTTTATTTTCGACGACGATATTTTGTACCACGATGTTTCCGCCTTTCGTTGTTTTCTCCACGACGTTTTCGTTAGCGATGTTTTCGCCGCGATATTTTGGGCCGATACCTGAAACCTTTACTAAAAAAAGCAGTAGAGTTTGAATGACGTTATATCCGAAGGCAGTATGAAGCACTTTTCTGAAGTTTTTCTTGTTCATTAACTTACTGAAGAATTAGCACATCAATTTCCTTTTGCCTATTGTTGGGAAATTTGCATTCCTTCTTTGCGGCTGCGTTGAGCCCAGAAAGCTAAAATATACACTGAAGTGACAAAAGTCATGGGATAGCTCATAATATTTTGTCGGTCCTTTTTTTTGCCCGTCGAAGTGCAGCAACTCGACGTGGCATGGACTCAACAAGTCGTTGGAAGTCCCCTGCAGGAATATTGAGCCATGCGGCCTCTATAGACGTCCATAATTGTGAAAGTGTTGACGGTGCAGGGTTTTGGGCACGAACTGACCTCTCGATGATGTTCCATAAATGTTCGATGGGATTCATGTCGGGCGACCTAGGTGGCTAGATCATTCGCTGGAATTGTCCAGAATGTTCTTCTAACCAATCGCGAACAATTGTGGCCCAGTGACACGGCGCATTGTCATCCATAAAAATCCCATCGTTGTTTGAGTACGTGAAGTCTATGAATGGATGTAAGTGATCTCCAAGTAGCTGAAGGTATCCATTTCCAGTCAATGATCGGTTCAGTTGCACCAGAGGACCGAGTCCATGCCATGTAAAAACAGCCCAGACCATTATGGAACCACCACCAGCTTGAACAGTGCCTCGTTGACAACTTGGGTCCATGGCTTCGTGGGGTCTGCGCCACACTCGAACCCTACCATCAGCTCTTACCAACTGAAATCGTGACTCATTTGACCAAGCCACGGTTTTCCATTCGTTTAGGGACCAACCGATATGCTCACGAACCCACGAGAGTCGCTGCAGGCGATGTCGTGCTGTCAATAAGGCACTCGAATCGGTCTTCTGCTGGCATAGCCCAAGGAAGACAAATTTCGCCGCACTGTCCTATCGGACACGTCCCTCTACGTCCCACATTGATTTCTTCAGTTATTTGACGCAGTGTTGCTTGTCTGTGAACATTGACAACTCTGCGCAGACGTCGCTGGTCTCGGTCGTTAAGTGCAAGTGGTCTGCCACTGCGCTGTCCATGGTGGAATGTTATGCCTGAAATTAGATACTCTCGGCACACTCTTGACACTGTGGATCTCGGAATGTTGAACTCCCTAACGATATCCGAAATGGAAACACTCATGCGTCTAGCTCCAACTACCATTCCGCGTTCAAAGTCTGTTAATTCTCGTCGTGCGGTCATAATCACGTCATAGCCTCTTCACATGAATAACGTGAACACAAATGAAAGCCCTGCCAAAGCACTTCGCATTTATACATTTTCTACGCGATACTACTGCCATCTGTATATTTGCATATTGCTATCCCATGACTTTTGTCACTTCAGTGTATAACCTCGAGGTAGAATTTTGATGGAGCTGAAAACTGTGTACACTCCTGGGTTACCTGTATTGACATGGTCAACAGCCCTGAATCATTCCAGCGTGATGTGGAGATTTCGAGGCATGGAAACCTGCAGTTATCACGTAAGCGTTTCAAAGCATAGCGATTTTTCGAAATAGCTTTGGCCCATGTATGGATATAGTCAGCTACCTACCTTGTTGTCTAAGATGCTGTTTAGCAGTCTCTCTGCAAACGAACGCATAGTGTCTGGATTTCCTGCCATCCCACATGAGCACTGGTTGTTTTCGCGTCATCTGAAACGATGCAGATAAGTCATGAAAAGGTCACACCCTGTTAGAAACTGTATAAAGTGAGGCGAACCAGTTCTTAAAAGTCGACAGACTTTTCGGGAAACTCTGTAGACTTTTCTGCCAGTAGTCTGTGTCTCCCACATATGTTGCGAACACTGTAGAATATAGCTGTGGAAGATAGATTGTAACAGGAATTTAACACAGTATGCCAGATAAATTATACGCCTCCAGTTACCTGCCTAACTGAATGAACTATCAAATAGTCCCGACTCATAATGTAACAGTCAAGTACACTCATCTGTTATTCATCATATGGTTTGACTAACGTGTCATAGTCTGACATGATATGTTCTTCTGTTTTGTTAAACTCAAGGAATTCGCCAACCATTAAATCTTAGGTTTTCAACTTATAGGAAGTGTACTTACTCCTTTAGTAGGGAACCATGTTTTACAGTAATGCGTATCACTCTCTAGGACCTTCAAAATTCCAAACAGCATCTAGCAAAGGAGAATATCTTTGACGTATGAAGGGCATTCATACGTCAAAGTCATCTTAAGCGTATGAAGAGCATTCAATTTTAATTTAAGTTTTACTAAAAACCGATATAACGATTTGATATTTAAAAAAAATCTTTTCTTAGTTTATTAAACAAAAAAAGTAGACTGTACTATTCTAAACCATAGCCGCAGTCTTTTTAAAAGTGGTGTCTTAGAACAATAAAATGTCATAGCGTTGAAAACACAAGCAACTGAGAAATTATGTTCAGAAGCTGAAAATTATTTTAATTAATAATATAATTAAATTTATTATAATTTTATTTGGGTTTCAAATTAAATTTTTATAAAGAAATGCACCCCAGTTTATATTTGACGAATTCACGTATTATTTTATCGAACCCACTTAATGAATTGCAATGATAATTTTGTAATGAGTATTAATAAAAATTAATGGCATTCATTTCCAATACCAAAACACTGATAAGTGCTGTAACAGCATTGTATGAGATTTTATTGACTTAATAACAGAATATGGAAGTTTTCAGAAGACAGTGCGTAATTCCTTCTTTCCTGTCACTGATTCGAATTCTTTCATATAGGAGATGTTTGTGTTGCATTGATGTATGTTACCATTCTGTGGAAGATTTAAAAGGAGGTAAAAAGCAGGACGTCTACAAAAATTAACTAGATTTGTTCAAAATATTAGTCATTTATATAAATATTGATGTTACTCGATTGTAGTCTGGATTTCATGCATTTCTTCAGAATTATGGTTTTATTTATTCATTTACACTTTTTTAATTGTATTTATTTACATACGTAGTGCATTTTATAAAATAATTTTATTGCTAAAATTTTGTGGCTACTTACTGCTTTTATTTCTGCACACTGTACATATTTCTTTACTGTGTTATACATCTCTTGATTCTGAGTCAAATGAAGTTTGAATTGTAAACACAGCTCACTTAGAACACCAGATATATGGGCAAACATCTCCTGAAAGGCCTTGGTGTTATTTAGAGATTTTTTGTCAAATCTGTGACATTCGAAACATTATCACAACAATTTAGTTCTTCCCATTGTCCCTTTCATCCGAGCATTTGCTGGGGATATCGTATTTCCCCAACCACTGGATGTGTTCGCTGGATTTTCGTCTCTTAGCCGGATAACGGACATTAGTCGGATAACGGACTCTTAGTCGGATAACGGTCTTGCGTGCACGTTAAGATTCTGCGGTGGGCCACACGAAGATCAAAAATGCATTTGTGCGTTTCACATTCGTCACGTTGTTCCGAGGTATGAGACGATGGGCTCTGACATTCCAGAAGAAATAATTCATTGCGTTAAGGCTTCCCTTGACATAACAAGAATCATAATTTTACAGCCAGTGTCAAGGGATTTTAGCGGTCTGCACACATAAAGTCTTTATGTGT
Source organism: Stegodyphus dumicola (assembly GCF_044657685.1). Classification (NCBI taxonomy): domain Eukaryota; kingdom Metazoa; phylum Arthropoda; class Arachnida; order Araneae; family Eresidae; genus Stegodyphus; species Stegodyphus dumicola. The sequence continues at coordinate 143,892,858 of NC_140778.1, read as the reverse complement.
GGACTTTCGATTAACTATGTAACTAAAGCCTTTCGATTTTAGGGAAGTTGACGAATCAATGATCCTGCTGTTCCTATGATACAGTTTCAATTATGATTTAAGTACAAAGGAATCAAAAATAAAATCGAAAAAACTGAAGGAAGTGACTAATTCAGTATATTTTAGACAAGGAAAGAACTCAGAATACTCTTGCCGCTAGTAACATCTTCACATAAGGGTCAGTAACCTACAATAATTGTTTCCATGCCTTCAGTGTTGCTACGTATTATTAATGAAATTTCTCATAGACTTATATTAAATGTACTTTAGTTCTATATGCACGAAGTAGTACGCAACCCTAAAAGACGTAACCAACACCAGTTATCACATGGAATCGAGCCATCAGTGTAGCATACCAACATTACCCTAACTCAAAACCAAATCCAAACCTGTGGAACAATATTTTTCTTTATGCAGACTATGAAACGGAATGCACCGTTATTGTTATGTCACCCGGCGGAATTCAGAATTCCAGCAGAACTGAGAACACTGTCTTTCCTAGAGTTACGTACATTGATGGCTCGAAGGGGAGAAGATTATAGGCTATAGCGTTCGCAACATATGTGAGAGACAGAGACTACTGGCAGAAGAGTCTACAGAATTTTCCGAAAAGTCTGTCGACTTTTAAGAAGTGATTCTCCTCATTTTACAGAGTTTCTAACAGGGCGTGGCCCTTTCATGACTTACCTGCATCGCGTCAGACGACGCGAAAACGACCAGTACTGATGCGGGATATCCGGACACTATGTGTCCGCTTTCAGAAAGACTGCAGAACATCACCTTAGACAGCCAATAAAGGACCATATCCATGCGTGGGCCGAAGTTATTTCAAAAAATCGCTATGCTTTGAAACGCTTACGTGATTGTACGTAATATCTCAGTCAGGATGGAATAATTTTCAGCTGCTATTCTCATCACCAGCACAGTCCCCGTATATTCTGTACTTGTAGTAATTTATTTTAAGTTAGCTTTTTCTGTTCTTTTCTGTTTATACTTATTGCCTTGAATTATGTATTTTGCGTTAATTAATGTATTATTTTTACTTTTTAATCAGCCACTCAGTTAATTGTTCAGATTCATAATCAATGCACTATTCAGCTAATTACAACTCAGTTATACCTGTATTTTTACTATCCACAGTACTCATTTATTGTTCACGTTGTGGATGTTTATTGGCAGCACTTAAGTTGTAACCATCTATAACTCTGTAAATGTGAAACTGAAACTGCTCTCCTTACCCACATTGTACCCTCCTGCCATCACTACACCATTGACTCTCCCAGCATTTGTTTGCATCCCCCAGCAGTCGTCTTGAGCACAATATGCACCAAAGTGTGTTATGCGGACCAAGTTATTTCCGTCAGCGGAGCTAGCTGGTCGATATAGTAAGCAAAAACCCAGTGAATCGGCTGCCTCGCTGTCGGTGGAAAGAAAGAAAAGGCTATAGCTTCTTTGTGATGCGAGGAACTAATACAATAATTTCTTATGTAATGACGTTTGATCCCAATAAATCCATCTTTCAGACAGGACTGGTTGCGCTGTAAGCGACTGTACAGTGTCGGGACTGTGATCATTCTTTTTCGATCAGTACTTAGCCGGCATCAAGCTTGGATGCAATTAGTGATTATACTCTAGAAAGAACACTGTCAAAGAAATCTAAAATCTACTACTCTCTCTCCCACGCAACATTATAAGCTATTTAACTCCTCCTTCCCGCATGCCTTCGGGGTGTAATTGGAAGCATACTAGCAGCGTTATCTAGAGGTCCAGGGCTGAAGTCTTGGCAAGGGCATTGCTCATTTTTCACTTCGCCTGCTTTAGCAAAAAAAAAAAAAATAAAAAAATAAAAAACCTAATGACTTTACAAGAGGCGCCCGAGCTGAAAAGATGATGGCCGATAATTCATCACTACTAGGATTTGGCGAATATGGTCCCTTTATTCCCAGTCATCATTTAAAAATAGTTGATTATATAAAGAATGTCCTCCCTCCTTTCGGCGTGGTGTAATTGCAAACACACTCGACACGCATTTGAGACGTCCAGGTTTTGAGTCGCGGCGCGTGCATTGCAGAATTTTACCGACTCCTGCATCAAAATAACCTAATCACTCTACAATATCGACAGGAAATTTTAGTGCTGTCGCGCATTCGCTGAAATCTTTGGCAACTAAAAAGGGGTCGAAAATGGCTCACATAGATCTCAACAGAAGAACGATATATATATGTATCAAAAATCAATGAATGATATATATATGTATATCATTAATTTAGTTTTCAGCTATGCAATTCTTCATTAAAACAGGTTTAGCAGCAATTTCGGCCAGTATAATTAGAATTAATACCTCTTGAACTATTAACGGATTTCCCTAGTTCCTGTTAGGCACTGTTTGGAAGTCTTTATGTGTGGACTAAAGCCGTGAGAGACTATGTTTATCTTATGACTGGCAAAAGACGTCCTCTACAGGCAATGCAAACAAGTTCTTTGATTATAAATAAATATATGAATGTGTACTTTACAGAATTAAAGAATAGATAGTGTTTAAATTAACACTGGTTCCCTTTCTCGAACAGCGGTTGATTGAGGATGGATATGCATACACACATTAAGTTTTCAGAAAAGAAAGCATTATGAAATGCTTATATTTCATTTAATTCTCAAGTAACTCTTTATCACCAACAATTAATCGAATCATATGATATTTAGTAATAATCATTCAGTTTCAATGGTGGTTGGATCTTCTCTCTGAGCCGTCTAACGCTAATATCATTTCGACTCCTCTGATCATGAAATGTTTCCTCGCATTTCTGTATATTATCGGCCTTTGATTGGAAAAGAGGTGTGGTTGTTGTAGGCTGAAGAATAAAGAAAAGAAAGCATTGACTTCGCTTATAACAACCAAGAAGCGATAGTTCGATTTTGACAGGTAAGAGGTGTGTAATTTTCTTGCTGGTAAGGAATGGGAATTTTTGATTTGAACAAATCACTGGAAGAAACATTTTTATTTGCAGTGCAGGTGACATGTCGAAAATATCTGAATGAAATGATTTAAGCCTGAGAGAAAAGAGTAAATTACTGAAAGATAATAAATGGTCTGGGAAATGCAGCCGAGAATTTTAGTTAGTTTTATCAGAATGTTGTTTCATCCAGGTTTACTTTCAGTTGTTTCACCTCTTTCAATCAATTTTGCTTACTAAATCTGAGCATTATTAAGTGACAATGGTTTTTAATTGTTTGATTGGTGTACATTTTGAGTAGCTTTAACGAATTCGAACTCTAATTCTGGATTCGAACAAATGAACGAACGAATTCCACGAATTCGGACAAATCGCTCTGGATTTAACCTTTTTAAAAGTATTTCAGAGGTATTTTTTCTTTAAGAATTTGAAGGCGTATATTTTATTCAAAATAGTTATGACGTGGAGATAAAAGGTTTTACTGGTACGTGAATCATTTTTCTGTAGGTATTGTTAGACTGGAAATAAACGAGTTTTTATCAGGAAAATGCTCTCATCATTGTCACAAAAACTTCGGTTTTCATATATCGCGAAGAGAGATCCTGTTTATGACATTTTTTAGTTAAAAGTAATTATAAAAGAATTATTTCTAAAAGAAAGCCGAGAAATAAACTCTTAAAATTTTGTATTACGGAATGCGTAATAGCTCATAAAACAGTTTTACTTACTTAAATCTACTAAAATCGAAATTTCTTACTTGAACACCATTCATCTTTGTCCTGTCTGTATCCTTTAGGACAAAAACATTTTTTCTGAACATCATTTCCCCACTCTTCGAAGATGCAAGATGTTCCTCCGCCGCACCGACAAGCTGTAAAAAATTAAAGAATGAAAATAAGAGTGAATTTTTAACAATAAGGTTAAATTTTCGTAAAGCTTCAAGCTATCTGATCAAACAGCCAGGATTCCGCATCAAAACATGCAAGATAATGCAGAAACTGGTGGAATTGGGAACAGATTTGTGTAGTGTGGAATAGTTCCCTGTAAATCTCTCTTCTCTCTCTTCTTCTTCTTCTTTTTTTATTAACTGTATATATTATGAAATATGTATGTATTATGGCCAATGAAAATTATTAAGAACTACGTATGTATTATGTAACAGGCTCAATATATTATGAACTATGTAAGCAAGTATAAACTATATAAGCAACTATGAACTATGTAAGCATGTATATGTATGAACTATGTAAGCACGTATTGTGAAAGATCTATGTATTATGAACTACTTGTATATAAGCATGTACTGTGAACCATAAGCATATATTATGAACTATGTAAGCATGTATACAGGATCAATGTATGCCCTTATAGGGCCCATGAAGTGTTACCCCGGATAGTTGCAGAACCTGGACTAGACCCGAATAGTCTAAGTAAGCCACACGGGTGTCCAGATTCTGCTCTCAACTGTCAACTGTCTTTCGTAGACAAGAAGCAGCCTGCAACTTGTGAGAGTAGACGTTTCTTGCGGAACGCTCCTCGAAAATCCGTTGCCATCCGCGGTATTTCTGCAGCAAGAACAAATATTTTTATTTGTGTGTGTTCGTGATACTCTAAAGATTACGCCAATACCAGAATTTATTGGATATTTCAATTTTTAAGTATTATACGAGTGTTTTAGTGAGAATTGAAAATTCCGCAAAGTTTGAGTCTTGTGTGCACCTTGACGTCATGCCATCGACGGAAGACCTGCGACCCGCTGCCCTGCTAGGATTAAGTTCTCAGACCGGATTACCGCAAGTGCCAAAAATGGATTGAAAGTGTAAAAATCATTATCTCAGCTTCCTGTAATCACAAAGTCTCCATCTGCGAAAGTACAAGGTAAGATTCTGATTACCTATCCATAGCAATACAGTTTTAATGTCTAAAATAATGTTTTCTAGTTCTATTTTTCGGACTTCGATTTTTTTCCGCAAATTAAGCTCCCGGTATGGCCATGTGTGGCTCGAGGGAGTTGTTGCATCTGGATAGTGGAGGGCATGGGACATATGCCTGCTTACCCTTGTTAAACACCAGACGTCCGTCATCTGTCTTTCGTAGATTTGACGCCTCGCTTCTCGAGTACAAAAAGTTCTCGCGTTGTAAAGTTACGGATTCCGGACGATAGTAAGCCGGGGGGACGTCCGGACCCCCTGTCACCTGTCACCTGGCTTTCGCACACTGCGAAATAGTAAAATTTCTAAATAATGTTGTTACAGAAATTAAGAACAGTATCACTAGTAATAGGTGTCTGAAGAAAATTTTGCGATCACAATTGCATAAAAGAGGGAATAAAGTGCTTTAATCTGACGCTTTAGTAAGATCTCTACTTAATTGTTATAAAACTTGGATCTTAATAAAAGTATAAGAAACTCGTTTTTGGAAGGAAAGTCCTAAGAATTTGTAAATATATGTGAGGGCTCTCTATCTAATAGAAGAGGTAGATTGCTGGAGTTCATTTCTGAAGGAAACTAGTTTATATTTATGTTACACATGGGAAAAGCAACGAAAACCATCTGTGCAACCAGGCTGCTCGCCGGATTTAAACTCAGTAGAACTACAACTGTTCAATGATTTTACTTCTCAGCGGTTGGAGGGCGGATTGTACTAAAAAATGTTTTTGTTGATATAAATATGCACGGCATCCGTATAGAGTTATAATATATAGTTATGTTATCTAATATATTAGAATTAACAGCATCAAATTCTCTGATCAACTATAAATCATCTAGTTAACAATTTATTAACTACAAGCAGCATTGCAGCTGATACTAATAAAAAATCGGCTATAAATAACACTAATTGCTAGTCAACTATTCATCAACTGTAAGTAACATTAGTAACAGAAAATATTGCTGCTCGGGCGGCATATTTCACAAGTGCACATCAGCGTAGCCACTGAGGGAGGGGTTTGGAAAATGGACCAATGAGCTGCTATTGCTCTTGATGACGCTAAATCTTCGTGCACGTGAGCGTATGTTGTTTACGTCTTAATTTGAATTTTCTTCGCAGTTATAAATATATGACGTAATGGTAGAAATCTTGTGCTTTCGTTTTCTGAGTTTAATTAATCTCTGACATTTCACTTTCGTGATTTTTATGACGCAATAATGTTTGGATTGATGTTCACGGCATGTTATGTGGATTAAGAGAATTGAAGTGTATATTATTTTAATTGAGCTGAGAATGACTGAAAGTGTTACAATGAATCTAGCGTTTTCTTATTTCAGTACTTGCATTCTTTTGATTTTAAAAGTGCAAGATTCAGAATATATATCTGATTATATTCATTGCTAATATTAAAAATTATATGTGAATAAATTGAATATATTCGTTGTCAATAAGATAAATTGACTCTGTTTGATTAGTATTTCTTGTGTAGACAGTACATTTAAGAGTGAGCTGTTATTAAATGTGAAATTTAACACACTAAATGTATAGGAATGAAAATTAGTAAAGTTTACTTTGAATAAAATTGTGCATTGGTTATTATTATAGAACATTTTTTTCATATAGACTGCAATAAAAAGTGCTGACTTCTATTTACACATATAATTGGTGTAAATATTTTTCTCATAGGCATAGTTTTATGTAAAGATTGCATTTGGGCTCAGATGTTTATCACATATTTCTTTCTTCATCTATTTACCACTTATTAAGTAATATTTCACATCAAAATTTTTGCGAAGTATCCAACGTGTGTTTGTATTTATTTCGACCCGGTAGTGAAATCTTCATAATTTCCTATATTTGATCTAACTTTGCAATGAAAAGTTTCAGAAGCAATCGACGATGCTTTAATTATTTTGTACAGAAAATTGCGTGGCAGAGTATTTTCAAGCATCTTGCTTAAATCTTAAAACACGCGAAAGGTCATGTGACGTGACAGAAATATTACTGGATGCTCATTGGTCCATCCTAGAAGCCCCCTCGGTGGCTACACAGATGTGCACTTGTGAAATATGCGCTCGGGCGTAAAGTTCTCAGCTTAGTGAGAATGATATCACAAAGGACAGTTCTATGGTTAAGTCAAGTAAGTCTGCGGTTCCCTCAAGTGAAAAACAGTCAAAGTGAATGACCACTGTCACATGAATTCAAGATTTGGAGCTTGAAATATCCAGAGAAATTATCCAGAGCTTGAAATATCCAGAGTGGGTATTAAAAATGTTTTCCAATATCATGGGCTTCTAATGAGTCATTATTTATATGTAGAATTTCAGTGATAACTTTCGGACGAGTCATGGTAAACTGAAGTTAGGTAAATAGCTCTCGGGTGTAATCTAAAATTCATTTAATGGTCAGAATAGCAAATGAATCCCCATTTTGAGACACAGAAAATCATCTCTTATTTTAAGAAATAAGTAATTCTATAAAAACATTTTACAATTTTCGCGGCAACTAAGAATATGTAACGTTCTTTAATCAGTCCCTGCGCTTAGCTGTCGGTAAGATGTTTTCGCCGTAAACTAAGGTTATACTAAGTTCTTTAAATAGTAAAATGAGACTAAATTGAACAAGTTTGCTTTGCAAGGCCCTCGAAAGCCATCTATTAAACTCTTTCGCATTGGTGCAGGCGAAAATCCATTTTACTCAAATATCTGAAACGTCCGTACGTACTTTTTTTTATTGGAATTCGTTTCCTTCTTCGTGCCAAGTAGAATGCTATAGCGCTTAACAATAACCTACTTAAGTGAAGCGATAACTTCTGTCTTGAGATCTTCGTATGGTTTCGCTACTGTGTTCAGTTCCCCTTAGAACAGGATGGCAAATGAAAGCATTGACAACTAAACAAAAGAGAGGGAAGATGCATTCAAATAACTGAACTGATTTTAGTCACTTCAAAGGAATCATTGGCATATCATTTAACAACTCTCGAAGGAAATGACCAATGCAATAACGTGATGGGGAAAAGCAGCAGGTAGAAAATGATTCACTGGGTGACCTGCCCATGTCTGAAGAGTCGGGCGTTTAGGACGACTATGATGTGAAGGAATTAAGAGAAGGGACAGCTTTTTTGAGGACCTAGCAGAGCAAAAAGGATCGTATTTACATCACACGTTGAAAAAATCAGAAGAGTGCCGGTGCTTTGTAGTAACGTCAAGCAAACCATTCTTGTGAAGATGTAACATAAATATGAAAAATAAATGCTTTAATTCTTTGATACAGAAGTAAATATTTAATCGCAGGATAAGGTAATAAATAATTCGTAATTTAATAATTTGAGAAATGTTAAAATTTCCCCCATCCAAGAAACAGTTAAATCATTACTACCCATTATGCTTTTTTGAATTGCACTTCATTTTATTCGAACATTAAAATTTAATAGTGCATATCTAATAAAGCTATAACATGACACTTTTCTTACGTTCACAGTATCCTCCTTTCATGGCATTACCATGATAACAAGTACATACTTTCTTTCCGTCTATGATGCTGCAATCACCATTTTTGCAGTCGCATTCTAGAGAAAGAGGAAAAGTATTTTCACACAATGCATTTATATGTATTTACACTGCGGGGGAAAAAAGGGGTGGCAGTTCTATATCTCCCGTTTTACCGGGCCAATTGATGAAATTTAAATCGCGTTTTTCATGTCTCGAAAGCGTGACTTAGGCTATGTATTTGATTTATATATAGCACTGTTCTAATATAGGTATTTTGACATAAAATCGGATTTTTTCTGTAATAACATACCATTTTTTTTCCATATTTCAATTCTACGACTCAAATGACGCCAAGCTACCAAATTTTTTAAACATCGCACTAGTAATTAAGACACAATAACACGCCGAATAAATACTAATTCAGAAGTCAAACAACAAAAATCAGCGTTATACTCACAAAATTTTCACAGGACTAGTTTCGATGGTTTTACCGAACCATCATCTTCAGCTGCAAAACCGCAAATGAACAAGATAGGAAATAATGATTAGATAAGATAAGAAAGCCTGGACAAGAATAAGCAAGTGGCGCCATCTGTTGGCGAAACCAGAACTAAAACATAATTTCTCTAAAAGCCGAAGGCAAATTTGGATTGGAATTAGGATCGTTAACTAGAACAGAAAGATTTTTATGAATGTGAAATGCCTCTAGAAAATCCAGTTCTCCAATGGAAGATGTTTTTTGAATAATTTTGGCAGCAGAAAAATTGAAAGTGTGATTTTCGGACCAACAATGTTGAGCAACAGAAGACTTCTGTGTTTCCTTTTTTCTAACATATGCCTCATGTTCCTTGACGCGAAATTTTAAGGCTCTCTTAGTTTGGCCAATGTAAATTAAACCACACTGGCAAGGAATCCTATAAATACCCCAGGAATTCATTCCCGGAATGGGGTCCTTGAGTATGGAATTCGGAATTTTATTGATGGGAGAATAAACAACCCGAAAGTTAAATTTCTGCAAAATATGTGCAACTTGATAGCTAATTGATGGAAAGAAGGGAATGACAACAGAATTTTTATAATCTCCTAAAACAAGAGTGTGCCTTTTAGTGTGTTGAGATGAGAATTTTTTAACTGCTTGATTAATAATGTTGGGTGAAAAGCCCCTGTCAATAGCTATTGCTTTTAAATAATTTAGTTCTTCATCAAGGGCTAGTTTGGAGGAGCAAACTTGAAGAGCACGGAAAACATAGGTATAAAATGAAGCTAACTTTTGTTTAGTCGGATGACATGATTTAAAGTGTGGTGGAAGGCAAACCGATGAAGGTTTAGGGTAAACCGTAGTACTGAAGTTGGATGTATTACGTGTGACCAGAATGTCGAGAAACGGAAGAGAATTGCAAGTCTACGGTTTACCGTAAACCTTCATCGGTTTGCCTTCCACCACACTTTAAATCATGTCATCCGACTAAACAAAAGTTAGCTTCATTTTATACCTACGTTTTCCGTGCTCTTCAAGTTTGCTCCTCCAAACTAGCCCTTGATGAAGAACTAAATTATTTAAAAGCAATAGCTATTGACAGGGGCTTTTCACCCAACATTATTAATCAAGCAGTTAAAAAATTCTCATCTCAACACACTAAAAGGCACACTCTTGTTTTAGGAGATTATAAAAATTCTGTTGTCATTCCCTTCTTTCCATCAATTAGAAGTTGCACATATTTTGCAGAAATTTAACTTTCGGGTTGTTTATTCTCCCATCAATAAAATTCCGAATTCCATACTCAAGGACCCCATTCCGGGAATGAATTCCTGGGGTATTTATAGGATTCCTTGCCAGTGTGGTTTAATTTACATTGGTCAAACTAAGAGAGCCTTAAAATTTCGCGTCAAGGAACATGAGGCATATGTTAGAAAAAAGGAAACACAGAAGTCTTCTGTTGCTCAATATTGTTGGTTCGAAAACCACACTTTCAATTTTTCTGCTGCCAAAATTATTCAAAAAAACATCTTCCATTGGAGAACTGGATTTTCTAGAGGCATTTCACATTCATAAAAATCTTTCTGTTCTAGTTAACGATCCTAATTCCAATCCAAATTTGCTTTCGGCCTTTAAAGAAATGATGTTTTAGTTCTGGTTTCACCAACAGATGGCGCCACTTACTTATTCTTGTCCAGGCTTTCTTATCTTATCTAATCATTATTTCCTCTCTTGTTCATTTGCGGTTTTTCAGCTGAGGATGGTGGTTCGGTAAAACCATCCAAACTAGTCCTGTGAAAATTTTGTAAACATAACGCTGATTTTTGTTGTTTGACTTCTGAATTAGTATCGCCCTAGTAGTTTTTAAAAAATTAGCTCTCAAAATTTTAGCTCCTCAATGTTAATTGAGCTTGGAATATATTTATTAATCTCTCTTTTTTTATTAAACTTATGTGATTTTTCCTTTCACGTTTAGAAATTCAGGTTCATTCCAAATAAAATTCACCCACTTTTTATGGTTTATTTTTAAAATTTGTATTTTGATACAATTTTTCAAAAAAAATTTGCATTATAACCTATAAAGTTTTTACCATCATCTTAAAGTAGATTTATGTCTAAGCATACTTGTAAAAAATTACAGTTTTTTATTCAAAATGTCCGAAGATATACGTCAATTTATATATTGGCGCGTTTGGAAATTTGGCACATTTGTTGAAAGCGAAAAACCATCAAATGTGGTTTAGACGCTTTGCTTAAATTATTTCAAAGAAGGAATGTTATGTCTTTTTTTTTTCCTCTCGTGCCATAATGTAAAAAGTTAGGAACGAGGTGCCTTTTTTTCCGGTACGGCGTAATGGAAGGGAAAGAAAAATTGGTTGCCATATATTAAGAAATTCTTCAAAAGAATTATTCTTGCCGCAAACTGAAAAAAATTGCGCTAAAATAAATTTTGTCAATTTCTTCGCAAATTTCGCACTAAATTTAACAAAATTTAATATCTAGGCATAATTTGAATCGTAGAACCGAAATATGGGAAAAATTTGGTATTTTATTTTAGAAAAGTTCGATTTTGTGTCAAAATACCTATGTTAGAACAATTCCATATATATATCTAATATATATCCTAAGTCGCGCTATCGAGACATGAAAAATACAATTTGAATTTTGTCAATCGGCCCAGTAGAACGGGAGATATAGAACTGTCCCATTTTTCTTTTGGGCAGTGTACATAAAAAAAATTGAGAAACTTCAAATTAGGATGATATACATTAAAAATGGATATCAATTAATTCACAACATATTATGCTTTGAATTAATTAAATAATCGGGAGAAAATAATTAAATCAAAATTAAACTATGTAAAATGGAAGCTTTCTAACGGGAAGAACTCATATTAAAACTTCAAAAAAAAATAAAAATTGAAAGAAAAAATTTAAATAAAACATAAAAAAACTGATATAAAATATATAAACATATATAAAACCTGACTGAAAAAGGTCAATAATTTTTTATATATTTTGTATCAATTTTATTATATTTTAAAATTTTATTGCATGGTTTTGTTTTGCTATGAGCATTTCCTCTTAGAATGTTGTTCCTTTTCATGCTAAATTCCTCTTTTGCATTCTCCAAGATATAGTTTACTAAACACTGCCCTAACTTTATCTCAATTCTTTAACTGCTTCAATTTTTTAATTTTTTTCACGTTACTCTACACCTTTCTATTTCGCCAATTTAAAAAAATTATTTTGGTAGTAAACACTACAAATTATTCAATTCTTTAACTAAAAACTTCAACTTTTCCATTCGTTTGACTGAAGGGAACTTTACTAGAGCCTAATTCTATGGCGTTACTTTTAGATATACTTTTGAGTCTCCTTTGTTTAATAATCTAGGTCAGGGATTCTTAACCCCGTGCTCGCAGGCGCCAAAGTGCCCGCGAAGCTATTTTTGTGCGGCCGCGACTGCAAAAAATCGCGTTAAATGCAACTATTTTGAATTTTTTGTTACCTTTTTAATGTAGGGTATTTATTGTTTATGTTGCTTATGATTGCAATAAAATAAAGAAATACGAGGGCTGTAAATTAAATAATGGCAGCATAGGTATAAATCAATTTTTAATGAACTTACAAGTACAACTGCATTACATTCCTTCTATGTAATCACCAGCAAAGCTTTTGCCAAATGTCGGGAAGCCCTTGTAGACCAGCGGCAAGGTGTTGATTGTTGATGTGAGCGACCGAGCGCCCTACTGCGGGGAGTACAGATGAAACGTCATGAAATCGGAGACCTCGGAGGGGTTCCTTCAACTTCGGAAACAGATCGAAGTCACAAGGACTCATGTCGGGACTCATGAGTAGGGAAGGTGTTCCAGGATTTCCCACGGCCACCGTCGCAAAAGGAGAGTGACATTGTTTGCGGCATGGTAACGAGCGTTGTTATGCAATACGATAGGGAGATTGTTATGCAATACGATAGGGAGATCGTTATGCAATAAACGTGGACGTTTGCGCCGCATAGCCGGACGCAGATGGTGCTGTAGAAATCGGCAGTAGTAATCTGCGTTGACAGTTTGTCCTTCAGGTACAGCATGTGTAAGAATCACACCGTCCCAGTCGTATGCCATAATCAGCATAACCTTCACCCGACTGGGTTCCTGTCGAAATTTCTGAAGGCGTGGCGAACCTTGGTGACGCCTTTCATTTGATTGACACTTTAATTCAGGCTCATAGGCTCGTGCCCATGTCTCATCAATGGCGACAATACGCTGCAGAAATGCGTATCCTTCATTGCGGTATCTCTCCGAGTGGTGCCAGCCAGTGCATACCAGTGCCATTTCTGTACTTCGGTTAGTCGATGTGGAACTCAGCGGGAAGCAATTTTCCTCATGTTCAGAGATTTCTTTCTTATGCGCCACACCGTTTGGTGACTCAGACCAACCTCTAAGGATAATTCTCGGACTGTCCAATCGGCGGTCTATGGTAAGGAGACCGCTCAGGATGTCAATCTGCTTTTGAGGAATGGAGGGCCGACCTGTGCGTTGCAAATCCGCATTCCCATCCCGACCCGAACGAAATGCTACTGTCATATACTGTAAAGCATTTGTGCTACAGGCTTCCACTATTCCTCAATAGCATTCTGTTGCATTTTCGCCGCGGGCAACCTCTTTCAAGCCACGACAGCTGATCACCTTCTGAAAAGAAGCTTTAGAGCGATGGAAACGAAACTCCTCACTTTAATGCCTGACTGACTGATAACTTACAGCCAGAATACCACTGAGATCAGTAGTTTATCTGGCTCAATCAAATTTATGCCGGATGGGCACAATAACATAGAACTATCTTCACATAATGTCCGCAGTAAGGAGGAGAAAGACGGATAAAGAATAGGAAGACCAGCAACGCAAGAGCTCACTAGCAAGTAACCGGCCCGGTAAAGGCGTGACTAAGTGGGAGTCATAAAATGAGTGTAGAATGTGAATAAAACTAGTGAATTTAAGAAATACACAGTACAATAAATGAGTAAGATACAAAATTAAGAATGCTAATAAACACATTGGGTACATTATTTACAGGTGGGCACTAGGCGGGAAAGTTCGATTTTAATGCCACAAAACAGCTAACCTTTTAAGCAGATCGACTGTTTTTTGCACTCTACACATCAACAACAGCGCCGCCTCACCGCTCGCATATCCTAGTTGCTCATGCCCGCCCTTCTGCGAGTTTCAAGGTTAAGTTGCCACTATTTAACTTACAACCCCCCAAGGAGGTTAGAATAGATGGAGATGGCGTCTCTGCTATTGCATTACGAAGAAAGTGAAGCCAGGGGGAAGGAAATAAGCCACGCCACGTGAGGGCAAGAAAACGATTACCTTACTAAGCGAAGTGAGGTAAAACGCCAGCTGGTTTCAAGTTCTCAATGTGTTTTCTGATTTTGTATGCGTAGATCTAAAAGGTCTAAAAGGCACTGAATTGTTACAGCGAAATAATGTCTACATTTCCGACTTCATGTCCATGTAAAAGATTGTTTTAGAACCTGCATACACAAGTAGAATAATCGAAACTTGTGTTTCAATGGCCTTCAAGAAAGAGTTTGAGTATTTTCTTATTGTAAAGTACACGAAGAAACATATATAGTTCTCAGATATACCTTTTCATAATAATAATAAAAGCGATATTCGTAATTAACTTATATGTGATAACAAAACGATAAGTAAACATAGGGATGGGGAGTGGCTAGCTCTCCATGGGAAAGAAAACAGTTTACTTTAATGTCTGATCATAATTACTTTACAGGTCTTACCTTTTAGGTGTTTAACTACATTTTATTTTGTGCTCAAGAAGATATATAATAACTACATTTGATTTTTAGTCACATTTGTTGTGTGAGTTTTAAAATAACAACTTAAAGTTTACATATTTCTATCATTGTTTATTCAAATTAAGTTTTTTCGTAATATAAGTAATATTTATAACATGAAAAAGTTGAGAATTATATATACATAGAATTAGTAAATTATAATCAAATAATAGTTTGAGTACATAGTTACTGTTCTGTGTTCACAATACTTTTAATGCTAGCATTCATTAATTACAGGATGCAATTAAATAATGTAGAAATTATTGCAGTTACATAATCTAGAAATAAAATGAAATGGCGAGAAAAGTAAGGGAAACAGGACGTGAAGAATATGCGATCCTTTACGACTACCAGGAACAAAATTGGGTGTGGTTAGAGCACGTCAATCTTTCTAAGCCACGACTACTAAGGGCATGCTTCCCTCCTTTTTTGGCTTCACTTGGACTGCGTGGAGGGCATCTCCATGAGTTCTAACCTCCTTGCAACCCCCGTATTAAGAATCGTTATACTTTTTTTTTCTGTTTCTTATTGTGCCCGTCAGCATTGCCTGTTTGTCAAATGTGCCCAGACAGGGAATAAGGTTAAGAACCCCTGATCTAGGTAATTCGATGTTTTTCATTTTACAAATTTTTCTTTGTGAGACACCATATTTCATGTTATAATGGAGAACGTTTCTAATAAATTTGAATAATATTAATCAGTTAAATTCGTAGTTATAAATTCATAGTTTATCTAAATTCAATACTTAGCACATGTTAGGCCTAGCTAGTAAAAACATGTCGAATTAATTTTTCTAAACTTCCTTTACTCTAATATTTTTCATTTCAAAACTTTTCTTTCTCTAATGTTACAGATTTTAAGAACTAATTCTTCTTTTCACTGATTATTAGTTCAAAGAGGCAATTTGCCCAGAAGAACTATTAATTTCGTCTTGGCATTCTGGGTCGAAAACTTTAAAAGGCTGTATCACTTTTCAAATCGTTGCCACCGTATATTATCGCCTTCTCTTATATTTAAAGAATTTAAATTACGAAGTATCTGCATAAATGTATGTATGCTTCTCGCATTGTGATAAAACAACGGTACCTAGAGCCATCAAAATTTGAATAACGTAATCTTGCATAGAATATGGGCATGTGCAAGCCCTAATTTGAATTTGAAATTTGTTTTATTATTGATTTCAGATTTTAAAACACTTAAACCAATTTTTATAAAAAACTAAATGATTTCAAAGCGAGCAATGGCAACACTACCAAAAAAAAAAAAAAAAAAAAAATTATCTTCAGCGCGAGACTGTCTGTCGGAAATTCTAAAGGTATGTTGATTTTAAATATTTTGTGATATTGCAGTTGAATTGAATTTTATGTGTCTTAAGAGTGAAAGAAATGATATTTAATAAATAAAGCTAACACACAAAATGTTAAAAGAACTCCCCTTTGGGCGTACTATAAAACCTGAAAGCTTTCAGATATTTTTTTGTATTATTTCTGTATTTTTATAATATTTAATTTTTTATAACTATTCAAATTTCATAAATCATTAATACATTCTATTTGCCATGTATTAATAACAATGCTGAATATGAATTTTTTTTATTTTATCTGCATGCATTAAAAAATTGTCATGCAATTTTCTGTACAAATATTCAAAACTATATCCTTTAGTCATATTTCATACTTATTCTCAAAATAGTTCAAAGAGTTTAATGATGATCGATTATAATAATAATTTTTACCATATTAAATGTTAATAGCCAACTGTAACTGAAATGTTTGAAGAAATTTAAAATTCGTTGCTCAACTAATGCAACTTGAATATGGAAAAATAAATTTCTAATGCCATAAAAAATTATAATTTTGTGTAATTTTCATAAAAATAACATTACATATTTAAAATGAATATGAGCCGCTTAACTGGGACAGTGGTTAGTGACGGTGGCTGCCGTATTCAAAGGCTCTGTTCGAATCCCGAAGGCGTAATGGCAGACCGCACATTGAGTTGAACAGTGTTAAACGAATGTCGCATACTGCGCATGCCCAGAAAACAATTTGGCGTAATTACTATGTTGGCGCGATTTGAAAAGAAGATAAATACGGTATATGCTAGATGTACCGCCATCTGATTGTAAACAAATCTGGCGTTTAAATCTTCGTAGAGTATAATGTAAATGTAAATTAATTACTGTGTTAAAATACTTTTTTTTTTTTTTTTTTTTTTTTTTTTGCTGTACTGCTCAAACAACTAAAAAGCTGAAATTATTGCGAAGTAATGTGAAGCAGTGTTTGCATTCAAAATGTAAAATATAATACCTATGAAATTCTGCACATTCCTTTGGAACTGTACAAATTTTCGTTCAAAAAAAGACTGAAATTTAGGATATATTAGTTGAAAATTTATTCATTATACTTTTAAGCAATAAAAACAATTTAGCATACATTTATTTATTTATTTAACCATACGTTTTACCATACGTTCCATTCGTACATACATAAAGAAACACTGAGGAATATAACAAGTGCTTGCAAATAACACTGAAGAAATTTTACAATTCTTTAATGCTAGTTATTAAATTCTTTGAAATGAGAAAATAAAAGCGCGAATATACGCTAACAAACTAAGCGAGATACTCCAGTTTACAATTACTGAATTATAACATGTAAACAAATTACATTTAAATAACGAATTATTACGAACAAATATTAAATGCACTGTTATTGACAAATTACAATGAAATATATATTAGAAAAATAAGCAAGTGCAATCGGTATGGACGTTAAAATAACTAATAAGCAAAGTTCCACAACATTACAGTTGTAAACATCATTCGAACACATTCGACAGCCATGATGATCACGAATAAGCTAGCGTTGGGTTGCTTAGTCGCCAATATTTCTCCCCGCGCCAAAGGTACACCATCAAGCATGCGCAGTAAGCGAAATTTGCTTAACATTGTTCAACTCAATGTGCGGTCTGCCATTACGCATCCCGGAGAAGGCATGGCTATTTGTAAATGTAGAGTGTCTGTGCGGACTGGGGGCACTCTAAATATACGGTAAGCCTCAAGTCCTCTCGAGAGATTTGTGGTAGGGGAGGAGGGATGGGAGACTCTAGGACCAGTATCCCCGTGCTGGTCTCCATGAAAATTGAGAGGGGGTACGGAACTGCGCAAAGTCGTACTGGCACTGGTATGGAGCTCAAATTCTTTGCCAATGACAGGCGCAATCTTGCATTCTTTTCCACGGTGGTTTTCCTACCACGTGCTTACTCTGATGTTACTGTCAGACGAATAAGGTAATTGCCTGCAACAACAACAAAAGTGATCTGATAAAAATAATTAAACAGAAATTTATGAAATAATTTACTGTTAGAGGAATTTTAAACATTCTATATTAACAACACTATAAAGTTAAATTAAACAACCTAGTTAAAAAAAAATCTGAAAGGTTTCAGATTTTAAATTACGTCCAAAGAGGCGTTTTTTTTTTTTAACGTTTTGTGTGCTATTAAACCATAAAATTCAGTTCAACAGCAATGTCGCAAAATAATTTTATAATGAGCCTCTCTTTAGAATTTCCGATACACACTTCCGCGCGCTGGAGATAAAAAGGTCTTTTTCTACCGTAGAAGAGTGCTGCCATTGCTCGTTTTTAAATCGTTGAGTTTGTTACTCAAAAATTCGTTAAAGTTTTACAAAATATGAAATCGATCATAAAACAAATTTCAAATTTGGCCTTCCACATGCCCATATTCGTAAGGACGATTACGTTATTCAAAATTGGATGGCTCTAGGTACCGTTGTTTTATCACAATGCGAGAAGTATACATACATGTATGCATATTTTTCATTATTTAATTTTTTCAAATATAATGCAGGACTCTAACGTTTGGTGGCAATAGTTTGAAAAGTGAAACGGACATTTATAGTGATTCAACGCAAAATCGCAAAACGAAAACAATAGTCCTTCAGAGACAAAGCCCCTTTGGACTAGTAAGTTCAAAATCTTTAAAAATGCTTCAGGATACTTATCAATCTTATTTCTAAAGTTGCTATTTTTATTTTTAACCATAATAATCTGAATAAATTTATAGAAATTTATTAAGATGTACTTGATGTTAAATTTATTATAATACCATAAATTCCGTACCAATCGGTAATTTAACGCCCAACAAAAATAAGTCGTGAACTTATATAAATCCATGTGGATTAATATATGAATCTTCTAAATAATAAATTCGTATCACTTCGTATTAGTTAGAGAGACTATTTAAAAATCCTGTACTTCATATAACTAGTTTGAAACATAATATTCATTTCCATTTAAATCAATGAGACTCATGGAGATGCCCTCCACTCAGTCAAAGTGAAGCCAAAAAAGGGGGGAAAGCATGCCCTTAGTAGTCGTGGCTTAGAAAGATTGACGTGCTCTAACCACACCCAATTTTGTTCCTGGTAGTCGAAAAGGATCGCAAATTCTTCACGCCCTCTTTCCTTTACTTTTATCACCATTTCATTTTATTTCTACATTATATAATTGCAATAATTTCTACATTATGTAATTGTATCCTGTAATTAATGAATAATAGCATTAAAAGTACACAAAACAGTAACACAGAATACAAAACAGTAACTATGTACTCAAACTATAATTTGATTATATTTTACTTATTCTAAGTATATATATAATTCCCTAATTTTTTATGTTATAGATATTACTTATGTTTCGAAAAAACTTAATTTGAAAAAACAATGATAGAAAATGTAAATTTTATGTTGTTATTTTAAAACTCAGACAACAAATGTGACTAAAAATCAAATTCAGTTATTGCATATTTACTTGAACACAAAATAAAATGTAGTTAAACCGTGGCCTTCGAGAAACAAGGCCGTCCAGCTCTCTCGTGACGTCACCGTATGGAGTGCGAAGAAACGTTTCTCCTCCACTGAAAGCGAGCGAACTCAGAGCGCGCTTATTTATTAGTAAAAGCTAATTTTATGTTATTCTGATGTAAAGTAAACAGGAAATTATTAAATAAGTGATACTATCTTAGCATTTATTAAATATCATGCTTTAAGACTTCAGGTATCTGAGCTTATTTTTCTTAACGCTTGATAAAAATTTTCACCTGGGTGATCAATAATTATTTATTTCAATCCCATTTTACTTTCTATAGTTTGGATAAACTTTTCAACACTTAAACGCTGTAACGCAAAAATGTTATGCTTTCGAACTGAAAATACTGCACATTATTTTTCATTTATAGATAAAAATGAAAACTATGAATAAAAAGAGCATTTTACAAGAACCCGATATTTCTTTACAGCCTTTTCTAAGTAGTACATAATTTTGTTCAGTATGGCGATAAGATAAAAGAACGAGCACTTTCGGTTATTACATTTATTTTTTTAAAACAAAATCTAGTGTAAAAAAGGTCTTTTACAATAAACTAAATATTAAAAAAGGCATAGTTCATCATTTATTTATTGGTATAAATAATTTAAAATGTAATTTTTTATGATAATTTTTAATGCCAGCATTATTTTAAAATGGTGTTACTGAAAAAATCCTGTTCATAAAAATAATTATTCAACTTACAGTGAGCAATATTCTTATAGAATAGAATAGAATCAAATTAGAATCAAATAGACTTCTTATAGAATCGAAACCAAAAATCTATTTTAAACTATTATTAATATAAAAAACGTAATAACAAATTTATAAAAATGAAAAGTTTTTTTTATAATTTTTTTTAGATATAATGTTAATTACAATTTTCAGAATAAACTTGAAAATGTGACAAAAAAAGAGTTGAAAGCGTAATGTGTTCCCTTAAAATATTATAAGCACACGAATTTGAATTTTTAAATGAAAAACATTATTACTTTCAGATCTCTAAAACTTACAATGACAAGTGGTTTTAAAATAATAGTCGAGATAAATTAGATATTACAAATGCTATTTTAAGTTCCAGATTTTTTATATTTTATCGATTAATGCTTTATATTAAGTACTGAATTTTCTACTGAATATTTAGTCTGCAGTATATGAAGTAAAATTTATTATACATTAAATAATACTATAGTATTATGAACTTAATTACCCATTAAAATATTCACATGCAATTTATGAAGCAACATGCATTTATTAAAAAAATTATAGAATTCACTTTAAGACAAATTGCAGGAAACAAAAGCTTATTATACTGCTTATTTACATTAGCAATGATTTATTGTATACTTTTATATTTTACACTAGTTATTGTTTACTATTATATTTAACACTAGTTTTTCATTGGAAATGATTTTGGCTTTAAAAACAGACATATTAAACATATTGAATATGTAATTTATATAATTTTTCTTTGAATATCAATGAAATCATAAGAATAAAAGCTCACCCTGCTATTTTTAGTTGGAATGAAGTCCTTTCGCTATATTGCACGGATCCACTTTTCTTTCAGACCGGCATCATTACGAAAAGCGAAAATGTGCACTTTAGGTCCAGATTTGTAATTGCCGTTACATCGCGGCACTGAGCACATGTAAGGCATTATATTGTTTCTGGAACTACTCACAAATTGCCAAAAACTCAAATTTAATATATCCAGCTGCAGGAAAATCCGGAATGCAGTTAATATCTCAAGATTTTAGGTTAAGAATTTTAGTTCAACCTCTTCTTTCGAAGCAATGGCGACTGACAACCTTTGACCCAGCGTTGCCCTCACCGCAAGAAGGGGTGCACTCTTCACCCCAAGAAGGGATGCACTCTCTGGCATGACGTCACACGCTCAACGTCGTCACTGAGCTGTAGGGCCTTGTTTCTCGAAGGCCACGGTTAAACACATAAAAGGTAACACACTTGTAATGTAATTATGATCAGAGATTAAAGTAAACTGTTTTCTTTTCCATGGAGAGCTAGCCACTCCCCCTCCCCTTGTTTACTTATCGTTTTGCCATCCCATATATGTTAATTACGAATATCACATTTGTTATTATTATGAAAAGGTAAATCTGGGAACTATATATGTTTTTTCACAAAGAAAGAAAATACTCAAACTCTTTCTTGAAGGCCATTTAAACAACACATTTCGATTATTCTACTTTTTTATGCACGTTCTAAAACATTCTTTTACATGGGCATAAAATCGGAAATGTTGACATTATTTCGCTGTAACAATTCAGTGCCTTTCAGATCTAGACACACAAAATCAGAAAGCACACTGAGAACTTTAAACCAGCTGCCTTTTTACGTCACTTCGCTTAGTAAGGTAATCGTTTTCTTGCCCTCACGTGGCCTTATCTTCGTACTGTGGTAGCAGAGACGCCATCTCCATGTATTCTAACCTCCTTGGTTCTACCAAGGGTATCGTACGATACGATTGTAAACCATAGAATATGTATCATTCTGTATGTAGACATTCTTTGCGTAAACAGTTCTGGTTCATTGGGTAATGATTACATAATTCCGTACATTCTCTCGCTGCTTTTACTGAACTATGGCCGATGGTTCACGTGGTACGACACCGCTGAAAACGTAAATTATTACCCATACTAGTGAAGGCAAACGTAGATAACATGAGCCTTCACCCTACGTGACAATTGATAGGATTAAGTATTGAAGCTGCTGAGTTCTTAAAAAGAATTAATAACGTAAACTTTTCTTTTCTTGGGAAAGTAGTGATTAATTTAAAATTTAATCAAACTAATGTCCTTTTTATGATTTAATAACTAATGCCCTTATAAGGTCCATGCTAATGCCCATGGCCTCTTTAGAATCACATAGTATAAATAAACGTTTATACCCAAGACACCCTCTTTAGAAATGGTAAAAAACGAGATTGAACATCAAGGAGGTTAGAACTCATGGAGATTCCAAGTCCAAGTGAAGCCAAAAAAGGGGGAAAGCATGCCCTTAGTAGTCGTGGCTTAGAAAGATTGACGTAGATAACATTAAAAGTATTGTGAACACGAAATAGTAACTATGTACTCAAACTATAATTTGATTATACTTTACTTATTTTAAGTATATATAATTCTCAAATTTTTCATGTTATAAATATTACTTATGTTTCGAAAAAACTTAATTTGAACAAACAATGGTAGAAATATGTAAATTTTACGTTGTTATTTTAAATCTCGAACAACAAATGTGATTAAAAATCAAATTCAGTTATTATATATTTACTTGAGCACAAAATAAAATGTAGTTAAACACATAAAAGGTAACACACTTGTAATGTAATTATGATCAGACATTAAAGTAAACTGTTTTCTTTTCCATGGAGAGCTAGCCACGCCCCCTTCCATTGTTTACTTATCGTTTTGCCATCACATATAAGTTAATTACGAATATCACTTTTATCATTATTATGAAAATTTAAATCTAAAAACTATATATGTTTCTTCTTGTACTTTACACAAAGAAGATACTCAAACCCTTTCTTGAAGGCCATTCAAACGCACATTTCGCTTATTCTACTTTTTTATGCACGTTCTAAAACATTTTTTTACATAGACATGAAGTCGGAAATGTAGACATTATTTCGCTGTAACAATTCAGTGCCTTTTCGCTGTAACAATTCAGTGCCTTTCACATCTACGCAAAAAAAATCAGAAAACACACTGAGAACTTGAAACCAGCTGGCGTTTTTACCTGACTTCGCTTAGTAAGGTAACAGTTTTCTTGCCCTCACTTGGCGTGGCTTATTTCCTTCCCCTGGCTTCACTTTCTTCGTACTGCAATAGCAGAGACGCCATCTCCATGTATTCTAATCTCCTTGATTTAAATATTATTATTCTGGCAACAAAAGTTTGAATTCCTTATTTCATTCGTCTGAATGACTTCCACTGTAATTAAATTAAAAAGCATATTCATTTAAGAAATTAATTCGTTCAAGAAATGCTTTGTAGGCATATTTTTATTCCTGTACTATCACTATTACTATTTACAAGTTATAATAACTATTTAACTATAAATTGCTTTACTCACCAACGCATTTCCCATGAATATTCAAATATCCTGTATTACAGATGCACTGAAATCCGTTTTGCTGAAGAACACAGGTGCCAGAATTACAACTGCAAACTGTAAAAGTAATTAGACGAAATTAAAGGAATAAAATTGTGATTGTCATACGAAGTATGTTTGTAGTTTATTATCAGAATTTACTGCGTATTGCATTTTCTGGATGCATGAAGGATTTGCTGAATAGATAACTTCATTGCTAGAAAACATAAATTTTTGTACAATGTACATTCTGGCCATATGGAAAGAAGAAAAAACAATAATACTATCAAATATGTAACTAATGTACCAACTAAAATCGAAAATAAATTTCTTTTATTTACATTCTTTAACATTCCCTATCAGGGCAATAACTCTAGAAACAATGTCTTTGAAAATTGTTCAAATCGAACATCGCACCAAAATATGATGGAAGATTGGCTAATTTTGAGTGTTTTTTGCCCCTTCTTTTCTTTATGTAGCATACTGATGGAAAGTATACAGTAGCATTCCTGCATCCATGGGTAATACATTCCAAAATTTAATGCGAATAATAATGAAAGGTAAAAATACCTATCCGCGTACCAATTATACGTTCAACTATTACTTGCTTACAAATATGGAATTATATGTGCAAATTATTATGCAGCAATTATACGGTCAAAATTCATTCAGTTGTAGTTAACCTACTTCCAGGTCATTTATTGATTAATTTTGCACCAGAGGATTTTACAAATATTCAATTTCAAATTATCATAATTAAGTATATTATGCCCGCACTGTTTGAAAAAGCACTATAATATCACAGACTCTCGCAAAAATCAAGACTATGGATTTTAACGAATGAAAATGTTTATTTCTGGACTTAAATACATACCAAAAACTGTTTATAATAAAAATCGTCAAAGAATAGTCATTATCGCACTATCCGTTTCAGGCAGCTCTTAGGAACTCATTTCCTCCGGGTGACAGTTTTCTCAAGAAGCAAAAAATCTCCCATTGTTAGGTGCCTTTTTATTTTATGCTGGTATCACAATACAGAGTGCAACAACTTAGTTGAGATGCGGCAAGAAATGATTTACCGATGGGATATCTGTAGAGTAACGAAAGGATATCACATAGAACATTTGTGATAAAGATAAATTTGGACCATTTCTCTATTTTATAACAATATAGGAATATATTGTTTTCCTTCCTTGATCCTTGATCCTCAGACTTATAAGAAGTATCAGCCCGGGGGGCTCCTACTAATATAATTCTCTTCGAAGACTTCATGGTATATTCGTGAAAGCTTTAATAAAAGCTGTTTTGGCAATAATCAAAGTTGAATTTCTGATGTTGTAGTCTTCATTTACAAAATAACTGTACATATTAAAAAATTTGTAGAAAAATATAAAATTCACATAAAAATAAGCAGTAATAATTAAAAAATAAAATACAAGTAGTAGAAAATTTCTGGATTAAATAAGGAGAAGATAAAATATAATACAAGTCCCATTTGTTCTTTAAATGTTCGGTTAGGACCGAACCTGCGATCTCGTTGGGCAAAATGATCCAAGGTCCGTACCATTCGGCTACGTCATCATCTGTTCAGTAAGCGCTAAAAAGTACTTATACGAATAGTTCCAGTGCCTGGAGGGCGAAATCTAGCTTCTCGTTTTCGTTGGAAACTTTGGTGAATTATTTGTGGTACAGGTCTTTTAATTTGAATATGAGGGATTTAAATTCGTCTAAGGTTTTGACATCTGATATTTTGGTTTTTTCTATTTCTTTTTCTTTGGGTGCTGCAACATTCGCATAAGTTTTCTTATTGTTATTTTCTATGATCGCTTCTGGGTTTTGTTTATTGAAGTTAGGGAAGTCATCTTTTTGAGGAATTTTCTGTTTTTGTAAGAATTTTTTACTTGGATGCTCCGGACAATCAATACTTGTAACGGCGTGAAAACCGCTACAAAGCACGCATCTTGCTGGGATTTCTTTTTTATCTTTGATCGGACATTGATATGAAAGGTGATTTTCGAGACATCTTACGCAACGTGGTAAATTATGGCAAGCTCTCTGTGTGTGTCCGTAACGTTGACATCTAAAACACTGCACGGGACCCGGTCTGGAGTTATATCCTACAATACGAACTTTCATATCACAGATGTGAGTGATGTTAAATATTTCTTTTTCCTGTGGAGTTCTGGGCGTTTCGACGTAAAAAATCGGCAGTAATGTTGGAATACCGTCACGCATTCTCTGTAATTGGTGAATTTTTAGAACTGTTATGCTATGCAATTTTAATTCTTCTTTTATTTCATCTATGGGTGTTTGTGCGGTTAAGCCTTTGATAACTGTTTTAAGATTCTTTTCTTTAGTTAAGAGAAAAGTATGGAACAGGATGAGTGCTTTTTCTAGATAGTCTTGAGCCTTTCGGAAATCGTCTTCATTAAAAAATTGAACTCTTATGTTATCTCCTTCGGTTTTGGTTTCGAGTTTGTAGATTTTTAAATTTTTTTTTATATGTTTGCGAATTTCTGGCCAGTTGTTATTTTTATATTGTTTTCCTGTAAATTACATTCAAATAAATCATTTTTTTTTTTTTTGCCCAACTAAGTGGTAGACATTCTGTAGAATGTGCCTTGTGACCTTATAGTAGATGCGTTAATTCGTCTCTGAGTTCCCATCGGAGCAGGCGTGGATATGGGAACAATCCTGAAAGTTCGCCACGCCCCCTTAAGAGCCACGCGGAAAGTTTAAGCCTAACTACCTATATGCGTGTAGAAAAGACGAAAATTCGATTTCTTTACACTATATTGCTAATGCACGCAAAATATTACATGTTACGTTACAGGTAAGCATACTATATTACGTACTGTGTTATAATTATTAATATTACAAAATAATGCAAAATGTATTCTATACCACATTTTGTCTTTCATGTTTATAAAATTAATAGATTCAGGCCTCTTAAGGGGGCTCATATACCTTAAACCCCTTATGATCTTCGAATATGTGACTGTTGCAAGAATTAAAAGCAATTACTTCCGCCTTTTTACAGCTGTCTACATAATGTAGCTGCTTTGGAAACTAGTAACCAGAAAGTTTGCGTTGCCACAAATATTTTTGTAATTTTATAGGTTATGATTCAATAATGTTTTCCAAAAAATTCATAAACTTACTAAGAAAATCAATTTACAAAAATCAGAAAATGTCAGCGAATGTTGAATGTTTTTGGACTGAACCTAAATTTCGAATTGTGAAAAAAAGAATCAAGGAAGTTTAATAAAAAGAGATATTAATAAATATATATCAAATTCAATTAACATGGAGGAATTAAAATTTTGGGAACCAAATTTTTTAAAACTACTCTTGCGACTTACAAAACTTGACACTTTCGCATAAGAGGCATAAAATTGAAATATAGAAAAGAATCGGGGTGTTATTTCAGGAAACGCCTGATTTTTGTGTTAAATTACCTATGTTAGAACAGTGTTGTATATAAAACCAATATAAACCCTAAGTCACACTATCCAGACGTGAAACATGCAAGTTAAATTTCGTCAATTGGACAGGTAGAATGAGAGATACAGAACTGTGCCCTTTTTTTTATTTTTTAATGCAGAGTGTACCTCTACGACTGTTGAATGCTCAAACGTAACAGCCTGCCTGTGTTGATAGAATTTGAAATTAATCAGAGTTCCCAACCGAAATACATTCTTCTGCTTGAGATCTGGAGTGTTGTATTCGCTAAGTTATGTAGCTTCATCTCTCAATTCCTTCAAAAACACTTTCACACAGAATCAGAAGTAACATACATACGCAATGCGTCTGGAATGTTTTAGACTAATTTGAAACAAATTCCAGCAAACCTATGAAATGATAACTGTTGTGCCATTTAGGTTTTCAAAATTATCGTAAACTTAAAGATAAAAATTTCTATGCAGTTGATCATCCGTTTTCGTTCTCTGAAAATCTGCTCTCGTGAAAAGCTGACGAAAAAACACCACGTTTTGCAGTAAAGCAGAACAACAGTGAAAGAGGTATTGGAAATATTATACTAAGCATATGAGGATCAAGCATTACTACCATCCCGTGTGTTTCATTGATCGCGGACGATATCATAGTGGTCGCAAGCATGTTGATGTCAGTCTATCTCAGTCTCGAGGAGATGAGGATAGAAAAAGTTCTGTAACTGTAGCAGAAAATCGTCATCTCTCTCTTCACACTACAACTGATGAGTTTAACATGAGAAATAGCACTTCTAACGAAACAACCGTGGAAAATCTTGAAACATCCATTGATTGCAGAAAAGAAAGAAGGCTGTATATCTGCATGCCATGATTCGATCCAAATGACAGACATTAATCCTACTTTAATAAGACAATTGTGAGTGGAGATGAAAACTAGTGCTTTGCTTATAAGTCTGAAACTAAATGCCAGTCATGTGCCTGTGCTGCAGAAGGTAAATCATGGCAGTTTCAGAAATTCCGAGAGAAAAATATGTTGACAAAATCAATATTTCATAAAAGCAGAATGAACAGATTTCTGAACCGAATTCAGCTCATTTAACCCAAAAATATACAATAAAGTAACTGGTTTCCACAGGACGACAATACGCAGTTACGCAAATGCATTCATTTTAAGACGTTTTTAGCAAACGAAAGGTATCACAATTCTCATCCACCCCTCGTCAACTTTGGTGCGCCGAACGACAAACCTCGATACAGGATTCTCCCAATGTCGTCTTTTCAGACGAGTTCCGGTTTCCGGTGAAGTATTCTGATGGCCGTATACGTGTCAGGAGGTTCCGAGCACACTACAAGTCGCCTGGTTGCATTCGATATCGGCATAGGGGCCCTGCACCTGGTGTGATGATTTAGGCAGCCATTGGCTACACGACACGCACATGTCTAGTGCATCGACGGTAATTCGAAGTGGACAGTCCAATGGTTATGCCCTATCTTTCAGGCCTGCCAAAAGCCATCTTCCAATAAGATAATGCAAGACCACATTTGTACGTCTTGTTCTGACTTTCCTCGATACAAAGGATATTCGATTGCTGTCCTGGTCTGTACGATCTCCAGATCTGTCACCCATTAAAAACATCTGGTCATTGGTTGCTGAAAGACTGACCCACCACCCCTCTCCAGCTAATACGGTTGATGAAGTGTGGCATAGACTTAAAGCAGCATGGAATGAGTTGCCCATTTCCCTCATGC
Source organism: Stegodyphus dumicola (assembly GCF_044657685.1). NCBI lineage: Eukaryota > Metazoa > Arthropoda > Arachnida > Araneae > Eresidae > Stegodyphus > Stegodyphus dumicola. Next base: position 143,863,902 of record NC_140778.1, on the reverse strand, counting down.
AATCCCAGTTCGACGCGATGCCTAACCGGGAAAGGGCCGCTTTAGCTGCCACACAGCTGTTTTCCCCCTGTAAACTTTCAAACTGCTTACAGATTTAATCATTTTGTCTTCATGACATACTGTTTACGTATACTAAATATCTTTTTCTTTTTTGCTTTTCTTTGTGGTGTTGCAATTTTAATGGCCAGCAGTGCAATTTCTATTTTTTTAGGGGATAGGCAACTAGGTAATCATATATCTGTAAACTTTCTGATGACCCCCTTGTCTATATATATTAATTACATTATTCCATAAAATAATTATACTTACAGACACATAATCCATTGTATTCCTTGTAAAGGCGATCACACTGGCAACTCTTTTTTCCATTTTCATCGAAAACACATTTACCGTTTTCTCCGCAGTCACATGCTAAGAGTATAAAATACTGTGAGTTCAATTTAAAACTTTAACCGAGTGAAAGTACTGCATATAATTTTAGAATTTTTATTCATACGAAGAACCAACAGATTCTAATAAAAAATACTTATGACATCTGACTTATTTTCTGATATACATTTTAAAAATTTAGTATAAATTTCAGGTCTTTTTATATACTCTCAATATATTTTTACGTATTATGATGCATAAAAATTCCAAAGTTTTGATTAATATTTTCTTTATTTCTGACGTGGTTTCCGAGGTAAAAGATGGGAACGGAAACAAGAAAGTGATTAATTTGAAATATTGGTGAACATGAATACAATGGTGTACGACAGGTTGAATGTTACAACAGAAGCTCAAACTTTACAATATCAGACGCCAAACATGCCTGACATCGACGTACCATTGATTGCCGGACATGTTCAAACACACCTGAAGCTTCTTTGATTGTAGCAGATGCACGGGCGAGTCTTGCTACCAGATTCATTTCAGACCCAAAGGATAGTAATAATAGACACTTTTTAATGGCTCCCCACAAAACGAAATCAAGGCTCAATTAAATCCGGAGCGTGGGTGCCAGGAAACTGGTCTACCAAGCCCAATCCACCGATGCGGGAATGATCTGTTCAAATGCCTGCGAACATCCAGTTCAAAATGAGCAGGCACCCCGTCACGTTGGAACCACATTGTTGCGACTCACATTTGGTGGAACATCGTCAAGCATGCCAAGAAGAATCTGCTCCAGAAAGATCAGATAATTCTCAGCATTTAACCTGGATGGTAAAAGGTACGTCCCGACTAAGCAGTTGCCTACCAAACCCGTCCACAAATTAACTTTGAATCACTGTTGTGCCACGTGGTGCCGCACATCCTACGGGTTTTCTTCAGCCCGCAAATGCTGGTTGTGGTGACTGCATATGTCTCCTTAACTGAATGTGGCCACAACACATAAACTGGGAAATTAACATCACGGGAACTTTCTTTTAGAAACCACATTGCGAAACGCACACGTTCAGGATGGTCGTCCGGGAACAGTAACCTAACCCTTTGGAGACGAAAGATGTGGAATGACTTGGCGCTCAAGACACGCTGGACACTGGTATACAAGACATTCTTAATTGAGAGGCAATGGCCCGTATGCTGGTCCTTACATTACTCTCCATTGTATCCGATGCACGTTCTTCCCTAACGACCAGCGGGTCGATCGTGGCCTACCTTCACTTGTCCTGCCACTTCTTAATGACCCGAAGTCGTATACAAATTTTTATGCAGACGTGCAAATAAACTGTGTTATGGTTGATGTCTGTCAGAGAAGCGTTCTCGATAAATGCGTCCAACGGCTCGTCGATTACCCTCAGGTATTCCATACACTAAGTGCATTTCTGCAAGCTCTCCGTTTGTATAGCGTTCCAGCGTATGGTGCCTACCGCTTGAATCAGGCAATTATTACTTTCCAGTCACACTCTCCTATACAGGACCTTTTGGAGGCGTATAATGACATTTCTGGGTATGGGTTTCTATGCAATTCTTAATCCTTATGATGTGCCCTACCGCTCCCAGAAGTTTGTCGTAACATTTACGGGACACCCTGTATATATATATTCTGATATAGGTAGCCTTAAGGAAATTAATTTAGCAACTGAGGAAGATTCCTGGAAGATATTAATAGAAATAAAGTAGAATTTGGGGTTTGAAGACGAACAATACTACGTAGTAGATTGTTTATTTGTTTCTTTGTGTCAAGCATAAATTTCATTTTCCTAGACGCGAAATTTTAAAGCTCGTTTGGTCTGAGTAATCAAGTCAAACTAAGGAGGTATGATATAAATTCTACAAAATTTCATTCAGAAAAGCATTCTTTACAGGCAGGTTTGCGTGTTTTATTTACAGAAGGAAACGCTTATCGAAAACTGAACTTAGGCCAAATATTTATTAGCTGAGAGTAGTAAAGGAATAAAGACTAAATTATTATGAATGATACCCGCGGAATATTATATTAGGGCTGAAAGATTTTTTAACCACTTAATCAATAATTTGAGACAAGAAGCATTTGTCAGTTTCAATAGTTGTTAGATAGTTGAGCTCTTAATAAGCGGGTGACTTAGAGATGTGGAAAGCAAAATCTGAAAAGGAATTATTTTTTATTTGGTAGAAATGCAGGATTTGGCATGCGGTGGAAGGAAAAAAACCAAGGAAATATTTTGATACACTGTGATATCAAAACTAGAACTGTTCTGCATGATTGAAACTCCAAGAAAAGGAGAAGAGCTGTAATATTCATAATATTCATGTTAAAAACTGAATTGGATTATTGTACTATAGTATTCAAAACTGACGGAACTTCAAATAAATTGTCTCTTTTACTATTATAGACAGCGGCTTTATCGTCGACATGACAAATCCATAACGGAAAGTTTAATTTTTTAAGACATTTTTTAGAATTAAGATAGCACATGAAAGTATCCGAATGAACTGAGATCAAGAAACTAGGACTGGTTATTTCTTCTGTCAAAAAATGCATAATCTGGTTTTTAAAATCATGATTTTTGTCGTATTCTTAAGAGATATATAACATTTCTTGGCTATGCGACTCGATGGCAAAACTAAATTCGACGTTGGTGAAGCTAAACGCGTTTATTCTTTGGCATCAGGAAATTATACACTTCTTGATGCCAAAGATAGTATAACAAAATATTGTACAGTAGGTGTCATTTAATGCGATCGCGTTCCTCCACGGCAATTTTGATAACATTAAACATCGAGAAAAAGCGTCTTTTACATGAGCAGCAGAATTTACCTAATTTACTATAAATATAGTAATCCTCCACGGCGTTCCTCCACGGCAATTTTGATTGCGTTCCTCCACGGCAATTTTGATAACATTAAACATCGAGAAAAAGCGTCTTTTACATGAGCAGCAGAATTTACCTAATTTACTATAAATATAGTAATCCTCCACGGCGTTCCTCCACGGCAATTTTGATAACATTAAACATCGAGAAAAAGCGTCTTTTACATGAGCAGCAGAATTTACCTAATTTACTATAAATATAAGCAGAACTATATAAATATATATTTTAACTCGAAAAAAATGTCATTACTGGAGGGTTGTCTACCAGCTTGACACAAAAGTTCATTTATTAATTATGTCTAATGCCTGCGGAAACTAATTGACCGAAGTTGTAATCCCAATCTTAGTGTTCGGAGGGCGTTCTTTATGTTATCATTTATAGAAAACAAGAAACGTTCTTCAACAAGTTTATTACATGATGTGCTTGGATTTGTTTCAGGAAGTTCCTAGTGGATATCGTTTATGTGAACATCGAATACCTATGTCTGATCGTTCTGGACATAAACACAATTATTTAAAATCTGAGCAAAATTAAACAAAAGCATTGGCTTTATAGCTTAACTTTAAATGGTTGTTTAAAACAAGATCTAAACACTTTATTGACTTAATCACTTACTTGACGACATTTTTCAGTCATCTGGAAAGTTTTGAAATTTATTTTGGCTTTATTTGTAGAATTTATGTCGGTTTGAAAAATTCATTCCATATCAGTTTGATAACATTAGCGAAATTGTTGTCCACAATAACCGATGCATTTTCCATGTTTTCGTGTACCAATGGGGGGAGGTTCGGGAAGCTCGATAAAATATTCGAATGAAAATATTAACCACGATAACATAAAGTGGTGTATTTAAAAAAAGAATACCTAAATCAACTCTTTAATATTGCTCGTCTGAAAACCTCAAATTCAGTTTTTCTCCCAGAAGTTGGTGAACTGAATTTCCTCAAGGCGTTTCGTACCTATAAAGTCTATAACAGTCGAATATATAATTTGCAACACTTATTTTCCCCCATTCTATAATCAGATCACTTTTTAAACTGACATTATTTTGTCTGGCCTAGAATGCATTACTTTCTTCGTTTCTTCAATCTATTTTTCTAATTCATCGTCTTATAGACGGCGTAATAGTGAGTTCTTAAAAATTCATTGATCTGCTTACAGATAATTAACTTTAAAACAGCTGTGTCCTGACATGCACATAATTCAGTTACAAAGATCAATTACTGAAAATCGTGCTCATGTAATTGCTGAAAATTAAAGTTATTGCTTTTGTTTCAATTCATCCATACACATACATTAATGAAATTTTTCAATATCCAGTATCCGAATCAGTATTATTTTAAATATTCCAAAGTCTCTCTCTGTTATGAACAGATCTGACTGAAATACATAGTACTTCCCTTTGCCTACAACATCGTCGTCATCCTCCTTGAAAATATTGTCCTCCTCAATTCCCTCCGAAGCATGCTAATGGAAAATTTTAAGAACGATTTAACCTATTTATCGAATGAATGAAACATGGCAATCAATATTAGCTTGTTAGAAAGATTTGATTAAATCAGAAGACCAACTTCAACTATTGGCTGGATTGAACTATTTGTTAGATTGGTTGATCGAACACAACTAGATTCCTAAGTTGATTTTAGATTGAACCTACACACTGGTTTTCAATTTGGGTTGAATTTTTTAAGCAAAAATTTTACCTCATGGCTTACATGTATGGATATTTTGATTATTTATAAGTGTTACTGCATTTACTTTTTCTTCTAATCAAGTCACTTGAATAATATATAACTATATGGCTTCTGACCTTCACATTTTCCATTTTTCTCTGCATACCCTTTATCACAGGTACAGGATTTGATACTTCCTTTGAAAGAACATTCTCCGTGGTCACCACAGCTGCATTCTAGAAAATGTTTAAATCACAGTTAACACTTCGAATTTTATTTGAACAGAGATTTTACATAATATATAAAGTATAAAATTAATTAACTGTAAATTGTCACCTCTACATTTTCCTTCCATTACAGAGTATCCTTTGTCACATAAACATTCTTTATCTCCATTTTCTTTAAACTCACAGAGTGTTGAATTCGTTCCACAGTCGCAAACTGAAAAGAAAGGAAAAGATAAACTCCGAACTCTTTATATTCTAATTCACTTTACTCCTCCGATAGATCATCTGAAGGGATGTTGCTTAGCAGTCTGTTTAAGTCCTGCGAGTGTTTCTAATTTCGTTCACAAAATATGTATCCTGGAAATTGTCGTTATGGAAAAGGGCAGAGAAAGTGCTGTAAAAGAGATGAAGTCAGCTATATGGCTAAAAGTATTCTGTTTTGATTGTTCAACTATTAAGCTGAAGGGGCAGTGCCCTTGCTGCTATTTTGGTTTAAAAACTGAGATGTCTTCTTCGGGAAATTTAATACTGTTGCAACAAATTCGAAAATAGATACATGGATAGAAACCTTTACGCATATATAAACAAACTAATAATGCACAATTAATTAGATATTCTAGTTAACTGCTAAAAGGAATTTAAGTTGATTTTTATTTGATATTAAAACACTAGCTTAATTCTTTAACCTCAAATTGCCATTTCCAAGATATCATCCTCATTCTATTTTGAACATCAACACCTTTGCCATTTTGAATGAAAAACTTCTTATACTAAACATTTGCCGCTCATTCTGCAATAAAAATAGCACAATACAGAGCGAAACATAGTATAATAGTTTTAGCCAATTTTTTTTTGTAACAAATAAAGTATTATTTGATTTTTATTTTATTTCCCTTTATATTGTTGCGTGCGTACGGATTCGTTACTAAATGAATGCACAAGTCCGATGAAAAATGAACAAAAATTTATTATTATCACAACAAAAATGCTTAAATTTTCTCAAATTATCACGCAGTATTACAATATCTCACAGTAGTTTTCTTTTAACTACTCAAATGTCCAATAGAACGTAATTCAAAACAGCTAAAGAACGCTAATCCGCGAATTCGCTACAATCAACAACAGTAGTTTTCTAAACAACAACAAATTAAGCAACTACTACAAACTGAGATGTTTTCCTCCTTTTATAAGATTTTAAAATCACACGCTAGAATTTTCCAGTACTTTCTCGAAATCAAAAAGAGATATTTATTTATTTAATGCACGCGCTCTTGTATTTTCAATTTTCCGGCTTAGCTTTCTTTTAATATTCGTCACGCGCTGCACTGCGCGAGAAATAAAACCATTTAATTTATAATTGAACTAACATTAGCTTTTTAAATACCAAATTCGTAACACTGCCCCCTTCCCAAGGACTGCACGTCCCGGGCAGTACAATTCCTGGACAGGAAGCTAAACTTACAACTGTGGCATAAATGCAACTGAGGCATAAACATTACATTACAATATCAAACAATATAAACAATAAATGCAATAACTAACTTAAACAAATCAAATGCTATCAAATTCTAAATACAAAACAAATACTAAATACAAATCAAATTCTAAATACAAATCAAATACTAAATAAAAATCAAATCAAATACACATTTATAAACAAAAAGGACCATGGTCTGATACTATTTACAATTATTTACATTACGTACTATGGCCATAGTAATGAGCTAACCTGTCGTAATGAACGACTTTAGGTTTAGAGTTCGAAGACTTACGAATCCGAACCACGACGTCACGAAGTCCTTTCCGTCGAGTCGGATTCCACAACCACACCTTGTCTCCTTCGTGGAATTGATGTTCAGTAGCTCTTGTGTCGTATCGGGTCTTCATCTTCTCCGTCGCCAAGTTGACTCGCTCTCGTGCAAAATTGTGCATCACTTCAAACCAGGCCTGGAGATCTTGAATATATTCCTCAGACGATGAAGGAGCATCCAGAGGGCGGCCAAACAATAGATCACAAGGCAGACGAAGGTCACGACCGAAGAGCATCTGTGATGGAGAATAGCCGGTAGTCTCGTGGACAGCACTGCGGTAAGCCAGTAAAAAGAGTGGTAATTTCTTGTCCCAGTCCTGTTGGTTTCTGGAAACCACTAATGAGAGGTTATTAAGGATGGTTCGATTGAACCTCTCTACCATGCCGTCCGACTGGGGATGCAATGGCGTCGTTTGAGTTTTGTCAATGCCAAGTAGTTTGCATAGTTCTTTTATTACTGCCGAGGCAAAATTCCTTCCCTGATCGGAATGTAACTGAAGAGGCACTCCGAACCTGGAAATCCAATGCTGTATCATTACCTCAGCTACTGTGACTGCCTCTTGATCAGGAATAGGATAAGCTTCAGGCCACTTGGTGAAGTAATCAATGACAACGAGTATGTATTTGTTGCCATCAGCAGTTCGTGGCAGAGGTCCCAGGATGTCAAAGGCGATACGTTCAAAAGGCGCACCTACGTTGTAACGTTGCAGTCTGCCTCGGGTGCGTTTCCTCGGTCCTTTCCGACCTGCACAGGCATCGCAAGATCGGCACCACTTTTGCACGTCATTCTTTGCATTATTCCAGTAAAAGCGCTCACGAACTCTCTGTAAGGTCTTCATAATTCCAAAGTGACCTCCTGTAGGGCTGTTATGTAGTTCTTTGAGGACATCAGGAATCCGGGATCTTGGAAGTATCAGTTGCCATCGGAACGTCTTCCCATCATCCGACTCGAATTTCCGGTATAAGACGCCGTTTCGAATGTGAAGTGAATCCCAGAGTGCCCAGTATTGTTTTGTTGTAGGACTACAGATAGAAATGTCCTGCCATGTAGGTTTTCTGTTTGATGACTCTATTAAATCAAGTATGGGTTTAATGTCGCGGTCTTCCAGCTGGTCTTTCCTGACTTCATCATCACTCCACGGGTCTCGATCAGCCGATGTTGATGTTGTAATTTGTCTTGCGACCGAAGTCAGCAGCTCGTATTTCGCTTCCACCCTGGAACAATATCGGCAGCTTTCTTGGCAAGGTCTTCTAGACAGGGCGTCGGCGTTTCCGTGTGATGATCCCTTACGATGACGGATAGTGATGTCATATTCTTGGAGTCTCTGTATCCACCTGGCTATTTGACCCTCAGGATTTTTGAAATTTAAAAGCCAGGCCAATGAGGCATGGTCCGTGCGGAGGAGGAATTTTCTCAAGTATAGATAATGATGGAAATGTTCTACAGCTTTGACTATGGCGAGCAACTCTTTCCTTGTGACACAGTAATTCCTCCCCGGTTTAGACAGGCACTTGCTCCAGTAAGCTACTACACGTTCTTGGCCGTCTATTTCTTGGGACAAAACAGCACCGACACTTTCATTGCTCGCGTCGGTGTCGAGAATAAATGGTCTGTCGAGCTGAGGATACGTCAGGATTGGAGCAGATGTTAAAGCTTCCTTTAAGTTGTTAAATGCATCCTCGCATTCCTTTGTCCACAAGAATCTTTGCTTGCTCTCTGTCAGCTTGTGAAGTGGTCTTGTGATGAAGGAAAAGTTGTTCACGAATCTCCTACAGTAGGTGCAAAGCCCTAGGAAGCTTCTCAGCTGATGAACATTTTCGGGACGCGTCCAGGATTTAACCGCTGATACCTTTTCAGGATCCGTGCGCACACCTTCTGCGGAGATGACATGTCCCAGGTAAGTCACTTCCTTTCGAAACAATTTGCATTTAGCGGGAGTCAGCTTCAGATTGGCCTCTTTCAGTTTCTGAAGCACCTTTCTAAGATTTTCTAGATGCTCTTCAAAACTCTTTCCGATGATGATGATGATATCGTTCAGGTATATCAGACAGGCTTCGTAGGAAAGGCCTTTCAAAACAGTCTCCATAAGACGTTCGAATGTTGCCGGCGCATTACACAGTCCAAACTGCATCACTTTGAACTGCCAAAGTCCTTGTCCCGTAGTAAATGCCGTCTTTTCTCGGTCATCAGGATGGATTTCTACCTGCCAATACCCACTCTTTAAATCAAGTGTTGAGAACCACTTGCTTCCAGAAAGAGTGTCTAGAATGTCATCAATTCTAGGAAGAGGGTAACTGTCTTTCTTCGTAACCTCATTCAACCGGCAATAGTCAACGCAAAATCTTGTTGAGCCGTCTTTCTTTCTGACGAGAACGATGGGAGATGCCCATGGACTCGCTGAAGGCTCGATGACATCGCCTTCTTCCATATCTTTTAACAGTGTTCGCACCTCTTCCTGTTTAGCAAACGGTAGACGTCTTGGATGTTGCTTGATCGGGGGATGATCGCCAGTATCTATTCTATGTTGTGTCAAACTAGTTCGACCCACGTCAGAAGACGAGCGGGAGAAAACAACTTGAAGATCTTTAATGACGCGATCGGCAGCATTTTTCTCTTTATCGTTTAATTGTGCATTCTGCAATAACTCCAATGTAATGCTCTCTGAGAACACGGATTCTGGGATGTTACTCTTTCTTTCAACGCTGGTTACTGGAGTACATGTTGCAACCACTTCACCTTTCTTAATAACTCTCGACTTTTCAGTTACATTGGCGACTCTCACCGGGATAACCGTTCTGGATAGGTCGACGAGTGTTGAGGCTACTAGTACTCCTTTTGGGATATTACAGTTATTGGGATATTCTATGATGCCGTAGCGGAAATTTCTATTTTCGGCTATGGATCCAGGAAGTAAAATTTCTGTTCTGGCCGGTATTGTGATATAGTCTTGTGCTATGATTTTATGGACAGATTTAACTTCTTCATCATTAACGAGAAATAACGCTATGTCCTCAGATGTAGAATGCAATTCGTTATTTTTAAAATCCAAGGAAAAATTGTATTTCCTTAGAAAGTCCAATCCGAGTATGCAAGAATCAGTGATCTCTGCTACATATGCCGTGTGATGGTAAGCGGCACTTCCAAACGTGATGTTAACATTTACTTTTCCGTCGATGTCGATCTTCTCACCGGACACAGTCTGGAGGGTAACGCAGGGCGGCGTCCAGATAAGTTTGTTTCCTAGTTGCTGAGCCAAATCTTTTTGGATGATGGTGACGTTGGCTCCTGTATCTATAGTCATATTGCACGGAACTCCATTAATATGTCCTATTATGAAAAGTCCATTACTGCCGCCTCTCATTGCAGAAATCTGAAGCGCTTTAAACGGGGGCTTTTCATTATCTGGAAACCTCCGCCCCGCGAGATGGCCACTAATTAGTTTCCCTGCTGCTTGTTAGAAGCGGTCTTAACATCAGTACCCTGGGGTGTTTTGCAGTTTCGTCGTATGTGTCTTTCAGCACCGCAGTTCCAGCACTTAACGGTCGGTTTCTTCTCATTAATATTCCGTCTCAAGGCGTTCAGTTGTCTAGTTAAATCGTCAAGTCGAGCGGTGACTTGATCCCCTGGCTCCTGGACTTGAGCAGCTCTGACTGGGTGGCGGTCTCGACGAGTGGCTTGCTGGGCTGCCTCAAATTTCATGGCGTACACTAGAGCACTTTTTAAATCTTTTACATCCGCCATTCGTAGAGCTTTCTGTATTTCAGTATCTCGGATGCCGTCGATAAAGTATTGCAAGGACAGGATTTCCCTTGTTTCTGTCGGGCATTCCGAAAAGGCGAGATGGGACAGCCTTTCAACATCCGCGGCGAGCTCATGAAGTGTTTCGGTAGGCTTCTGTTGACGAGATTTTAATTGGAGCCTGCTGTAGTCTTTTAAACACTTCTCCCCAAAGCGCAACTCCAAGGCGCCGGACAGAGCTTCGAAATCTAACCTTTTGTTTTCGGGAAGAGTCTGAAGGATATTCGCTGCGTCGGCTCTTAGAGAAGCGGCGAGATGACAGGCCTTAGCTTGGGAATCCCATCCATTCGCATCCGCCACGATAGAAAATTGTGTCTTATACACCTGCCAGGAGGTCTTCCCATCATATGTGGATAGCTTCAGAGGTGGACGAGCAGGCATTGGTAAGAATTTAAAATCATCACTCCTGGTCCCTGCCGACGCTACGAATTTCTTTAAAGTATCCATTTCTTTGGCAACTGCAGAAACTCTATCATCAATTTGTTCTTCGATTTGGTGTTGGACGGCACAAACTCTTCCTTCAATTCGTTCCTCCACAGAAGAAACTCTCCCTTCTATATGTTCTTTTACAGAAGAAACTCTTTCTTCTATTTCTTCTTTCACCGAAGAAACTCTTTCTTCAATTAGTCCAACTTTATTTTCAGCTGTGTCAATTCTGCCTTCCATAGCTTCAAATTTATTTTCTATTATGCAGGTAATCTCTCTTTTCATTTCTTCTTGACCTGCTTCAATCTTATCTTGACCAGCTTGAACGGCTTTCATTTCGTCCTTAACAGATTCCTGGCCCAACTTCATTTCTTCTTTAACGGACCTAATTTCTTCTTTAACAGAGTCTTTCATTTCTTCTTTAAATGTAGCAAAGGCTACCATGAATTGTTTTAACTGTTCTTCCATCGCTCTTGTGATTGGCATTCAAATCCCACTTCTGACACCAAAAATTGTTGCGTGCGTACGGATTCGTTACTAAATGAATGCACAAGTCCGATGAAAAATGAACAAAAATTTATTATTATCACAACAAAAATGCTTAAATTTTCTCAAATTATCACGCAGTATTACAATATCTCACAGTAGTTTTCTTTTAACTACTCAAATGTCCAATAGAACGTAATTCAAAACAGCTAAAGAACGCTAATCCGCGAATTCGCTACAATCAACAACAGTAGTTTTCTAAACAACAACAAATTAAGCAACTACTACAAACTGAGATGTTTTCCTCTTTTTATAAGATTTTAAAATCACGCGCTAGAATTTTCCAGTACTTTCTCGAAATCAAAAAGAGATACCGTATTTATGCGAATCTAATGCACCATCGAATCTAATGCGCATCCCCATTTTAAAACTTTAAATAATAAAAAAATTGTTTGTCGGCGAATGTAATGCGCATCAATGATATGAGGAATTTATTGAATCTTATTTTATACAACAATGGATTTGTATATAAACTATCAATTAATGGTATGATAATTTTATTTAAATTTAGATACCATATTTTATACAACAATGGATTTATACATAAAGTAGCAGAACATAGAATTAACCTATTAGTGGGCTATTGTCATGTGAAACAATCATTGTTAATTAGCACTACCGTATATACGGTACCTATAGTAAAATATGAACATGAAATAAATCGTAACATTTCTATCTAGCTAACAGGTTCTACAATCAGTGATTAATAGTAAACGTCTTTATTCACTAATCTTTTCATCACTGGAATCCTCGCCGCTCTCTTCGTCAGAAGCAGATTCATTTCTTCTTTCCTCATCATCGTCATCGTCATCCTCGGCGCTCCAGAGCACGTCATCGTCACTGCCATTCAATGAATTTGAAATGCAGCATTTCTTGAAAGATTTCACAATCATTGGTGCTTCGATGCTTTTCCAGGCAGCAGAAACCCAGTGTGCAACAATGTGCGGTGCAGCACGCTTAATTTTTCCTGTCGGGGTCAATACACGGTTTGGCTCACAAAACCATTTTTCGTACTCCGCCTGAACGTACCCCTTAAAAGGTTTATTTATACTAACGTCCAGGGGTTGTAACACAAACGTCATCCCTCCAGGAATGATAACAAGATCACTGCCTAGGCTGTGCATCTTCTTTTTTACGTCGTCGGTGAGATGACCACGAAATGCGTCCAGACAAAGCATTGATGGTGGATTAGAGAGCCCACCGGGACGGCGTTTCCATACATTTCGGAGCCAATCCGAGCATTAGTGATTCCGTCATCCACCCCTTCTCTTGGTTTCGAATCAGGACATCATCTGGGAACAGCTTTTCATTCTTAGGGCTTTTAGGGCATGTTTTCCGTTTGAAGATTAAGAAAGGGGGAAGTTTGCACCCGTCTGCTGTTATTGCCAACATCACTGTTACGCGTTGTTTTTCACATCCCGAAGTTTTGATGATAACTTCCTTAGTCCCCTTCTCCGTAATGGTGTAGTTACGAGGCATATCAAATCAAATTGCCGTCTCGTCAGCATTGCCAATTTGCCCCATTGAAAAATTCTTTTCCTTCCGAAGTGTGATGACATACCGCTGAAATGTTAGTAGTTTTCCCTCATAATCTGCAGGAAGCTTTTGGCATATTGTTGTATGGCGTCTTAGAGATAAACCCATCCGCTTCATAAACCGATCCACCCATCCCTGCTAGCCTTAAACTCTTGTTTCGGTATTCCAAGAACTTCAGCCTCCTCTTTTGCTTTATTTCTTATGGTGTCACTAGTCACAGGTTGTCGATTCTTCCTCCTTTCACGTACAAATTCCGAAACTTTTTCTTCAATTTTAGGGTGTCTTCCTTTGCGAGGGCCAGTGAATTTCTTTCTACTAGCTTTAGTTGCAAACAGTGCCAATTTCTGTTGCCGCCACAAGCGAACATTGCTCTCAGCTACGTTTAACTCTCTCCCTGCCTTTCTATTGCCATTTTTTCAGCATAAAGAATTACTTTACGTTTGAAAGTAGCGTCATATGACATTCTTCTCTGTTTGCCCTCCATTTCGTGACTACGTACTCTGCAGTTTGTATCCTCTATGCAATAATGTGTCAACGATAAATGTAACGGTAAATGTAGTCGAGAAATTTGGTTGACGTCATCGGCGAACTTTGCACTCGAATCTAATGCGCCATCGAATCTAATGCGCACCCCAATTTTGAATACTACATTTGGCCAAAAACGATGCGCATTAGATTCGCGTAAATACGGTATTTATTTATTTAATGCACGCGCTCTTGTATTTTCAATTTTCCGGCTTAGCTTTCTTTTAATATTCGTCACGCGCTGCACTGCGCGAGAAATAAAACCATTTAATTTATAATTGAACTAACATTATCTTTTTAAATACCAAATTCGTAACACTATTTATAGAAATTTTCGGAAATGACGTTCAATGGTAAAATAATAAATATTTAGGTGATTTTTTTCAATGGCAGGCTCATGCCTTTTATAGACGTTGGCAGATTACAAGGCAATTTCACAAAAAGGCTACATACTTTCTGCTTACCATGACAGACCAAGCATCACAAAATTTTCGGAATTAACTTTTTGCAAAATTTCATTTCGTTACATTTAGTCTCCAGATCACTAGCTATTTTCTTGGGGTTCCATACACTGGCTTAGTATTTTATTATGATAGTAGCGAGTCTGGGGTATAAAACCACTAACTTGAAGGTTGCAGAACCCAAGAGAAGATTGCTTCATACGATTCGACCAACGGGAATAGGCGAAGACAATGTGCCTGTATATCACCTGAGGGTTGGTTCACTAGAGTGAGTGATGGAATCTCTGATGAGCAGAGAGGTTATAATTCTGTACTCAGAGAGGTGGCTGGATAATGGATGTGTGTCCTAGTACTGGTTGTACTGGCCGTAGTACTGGTTGGAGCAAACTGACGACCAATCATATATTTAGGCGGTGTCCGCCGATAACATCGCAGCAAAAACATCGCGGACGAAAACGTCGCGGAGAAAATAACGCAAGGCGAAAACGTCGTGCTACAAAACATCGTAGGAGAAAACATCGCAAAGAGAAAACATCGCAGTTCTAAAACATCGTGGTACAAAACATCGACTTCGAAAATAAAGCGGTTCAAAAACTTCCCAGTTTAAAAACATCGTCGTCGAAAATATCGTGGTAAAAAATAAAGTATCTACAAATCATCGCATGACGATAACATCGCAGACATGCTTTTTTCAGGCTTTAATAACTGTAAATGGATATTCCCATAATGATTTGTGAGCGCAAAATGTAAAGAAGGATAATTTTTACTTTCATATTTTTCATTAAATATTAAATTTTTGCTGAGAAAATAAGAAGAAAACTTAAGCATAGAAAATTAATGCAACTTATAGCACTTAATAGAATTTTAAACCGACATAGTTAACTAACAAAGACCATTAATAAATCATTTTTTATAAAGTTTTTACAGGTAATTTTTCATAAAAAGTATGATCTATTAAGTTGCATTTAATTTTCTATGCTTAAGTTTCCTTCTTATTTTTTCAGCAAAAATTTATTAGTTAATAAAAAAATGTGAAAGTAAAAATTATCCTTCCTTACATCACTTGCGCTCACAAATCATTATGGGAATATCCATTTACAGTTATTAAAGCCTGAAAACAGCATGTCTGCGATGTTATCGTCATGCGATGATTTGTAGATACTTTATTTTTTACCACGATATTTTCGACGGCGATGTTTTTAAACTGCGAAGTTTTTGAACCGCTTTATTTTCGACGACGATGTTTTGTACCACGATGTTTTAGAAGAGCGATGTTTTCTCTTTGCGATGTTTTCTCCCACGATGTTTTGTAGCACGACGTTTTCGCCTTGCGTTGTTTTCTCCGCGACGTTTTCGTCCGCGATGTTTTTGCTGCGATGTTTTCGGCTGTAACCATTTAGGCATCCCAAACCCGCCACAGTTGCTGAACCCCGGAAGTGGTGATGCGCTTGAGCCGTTCAGCGGTGGAGTTTAAGAGAACTTAAGAAGTCTATTGATCCGTGTACTTGGGACTCGTGTGTCGATAAATGAAACAAATTACCCTATTCAAGCCGACTTTTAACTGGATTGCCAACTCCGCACCTGATATCAGGGCTGTTCAGTTGGGACTTGGCTCGGGGAGTCCGAAGGAAGTCGGAACATGTATAATATTATTACTGTTAGGAAATGACTATCTCTTCTTTGCGTTTCATGTTTTATCATGACAGAGAAAGCTTAATTATTTTACTAATATCTATGAATCAAAAAGAAGTTTTTCATTTGTAAAGATATTATTAACATATCTTACCTGTTACTACATTGTCATCATGATTTAGCTATTTTCAACTATTCAACAAAAAATATTACTGCTTTGTGATATTAGTATGTAATACTGGTATGGTATATGTAACAGAAAAAAATATTACTAGTATAAAATATTGGTAAGTAACAGGTAGCAGAAAAATTTCCGGTATGCACCTATTGATATATAATATAGTATATAATACTGGTATGGTATATGTAACAGAAAATCTTACTGGTTTGAAATATTGGTATATAACAGATAACAGGAAAATTACTTGTATGGTATATGAAAAAAGAAAATTTTACTGGTTTTTAATACTGGTATGTAACAGGTAACAAAAAATAATACTGGTATGCAATAGTGGCATGGATTATGGTATGTAATATTGGCATATGATACTGATGGTATGGTTTGGTTTGCTTAATTATGGCAAAGAACACTAGGGCTATCTGCCTAAGGGATGGGATGCCTTCGTGGAGGATTTTCTAAGGGAAACTGACTCGTATGCACAACTGGGAATATGGTATATGTAAACCAAAATACGTATTACGAGTATGTAATAACCTCTAAAATAAACTTAAAAGAAACGAAAATTAGAGTTATGTAATAAACTCTGCATAATCACAAAACATTTGATTAAAATTTATCTTTTGGAAGTATCCTACAAAATAATAATACATGGGTATTTAGAATAACCCTTCTGAGTTTTAAGCATGCAATTTTTATAAATATTATAGCATTTGAGAATTGAAGGAACTGTTAGCTTTATTTTGCTCAATTTATCTCATTTTTAAAATTTCTAAAGCACACGGAAATCTGGTAATCATAGTTCACAAATTAATGTAGTTTTCAATATCTTCAATATATAACTTGTAAAACATATCATCAAAATTTGATAAACAAGCTTTGTTTTGAACGTTAGAAATTTCACAATTCTTGTGAGATGAGAATTCCTTTTAGGAATACTTTTTTATGCTTCAGGTAATGTCGTGAAATAGAAATCTCTGTTAGATTTGTTGTAAATTTTGTAGAATATTAAGATAATTTATATTAATATTTTACATCATTAATTAATACTTTATAATTAATATTAATTTAATTTACTATTAATTAATATTTAATTTTATTAATATTATTATTAATTAATATTTCAGAGAGTTTTCACTCACTCTCACATCCTCCAAACCTATGCTTGTAGCCGTTTTCGCAAACGCATCGTTTCCTCCCAATGCTGAAATAACAAGATGTTGAATGTGGTCCACAGACGCAACCTGAAAGAAAAGCAAATGAGAAATGTATTTCAAAACAAATCTTAAATTGAGTGGTACAAAATTTCAAATTTCTCATTTTATTTCAACACAGAGAAATTTTTATCATCTTCATATAAAAATTATTGACAAGAAGAGAAGTACTCATACATGTAAATGTGATCTTGTATCGGTACCTTAATACATGTACAAAACCTGCTATGCCTATACACGGTATATACAAAGAATCTCTCAAAGACCCGTTATCCTAACTAACAGGCCTGGTGTTTCGTAATAGCGTAATAATATTACGTAACTACGAACCAGATACTCCCATACGAAGATATGTAGCTTTAAGTTTTCATAATGAAATATATCCTATCCAACCCAATAAGAAGTCTTTTGTTGATTTTTCCGCTAAATCCTACGTGATATATTTGACTTCGAATCTAAAATGAACTGCGGTGCCACTAAGGAAAGCACCTCCTTTTATTGCCGGCGATTATGCAAATATTTAACATCCTTCCACCTAAGGAAAAAAAAAAAGTCAACTTTCACATCAAAGTAAAACAATGCCAAAGAGCCTTAATATGCCAGTCTGTCTGGCGGAGTTACAGTTCTACCGGATCCTGTTACAGGTCTTACAGATTTATCATCTACGTCGAGTTTAAGTTCAGACAACGAATCTTGTTTTTCATTCTGCAGCTTCACGGGTACATCATTTTGCGCTACCTCTAAAGGATACAGAGTTCGAACCGCTCTAAGCAAAGTTCCATTTCGGGTCTTTACTCTTGCAAGCCAATTTATTCCATCAGGTCCTGGAAGTAGTTCTATGACACGACCAAGTTTCCAAAAAAGTCTTTTGTCACTACTACCGATCAGAAAAATATCATCTAATTTAATAGTAACTTTCCTTTCAGCTCTTTTATGCGAAACCTTGAGAATTCCCAAATATTCTTTACGAAATCTATTTTTAAATGCTTCTCGTACAGTTTGAATATACTGAAATCTTCTTTGTAAATTACTTGATTTAATACCGTATTTTATATCCCGCAAACTACTAGTTCTAATTTCTTTTAAAATGTCGGCAGGAGTTAAAGCTTTAAATTCAGGATCGGAAGGAATTACTGTCAACGGTCGTCATTAAGAATCTCTTCACAGTCACACAGTATCGTGCACATTTCTTCATAATTTAAACAAGCATGTTTAAGAACTTTTTTAAGGACTTGCTTCATCATTCCGATCAGACGTTCCCACCAACCACCCCACCATGGAGCACCAGGGGGAATAAATTTTCATGTTATTCGCTCATTGGCTGCCTGCCGATTAATTTGTTCAAAATCTATTAATTTGAATGCATTTGAAGCTCCTACAAAATTAGTTCCATTATCACTGTACACAGTTGTGGGTTTACCTCTTCGCGACACGAACCGATGAAAAGCCTGAAGAAACACTTCTGTAGATAGAGAAGTCAGCAACTCCAAATGGACCGCTCTATAAACGGCGCATGTAAAAACACAAATCCATGCCTTTTCTTTGTTTATCAGCAATAAAGGACCACAAAGGTCTATACCCGTTACTTGAAATACTGCTGAATCATTTACTCCCTCTATTGGCGGTGGGGCTGATATGTGGTCAACAGGTACAGCAGAATATCTTTTGCAAGTAATGCATTTACTCAAAACAGAACGCACAGTTCTTCTGCCAGATAACAACCAAAACCTTTCCCTTAAGGTATTCAGTATATATTGTACACCTGCATGTCCTTTCCTTTTATGTTCTTCCATAATTAAATTCCTAATTAATGGATGTTCTCCTGGTAATATTATAGGTGTTCTAAACTCTAAAGTGTCATCTCTTCGAAACGCACCAGTTTTAATTCTTAGAATTTCCGCATCATAAAATGGACTAAGAGTTTGTAAGCGTGCGTCTTCTATATCCTGAAAAGATTCCGATTGAATCAAGCGAATAACAACCTTTTCTGCAAAATCAATTTCATCAACAGTGAGTTCACCTTTCCTTTTTTTCTTATTTCTGCAATTAAAGAAAAATCGTTGAATCCAACAAACAACTCTAACTGTTTTTCGATAGCTAGAAAATCGCTCACTCAAACTAAACCTTTCAGTAGACACTAGAGATGAAACCACTGCCTTTTTTTCTCGCTGGCTATTTCCGCTTCATCAGTTATAAATACGGCACTCGGCCAATTTTCTTTGGATTTTAAAATCCAGCTCGGACCCTCCCACCATTTTGACCGGGAGAGTTGGCGAACTGAACACCCTCTACTTGGAAGATCTGCAGGGTTAAGGTGACCAAGTATATGCCTCCAATCCTCCACACGTGTCAAAAGCCTTATTTCCTGTACTCTATTTCTACAAATGTCCCCCATTGTTCTTCCCTTTTTATCCATGCAAGGACAGTAGTTGAATCTGTCCAGAAAAATGTACTTCTGTCCTCAAAGTCTTTTAGAACGTCTGCAGCAAGACGAGATGCAATAGTTGCTGCTAACAATTCTAATCTTACAATAGTCGTTTCCTTTTTACCACAAGGGGAAACTCTAGACCTAGACTGAAGCAACTGGACTTTAACTGATTCAGGTTGTTCTACACGAATGAAAACTACTGCCGCATACGCTGTTTGACTGGCGTCACAGAAAACATGTATTGAACACTGTTTTGGCTGATATCGTATCCACCTTGGAATTTTAATGTTTTTCAAAAGAGAAATGTCTTTTACCCATTTCAAAAATTTACTTTTAATTTCAGTTTTAACTTCTTCGTCCCATTTTACTTTTGTTTCCCATGTACGCTGTAATAACATCTTAGGTAATATAAGGACTGGACATGTTATACCGATGGGATCAAATACTTTATGGGCTATTGCCAAAATACTTCTTTTCGTAACTTTCTCGAAACAAAGATTTTGTAAATTAGCAACATTTATTTGAAGAGTATCGCCTTGTCTTTCCCATAACAAACCTAATACATTCGCAATAGTTTCGGTTTCTAAACTACAGTCGGTATATTCCCAACCCTGTAATTCAAATTTTCGTTCTGCCATAACATCTGAAGATACTTTCATGAAGCGCTGTAATTCATCTTCACTTCCGACACTTGTTACACAGTTATCAACATAGAAACTATTCATTAATTTAACAATAATGTTGGAAGGATATTTTACATCTGCATCATTTTCATCTAAAATTGAATTTAGGTGATATTTAATAACAGCTCCAAGTAAAAATGGACTACTGGTTACACCAAATACGACTCGACAATGACGAAAATGCTTCAAGCCATCTTCACCCTTTAGAAAGGCCTTACGAATATCAGAAATAACCCCTATTTTTTCTTGGCGAAATCTATTTAAGATTGTAGGAAGAAATGCAATAAGGTTTAATCCCTTTTCAAGACAATCGTCGAGACTCGGAGAACCCTTTGCTCTAGATGAAGCGTCAAATACTGGCCGTAACTTCGTAGTACTATGTTCCTTAACAACATGTCTATGTGGCAAATAATGATGGATTAATCTAATTCATTTACGGGTACTTCCTCTATTATGCCCTCTTTGAGCCATTCTTGGAATATATTTTCATACTCTTGGCGAAGATTATCCAGCTCAAGTTGCCTAATCGTACCGTGCAACCTTTTAAGCGATAACTCAAAATTATCCGACAGGGGAGGGTGCCCTTCCAACCAAGGCAAAGACACTACAAAGCGGTTATCTTCTATTTTTACAGTATCAAGAAAATGTTGTTTGGTAGCCTCATACAATTCCAATTTACTCTTTTGTTCGGATGGGTCCGTAATACCAAGCGAGTCGAGGGCCCATAAATCAGAAATACAAGCCTCTTTATTCAACATTGAAGTAACTAAGAATGTTGAACCTTCACTATTCAACTTCCCGGTTTTTCTCATAACCGTCCATCCTAACTTTGTCTCAATAGCTACAAGACCGTTTGAAATTTGTTTACGATTCCCCGTTAATAATCGTCCTGCAACATCGGCTCCTATTAAAATTTCTATGGGTCCTTCTAAACGATCTGTTAAAACTTATTCCACAGTCAGAAAGCTCTTTAAGCCATATTCCTTTATCAGGTTCAATGTTTCTTCTAACCTTCTTCGGAAACATACAATGACCTGACTAGAACAGAGAGCTTACTAAAGCTATGTTCACTAATTGTAGTAAGTAGACAGGATACAGACGAAGGGTATACAAAACCCTTTATTTTTTCTTTATATACAATGACTTCCGTACTTCGGAATACAATGACCCTCCACTCGGGGTCTAACTTAAAAGATATCAAAATAAAACTAAACTCTAATTTAACTTTAGAATAAGATTGGCCTTATAATAACAGGAAGCGTATGTAGCACAGAGACTGTGAACACTACAATACGTTTAATTTATCAAGAGGATTAAAACCTCTGGCCTGGAAGGCAAAGTAGCAACTGCGTAACTTCTAAGGTAAGCGGCCTGCTTCGAACTCACGGCTTCCTCTCTTCTGCTTGGCAAAAAGGCCACACTTAAATACTTGGCGTTCGCCAGACAACTTTGCATAAACTCCTTCACGCTTATAATTCTGGCCGGAAGTAGAAAATAAGAAGTGATAGTAAAGATTTAAAATAAAATAAACGTTAGTAAAACTTAAGATCCTTACATACTTCCCGCCAGAGTTAATTAGTTTGAACCTGAGGTCTAAAACGACCTTGTTGAAAACTTTTAGCTCTAGAAACTAACGCGAGGCCAACCTTTTACAGTCATAACTTAGCTAGAAACTAGAAAATTTTAAAAGAAAGAAATTTGTTACAATAGCAGCTCCCGGAATATACAACAATCTTTTTTCTTTTTCATCTGTACTGCATCAAAACAGGAGCTTTATTCAATTCTGGTTCCTTCCAGAGATCTGGAAGGAAAACTAGTTTAATGAAATGTTACAGAATGACATTGTAAATAACATATAGAATATACTTTTCTTAACATTCTTATTTCATTCATGACTATTTTAATTATCTCTCCCCGTGCTCTCTGACATGTGTTGTAAAAACACCAAACACGAATGTGTTTCTGTCTATGTGTTCAACACTTCCTCCTACAATCAAAACACTAACGTGTTAAAATTCAACATACGAGACCTCTTAACACACCCTAATTTCAACTCTAGACCCTGAGGTACTATTCTGAAAGTGGCTAACTCTAAAGTGTAGCGTCAGAGAGCCTAACTACATCATTCAACCTTTAACACCTATTCACCATGATTTAATCTTTACAGTCACACGAATAACAAATTTTTAACATTACTTTCACTTTTACCATATCACGGTATTTCTTAACATTCAAAATAACAGTTCACATGTATACAAGAACGTATCAAGATGCCGTTAATTTTACACATTTGAAAACATACATTAGTAGTACATTGTTAACTTCTATTCTTTTCAAAGCAAGTGCCAATTCTTTCTACATTGAAATAATACTACATTTCAAAAAGTCTTTCAGACTAAAACTTCTTTCTTGTTAGAATGTTTTAAATAAAATTTATACAATAACTTTTTACAATATTTAAGTCTTTATACAACGCTATTATACATCAACTTTAGTTTTACGCGCGAGTAATTGAAAAACATAATAAGAAAATCGGTCACAACTCATTTCTCGCCCTTTTGGCGATAAAGGTAGACCTCGCATGAGGTAAAACTTCTTGAAATCTGCCACTTGCAGTAAGAATGAAAGATTAACTTAAGTTTGTAAAGTAACATAAAATTTTACTTATCTTTGTAATATTCAGACATCCTTTTCTGGGCCCAGTCTTTAAAGGTGCTGCAGACCGTAGCTTGGTTGATCCTCCTTCTTGTACGGGCTCGCCCTTCAGTGCTTTCCTCTGGAAGCTTCCGTTTTTCACCACTACGGCCACCCTTGAACATCTTCCTTCTGTCCTCTGCTTGTGGTCTTGGCCGTTTGAAGGCAGCTGGTCTTGGTGGAACCGGGAAACTTCTGTCGTGATCCTGCTTGGACCTCGTTGTTGGCCGTTCAAATTTTTCTTGTACTTTTTCCTCCGCCGCTGATGGCCCTTCCGCAGTTCGGCGACTTTTGCTGCGGAGAGTTCTGTCGGATGAGTCAATCTTCCGTTTCACAGCCGGGTTATAGTTGCCGTCCTTTCTCCCGGTCTTTTCCACATACGTCGTCCTTCTCCCTTCTTCATTCTGGGGGTGTTCGTGAACTCTGTTTTTTGGACGGTGGAACGGCTTCTTTTTCTTTGTACCTTCAATTTTTCCGCGGGGCAATTTTCTTTTCACTTGCTTCTGTCTCTCATTGGCTTGCCCTTGTACTTGTCGTTTTCCCACCTCTGGAACTTGTACCTGCGGTGTCTGCCGTACCGGATCCTGCAAAAGATCTGAAAAGATTTGCATTTTATTACGGTCATAGAATGGTTTTATCTGGTCAATGTTTGCGGAACAGGTTTCACCATTTCTTGCCTTTAACACTACAACAGCGTGAGTTATTTTTTCTATAACATATGGTCCTTCAAAGCGTGGAAAAAATTTGGCAGTTTTATCTTCTGGTGCTGAAGAAAGTGAATGCTTAATTTTTAGTACTTCATCCCCTACTTTATAAGTTACTCCCCGTCGTTTCAAGTCATAATACAATTTTTGTTTTCTTTGTGCTACTTCCGTATTCTTTTTTGCTTCTTTTATTAGTTTTTCTATATCACCCATTTTAAATTCTGGGGCTCTTTGTTGCACGTAAAATAGTTTATCTAACGGTGTTATAACCTTTCTGCCTAGAAATAACTCAGCAGGAGTTTTGCCCGTTGTATCATGTTTTGCGGTCCTAAGGGCGAAAGCAAATTCTTTGACATAGTTATCCCAGCTTTTATGAAAATTTTTAACATAACTACGGATAATTTTCACTATATTTCTGTTGACCCGTTCCGCTATATTTGATTGCGGCCGATACGGGACCATTTTTAAATGACGTATGCCCAGTTTTTGGCACATGTCTTCAAATATATTACTTACAAATTGAGGACCATTATCCGATATAACTTTTAGGGGCGCCCCGTATTTTAAAATATATTTATTTAAAATAGAATCGGTAACTAATTTCGCGGAGGCTCGTTTTAAGGGAACAATTTCGGTCCATTTACTAAAATGATCAACTATAACAAGGAGATAGCGACTTTTGTTTAACTGACTTTTTGGGAAAGGGCCCAATAAATCGATGCCGATTATTTCATTTGGAAATTCGGATTTAATACTATTTAGAAACCCGGCCGGGCGGAAATTAATATAATTAACGGCTTGACATGTTGGGCAGGACTGGACATACGCCCTTGTTAACTTTTGCAGTTCAGGAAAGTAGACTGCCTCGCGTACGCGTTGAGTAGTTTTTCGAATACCAGCATGAGAAGCTAAAGGGCTGTCATGGAGCTCTTGCAGGATATTTAATCTAAGACTAGCTGGGATAACAGGTCGAAATTCGTTGTTGGAATTCGTAGTTTTTGTATAAAATAATAGACCATCTATTAGTTCGTAATGGGCCGCCCTATTTCTTATCGCCACAATATCTTGGTGGCTAAAATTTTCAGGATCCTTCAAATACTCATAAATGCTTCGAAACTCAGGATCCTTACCCAGTTCGGTTATTACAGTTTCTCGGGAATTTATTGTACACGCTGTCAGCATTGCAACTTTTACGGTATTACCCTGTTCGTCTAATTTAATTCGTGACAGGGCATCTGCTACGATATTTTCCTTTCCGGGGGTATGCTTGATTACCAGATTATATTCTTGCAGCTTGAGTGCCCATCTTATTAACCTTGGGGATAAATTTTTTCCAGAGTACAATCTAGTTACCGCCGCATGATCAGAATATACTGTTATCGGCGCCTTTCCAAAATAGACTCGGAACTTTTGCACTGCTAACAGAACTGCAAGTGCCTCTCTCTCGGTCGCGGAATAGTTTCTTTGTGTTTGATTTAAAGTTCGGCTAAAAAATGCCACTGGCTGCTGATTTTGCGAAAGTACCGCTCCTACCGCATAATCCGAAGCATCCGCTGAAATTTCTAAATTTTCATCCTTTTCAGGAAATTTCAACACAGGGGCTTGCGTTAATGCTTGTTTTAATTTTTCGAAAGCACTATTGCCTTCGGCCGTCCACGAGAATCTTGCCTTTTTCCTTTTTAATTTTAACAATGGCTCAGCGATAGCCGCAAAATCTTTTATAAAGGACCTATAATATGAACAAAGTCCTAGAAAAGAAGAGAGCTTCTTTGCCGTGTTTGGAGTCGGATACTTTTGTACAGCGATTATTTTTGATTCATCTGTCTCGATCCCTTTTTGCGATATTTTGTAACCTAAATATTTTAATTCAGGGGCTGCAAATTTGCACTTTTCGACATTAACTTTTAGACCGGCCTCATTTAATAAAGAAAACACCTGTCTTAAATCCTGTACATGTTGGTCTAGATTATCACTAGTAATAATGATATCGTCTAAATAGATAAATGTGGACTTTCCGAGAACAGGTCTTAACACAATGTCCATGCATCGCTGAAATGTTGCTGGGGCGCCTGAAAGGCCAAACGGCATTCGCAAAAATGCATAAGTGCCAGACTTGGTTATAAAAGCAGTCTTAGGCACGTCCTCAGGCCTGATCCCTATTTGAAAATAACCATTCGTTAAGTCTAAAGTTGTCATAAATTTGGTTGATTTTATGTTCCTTAAAATTTCTTCTATAATCGGTAACGGATATACCGGATATTTCGTTATGGAATTTAATTTACGGTAATCAATAGCGAATCTCCACCTTTTTGGATGCTCCAAAGGATAATCATTATTTTTCTTACATAAAACCACCGGACTAGCATAACTACTTGAGATAGGCGTTACGATCTTTTTACGTAGCATATCGGTAATATGCCATTCTATAATTTTTTCCTTATTCTTATCATACCGGTATGGTTTTTGACGAACCGGCAATGCATCTCCGGTGTCAATACTATGGTTAGTAACCTGGGTAAATCCTGGAATATCACTAAATAAGGAAGCAAATTCACTTACCACTTGTCGGATTCTATCTTGCTCGTCATTAGGCAGGTGGTCAAGATTTAACCTCGGCGGTTCAACCTTTTCTACACGCACTGGTTTCATCGTCAGCTTAAGAGACGCTTCATTAAAATCCAGTGTAGCTTGTGCGTCTGAAAGAAAGTCTATTCCTAGTATTAAGTGTGCTTGCAAATTCTTTACTATAAAAAACATCACCTTTACTTGTTCGTCCTTGATACGGATGTACAAAGGTACTTTACCTACGCACTTACATTGTTCTCCTTGTGCCGCTAATACTGTTGTATTATCCGCATTATATATGCGGTATTTGCGAAAATACTTTCTAAAAAAGACTTCTGCCACACAGGAACACTGCGCGCCGGTATCCAGGAGTGCGGTGGCCGGGATATTATTTACCAAGACTTCAATCTTCGGAAGAGTTAAATTTTTCACCATTACTGTATTTAACTTGTAGGAAGAGGGGTTTTCGTGGCCTTCGGATTTCCGCACCCTCTCGTCAGCAGAAATCCGTTTTAGTTTAAATTATTTTTTCTTTCGGTGCTTTCCTTCTTTCTCCACTGGCCTTGAGACTTTTTTCCTGGGTTGCTATTGAACTGTCGACGTTCGCCGGCTGTTTTTGAATGCTCGGGTTTCCTTGCCCACTGATTCGCTTTTTCTCCGTAGTCATGTGCTTGAGTTTGCTGTAGTCTTGGCGTACCAAATTGGTTTCGCTGTTGATATTGGCGTCTTCTTTCGACGTCCGCCGTTCTTCTACTTTCAAACTGGATTGCTAGCTCAAATAATTTTTCCAGTGTAGTCGGATTTCTCAATTCAATAAAGTCTTGCACTTGGGGTAGTAACCTCGGCAAAATCACTTGAATTATTTCAGGATCCGGACGGTTTCCATACAAGAGCTTGAAAACGTGAATTTTTCTTAAAATAAAACTCGAGATGTTTTCCATTCTTTGTTGATATATACTGAAAAGTTCTGTTTCTAATTTCGCACGATCCCTTACAACAGGGAAGGCTTTTAGTAGGGCAGTCTTGAAATTTTCGTAGGTATAGGTGGGACTTCCTGCTTGACCCAAGAGACTTCTGCCGATACATTTGAACCAGTTAAGCGCTTGGCCCCTCAAAGCGCTGGTAGCTAAGGTAACTTTTTGAAACTCGTGCACGGGGTAGAGCATGAAGTGGTCATCCAATTTTTCCAAAAAACTGGTTACCTGTGAGTTTCCATTAAACGTTGCTTCTGGTTTCATCGAAGCGCGCATGGTCTGGACAATATACCCAAATCCTTCCAGGGCGGCAGCTGGCATTTCTGGATTCTGAGCTGTTTCTGCAGGCAGCACAGGTTCTTCTTGAAACTCGGCCATGGTTATTCTTCGTCGGGCGCCACTATCAGGTTCAATGTTTCTTCTAACCTTCTTCGGAAACATACAATGACCTGACTAGAACAGAGAGCTTACTAAAGCTATGTTCACTAATTGTAGTAAGTAGACAGGATACAGACGAAGGGTATACAAAACCCTTTATTTTTTCTTTATATACAATGACTTCCGTACTTCGGAATACAATGACCCTCCACTCGGGGTCTAACTTAAAAGATATCAAAATAAAACTAAACTCTAATTTAACTTTAGAATAAGATTGGCCTTATAATAACAGGAAGCGTATGTAGCACAGAGACTGTGAACACTACAATACGTTTAATTTATCAAGAGGATTAAAACCTCTGGCCTGGAAGGCAAAGTAGCAACTGCGTAACTTCTAAGGTAAGCGGCCTGCTTCGAACTCACGGCTTCCTCTCTTCTGCTTGGCAAAAAGGCCACACTTAAATACTTGGCGTTCGCCAGACAACTTTGCATAAACTCCTTCACGCTTATAATTCTGGCCGGAAGTAGAAAATAAGAAGTGATAGTAAAGATTTAAAATAAAATAAACGTTAGTAAAACTTAAGATCCTTACACCTTGTCCAATAGAAGGTATACTATTACAAATAACAGGCTGACTTAACGCATCAAAATTACAACTGTAAGAGCCAGACATATTAGATAAATGAATTTTGTAAACTTTATGTTCACACAAACTGGTCGTTGTACCGCCAAATAATGCGTGGCTAAGGTATTCCTTTACCGTATACCTGTAACCCATATCTTGAGCTGCGCTTTGCAGAATATATGACCTTTGAGAACCAGTATCAATTATAGCTCGAGCCGAACGAGATTTTTTATCTCTTTTAATTATTACTCTTATTGTTTGCAGCAAAACTTTAGGAGACCTTGAAGAAATGTTGGCGAGTGTTTCAGCCTGATTTGGAGGCTGTTCAGTTGCCCTTGTCTCACTCATTTGTGAATGGCCCTTACATAGAAAAATATGATGCCTTTTGCCGCATGTAAAACAAACTGTTTTTAATCTACACCTCTTGACAGAATGTCCAGATTTCAGACACAGATAACAAGAGCGTGTCCTTTGGACCAAAACTTCTCTTTCTGACAACGATAAGTTACGCGCCTGAAAACATTCCGCAGAACCATGATTTATACTGGAACAAAATATGCAGCCTTTTCTAGCTTCATTAGAAGAAGTAAACAGTTCAGCTGCCGTAGGTTTTAAGTGAGGTTCTCTTATCTTTAAACCCGAATTCCCTTTCTTATTACCGTGAGCCAATCGATGGAAAACATTGAAAGATTTAGCTGCTAAAGAAATTCTTTCCTCACTTTCAATTTCACCGCGCAAGAAGCATAAAAGGCGCTCAAGGTCAGATTCCCTTTCTCTTAACTCGGCGTTTTCACCGGTTAAACTTTCTGATCCTTTACGTGAAAACCTAAGTCTCTCCCAGGTTTTTAAGACTTCATTCGGCAATGCTGATTCTACCAATGGATATAATATCGCGCAATATTTGCCTCTATTTATTCCCAATATCTCCAAGGCTCTTAGATTAGATTCCAGTTCATCGTATAGTTTCCGCAAAGAGTGTGTACCTTGTTTTTGAATAACAAGGGTTAACAAATCACGAATATAAATCTCCGTTAGTAATTCTTTGTTATCAAAACGCGTTTGCAGTGCTTCAATTGCGCTCTTGTAACTATCGCCAGTTGGCGGAAAGCTTTTAACTATTTCCTCTGCGGGAGAATTCTTCTCCATAGCCTGTGCCAAATAAGCAAATTTATCATTATTATCTAATGTAGGATCTTTATCAATCTTTTGGAGTTGCCCCCAAAATCTTAGCCATTTTTTCACGTTACCGTCAAAGATAGGCAATTTAATCTTCGGATAATGTAACATTTTATTCTGAACAAAAGATGGATCAATTAAAGTTACATTCGGGGTACCAGAAGTAAGATCTTTTAGTTTACTCTCCATAAGTCTCCACCTATCAAAATATAATACAGATTCATCTATTTCCTTAATAAGAAAAGTCTCATCTGTAATTTCTTTAAACATTAATTCTCGTATTTTCATTCCAGTATCAAACAAAACTTTAGCTTTCTCGGCAATAACTTTTATTTTAATTAATTTTTCTTCCTGATTAAATTTAGTTTCTTCATTGTCAAATTCATTACACGCTTTGCTAAATAATCTTCTGTATTGAGTTCGTGCTAACTTTAAGGCTTCCATGATTCAAAAATAAAAAAGTCGCTTACCTTGCAGACAATGTCCTGTCGCTTGGCGCCAAATGTTGATTTTTCCGCTAAATCCTATGTGATATATCTGACTTCGAATCTAAAATGAACTGCGGTGCCACTAAGGAAAGCACCTCCTTTTATTGCCGGCGTTACTACAGGCGATTATGCAAATATTTAACACTTTTGAAGGAAACGAAAACTGACAAAATAATTAGACTTACAGGTAGAATAATATGAAAAAGAGAGAGAGGTTATGTTGAAGGTTCGCACAGTTAATTTGTTTACTATCTGAACGCACGTTATTTGCGAGGAGCAGATAAATAAGACAGATAAATAAGATAAATTTCACATTTTACACGCTTCTCAGTCCCTGTACTTGTATTTAAGAACATTTTGTACTGGTTAGTCAAAATAAAAAACACACAGAAGAAATTGAAAGATTTCAGATATTATATTGTTACGTAATTTCTCTTTTCTTACTACTGACACCAGTTGTTACGTTATTTCCTTCCTTTCCGTTCGTACGGGGTTCGTGTAGATTTGGAGTGAATAACGACGACACTTTATGAAGTATCGAAACACACTTTATTTGCCAGCATTATCAGGACAGCTCCAAAACACGTTTTACAGTCGTCGAAGATCTACTATAAATACTCTGACACGATCAGCGACACAGCCTTCAGGTTATCAGGCTATCACGTTGGAGACAGCTTCGTGCAAAGCAGCCGAATCTGCTTTCCGGAGTACAGCTCCCGACTCTTCGTTCTCGGAACTCCACGTACTCTCGGGACTCTCCACGCTACAACTCACGATGCACTCGACGACACACGAGCACGGATCCTGACTCTTCGGTTCAGTCTTTCCCGGAGCTCAACACGCTCTCTCGACGATGCACTAACCGCGATACACTAACCGACTCCTTCGGTGGACTCGACAACCCACTCGGCACTCGCTGCCCGGCTGTCAACTCGATCGACTCCGCAGGGATTGACTCGCTAGACGAGGCACACACACTCTCGATGAGAGACGCACTCTCTTTTCGTTGAAGCACACTTACTGACTTGAAGGCCAGCAGGGTTTATATAGCTTTCGGCTTGTGTTCGGGGACATTCTGGACTAAACCGGTAAGAAATCGTTCCAGAAGGTTCTCCGACCGCCTATGGTATATCGCCAATTTTGTCGCCAAATGTCGCCAAATGAGCGATTTTTCGCCGAACGTGGCAACCCTGCCCTCCTTGTTATTTTATGGCAACCCTAAAACTGCTTTGAGGGGAAGCCATCTCACCGCGTCTTTACATTTCGTAACAATATTATGCCCAAAGAGGCGTTTTTTAACGTTTTATGTACTGCTTTTATTTACTAAGTGTCATATTCTTCGCACTTAAACCATAAAATTCGATTCAACAGCAGTATCACAAAAAGGGAAACCTCGCGCGTAAAATATCCGTGCTTGATGTCTCTACGTATCGCTGTTTTTTAACAATGCAATCAACATACACCCATTCATGGAGATTGTTCATTGTTTAATTTTTTAAATATAATGCACGGCTCTAATTTATTACACTAATTTGAGCTAACACTTATTTAAAAAAACACAGATTAACCGAGTTATTTTATATTAAAATTGGGAATCATATTCCATAGCCGTACGCAAATTGAAAGCGAAATTTTTGCATGTGTACGCAACAAAAAATAAAATATCTATTAGACACAAGTTTCTGTTAAATGATTACGTGACAAGTATTTCTATGGAGATTATTAAGGAAAAACATTGATGAATATATAGTTAATAAATCTAGATTTTATTCACGGAGTCTTGTAATATTCGTGTTCTATAAAACATTTCAGTATTTGTACTTGCTCAATTTGCAAAATTACTTGCATTAATTAAAAACGGAAAATATTTGTGTTTTAATGATTTTTTTTTTTACGATTACCAGATTCTAAAGTAATAAAATGAATGAGAATGAGAACCTGGATAAGAATGAGATGAAACGAATTAGAATTTATAAAAATATTAATAATGCATTTTTAAACTTCGGAAATTTATTAATTACACGTGAGAAAATTCTTCCGGCGTACCAAATATAATAAAATTATACATAATGACACTATTAACATCGAAGGGCATTTAAAAGAAAAAAAAATTAGCCTGAAATTATTCTAATTTATTTATTAACCCCTTAATGCAAATTGGAATTGACGTGAGACATCGCAAATTTTGAAATGAAATATTTCGGTCAATTTTTGTGGCACAGTTGACAAAATTCTGCGTTTTATTTTTTACAAGAGATACAAAACTGTCCTGCATATAAACGGAGGGACCGGACAAATGCGTAAAAACCATTTTTTTTTTAAATTAAAAATATGAAAGCATGAATCTTTGCGTCATTTAAGCATTTTTGTAATTGGAAATATCTGTTTACGCCAATCGGCTATAAAAATAAAGGTCTGGTTAGGGTCTGTACACCGTTCAAGTGGTATGAGTATGAATGAGTGTTTGTGTATGTATGTGTAGAAACTGAAAAACAAAATTTAAAATGGTACATACTTGCACACCGTTCATACTTCTCTGCGTATCTCTGCGTATAAATGATTACGTGACAAGTATTTCTATGGAGATTATTAAGGTATGTGGTATGAGTATGCATGAGTGTTTGTGTATGTATGTGTAGAAACTGAAAAACAAAATTTAAAATGGTACATACTTGCACATCGTTCATACTTCTCTGCGTATCCATTCGGGCATCTACAATAACGTTCTGACCAGTTCAAAATACAAATTTGGTCAGGTATTTTACACGAGCACCCTGAAAATACCAAAATCGAAAAGTAAAAAATGATAATTCATACTTTTGTTATGGAGATTTTAATATTTTTCTCAATAATGTATTTACGTAGCGAAAACTTACTTTGGCATACTCCTTTGTAATCGACGTAATCCTTTTCACATATACATTTTCTGCTCCCTTTCACATACTCGCAGCCTTTGCCTTTTGGTCCACAATCACAATCTGCAAAACAGGACATTTTATCAAAAGAAAATGTAATGGTGACGCTGACAGTTTTGATTGTTTATCTAATAAAATTTAATTCTAGAAGACGTTGAACAAATATTAAAATAAGTATTATGTATCGATAAAACTGCATTTTAGATTACGCAGTAGAATTCCGATAATTTGCAATCGCTTAATTCGTTTAAATATAAACGGTACTTAGGGAAAATCCTGTCGACCACAAGAGACGGCTTCAATCGCGCCAAAACAAACAAACAAACAAACAAAACAAAACAAAAAACATTTACTAAATACAAGAAAAAACAATCTATTCTTATTTTTCTTTCAAATTTATTATATTATCATTTATTAACGTTTAATTTTTCATTAAAAATTTCAGTTATTTTTTATTAAGGAGATATACTATAAAAGCAATTATTTTATGTTACGGAATTAGTTATGGAATAACTTTGGAAACATTCAACAGCATGCTCTTCTGTGTTAGGCAGAAGTCAAATTGTAATCATTTAGTTTTTCGAAAATGCGTGATAGAGGGGAAAAAAAAAAAAAAAAAAAAAAAAAAAGAATCACTTAAGAGTAATAATTAACTCATATAATCAAGGTTACACCAAACCCAGCGTGTTTGTAGAAGTTTTCCATTTTTGGCGACAATTCGCGTAGTTTGGCATCTTTTCTTCAACAGGCAAAAATGGTCGACGAGATTTTCCGTAAGTACCACATAAACAAAATAAAATATGATATTCGGAATATTCAAAATGACAACAAATAAAATATGGATATTAAGAATATTCAAAATAGTAACAAACAAGATATATATATTCAGATCTTCAAAATGGCAAGTTTATTTTAGAAATGGAAGAAACCGCTTTTTAATGAAATCAGATCAGAACGGTTCGCTGACTGAAATGAATCGATTTTTTACAACTCATCATCTAAATATAATCTTAATGAATAACTTCGGGAACACAAAGCGAATCAAGAAACTCTCAGGTAGAGAACACATATTTCGGCTGCCACAGGCAAAGCCTTTAGATTTTCTCGAAAATTAAGATGTCTACTTAATCTGGGCTCCCTTTTAGACTTCGCGCGAGAGGATCTATACATGTGTCTTGAGACCCATTCTTACATATGCCTCGTCTGCTCGGAGTGCTGCCTCTAAATCAGACCCCAATAAACTGTAAGTTTTTCCAAACACCTTCTTTACGCCGTATCACAGGAGCGCCCTGATTTATCAGAAACTAGCTGCTATGCGGCTTCAGAGGGCTTTGGCAAATACACTAGATAAATTTTGCATAACAGAACCTCGGCGGACTATGCCAATGTAAACCGCACACACAAAAGTCTCCTGTTACCTTCAGAGGGCTTTGGCAAATACACTAGATAAATTTTGCATATCAAGAACCTCGGCGGACTATGCCAATGTAATCCGCACGCACAAAAGTCTCCTGTTACCTTCAGAGGGCTTTGGCAAATACACTAGATAAATTTTGCATAACAGAACTTCGGCGGACTATGCCAATGTAAACCGCACACACAAAAGTCTCCTGTTACCTTCAGAAGGGCTTTGGAAATTACAGTAGATAAATATTTGCCTATCAGAACCTCGGCGGACTATGCCAATGTAATCCGCACGCACAAAAGTCTCCTGTTAACTTCAGAGGGCTTTGGCAAATACACTAGATAAATTTTGCATATCAAGAACCTCGGCGGACTATGCCAATGTAATCCGCACACACAAAAGTCTCCTGTTACCTTCAGAGGGCTTTGGAAAATACAATAGATAAATTTTACATATCAGAACCTCGGCGGACTATGGCAATGTAATTCGCACACACAAAAGTCTCCTGTTATCTTCAGGGGGCTTTGGAACATCTCTCTTTATCTCCGCTCCACTCAACTGCCTTTTTGGCGAAATGTTTACTGGCGCCTCTGCGCCGAAGTCCATATTTGGCGAAGTTCGTATACTTGGCGTTTGTGTTTGGTTTTTGAATCTTACAAAGGGAAAACAAAGATGAAAGCATTTTAGAGAAGGAAATTTTACTCATGACACCTTGAGACAATAAATTTTTAGTCAAAAAAAAGTTTAGTAAAACAAAATTAAAAGTAGAAAATATTCCAGTTTTTCAGATTTGCAGTGCTGGAGTAGGAAAATTATATAATAACAGCTTTGACATGTTGGGTGATATTACGATGTTTTCAAGCATTAAAACTGCTCTATATAATATATATCAACAACAATAACAATGTAAATGTCACCCATTCGGACGCAAATGCCATGGCCAAATACAGATTGAAAGAACAGTCAATTCCAATACAACACCAGCTCCATAATATCAGTGGAGATCGGCTTATACCTAAAACAATAAGTCAGGCTTAGGACTGGCCATCACACATGATTCACAATTGACAGAGAGAGTAGGAGAGCATACAGAAATCGTGATAATGCCGAAAGCCTGACCCGAATTCTACTCGGCTTTGGGCTTGTAGGAAGGTGCATTACCTGTGACGTCGGAGCTTCCTTTCACTTTTAGAACCCTTTTATTCTTCTATAGCCCAGCGCTCCGTATGTAAGCCACACTTTCTTAAACCTGGATACCTCCTTGTTCAGTTGCTCTTTGTCTTGTGCCGACCAGATTACCTTCCCATGATGCAGTGACTTTCTTGATGCAAAAATATCTCTTATTTCTTTTTTTAGATTCTCTTGGGATTGTTCAACCCGTCTGGCCAGTTCATGGGATCAGTTGAAAAGAGCATTTGACACTTGAATTACAGTTTTAATAGAGGTATTCAACTACACTTCAATCAGTGCATTGTCATTAAAAATTGTCATTAAGAAAAGGATTTCAGCTAGTTTGAGAGAAAAGCTGTACACCTGCTTCTTTTTACCATTATTTACACATTTCCTTAACATTGAAAAATAAAATACTGAAGGTCTGGAATTTGGCCTGGATTTTGAAATATGTACTTCTACAAAAGCATTCTCAGCATAACTAAGCATCCTATCTCTTTCGTGTGCTTGAGGTGTAGATCGAGCAATCGATTTTGTTTTTGGTGCCATAACTGATTTCACAGTGAAAGTAATGTTTTGCGATGACTGTTACAAAGCCACATTCAAAAAACAAAGAAAATGTGTGTGGTGCAATGATGCGCATGTTAATGCGTGAAAAACTGAATTTTTTAGGGTTTGCTAACGGATAAAAAACTTCAAAATAATTTACTTTGGAAAGTGGCAACATATTTCTCTTAAATAGCCGAGTTTGCTGATTAAATTCGAGTCAAATTAATGTAATTGTGTTTTCCCGAATAGCAACTCAATGTTTTTATACCGCCGAGTTTTCTGATTAGATTTGAAAATATGTCTTTTATGCTTTGCAGAGTGACAGGGCAAAGCTTTTAAATCGCTAAGGCTTTAATCAAACGTTCGTTAAATCAGCCTCAAATATATTGTTTCGAATGTACAGGCGCGATGAGATAGCTTCCCCGCAAAGCAGGCCTAGGGTTGCCATAAAATGGCAAAGGAAGGCAGGATTGCCGAATTTGGCGAGAAATCGCCCATTTGGCGACCTTTGGAGACAAAATTGGCGATATACCATTGACGGATGGAGAACCTTTTGGAACGAATTCTTACCGGTTTAACCCAGGATGTTCTCGAACACAAACCGAAAGCTATATAAGCCCTGCTGGTCCGCAGTCAGTTAGTGTGTGTGTTCCTCGCCTAGAGTGCGAGAGTACCTCGTCGAGAGGGCGAGTGAGTGTGTCTCGTCTAGAGTGCGAGTGCCTCATCTAGTTAGTCCGTGCGGAAACGATCGAGTTGGTAGCCGGCCAGCGAGTGCCGAGTGGGTCGTCGAGTGCACCGAAGGCGTCTTTTAGTGCATCATCGAGAAAGCGTGTTGAGCTCCGTGAGCGACTGAACCGAAGAGTTGGGAGCAGTGCTCTGTATCTCGAGTGCATCGCCAGTTGCAGCGTGGAGAGTCTCGAGAGTGTGTGGAGTTCCGAGAACGACCAAGCAGAGTCGGGAGCTGTACTCTAGTGCTTTACCGTGAAGCTGCCTCCCCAGTGATAGCCTGATAACCTGGAGGCTGTGTCGCTGATCGTGTCAGCGTGTTTATAGTAGTTCATCGACGACTGTAAAAACGTGTTTTGGAGCTGTCCTGACAATACTGGCCAATAAAGTGTGTTTCGGTACTTCATCAAGTAGTATTGTCATTATTCACTCCAAATCCTCACGAACCCCGTACGAACGTGAGGGAAGAAAATAATTTAACAACTGGTGTCAGAAGAAAAGATAAACGCAACAATGTGCACATAAAGAGTGCGGACACTATGGGCTGGTCTTTGAGAAATTTTATGCAGACAATAACCTTTCTTTTGTTTTGTAGGTCGAGTTTGGCAAGTATTATAAAGATCGGATTAAACCGTAAAATTTTATAAAGACAAACATTTATTTTTAGGAGTACAAAAACTTTCATTTATCTTTCAAATTTAGCCATTCTGACATTGCTTGAGAAACAACGATTTAAAACCTTTGAATGTACTCAGCACATTTTGTAATTTAAGCGAGGATTTTACTTTTTAATAATATAATATATCTAATTGCTGAATGGTTATATTTTTGGCGACACTGTAGTCTGTAAAAGACGTTTTTAACGCTTATATATTATTTGTTGCACAAATTTTGGAATTTAAATGGAAATCTAGAATTATAGCGGCATAATGTATTTTACAAGTAAAAAGAAAACGATTTTGTTATTGAAAACGAAAAACCTTGCAGATATCCCCAAATTGCACTGAATATTCATTGTCAAATGAAATTAGCAACGAATTTTGAATGTTATTAAGAGTTAATTTCCACAATCGCTTTAAATTACTTTCCACAACATTTATTTCCACAACTTTCATGATATATGGTGGTGGTGTGGTGTATTTAATTATGGCAAAGCACACGAGGGCTATCTGCCTAAAGGGAGGGATGCCTTTCGTGGAGGACTTTCTAAGGGAAACTGGCTCGTATACACGTTACACATGGGGAAAACCACGAAAACGCCCATGCAGCCAGCCCGTTCGCGGGATTCGAATCTCAGACCGAACTACCAGTGTTCAGCGTCTTTACCGCTCGGCCGCTGGTGGGCCTTTTTATGATATATGCAGCTTATTTTAAACCCATGATGCATAAAGACATGACAGACTCCGTCGCTAGTAATCTCTGAGTTCTAGCACAGCATGTGTACAAGTACTTCCATATTATTGGATACAACTTACTCGATTCTTCAAGCATTTAAAAGTCAAGTATCATATATTGGTAAAGGCCGTTAATGGTCGATTGCCTCTTACTAAGTGATAAGACATAGACATAGACATAGACATAGACATGACAGACACATTTGCAAGAAACTGCCGCAACATTTTATCAATAAAATACATTAGAGCTCAAATATCGATAATTAATTAATTACACTAACATGAAATAATAGAATATCGCTTATTTTAGCAATATGCTTTTTTACTTACTACAAAATTAAGCATTTTGATCACTATCTTACGAATAATAAAAACATATTAATGAATTTACTTTCAGTAAACACTGATAAAAGGATTCAAACTAGTTAATAAAAAACATACCTGACCAGAAAATTAAAAATAAAGCAAGGTTAATTTATTTGCCGTTTTAAAAGAAATAAATTTCTGTTTATAAATCTTTTCTTAAGAAAGAAGAATAAATATTTGTACTTTTTATTTATTTAGAACTTGGTTTTCTTTCTAACAAATATTATTATAGTTAAAGAAATTAAATAAAGAATCTGTATGCTATGGTAATAATTTATGAAAATAAATAATATGATAAAATGAAAATTTTTAAATATTGCAAGCAAACAAATTTAAAAAAAAAAGCAAAATCTGAAAGGTAACAGATTTTAAAGGTCGCCCAAAAGGGGTTTTTAAAGTTTATTTGTGCTGTCACTCAGCTCGCAGTCTACCAGTCTGCTATTGCACTTTTCCTGCTAACTCACTTCTTTTTATCTTTTCAGCTTTATTATTAATCATTATTTTCTTCGTACATATGCCAAACACATTCAAGAATGAAATGGCAAAATTTCTAAAAGCATCATAGCAGCATATGTTTAGAATTTTCTATAGACAGTCCCGCGCGTTGGAGATAAAAATGTTTTA
Source organism: Stegodyphus dumicola (assembly GCF_044657685.1). Classification (NCBI taxonomy): domain Eukaryota; kingdom Metazoa; phylum Arthropoda; class Arachnida; order Araneae; family Eresidae; genus Stegodyphus; species Stegodyphus dumicola. The sequence goes on along the minus strand of NC_140778.1, from coordinate 143,824,736 downwards.
CTAAGTACAGAGTTGCCGCTTTTATATCGTTCAGTTTGTAGATAAAAAATTCATTAAATTTTTCCATAATATGAAGTATGAAATTCGAAATTAAGGTGCACATTTTCGGGATCAGGGCTACATTATTCAAAATCAGATGGCCCTAGGTACCGTCGTTTTTTCACAGTGGGAAGAACATACATACACTAAGGTGACCAGACGTCCCGCTTTTTAACAATTTGTCCCGCGACGTTTTAAAAAAGTCCCGATTTTTGGAAAGAATGCACGATAAGCTAGGGAACGGTGGGAGAATACGGTTTTCGGCGGCAATGTGGCTACTTCGCCAGGATATGTGTCTTATATCCTTTTTGTTTATTTTATAATGTTAAATTTTAATAATAACAAATAATTGTTGACAACTGTATCGAGAACTGCTTATCAAAGTTCGCATCGTTGATCAGTTGTTAGAAATCAACCACTGTTGTTTGGACTTAATGTCATTGGCATAGACGAAAACATTTTGTAACTGTCTCTCAGACGATACACATCGCACTGGGTGCTAGTACTAGTTATAAAGTGATGTCAACAAATCAGCTATTCAGATAATTTAGGTACGTAATTTATTTATTTATTTCACAAACACATAAATTTTCTTGAATTTAGCAGACAGTTAATTTAGCAGAATTTAGCAGACAGTACTGTTATTATTTATATTTTATAGTGGCGGCAAAAGGTCTAGCGTCGGTTTTGAAAGTGACGCTTACGACTTACGTTACGACAAATTCAGAGGAAAGATAATACAAGTTAATACTGTTATTATTTAGAAAGAATTATAGGATTAAAATTTAAATAATTTTTAAAATATAGTTAGTTACTTTATAACAAAAAAATTAATTTAATTTTTAAACTAACAATAAAATATCTTCATGTAATTATGCACCTACTTACTGTGGTTTTAAGCAATATATATAAATAAAAGTTTATAATATAAATTATAAATTTATAATAAATTACTTCTTTAGATTTTTAACATAATGAGTAAGAACAGAAGATGCAGATTCAAAGCTGATCTAAGAAGTGAATTTACTTTAGTTAAAAAAACAAAAGCGACCAAATGGGAAAATGTGAGAAATGTAATGGTGAATTTTCTATTTCGCTCGGCTGGAAGAATGATATTTCAAAACACTCGGAGACGCAGAAACATAAAAGATATTTAAATACTACTGCATCTTCCTCCAAAATGCAGGAATTCCTTCAGAAAACAATTTATGGAGACGAAGAAAAGAAATTAGCATTAGCAGAAGGACTTATGTCTTTTCATGCTAATAATCACAATCATTTATTCAGATCTTGTACATCACAAATTGTCCAAAAGTTATTCAACAACAACAACAACAACAAAAAAAAAAAAAAAAAAAAAAAAAAAAAAAAAAAAAAAAAAGGGGGGGGTGGGACAGCAATCTACTAAAAGAATTCACTCAAATGAGAAATATGCCAAAGAATAAAATAATACTATACGTAATTTTTTAATGTATTATATTTGTAAATTGTTCTTATGTTGAAATTAAAAAAATATATATTACAATACTATTTTTGCGTGGCTCCATATAGACCAAATTTTAAATCAAGGATCTCAAAATCCCGTTTCCAGACTAATAGCCCATTGCGGCCGACTTCCTTTTGAGATAACAAATGGAATTACGATAAATGATATATTTTTCAATGTAGCAATTGGTTATTTTGGTTAAAAAAACGCTCAGATTACATAGTTCTACTTAAATATGGCCAAATGTAATTTTTAGGTATCTGAATATATTTGATTATATATGACTAAAAATGAAGTCGTAGGTGTATATACAGAAACTGTGTCAGGATATTAGCAGAGTTTCATGAAACAGTAGAAATAATACATTTGAGATGTAATTGTATTCAATTAACTTAAATACAACGTTTTAAATTTTGATCTAACTCTTCCCCGACACCTGTTGTCAACCTCAAAATTGCATTTTTTTACCCTAAAATAAAATTTCAATATAAAACCAACTTCAAATTTTTTGCGTAGTTACTTAGGTTTATATGAATAGCTTTCTATGAATACTGAATATTATAGAAATAACTTATTTACCTAAATAGTGTTAAAAAGTGTTTATTTTAATTAAGTATTTTATTAATTAGTCAAAAACATGCTTACTGTCTCGAGTGCTATTTTGAAGCATCATTATCTCTTGCTCCACATCTTGGAACTCCAGAAATTGCTCCAGTGGTGATTGTTTTAAAAGTTCCTTAGTATTTCCTGATAGACCTGCAAATCCGTTGCTTCCGCAAGTTGCGGCAAATATCATAGCAAAGCCTAAAGCTTTAAGCGCTTTCATTCTTTTCCCTTGCGTTCTTCAAAAACACTTCGGAAAGAAATCCCAAATTTATTAATAAAATTATTGTTAGGAATTTATTTCATCCTCTTAAGAAAGGAAAATGTTCTATCTCTGTTAAATCACCGTTTACGAAAGAAAAGTATAAATTATTCTTTTAGGTAGCTGAGACTTTGGTTGCGATTCACAAAGTCCTGTTGTTGATCCTTCTTAGTTATCTTTAAAGAGGAGCTCTTTATGTTATTTACTCGAATATCTACCAAAATAAAGCAGAAGACGTCAAGCAGATTGTTACTCTTTTACTCACGAAATAATCTATTACTGAAATCCCGAAACTGATAATGGCGATAAATTCTTCGCTTATTTGTTAGATTGATAAAAAATGAAGGATGAATAAAAGGCTAACGGAATAAAAAGCGTATGTGTAAGTGATAAAGGACTCTCTGTACCTTAATATTTGAAAGTAAACAGATAAAATATTCCGCTACTTCACAAAACTATTACTCTTGCAAAAGATTCTGCAAAATATTGCACTACTGTTACAATATTTTTTTAAAGCAGTAATTGTTGCCCATTTTTCTTTGCATTAAATTTGTAGATTGACTTCCAAAATTCCAATTCCTTTGGTATTCATGTAAATTTTCAGTTCATGCTTGATAATTAAAAAGAAGTCAAGGAGAAATGACTCACCACATGTGTTACTATGTCATAAATAATTCTCATCTGTTTATTTATTTATTTTTTGCATTCGCAGCTTTGTAATGGAGCTCTGCCGACGCTGAACTCTTCCAATTTTTTACTTCCTTGTACGAAGTAAAAAGTAGTAAAAAGGAAATATTGTAATCGCGAAAAGTTTCAGGCAGCGTATTTCAACGAAAATATCCATTTTGACCGCTATCGCCAATCGCGCTTTCATGTCAAGAAATATGCAAAAGGGGCACTCTTATAAGAAGCCAGCTTTATGAAGGGTTACAGAAGTTATAAGTGCTGATAGAAGGTATTTAAAACTTTACAATTTGTTTTCAAGACATACGTGTTTCTATGACTTCCAGAAGACGAATGGAAGATTCTAAGCGTTGGCGTGCTGTGGGGCGCATTGAAGCAGGACAGTTGATCACAGATGTTGCTCTTTTCATCGACGTTCATCATTCTGTAATTTCCCATTTACACAGACAGTTGTCCCAAGGCCCGTAGCCGGTCGCCCAAGGGTTACAACCCCCGCGGAAGATCGATATATTGCTATTGTAGCCAAGCGGAATCGCAGAGCGACCTCCACACGTGTGACATCTATCATAAGAGCATCCATTGGTAAGGCGATTTCTGCATCTACTGTACGCCGAAGATTACATATGAGTGGACTGTATGCCCGAGTATCTCGAGTTCGTGTTCCTCTATCCGCCCAATCAAAAAGGGCACGATTACAGTGGTGCCGGAAACATGCCAATTGGATTGTGTCTGACTGGGGCAATGTCATGTTTACTGATGAGTCAAGATTTGCTCTGGAGCCAGATGACAAGACTATAAGGATATGGCGTGAACAACGAACACCCAATCAATCCCAAAACATCACCGAACATCACGCATTCCGTGGCAAAAGCATTATGGTGTGGGCAGGGATTTCATTAAGATACTGTACCGACCTGCACATCTTTAAACGGGGTTTTTGACGGCTGTCCAGTATCGAGATGAAATCCTATAACCCATTGTGAGATTGTATGCTGCAGTAGTTGGCCCTACTTTTGATTTAATGGACGATAACACATGTCTCCATAGAGCTGACATCGTCGATGACTACCTGGAGAGTGAAGGTCGATGACTACCAGGAGATTGCGCGTATGCTGTGGCACTGCTCTACAAGAAGAATGGTGATTGATTAATTTTGCGGTTGTTGACACCTAATTGAAAGCATGGTCACAAGGTGTAAACTTTGTATACAGATGAGGGGGGGAATCACATACCCTATTAGTGTCCTTTTTTCACTTTATGCTGTTTGTTTTCACTTTAGTATATCATTATCTGATAACTTCAAAAATTTAATATTGTTTTCATTTCTGTATATAATTATTTATTTTGTTTTATGCATAAATATATGTGCTACTTTCCTGCAGAATTTTGTGTCAATCAAAGCAGTATTTGTTGATTTTTTTGCATTTTACATCTTCGAACTTAACTTTTGGAAGTGAGTGTAGCAGCTTATTCTGTACCTAGTATCATGTATCCAGGCATCTGCATATATTATCCCGTAACATCCTGTATCATGTAACTTATTCTGCACCTTGTATCATGTATCCTGGCATATACATAGATTAGTGTCTTCTGCACCTTGTATCGTATATCTCGTACCATCTCGTAATGTTAACTTACTATACACGTTATGTTCCTAAGTACGTGTATGCCATTTTATGTATGCCACCTTGTGTATGTTCTTATTTATGTCACCCTACATATCTCATGCACCGTTCGTTCTTTCGTATCATACGCTTCAGCATAACGGTACCATCATCTGCAGATCATTGTATCTGCTTATATCTGTATCAGCGTATATATGCATAATACTGCATATAGCATATTTGTATATTCATATCTGCATATATCTGAATCCGCGTATATTTTTATTAGCATCTGCAAGTATGACAGAAAGATTATTAGCAAGGATTTCGTAAGCAAGCCGTAAGTATCTATACACAGATACATATCCTTACATGCACACAGTACTGTATTATTGAATCAATAAATACCGAGGCCTGGGTAGATGTGTGGGGTGATTTTCCGCGGGGGGGCGCTTTGGTCTGCTGGACTGCCCTCGAGGATGCATCGGTCGCTGGGTTTGCGAGGCGTCCGCAAGGCCTCTGAGTGGCTATTTAGGGAAAGGTGGACGTGGCGCTATACCGATTAACCATATTGTTAGAGGGGTGGTGTCCACGTCCTCCATCGCATGTCTTCTTTAGTTCTCCAAAAATATTGAGTAGGTGAATATTCACTTCTTGCCAGGAAACAATACTGAAAAGGTTAAAGCTTATGGGGTGCAGATCTTTTAGGTTGAGTTTTTCAATGAGTGAATGCGAAGATCAAAAGATGGGATACATGAAGGACGTGCTTGGTACATACGCCAGTACTGATCAGATGTCATGAGTCGGACAGGATGTTCGGCTTGTGACATTATTTTATAATGAAGATCAATGGACAACTGCTTGCGTCAGAATTCCCGAGATGGTTCAAAACAGATGACATATAAACTGATGTCAAGATGCAGCTCTGGATCAGGATGTAGATTTCTTTTGCGACAGAAATGCACACAGACGGTCTTCTGGCTAGAAAATTTGAAACTATTCTTGTTGGACCGCTTTTTATGATTCTATTTAGAGCAATTTGTAGCTATCTCTCAATGTATCTTATATCTTGACCGTGACAATAGATCATCAAATCATCAACATACAGGGAACCATGCGCTGTGGAAGGAAGTTCTCTTAAAATGGAATTAATTTTCAGGATAAAAAGAGTGACACTGAGCACTGAACCTTGGGGTACACCTTCTTGTTGTACAAATAATTGAGAAAGCAACGAAGCAGTCTTAACTTGGAAAGTGCGGTCCTTCAGAAAGTTTTGAATGAAGATGAGTAAATTATCTCGCAATCCAGTGCTGTAAAGGTCATGAAAAGTTCCATGCCGCGAAGTTCTATTGTACGCCTTTTCTACGTCAAAAAATATTGAAACCACATGATTTCTTTTCACAAATGCATTGCGTACTGCGGTTTCTAAAAACAAGGTATTGTCAAGTGAAAAGTTTCCCTTAGGCAATGATAGGCAATGATTAGTCTCCAGATAGTAGGTGAGACGGTAATTTACCATATTTTCCATGATCTTGCAAAGGCAGCTAGTGAGCGCGATGGGGCGATAATTTAAAGGATTTTTCGGGTTCTTGCCGGATTTTACCATGGGGATAACAAAGGCCCTGCACCAGGTAGTTAGAAAAATTTGTTATTTCCATATCTTATTATAGAGAGCGACAAGGACCACTGAACAACCATAGGGCATATGCTTTATCATCAAATAACTTATGCCATCACGACCAGGACAAGTACTATCAGTGCGAGATGTTACAGTTCTTAATTCAAATATGGTGAGATCTTTATTGTAAGATTCTACATTAGGATGGGAAAAGTCGATTTCCAAGCGGATCTTTGTGGACAGAAACTCTTTTAAGTAATTGCTACTGCCAGATACAGCAGCATATGTATCACCTAAAGCATCGGCTATTTCTTCTCCAGTGTTTATCAACTTTTCGTCTTTTTCTAGAACAGAAAAGGAATAATCATTATATAGTCCAGAGACTTTGCGAACTTTTTCCCAAACATTTTTGCTAGATATTGAGGAGGTAATAGTGGACGGGTAGGCTGCCTATGATTTTCTCTGACTTTGCCGCCTCACTTTTCTTTCATTCGCCTTAGTTTTTTTAAAGGCCAGAAGATTTTCCATTGTTGGATACCAGCGAAAGATACGCCAAGCTTTCTTTTGCTCTCTCGAAGTTTCATGACAATCACTGTTCCACCAGGGTTTAGGAAACTTTGGGAACATTGTCGAAAACTTCGGAATACAGAGTTCAGCTGCTTGTACAATAGTATCAGAGATAATTTTTACTGCTGTATTAATATCCACATCGTTAACCATTTCTTCAGTAAGCACAGCAAAAGATGCAAAAAGATCACAATCAGAGTGGTTGTCTAGAGATCACTGACTTTCCTGTAATATTTACAATAAATGGGAAATCGTCACTATCGTAGAGTTCTCCCCTACAGTAAAAGAGCAGAAAGGTAGTAGAGATGGAGAACAAAAACCGTGATCAATTGCATGAAATGTTCTAATCTGGTTTATGAAAGTAAGTGTATTCTCCATTATTAAGGAGACAAATAGTAGAATGATCTTCCATTAATTGTACGATCTGTCGGCCCCTTGAATCAGTGTACCTACTTCCCCACAAGGTACTATGGGCATTGAAGTCACCTAAAAGCAAAAAAGATTCTGGGACCTGCTCTATTAAACGCTCTCTGATTAACATGCTCATGTGGGGGTAAATAAATAGTGCATACTGAGGTTGAAAAGCGTAAATTAATCTGAGCCGCCGCAGTTTGAAGGGAGGTCGTCAAAGGGAGAGCAGTGTATGAATGATTGTGGGAGGCGATAAGGCCCACACCACCACAGGCGCGATTCCCAGATAGGTTGTCCTTTCTTACTGTGATATATCTCCGTATCTTAGCATGTCTGCTTGGTTTTAACGAGGTCTCCTGAAGTGCAAGGCAGGCAGGTTTATACATGTTGATTAAATCCTTGATATTATCCAGGTTTTACGGAAACCCCGGTAATTCCACGAAATAAGTGCACCCATTATGGATGTTTGTTTTGGCGGTGTTGTTTTGATTTTCGAGGCAAAACTCATGCTTGCAACTTTGACTGGGGGTCCTGGATTTTTGCTTATTTTTCTCTTTGATACCGTCTCTATGTTTTTGATGTTGGACATCCTGTTTTCCTTTGGGCGCAGTCACCGGCGTACTACTTTCAATATCAGTTTTTTCCCTGAATTTTGGTTTCTAGGATCTTCTGTCATTGCTAGTTCTTTTTTCTGTGGGGTTACTGTGGTTTCCGTTGATTTTGATCTGAATGATTTTGCTGTGGATGCATAAGATTTATAAGGTCTTGGCTGATCGGAGAGAACAAGTCTTTTGGCTTCAGCAAATGATATATTTTGTCTAACTTTAATGTTTTGAATTTGTTTCTCTGTCTGCCATTTCAGACATAATCTTGGAAAGCTGGGTGCTCGCCTTTACAGTTTATACACAAGGGGGCAGCAGAGCAGCCTTCACTAGTATGACCTGAGTAGAACATCGAGCGCACGTGAGGCTACCGCGACAAGACGTCTTCCCATGTCCAGAGCGCTGACATTGAAAGAAACGCATTGGATTCGGTATATATGGCCTGAATGAACAGTTTAGGTATCCAGCTTTGATGGTTTTAGGCAGTTTAGGAGACTTGAAAGTAAGTATGACATGTTTAGAGGGAATGAGTTGACCTTTTTCCCGTATTTTGATTCTACGAGCACCGCACACGTTTTTATCTGCCAACTCTTTAACAAATTCCTCTTCAGTTACTGACAGTAAGCCTATTTCAAAGATTACTGCTCGGGACGAATTTAGAGTGTTATGCGGCTTAACTGCAATTTTTGCTTGTCCTAATTTAGTTAGTTTCAAAAGACTATTAGACTGCTTTCCGGACACAGTTTATATCAAAAGGTCTCCACACCGAAGTCTTTTAATATTTTTCAGTTCTCCTACAGAAGACAAAAGATGTTTGTTTATTGAAAAGGGTGACTTTTTTAATATTCTTCAGAGCTGATTATAATTAAGAAACGTGGACAAAGTACAACTGATACAGAGCTTTCTATGTCGCTTCTTAGTCTTTTTATCACAATCGGAGTATCGGGTACATTGTTGTAGCAGGAAGGTACCATAGTATTCATATTTAAATGGAGAAAGATTGGGGTCCAACCGCCCCACCCACCATGGAGCCCAACAAAGGGACGCAGATTCCTACGCCAAGGCTTCCCAAAAGCAGGTACTCCCGAGGGCTTGTCCCTAAGCCACTGACACAAGGACTAGTGACCAGCCGATTGACACCCGTGAGGACGACAAGGTGCCTCCCGTTTAACTGAAGCAGAGGCCAAAGCAGTGTGTTGGGGACAGTTACTCGCCCCTCAACTCCCAGGACCCTCCTTTCCGGTGACACGGGTCTCCCACGCTCGGCAAACCCGTGGGCAGTTTTCTCGCCACTCGAAGAACTAGAGACAAGGCTGTTCCAGTTTCTTATGACGAGACCGAACCTCGGAAGAGGAAACCACAAGGGAGAAAGAAAACGGGAAAAGTTGCAGTTAAGAGGAGCGGAGGCAGAAAGGAGGAGAGATCAATGGGGCTACAGGGATTGTGACACCCGATCACCAAGACGGTAATTCCCTGAAGGATCTTCACCTGCTATGCTTTAGCTATATTGCAACAGCCTTCCCGCCTAGGGTGGCCCTACCATGTTCCCGACGTATACTTCGCACGTACTACCCAGTGACACCCCCGCCACGTTGAAGCACCATAGCAGAATTTGGGGGATATATATTCTAGTAATAATTTGTGATATTTCAAGTGAACAAATACTGTGATATTTCAAGTTGCACAAAATACTGACAATGTAGAGGTATTTCAAAGTTTCTGCATGGTTCTGTCAAATAATTTTCTTTCATGTGGCTAAAATGTTAAATACGCAACTTTATTGGGTTAGGTGATAAGCGGTGTTTACTGTTCAGTTTCGTGATCCTTCGTAGTATTATTACATTATTTGGTGTGAAAATTTGATCAAATTTTGCGTTGACAATTTTCTTTGCCATTTGAAAATTAACATTTTATGAGGAATAATTTAAAAACTATTATAACAAATTATAAGAATGAATCAAAATTTCTACGGGAAATGCCGAAATTAAGAAACAAGTTTAATAGCAGCAGTTATAGATGTAGAAAATGAAAAATTTATAATTTGAATTGTTTTATTCTGAATAATTGATTGTACCTGCGTAATTGAACCCTACATAACCTTCAAATATAAATATTATTACACCATGCGTTAAAGAAATTGTTAAATCAAAAAAATATTCGACGCCTATTAATCTCACGTTGGGCAACTACATTTGTTGAAATCCTGGAACAATCTAAAAAAATTGTTTTCTTTGTTTTGAACTGTGTTCCGATTTTCAGTGCTGATTTAGATTAAACAAACTTAAATTATACTTGAAGGAAAACTTATTAAAAAGGCAGGGTTATTGTGTTAATTATAATATATGTTATTCTTCTGTGCTCTGCAATATAAAGTGTTGTCTGCTTAATTATGATTTTCAGTTAAAATTCAGTAGATGAGTTCTTTGATTAATCAAGAATCTGTTCTGTATGGATATGGGGAATGTTAGATATTCTAAACATTATTAAAAACAGTAATATGGAATATTTCCGTATACGCTTGTACATCATTCTTTCAGGGTGTATAAAGGAGGAGATAAATTTACAACAGCATTTTCTCCTATAAATAATTCACGAATTTCAAAGGTTCACAATGCGCGTTTTAGGAAGCGGTGTTGCTTTGGACCATGAGACACCTAGCATACAATATCGCCGGTCTGCAATCTGAAGTTTTTTAAACATCAATGTCATTTAAAAGATACGATATGCTGTGTTGAACAGCGAGATGCGACAATCGATGTAATGTGCGAGAATCGATGAAACAAATTACATATTCGCTTGAAGAATCTAATTCGTGAGGGGAGGGGGGAAGTTCGCAAACACATTCCGTGGATTCAATTTACATTTTACGCAATATTTTACAAAATAATATCTCTCGAATTATTAACGGGTCCAACGAAAGATCGGATGCTCGTAAAATGTTCTTCAAGGCTAAGGTGGTAGAATTCTCACTCATGCGAATGACGAGAAACTGTCGCGAGCCCTCAATAGGCGTACACATCGATTGGAACTCTTAGCCGAGCATTTAAGATGTGTAACAGAACATGTTTATCCCCTTTACCCCTCAGCAGAAAAGCTCAACGTGGATTCTTTAAACGAGGTGGATTGGACGCATTCCGTGATTCTGCTGAATCAAGCGAGACAATTATTAATCGCTCCTGAACCAGTTAAACAGCTTGTCAACCTACATAGGAGGTTACGGTATCATGAAGCGGCAGAAACTATATTCCATGAATTTCTTTTCTTTCCCAAACTCTTCTATATATTTCAGTTTCGATGGATCGTGCTTCTGGTTTTGATTGCTTGGTTTATCAAATGGAGAATAGGTGTTAAGAAAAGGAAATTCTTTTAAGAACAATGGACTTGAATAAGAATGTGTTTCCATGATGTAGTAGAAGCTTGTATCCAGGACACAGCACAGACTGATCTGAAGCGAAACTCCAACTCCAACTTGCTTTATTTGCCGCGATTAACCTGCGAGATCGCAGGTTGTGTTCCGGCTATCGAACTTTGGTGCTTCTAGGAGCGCTGCAGGTAAGGAAATGCCGAACGTAGTTCTCGTGGAGACAGGATAGCAGATGCAGGGGGTATGACCAATGTCACGTGATGAGCTGGCGATGAGGTATCCAGGCATCGTAGCGCTGTAAATCTGAAGTTTTACAAAGCGAAGCTGGAATGGTTTAAATAGATAAGGGAGAGCTCATTGTTCTTAAAAAATGGTGATGTTTTGTTAATCGAGTTGGTGCTGGAAAAATTTTCTGAAAGCTGAGAGAAAAAAATTCTCTAGCTCAGAATTTAAAAAAAAATTAACTTTCTGTTAATTTTTGTTATGTCTTTAGACATTATAAATATTAACTCTACCCCCTTTTTGTTCGAATGATGTCTCAAACTGTTGTCTCATGTTTCTAAAAATAGAACATTCCTTTCTTAGAAATCTATTTTTAGAAACATGAGACATGTAAACAAAAAGGGTGGTTAATTTTTATAATGTCTAAAGACGTAAAAATTCACCTTTTTTTTTTTTTTTTTTTTTGAGCCAGAGATTTTTTTGCTCTCAGCTGTCAGAAATTTTTTCCAGCCAACTCGGTTGACAAGACATCACCATTTTTTATGATTGGACTCTCGTTTACATCTGTATCAAAATATTCTAAGATCTATAAATCGACATCACTCACTTTTAAAATGTAACTTTTAATATGTACAATATTTACAGATCATAGATCAAAACATGGTGGTTCAGTTGACAAATAAATCTATATGCTTTCATAATCGAAAATCGAAATCAAATAGGAACCGAAGTGTTCCTAGTCAAGTAGCGTGCGAAACATCAGACATCCATCTATCGAACAGCCGGTGGAGAGTCTATCGAAATTCAGAAGGCACGTCGCCTCGCGTTAACACGCAACGCTAGCGCCATCTATCAATTAATCAAAATAATTTCCACACACTCCCCAGCTGAACTCTGTCAAGAGTTCACATTAATCTAACAACAATCAAATTTATACCAATAAGTATTTTAACATATAATTATAAAACAATTGATAAGTATATTAAATGAATAGAAAATATATTCAAACTATTATCACTATACTAAATTCTAAAAAAAAAAGGTATCATCAAATATAATTTGACACTCAGTAAATTTAAACTATTCTTAATCTAATCATATGAAACTAAATTAGCAAAATAAACAATTGCATAAAACTTATTCAATCATATTCATATTATTAAACGATAAAAAATGCTTTTAAAGTTCCAAAGGATATAATAATTGAACTGGTCGTTTTATTATTGTTCCATCAGCAGTTTTTAGTTCACAAGAACGAACTTTGTTGTCACGACCACGAAAAACGTTTATCACTCTGCCACAGTTCCACAAAAGTTTGCACTTATTGTTGCCTTCAATTAATACAAGATCATCAACTTTTAGATCATCATAAACGTTAGGATTTTTTAATTGATGAGCTGTCCGAAGATCCATCAAATATTGTTTTTTCCATTTAGTCCATAATTGCCTAACCAATAAATCTTGATAAATCTTTCTTTTGGTCAGAGAGGACTTGGTAGAGCCACCTTTAACAATGGAATTAAAGTAGCTAGGTAATGTAGAATCTTTGTTTCCAAAAATAAAAAAATTGACTGGCTTCAGTGGCAACGGTTCCTCGTGGTCATTGTACACATATGTCAAAGAACGAGAATTCAAAACAGCTTCCACTTGTGCTAAAACCGTTGACAATTCTTCAAACGTTAGTAAAACTTTAAACGTTAGTAAAACCGAGAATTTTTCTTTAGCACTCTTTTACTGATTTTACTAATCTCTCGTAGAAGCCTCTCCACCAAGCCCCTCTTTCTATTATAAACTTCCAACTGATTCTTTCATTCGACAATAGTTTAGAGAAATGTTCGAGTTCCTTTTTCCCCTTTTCAAAAGTTTTTGCGTTGTCCGAATAAATTACTTGACAATTGCCTCTCCTAGATGTGAATCTTTTCAATGCCATCAAGAAAGAATCTGTAGAGAGATTCGGTACAAGTTCCAGATGTATGGCTCTAGTGATAGCGCATGTAAATAATGTTACATAGGCTTTTTGACTTCCTTCGATGTTTTTTACGTAAATCGGCCCGGCAAAATCGATGCCAGACACGTAGAATGGTGGTGTTTCATTGATTCGGTCTTCTGGAAGTTGAGAAGTGGTCTGGTTAGCAGACTTCAATGAATATCTTTTACAAATAAGACACTTGTATTTTCTTGATAAATTGACATCCTTTTGGGATCCAAAAGCGACTTCGAATTTCAGCTAAGGCCGTTACTACTCCTCCATGCATCATTTTAACATGCGCACTTTCTACTATCAAATTCGTTAGCCAGGAGTCTCTTGAAAGAATTGCCGGATGTTTTTCATCATGTGACAAACTAGAATGTTCTAACCTTCCACCTGCTCTCAGTATCCCGTTCTGGTCTAAAAATGGGTTAAAAAGATATAAAGATGATTTCTTTTCGACTTTATTCGCTTTCTTCAGAGACTCAATTTTTTCGGCATAAAAACGTTCTTCTTCACATCGAATCCAATAATTTTCGGCATCCACTATTTCTTAGTCGTTAATGGACCTGTCAAATGGTTAGTTTTCCTAATTTTACCAATGAATCGTTTCATCCAACCACCAGTTATTCTCAACAATTTCCTTAAATTACTATATTTTGAGATGTCTATAAGCCTTTCTTCAACTGCTGTGTACACAAATTCATAAATATGATTAATGTTCTTGCGGTATTCTAAATCTTCTTCAGTGACAGGTTTCTCTTCATTCTGTCGAGGCCACAATTCAGATGACATTCTAAGCCATTTTGGTCCTTCAAACCAGATAGGATTGTTTTTCAAATCTGGAAGTTTAGCTCCTCTCGAAGCGAAATCAGCGGGATTACATTTACCAGGGCAATAATGCCAATTTTCTGGGGATGTCAAATTTTGTATTTCCTGAATACGATTTTTAACGAAAAGCTTAAATTTCTTTGCACAGTCTTTTTATCCAGAAAAGTGTGATTTTCGAATCAGTCCAGAAAAAACAAGAAAGTTGTAACTTCAAAACTTTAGTGAAGTTAGTGCCCAGTTTTGGCTGATAAAAGAGCTCCCATTAGTTCCAACCTAGGTAAGGTGAGCGGTTTTAAAGGCGCTACTCTAGTTTTTGAAGCAACAAAAGCCGTAAATATTTGTTCATTCCTAGAAATTATACGCAGATACGCTACTGTACCGTACGCCCTTTTGCTAGCGTCAGAAAAACAGTGCAGTTCAATCCTTTTCACATCACTATTACCGATTGCAGAAAAATAATATCGTGGAATACCGATTTCGTCCAAATTGGAAACTTCTTTGCACTATGTTTTCCATACAGAACATAAATTTTCTGGTAGTTCATCATCCCAATCTAAAGCAAGTGTCCAAATTTGCTGAAATATGATTTTGACTCTAAGTACAAACGGTGATAATAGACCTACAGGATCAAAAATTCGTCCTATTGCTTGTAGGACAAAACGTTTAGTATTAACTTGTTTTGATAGAAATGTTATCAAATTTTTTACATCAAAGTAAATTATGTCACTTTGATTGTCCCAAGCGACTCCTAACACTTTCAATGGATAATTTTTAGCTTCCGAAACATGAGGAGATTCCTCGGATTCAATGCCTTCTTTAATCCATAATTCGCGCAGTTCTTGAGAATTGGTGTGCCATTTATGTAGAATCATATTAGCATCTCTAAAAATGTTAACGCATTCTAAGCTGGTATTGAAAGCAAGTTCAACGTTTTGGTGTCCTCCAATGATGTCATCTACATGAATGTGATCATTTAGAAATTCGCAAATGGCAGGGTAGGTTTTCTCATTATTGTTTCAAATGGTGTTTAATGGTTGCAGCCAGTAAAAACGGACTGCTATTTACGCCAAATAACACACGTGTGAACCGATAAGTTACAAAATTTTGTGGATCATCGAATGGGTTTTTGGTAAACAGAAAACGCGTTACATCTCTGTCCTTCTCATCTACTTCTATCTGAAGAAAAGCCTGCTTTATGTCACTTGTAAATGCTACAGGATGAAGCCTGAAGGCCAACAGAAGTTAAAAAATGTCAGGATACAAATTTGGACCAATATGCAAGCAGTCATTTAACGAGATTTCACCAGGTCCATGTGAAGACGCGTCGAACACTATACGTAGTTTACTAGTAGTTCGATCACTACGAACGATTTCTCTATGAGGCAAATAAAATGTGATTTGAGATTCACTATCAACAGTGTCTGGAACTGGTTCAATGATGTTTTGTTGTAAATAATCTTGTAGAACTGTTTGGTACGAATAAAACAGTTCAGGGTTTTCTGAAATCGCTTTACAAGTTTCTCAAATCGTTTCAGCGCAATCGTTCTATTGTCATGTAACTCATATTGTCTATCAGACTTCCATGGCAGCCTAACCTTGAACGAGAATTTTTGTATAAAACTTCCGATTCGAATTTTTCCATTATGGTATTGTTTAATGGGTCGGATGATTCCTTTTCAGGTTTTATACCTAAACTTTCAAGCTCCCAAAATTTCTTTATCTGATCAGATATTATATCTTCCTCAACTACAATATTAAAGGCTGTGGAATTATACGTTGTACCTTTAGTGTAACCTAGCAGAGACCAACCGAATAACGTTTGAGCAGCTATTAAATGTTTGTCTAAACGCTTGAGTTTCCCAGTCACTACATCATAACAATAATCAGCTCTTATCAAAAGAGTAATTTTTTCTTTGCAATCCCAAGAATCTGCGAGTTGTAAACCTTCTAACTGTTTGCCTAAAATGTGTCTATCAAGATTAGGAGGTGGTAAATCAGAACTTGAAATTTGTTCAGTCACGAGAGCTTCAAATTCGGTGTTTCCTTGTTCTGTAATTTTATCTTAACAACGTCAAATGTTTTTCTAATGGGTGTTTTATTTTCAAACGTAAATACCGAAAGAGTCTCTGTTCGAATAATAGGAAGCTTCAACTTATCCGCGATTTCTTTGCTTAGGAAGGAACGCATACTACCTGAATCCAGTAGAACTCTAATTAAAACCGACTGCGTAGTTGTTCGAAGTGTTACGCAACAAGTTTGAAGCGAAATAGTTTTAATTTTGCTGCGTGAGAATGCTGAAAGAACATGCGAATCTTCTATACTTTTATTTTTTTCATTTCGTTCTTTCTCAGCGCGAAAGCATATTGAACGGTTATGTCGACCTTTGCACTTGGAGCAGACGAGATCGCTTCGACAGTGCTTTATGCGGTGGTTTGATTTCAGGCAAAGGTAACATTTGGCATGTTTACGTAATAAATTTCTCTTCTCATCAACTGTCAGTGATTCACAGTCTTCAGTAACATGTTTGGATGTATTACAAAACAGACAGCAATTAGTAGTTTTGTTTTCTTTAACCGGCGCCAGCAGCTGCTGAGTAGAATGGACGATACTCCCCTTCCCTACCTTCTCTTTATAAACACAGGAAGTGATTTCTGATTTGTGAGTGGAGAGCAAAAGATGGCTTCTCTCGCGACTTTCCAATTTTAAACGAACAAACTGCAATAATTCGTCAACATTAAAAAAAGATGACGAATCCGTTTTACGATTGAATTCTAAGGTTATATCAGACGGCAGAGTTTTCATTATGGTTGGAATCAACATATAACTGTATTTATCCGGTGTGACTTCTAATGATTTCAAGCTGCGTATTTGAGTTTCTATAGTGTCACAAGTTTGCGAAGTTTTACAGTGTCACTGGATTTGGTTACTGGGGTAAGATTCAGGAGTTTTTGCATATGTGAGTTTATAATTATATCTTTTCTGCCAAACCTGTTTTTAAGTATTTCGACAACTTCATCGTAATTTGGTTCCGAAATGCAAAAACCTTCTATCGCGTTTGCAGCGTTCCCGCATAAGTACGATTTTAAATAATTAAATTTTTCGATCTTTGTTAAAGATTCATTATCATGGATTGCTACCTTGAAAGAGTTCCAAAAACTTGTCCACTGGGTATAATCTCCATAGAATTTAGCGATGGTTAACTTTAGCGATGGCAGACGCGTATATTTATTGCTTCCGATTTTAGAATTAGTTTCGTTAAGAGAGTTTTCATTATCCGAATTTGTTACTTTATTTAATTCTTAAAATTTTTTATTTGCTCTGAACTGCCATAACTGAATTTTCTCTTCGTATTCTCTTCTATCCTCTCTTCGTATTCGATACAAGATAGAATTTCTGTTTCAAACTCTTCGGCCTCTGATTTCAAGTCACGCTCTATCTGAGCATCTAATTCACTCAGAGCTTTCGATTTCGTGATTAATTGGTCTAAATTTTCTTCTAATGTACTTGTATCAATTTCTTCTTTATTCAGCTCCGATTCGATTTTTTTAGAATCTTAGACACGGTGGTCCTGATAACTTTTCTTTTCGATTTTAATTTAACAACAGACTCTTCCGCCATAGTTACTCTACAAATTAGAAAATTTAGTCTTACCTTTTGCTGACTTCGCACACTTGCAAGGTGCTAAATCCAATTGTTGGCCGTTATGCACCAGCTGTATCAAAATATTCTAAGATCTATAAATCGACATCAATCACTTTTAAAATATAACTTTTAATATGTACAATATTTACAGATCATAGATCAAAACATGGTGGTTCAGTTGACAAATAAATCTATATGCTTTCATAATCGAAAATCGAAATCAAATAGGAACCGAAGTGTTCCTAGTTATTTGACTAGGAACACTTCGGTTCCTATTTGATGTTCCTATTTGATCCACGCTATTTGGCGTGCGAAACATCAGACATCCATCTATCGAATTGCCGGTGGAGAGTCTATCGAAATTCAGAAGGCACGTCGCCTCGCGTCAACACGCAACGCTAGCGCCATCTATCAATTAATGAAAATAATTTCCACAACATCTATTAAATCGTCCGCGTATTCTGAGCTAGAGATTTCTTCCATTGGTTATTTTTCTCCTCTTGTAGGTGTTCCGACCATTTCAAAGTCGGGTGTGGATGCAGATGCATGATTCGCCGCAATCACCATTAAAATACTTGTGACATATTTACTGACGGCATACATTTGCTGCGTGAAACGATTATACAAAGGATTGCGGACTTTGAGAGGTTCCTTCTTTGACAATTCGGCTTGAATCAAAAACGAAATGCAATGGAGTTGCGTGGATAAGTTCGTATCGTCTGCTTGCAGAGTTTCTTGGAACACGGCAAAAGCCCGATTCAAATCGTGATCGGTGACGAGTTTCGTTAAATATGGAGCGATATATTTATCGTGAATGACTTTTCCGATCACGCCATTCAACATGTCAAAGATGGAATTAAACGCCATCAATTTTTTTAACTGAATTTCCGAATGGACGCACGTTTTAGGATACTGTGCATTTTCAAAAATCCTTCGTAACCTTCTGAAATTTCGGTCGTCGAATCCAGAACTTGTTTTCTCATGGGTAGTTTTTCAATGACTTTCCGTAGATAGGAAACGCGATATTTTTCGCGAGCCGTTTCCAATTCTCGATTCATTTGCTGACCGGGATTCGTGTGTTTGTTGTGAAGCTCTAATAATAGAGACACGTCCGACTCTTTAATTCGTTTATAAGTAAGTTCTTCTTCCTCCTCTTCCTTCTCCACCTCTCCATGGTCCATTTCCTTTTCGGATTATTTATGAGCGAGTTTCATTTTTATTCCGATAATATGTCACCCTTTCTTTTCTTTTGTTTTTTTCTCTTTAAAACGAATGACCGTTTTCTAGCGCTTTTGTGAGTTCTCCTTTAATATTGGGAAAGACGACTGGATCTAACGTCACCGCATATACTACATACGCTACACAAAGAGTTCGAGCGAACGTGACATGTCACATACCTTCCTCATTCGGTTTCATCTGTATACCGCTCGGTCGCAGGAGGTGCGGGAGGGCTTTAAACAGTAAATGGAATGGATTGAGAACAACATGGCCTTGATAAATCTCGGTAACGCGTCGATCCTCTCCTGAAAAAAGACACACGGGGTACCGATACAGAAGCGTGTAAGCGTTCGCGTGTTGGCTCAATCCTCCGTTGAGTTCTTGTTCGATTAATTGGCAACGCGTTAGATGATTTTGTCGAATAATGGTATCGTAGCATGTCTTGACATGAGAAATGGGATCTTCGTGGCAGTGACGCATATTCACCGTAACGGGAAGGTATTTAAAAACATATTGCATGTAGTCAAAAGGCCACGTTTCTTCGATTTGTAGATTGTGTTTCTTGGATTCGACCACGTAATAATTGAAAGGATGGGGTAATTGAATCGGGTCTAAATTCTCAATTTCGATGAACACGCCCGGCGAATAATCAAACACGTAGTAAAACAAAGTGTCGACCGTAATTGCGGAAACATTTTGCAGCGAATGACATACTGAAAAATGCGCTGCGACGTTAAAAAACAGAAAACAGTTTGATTCAACATACATTACAGCCACCGCTTTACGAGAAGCAAGTAAAGCAGTTTATTTGAAAAATGTTATGTCTGGCATAACATAATATCGGAATTATGCCAATGCCAATAATTTGCAATTTTCGGAGTGCCTATGGTTCAAAACCATGTACCTCCACATCAGAATTACTAAAAGTGAGCAGAAATAGGAAAAATTTGGCATAAGTGATTTACTTGATCCTCAATAGAGGGAGCCACAAGCTCGAGAAAGTTTAGGGATAGAGATAAGATAATAAAAACTTATCATCCATATCCATATCCATATCCTGATCCTAGCTGATTGGTCTTTACCAATACATATTTATCATACCCTGATAAGGGCATCCTAATAAAAAACATATCCATCTAAAGATGGTTCTTCTTCTGATTATGGCATAAGTGGCGCCATCCTTTGGCGGTTGTGGAGAAAATTTCAAATTGCAATGGCATACATGAATGGCATAAAGTTGAATAGCATATTGATGTAATGGCAGAAAGTTGGCATATTAGTTGAATTGGCATAATTAGAGGCTATGGCGTTAACGAAGACTTGATTGTAGAAGCAATTAATGGCATATTAGATTTAATGGCATAGAGATGCGTTGCGGCGTGCGTGCTTCCCTGTTGGAAGTTCGTGGCTGAATGATGTGATGGGCGGTCGTAGCCTTTTATAAGAGTGGTAGCATTCGTTGTGATTGGTCAATTTCTTAACACTTTGGAAATGGTAATTAATCTCAACAGTAGAGTTCATAGTTCATTGGTAAAATAAGTAAATAAGTAAAAAGATAACTTGATTAAATACGAGATAAAATAATTGAAATAATAGAAAATATATACAATATGTACATTTACCAATTTCCATCGTGAAAAATATTTCGCGGTCTTTTGTATTTTTGAATCAGAGTATTATCATAGTTATTGAGTTGCTGAATATTTTCGTTGGGGTGACTATTGCAGCGGGAGAAGAAGTTATGGCTATGTGTGAGAATTTCACTGTCTAATGGCTTGATATTTAGGTCTCTATGAATTGCAGAGTTACGTACATACCACGGGGCGTCGATTAAATTTCTAAGTAATTTATTTTGCATTCTTTGTAATGATTGACGATTATTTCTAGAAGTGGCTGCCCAGGCCGGTGCTGCGTAAAGAAGAATTGGGCGGATAGCTTGTAGATAAATGATGCGTTTTGTATTAAGATTTAGTGTTGAATTCCTTCCGATTAATGCATAGATAGCCATGAATGCCTGATAGGCTTTGTTCCGAATATTGATGATGTGATTGCGGAAAGTAAGTCGATAATCGATGTAAACTCCAAGGTATTTGATAATATTATTTCTTGGGATGTTTTGTCCTTCAATTTGGATATTTCCTATGTCTTTTTTAATTATTGTTCTTCTGAAGTAAATGAGGGCAGATTTAGAGGTATTAATTTTAATTTTCCATGCTCTAAAGTATTGGGCTATTGTACTGATGCGTTCTTGAAGATTTTTTCTAGCGTGAACAGGATTCATTGACTTGCTGAGGAGTGCAGTGTCATCAGCGTAGCTTGCAATTATTGTTTTGGTGCATGGAGGGATATCATTAATATAGAGGCTGAAAAGTATTGGAGAGACGACCGAACCTTGAGCTACACCTGCTTTAGAAATTCTGGTGGAAGATAGGATATTTTTAATTCGAACTTGAAAAGAACGATTGCGTAGGAAATTTGAAAGAAGAATTATTAGGCTGGGTCGAAAGTTGTAGTTGATGAGTTTGATGAGCAATCCATCAATCCAAACCTTGTCAAAAGCTTTTTCAATGTCGAGGAATATACCAGCTACGGTTTCATTTTTATTGAACCTTTCGCCGATATATTCCACGATGCGTGAGACTTGATGTGTAGTGGAATATCCTGGTCTAAATCCGAATTGGTTATTGTTGAGAATGTTGTTGGAAAAAACATAGGATTTGATTCTTTCTGCAATGATTTTTTCAAAATTTTTCCTATTGTAGGTAGCAGGGAGATGGGTCTATAACTTGAAGGTTCAGCTGGGTTTTTCCCGGGATTTTTAAGTACGAAGATGATGGCATGTTTCCATGCATCAGGAAAGTAATTATTCCTCAGGCAAGCGTTGAAAATATTAGTAATAAGAACTATTGTTTTGGAGGGAAGATTTTTCAATGCTTTGTTTGAAATTTGGTCGTAACCAGTGGCTTTCTTGATATTTAGGTGCTTAATGATGGATTGAACTTCTCTAGGGCTGGTAGGAGGGTTGAAGTTCCTAGAATTTTCTTGAATAAAGTTATTAACATGATTGGAGATATTGTAGTCGTTGGGGCAAGGGTAGAGATTGTTGGAAAATTGATCTTCATAGTTATCTGCAAAAATTTCAGCAATTTCTTCGGGTTTATTGATGATTGTGCTATTAATTTTGATGGGTCCAATGCTATTGTTGGTGTGTTTGAGAGCTTTTGCGATGCGCCAGACAGAGTGGTCGTCGTGGGAAAGGCTTTGCACAAAGCTTTTCCAGGCTTGGTCCGTATATTCTCTGATTATTTTCTTTAGTTCTTTGTGGCATTTGTTGAAATTCCTTCTATCGTTGGGATGTTGGGTCCGTTGTGCTATTTTTCTAAGTCTGTTCTTATCCCTGATTTTTTGTCTGATATGGAGAGGAAGGGTAATTGTGTCTTCTTTTTTATGCATTTTTGAATTATTAATTGCATCGTGTTTGGGCAATTCTGAAAATAATTTTGCTAATTCCGTGTTCAATTCGTTTAATTTCTTTATATTTTCATCTGATGGTTTTTCGTTGTTAGCATAAGTTAGTAGTTTAATTTCGCGTTCTAACTCTAAGCTTTTGGTAATCATTTGGCTAGCCTTAATTTTTTCATCATCTTTTTCCGTTTTCTTATTCATGGTCAGTAGAGAGATTCCGGTCGGTGATTGAAGAAGATAAATTTTGATCAAGCAATTTGAAGTAGTCACTGCCTATTCAAGCTGGATGTCGTATGCGAGAACAATAAGAGACATACTTACGAAAAATCAAGAATCAAGAGAGCATAAAAAATTCAACCTAGTCCCTAGGGGCTCAGCGGCTGAATGACTTATCATCTTGGATCTTGGATCATATCTTTACTGCTGGCTTTAGCTACTAGGAGCTCTTACCAGTATATTATCATTTTACCATAGGCCATAAAGTTAAAAATTTGAGAGGTGTATTTAAAATACACCGCGCCCGAAGGCGAGATCAATAAATGAGAGAACTCATAAAATAAGTTTTGCTAAATTGCATATCATGGCATAGCATGGGTGATTATATACGTAAATGGTGGCGAGAAGCGAAATGAAAGTTAGATTTAGATTACATTTAGATTGGTCGAGGAGTCAGAGTTCGAAAAATGAAGTTTTTGTAGTTTTTGGCAATAAATAAAGTTCGAACATAGTAAAAGCAACATCTATTTGTGAATTTAAGAGTCTAATGTCTTTTGAAACACTTGAAAATCTTCTAAACTTGCGATATAATCATTAAATGAATAGGAAACTGTAAAAGGCGAAAATGAGGTCATGTAGCTCACTAGGTCTAATGAGTGAGAGTAAGCACTTGGTGTTACCACGAACTTTGATTTTAAAACACACGATACGAAATAGTAAAAATAAAAAGTAAAAATCTTGGTTAAATAAGTAGTAAAACGAAGAATTCATCGATGAAAAATAAAGTCCTAATTTTGCAAAGTTCATCTTTCTTGAATAGTAACTGCAAAGGAATAGTAATTTTTTTTTTTTATACATTATATACACTACCACCACTTAGAATTGTGGTGGATCGTTCGAGGTCTTTTCACTACGTTCTCAATAGTAGGGTCATAGTCTGTAAGCGATTTAATAGCTTCATAGGGAGAATTTCTCATATCTTCAAAGAAGTTGTGTGCAGAAATTAGGATTTGGTCGTGAATTGGATTGATATCCAGGTCTTTGTGAATTTGAGAATTTCGCACGAACCAGGGTGCGTTCACTATGCTACGTAAGATTTTGTTTTGAAGTACATTTAATTTTTGTCTGTCTATTTTTCGGGCAGTAGCCCAGGCTGGAACTGCATAAAGGATTATTGGTCGAATAAGTGAGATGTAGATATTTTTCTTGGTACGGAGAATTAACTTAGAGTTTCTTCCAATTAATGAGTAGAGAGCAATGAAAGCAGCGTTAGCCTTATTTGTAACATATTGAATATGATCTTTGAAATTTAGGGTTTTGTCAACATAGACACCTAAATATTTATAGGAGTTGGCAACAGGAATATCTTGGTTATTGAGTCGGATATTTATATTCACTGGGATATTTTTTCTGTATCTGCGAAAGAGAACTACGCAGCATTTATCAGTATTTAGTTTGATTTTCCAGTCTTGACAAAATTTGTTAATAATGTTGACTTGGAGCTGAAGTTTCTCTAAAGCATTATTTGGACTTCGTGAACTGGTGAGGATGACTGTGTCGTCAGCATATTTGAGTATATTAGAATGAAAAGGTAGAGGCATATCATTTATGAATATTGTAAAAAGCTTCGGTCCTAAAACACTGCCTTGAGCTACTCCACTGTAAATCACTTTTTTTGAAGAGATTGCTTCACCACAGCGTACTTGAAAAGTACGATGTCTAAAATAAGAATGCATAAGCTTAATAAAGCTGTTTGGTAAAAGGAAGTTAGATAGCTTATGAAGTAAGCCAGCATGCCACACTCGATCGAAAGCTTTTTCGAAATCGAGGAAGCATGCCGCTACTCCGTTCTTTTTTGTAAATTCTTGGGCAATAAATTCAACTAAATTTAATATTTGATGTGTGGTATTGTGGCCTTTGCGGAATCCAAATTGATGCTTGTCTATTAGATTAAGGCGTTCTAGATGATTGGTGAGCCGAGCACTAAGTACTCGTTCGAAAACTTTTCCAAGCGCTGGCAGAAGACTGATGGGTCTGTAATTTTTTGCTAGCTTTGGATCTTTTCCTGGTTTCGGGATCGTAACAATGATCGAATGTTTCCACTGCGATGGAAAGTAGCTGAGTCTAATACAAGCATTAAAAATATTTGTAATTAAGACTATGCATCTTCTAGGTAAAGCTTGCAACGCTTCATTAGAAATCATGTCACATCCTTTAGCTTTGCGCTTCTTTAATTTTTTAATAATTTGCTGAACTTCGTTTGGAGATGCAGGCATAAAAAAATTAATGCTGGGACTGTTGAGGATGCTATTGACAGGTTAATTAATATCTTTTTCGTGATCAGAATTTTTATTTTCATGGTGTTTAAAAATGTTTTCTAATTCTTTTGCATGAATTTCAGCTGTGGAGTCTTCGGAGTGGTGAATTTTGCCCATGTGATACAGGGGGTGAATTTGATTGGGTGAAAGATTTCTGAGTGATTTAGCTACTTTCCAAACAGAGTTTGGGTAAAGATCCATGTTTTCTAGGAAATTATCCCACGAATTTGATCGATGGGTGGCGATGTCTTCTTTTATTTTTCTGTTTAAATAATTAATATGACGTTTTTCAGTAGGATTGAGAGTAATATGCCATCTTTTTCTAAGTCTATTTCTTTCTTGTATAAGGGATTTAATTTCTTCTGGGATGTCATAGGGATTTTTATTCTTGACTGTATAGGTAGCATTATTGATAGCGTTTTGAATTTTGGAGTTTAATCTGGTGATTTCCAGCTCAATATCGCAGTCATAACGAAGTGTGGCTCTGCTGTTAACAGAATTTAGCTGTTCGGTAACCATATACCAATTAACTTTTGCATGAGCTTTAGGGAGAGGGGGATAAAATCCATAGAAGTTGAAGACAATAGGGAGATGGTCAGACGAAAGTTCTGGGAGAACATCAAGATTAGGAATATTAGGAAGGTTTTTCATCAAAACTATATCTAAAATATCCCCTAGTCCGTTGTGCGTATAGTGCGTTGGGTGATTGGGAGCAATGAGATTGATGTTACTATTGTGGATGAAGTTGCTTAAATTTTCTCCATTTCTATTTGTGACTCTACAGTTCCAAGAGGAATGTTTAGCATTTAAATCACCTGCTATTAAGGTGGGGTAGTTATTTTCAGTAAGTAGTTTCAGATTATTGAGATCAAGAGTGCTGGAGGGGGGATTGTAGACGGAGATAAAAAGAAAAGGTTCTCTAAAACCACTATAGATAAGTACTGCAGCATTTTCTATAGTACAAGCGGGATTTAAATCGTATTTGGCTGTTTTGATATGGTTTTTAATGAGAATTGCGTTTCCTCCCCCTCTATTATGTCTTCTGTCTTTTCTGTAGATGCGGTAGCCTTGTATTTTAAATTTGTCGCAAGAGCGGAGATGGGTTTCATTTACTAGCATAACATCAATGTTATGTCTAGTAAGAAAATTTGAAATTTCCACTTGTTGGTATCTGATGCCGTTTGCATTATAGTAACAAATCTTTAAGAAGCTATTTGTAGCTGAGATAAAATTTATTTGACTATGAGTTTGATTAAAATTCATAGTTTAGATTTGAGAAATATTCGAAGGCCGCCATACCGACCTCTAGTTTGTCTAATATTGTTTTTGCTGTTTTAAATTTCTGGAAGAATTCTTTAACTTGAGTGAATTGGATTTTTATCCAGTCAAAAAAGCCAAGTGGATTTGAGTTTGTGTCTTCTGTTTTACTAGTGTTTTCATTTTCCTTGGAAGTATTCCATGCATTTTTTGGTTTGTTCTCAGGGAGTGAAGGAAAATCCTTTTTGTTAAATTTAAATTGTTCTTTTTTCTTTCCTTCTTTGAAAGCTTTAGATTCTTCGATTTGCTTCTGAACATTATAAGGATGTTTACTGCAACCTTTGAAGGAAGAAACGTGATTTTGCCCACAGAGGGCACAGACAGGGAGTTTGTCGTCATTTTTTGTTTGTTTACAAGTGAATGTTTCATGAGGCTCTGCACATTTTAAACAGCGAGGTTTATAGTGACATTTGTCCCGTGTGTGCCCGTACCTTTGGCACTTATGGCACTGCACGGGTTCAGGGCGAGCTTTAAAAGGCTCGATGAAGACATCCAGACCTCTGAGTTTCTTTAGTTCATATATTCTTTTACCTTCTTTATTTCTAGTACATTCTGCTATAAAAACAGGAAGATGAACTTTCTTTCCTTCAATAGTGTGAATTAATTGTCGAATTTTTTGAATTGGGATACCTTCTTGGGCAATTTCGTTTTTGATTAGTTCCATATTAGCTGTTTTTGGAAGTTTTTTAATTATTGCCTTGATAGGCTTTTCACTGTTGAGTTTATAAGTATGAAAAGGAATAAGTAGTTTAGTTAGGTATTCAGTAACTGTGCGGTAGTGGTCTGAGTCATAATCTCTTATGGTCAGTGTACCTCCACTTAGGTTTCCACGATATTTTTTTATATTTAATTGCTCTTCAAAATCTTCTTTAATCTTATCCCAATCCCCCGTGAAGTCTGCTAAGACTATAGGGGGAATGTGTCCTGCTTTTTTGTTGGGTGTAATAAATTCACCTTCCTCTGCTTCCATATTGTCTTCAGGGTTTAGTTCCTCGAATTTATTTTTTTGAGCTGGTTCTTCAATTTCGGAATTTGATAGAGTTCTTTTATGAGTTTTTCTAGGGGTTATGTATCCTTCTTTATCTATTGTGGTTTTCTTTTTGATTCTAGATTTTTGACTAGCAGTAATATCAGATTGATTTGTTTCCTCTGTTGGATTATTTAGGGTTTCTTTTTGTTTCATTTCATTAATGTATAATTCTAAGATTTGTATATCCTTTTCCATAGCATTGACGTGGGCTAAGTGAACTTCAGTCGCATTTTTTGGATTAAATGAATTTTGATAAGCATGAAACTCAGAAAGCATAAGTTGCTTAAGTTTTTCTAAGTTATCGCAGGTAACTTCCAGTTTTCTGTGATCACACACAGATTTGATACGGTTTTCAATCGCCTCCTTGTCCATGATATGCATGAATCCTAACTTTTAACCTAATGGCGAAAAGAATAAAGAAAACATACTTATCGTGAACATCAAGAAGAGACGACAGCAACTCAGGATCAGCTTCAGTAGTGAGAGCAATGTCGTTTTCCCTTACTTCACAAAATCGCAGGAAAAGTAACGCCGTAGACAGAAAGAACAATTTCTTTAATCAACAGCAACACCTCATGCCAGCACTACTAAATGAGCGTTGGGGTCAAGCGGTGTTGAAGGATGACTTATCATAACTGTATTTAAAACGGTTATAAAACATTTCTGTAATAAAAAACTGGTAGACAGAGATTACAATATAATTTTTATTTTCTTGCATGACGTAAAAGAAGTATTGTAATCACAAAAAAATTCGAGGTACCATATTTCAATGAAAATATCCATTTTTACTGCTATCGAAGGAAATTAAACGATGTTTTTGCTTGACATCTGTACGTAAGGACGGAATAAAGAACTCTTTTTCCGAAAACGGATTCAAGAGAAAGTTTTTCGTGGCGATACATATGTATCTCGCATAACTCAAAAATGAATAGCCTCAGAACGTTGCAATTTTGCATTTGGGACTGCTATAGCATGTAGATGTGCACCTCCCTCTTTGGTGGCAATCGACCAAACTCAAAAAATATGTAAATACACAAATATATATACATATATACCTACTCTGTTACTCGTCTCCATGAGCTCAATTTTTTTTATTCTTTTCATATTGGTAGTTGTGCATTTTTGCTGTAAAAATTACTAAATTGTGTTTAAGGTTTTTATGTCTTTAGTTAATATTCATGCAATACTTGTAGAATTATCAAAAATTTGAAAGTTGTTTAAGTGCGGCTAAACCTAATTTTTCTTACCATATTTCTTTACATTTGAAATTTAGCAGAATAGTAAAAGTCATTCTGCACCTTCAGTATCTTTTTGCCGACTGGGACCAAAAGGAAACTCTTAGCTGTGTGCACAGAAAAGTCTGTCTTCTTACACGTTGGCCGAAAGGTTTGGTTTTGCGCAGGAACTCTAATTTTAATTGTAAAAATTGTTTTTTAATTGTTTTAAGTATATTTGGTGTTTTATGTTTTCTATATCTTTCAATTTTCAATGAAGATATTATGAGTTTTTATGTATTTTTGCCTTGCCGTGAAGGGAGAACTGAATTAAATGAACGAGAAATATATATCTAACGAAATTTGAGAAAACAAATGTTTCGTATTAGAAGCAAATACTGTCGCCAGTTTGTCTCGAAGTTTAAAGAACTTTTCGAAGTTAATATATGACTGCAGTTCCGATAAATAACTTGTGCAGTGCGGCTTGGTTTTCCTCTTCTACGTCCACCGAGAAAACATTTATTTACAAGCAATGATTGCTATCATTTTAGAGAGTTCTTAATTTGCATAACATGATTAATTTTTTCAATGGCCAAAGGCTTTATTTAATAACGATTAGCCTTGCACCCCTACAAGAACCGGAAGCGGGACCTTTTCTAATGAAATGGAAGCACCTAATAAACGGCCACCGTTGCCTTCTACGAAAGGACGGTCAGTTACAAATTTGGCCCTCTAAGCAATTCAAATTCGTGCCCATCTCTAAGGTAATCGCTGTTAATGTCACTAACCATTATACCGACCGATGCAATATATAATGCGATTATCATTCAATCGAGATTTGAGCTTTCATTTTGTGCTGCAGCTTTCTTTTCCCCATAATCTGCGTAACGTATAAACGAATTTGAAAGAAGTAAGTCAAACAACAAGGGCTCTACATGCATCTGAGTAGGGCCAGATTTAATTAGGACCACCCGGAATTTAATTTCCATTTCATGTTTCTGTAGTTGAATCATTTCATTTGTCCAATCAATTTAGAAATTTAAGAGTAAAAGAAGTGTCGTCTCATATACACACATGTTTCTCCCGCATACTTTCCCATATTCCTTTTCGATTTTGTCCTTGGTTCAAGCAAACTCGAAGGAAATCTAGAAATGAAATGACCCAGAATTTTTTATTCTGTATCATAAAAGAGAACACAGAAAGTGAAGAAAATCTTTTGCTTCTGTTGTAGATACAAGATGATAAGAAATTAGAGCAACTTAGAGAAACATAAACTTTATTCCGTCAGTGTGTACATACTAATTTCTGTAAAAGTACTCATTAAATAATCAGCATTTGGACTTAAAACGCTGAGTAACATTAAGCAGTTATAATGAATATACTTTATAGCCACCGCTTTACCTGAAACAGACAAAGCGGTTTATTTTAAAAGTCCATCATTTGATAAGGTTTGAGATGTTGAACAACTATTATTAAATTTGTTATAGAGCATTTGTGTAATAAAAAACTGGTAGACAGAGAGTACGCAATTCTGATATTGTTTTTAAATTGATATCTGTTACCAAAACTGCTACGTCTAAATAAGCCAACCCCATGAAAGTGAAAAAAACTGAAGTACACTTTTGCCAGTTGTTGTCGTGTACAACATCAGTAAGTTCTCTTCACATTCATTGAAAGCTAGTTAGGGGTCATCAGAGACATATTTTGGATTTAACAGTGTTAAATAATAATTATCAGAACATTAAACATTTTTTAGACAGGGAAGCTAAGCATTTGTAAGATTTCCTTTTGAGCAGGCGGGTATATTCAGTTTTAATATTTTCATATGAATCTTTAAGGGTCTGTCTTAATTTATATCTCTCCACATGGTAGAGATAATTAATTCCGTTGTGATAAACCGATCTGTACTATGTCGATAAATTTATGTGAAGCACTCATTTCAATGTTTTGACATGCCCTTTTGTATGTAACGCAAAGTGATGGTACTGATTGTAATTTATATTACTTAATTGCCAAGGTTTACGTGATTTTTTTAGTTCACATCATTGTTCCCAGTCCTGGGTCATTCCACTTAGTTCTAGGTTTAATTATTAACAAAATGCTTGATAAGTGTTTTTAAATATAACTTTTCTGCGTTTTAATGGTAATTTTTAAATCAAAATTTTCCGAACATGTTATTCAAGAATTTTTAATTGTTTCCTTCCGCTCGTCTTCTGACGTGGGTCGGACCAGTTTGACACACCATAAATTCGATACCGGCAATCATCCCCCGATCAAGCAACATCTAAGACGTCTACTGATTGCTAAACAGGAAATGGTACAAACACTTTTAAAGGATATGGAAGAAGGCTATGCCATCGGGATATCAAGCAAGTCCATGTGCATCTTCCATCGTTCTCGTTAGAAAGAAAGACGACTCAACAAGATTTTGCGTTGACTATCGCTGATTGACTGAGGCTACGAAGAAAGAGAATTACTCTGTTCCTAGAACTGACGATATTCTGGACACTCTTACTGAAGAAAGTGGTTCTCAACACTTGATTTAAAGAGTTTATATTGGCAGGAGGAAATACATCCTGATGACCGAGAAAAGACCGCATTTAATACGGGACAAAAACTTTGTCAGTTCTAGGTGATGCCGTTTGGACTCCGCAACGCGCCGCCTACATTCGAAAGCCTAATGAAGACTGTTTTGAAAGGTCTTTCCTACGAAGCCTGTTTTGCATACCTGGATGGCATCATCATCATCGGAAAGAGTTTTGAAGAACATCTATAAAATCTTAGAAAGGCGCTTCAAAATTTCAAGGAAGCCCGTCCAACGTTGAGTCCCGCTTAATGTAAATTATTTAGACAGGAAGTCAGAAGACAGTCTTCATTCAGAAATTAGCTGGAGAATTAAAGTTCCAAATTGTCAAAACGTACTACTAAATACGGTGTTACTGGTATTTTTACTCTGAAGATTTCAGTTACTTGAGCTGAACAACAAAAAGAAATTCAATAGAACTGGTAACGTCGCGCAAGGCGAGATAAACTAGTACCAAATGAATGTTGGTATTGGCATAACAGAAATTTGCTGAAAAATGAAGTGAATTCGTCCAGTAGAAACATCTGCCTTGGAAGTAGATTTCTACGCCCTGTTGTAAAGTTGCAGTAAGCGTAGAAGCGTATGCATTCCCAGTTTTAGGAGCATTTTTAGCAAGATTTTTCTTCAGTTTAGAAGCTGCCTTTACATTAGAGTTTTTACTGATAATTTTAATATAAAATTCGCCTCCTTTTATTGAAGCAAAGTAACTTTGTTAGCATCGGAAACACGTCGGTTTATCTTCTTTCTTTAAATCACAAGTGATAAATCACAATAAGGTGGACAGGGAATCACAATAAGGTAATCACAATTATAACTCTAAATCACAATAAGGCGATTTTTCTTACACTTCGAAGGATTATTACAGAAGAGTTGCCCGGGACCAAATCTCTGGCAGCAGAAGCAGATCATCACATTTCTGTTAGTTCTAAATCTTCATATATTAACTGTTCATATAACTGATGATATTAACATCTACAAGATTTTCTTCATTAATAACAGTAACATTGTAACAGTTCTACTGTTGTGGAGCCTGACTCAAAAATTTCCATTTTATTCATCGTAGTAGACATCCTTTGGCAGGGGTGTAATCTCGGCTGGCTTCTTAGGGAGAACTGAATTTGTATCATATTCCTTCGATCAGATAGCAGGGACTTTCTTTGGTGAGATTGCCATTGTCATCTGGTTCTTGGGAAGAGTTCCTAGGAAACCTTCATTCTGCTTTCGTCTGACTTCTTCTTCCAGGGTTTGGAAGAATCGGCGAAATTTGGATCTCACTCTTTGCGGCAGGATTCTTTAAACTGTACAGCATCATGTACTTGGTTAACTATCCTTTTAATAAATTCTGCTTTCTGCAGAATAACATCCTTCATGAAACTTGCAATACGACTTTTGAAGTTGCTGGTCCCAGTGCAGGATTTATGTACAAGCTATAGCTTTGGGGCATCCCGCTGTAGGTAGCCAAAAATCATATTTGGCACTGCCATATAATATCTGGACTTATTATATAAGGGGCCCATATCTCAAATAGCTTATGCCCTTATCAAGTCGGGCCCTGGATGGTCCTCAGCGAATGTCAGCAGAATGAGAAAGAGCACAGCTCTATTATTAATATTGCTTTTCTATTCGTGTTATCTAAATGAGCAAGAAGAACATTTACACAGTGAACACTAATCGTAAAATGTAATAATGGAATAACGTTTGCACGAGGCAGAGACGTCTCACACATACAATGCGAAAATGTCAAGAAACACCTTCACATATGAAGGCAACCGTCGGAATGATCCGAGAAAATGCTTTGATAATGAGGTGACACCGTGAATTTCTTCACTCTTTTTTCAGCACCTTAAGTAACTCCAGCCGCTGAAAACCTCTCACAGAAAACTTCAAGAGATACCACAAATGGATGAATTTCAGATGTGTAGGGAAACAAAAAGTCTGTGGGGAGTAGAGTTTAGAGAAATGCGTACTCTGGTGAGTCGGTGAGGCGAAAATTAGATGTACATATCTTCATTGTGAGAGAATTCGCTTCGTAATCCGTAATCTTTGGGTGGTACTCAAGCGTTCACTTTTTTTCAAGAGGTTTTACCTGTACTTCTGGCCAAGTGCTCTATGGCAGTTGGCGGTAATTCGAAAATAAGAGCTATTGTGCTATTCGGACAACCTTCAAGCTAAACAACCAAGCGGGCATAAACCCCAAAATAAAGGCATATCAAATTCGTTGGCAGTCAAGCATTAGAAGCAAAACTGTCGAGATGGTGAGAAAAGCTTTAAAAATACGCTGAGTTGTAATATTGGTGTGCCCCTGGCGCCATCTCATTGATGAGAATCGACTGATTCTCTGGAGCAGATACATGCAAGGTTGGTGATGCGATGAGAGTCTTCTGGAACAATGAGGTAGTTATGTAGTTAATTATGGATACACAGAGATATGTGCTATGATGAAAATCACAAACACATTAACTTGCAGTGATGAGATAAAATATGAAAAAATCCATGCTGAAATGTATGATGCAAGTGCATTTAGTGGACGCTTCCCTTTGGCAAATGATACTCCAAAGATCTTGGATTCCGGAAGTCCTTGAAGAACTGCATAGCCGACCGGCAGGACCGACTACTAAGGAATATTGAAGACTTTGCATAGAGTTCGAGATCGCTTCTATTAGATTATTGCAAGGGCTGACGTGCAAACATTTTGCCAGCTTTGACCTGCCTGTGCTGGTCGGAAAGAACAGAAGGAACGCACCCGAAAGAAGCATCAATTTTTACTGTTCTGAGGACAAAATTGCGTTGGCAGTTCTGTTTCGTGTAAGGAAGGAAAAAAACTATTCAGAGGATTTGGTTTATTTTGTGTGATTAACTGCAAAGCCTCGAGGGATATCTGCCTAGGGAAAGGGATTCTTTCGTGGAAGGCTTTTTAAGGAAAACTGGCTTGTATACACGCTACACATGGGAAAAACCACGAAAACGTATATTCAGCCAGTCCATTCGCGGGATTCGAACCTCAAATTGACTAGCAGTGTTCAGCGACTTTACCGCTCAGCCGCTGTTGGGCCTAAATGTTTAGAGGAGCCTCTGCTTCTACATACAGTAGACGTTGTGTAATGTATTTCACTATGATCTTTAACATTATCTTTATCCAATTGGTTCATCCCGCCACGAACTGTGCAAATGCTCAAACTGCGAAACTGCAGAGTGTTTAAATGTACATCCCCCTGTACCGCCGCCATTTACATCACTACAGTCGCAAACAGCTGCACTCTCCTGTTTCCTCCGTCAAAATTTTTCCAACTATCTTGTGAACTGCGAGCATGTAAGTGCACGTTTGCAAACAGAGATCTCAAGCAACTTTAAATTATGTGCAAATTAGAAGAAGCTCGCCCAAACAGCGAATTATATGCGCAAACTATACACATGTGCAACCTATGTGAAGTAAACAGCAGTGGTCAACCTTGTGCGCAAAAACTTGTTTAATTCATGCCCTAGGATCTCATAGCTCAGACCTAAATATACTCGGCACCGCATGTCTATTGAAGTCATTATCCTAGCAGCTTAGGCTCAACACATGCCTTAATTATATTTCCTTATATGTTTTAATTCTTGCCTTGTTTTAGTGTTCTTTTGTTTTTAATTTTCTACAATATTTTTGTTTCCTTGCCATATCTGTTCAGTCAAAGTCTCTCCAAATCTGTAAAACAAAACACGAACGAGCTTGTTGGGCCCATGTACAGCCTTTATCATGTCTCATTAAACTCCCGAAGCAGCCTCTTGGGGCTCCAGGGAGTTGTTGCTGCTGGTTAGGGGACGGTGTGGGACATACACATGGTTACCTATATTAAACACCAGGCGTCCCCGGCCTCCGTAACCTATAAACTGCTTCAGTTCCTCCCGTTTGTATACGAAAATATGGGGAAAACAAATCTTATTGTAATCAATTATTCCGTTAATAATATCGGATCAAGTGTTATCGAATAAAATTTTTCGCTTCAGTAAAGTCGTCAAATAAGCGATGAAGTCGCTAAAATAAATTATAAAAATTGCCGAGTGTCGGCAAAAAGATCACTAAATTAATTAAGAATTATGTTGCCAAGCAGCTTGTTTTCGATTTTCCATCTAACCATTTAAAAGAGGGATAGTCAACCTGGTCTCTACTGTCCACTAATGGGTGATTTAAGCTTTCACGGTAGACGGTGGAGGTTTCTGCTCATAATGATCAAGGAGGATAGAAACATGCATTTATGTGTATAGCTCAGAGCACACACACACACACACACACACACACATATATATATATATATATATATATGCGGAACAGTCGATTCGGGTTAATAGGATTACCTCCGGAAGCGATTCAAATAAGCGGCTGGTCCGATTACACGAACATGTCCTATGTTGTAAGACGGGACGTGCTATATGTAGCAAAGACTAAATGTACATGTAATTATGAACTTTATGGTGCGGTACACACGTATAGCGGACATACATGTACAAACAAGAAATACAGTCGAACTTTTTTTCATCGAGAAAATTAATTTAGAGACAAATTCTAAGAAACAATCTCCACGATATTCTGCATGCGAAGTACAATAAAAACAAGTTCTTACCAAGTTCCAAGTCAATATTTGAAGAACTTATCCAATGTGATCTGACGCGCTCTCTTGATGGATTGCACGGGAACGAAACCGCCACAAACATCTAACGCAGCAATGGGACTGCCTTCATTTTCCTCTTGCATGAAATACTGACACAAAGTTTCAATGCATTTCCTTGCACCCTGTGTTATAACTTGCACCAACTTATTAGCGCATAATCATCATCACTTTGTTGGTCTTCCGATGCTGTCGTGTGTTTTGCTGCAACTCGAGCAACGATTGCAGCGTCGTAATCTTCATTTTCATCGTAGCATTGAAGCTTATTGTCAAATTTATTAATAAATTATATAAAATTATTATTGTCAAATTATTGTAAAATTTCTTCTCAATTTTGTACCTGTTGAAGTCCACATGTCCACATGTCCGTCATCATTTTTACTTTCAATGAGCATGTCCACATATATCTCCAAAATCAAGTGCTTAAAGCCACAGAGAGAAAAACAGTTCTAAATTGTTTTACTCCTCACTTTTCGCCAGCTGTCGGCCACAAATGAATGTAACTGTGCTTGATGTTGACCTTTGCACTGACTTGGCTGGCTTTTGACGATGAGGTCAGCAAACTTTCTTCAATTGCTTCAAGGATGTAAGTAGGATGAGCGTTCTTAGCACTCCTCTCAGAACAAAAAACAACAGAATGGAAAGGACACCTAAGAAACAGCAACAGCGTTTTCCAAGCTGAGCTTTCAGCCATAAAACACGCTATTCTATGATTTAATATCACAGCACAACAGGACGTCCATAAAAATAAAGTGGGTAAAAGTGCATGCAGGACAAGCCCAAAATGAAAGGGCAGATGCGCTTGCTAAGAATGCAGCTCAAGACCCATCTCTACCTTCAATCAATATCTCATTCCCAAAATCGTATGCGAAACATATGTTGAAAAGAAAATTACATTAAGGAAATAGCAAGCTCAATGGGGAAATTCCGAAGTTGGTAGAAAACTTTTTAACTTCTACAAGAAAGCCACATATAATCCAATTTCATATAACCTTTTCATCAACATCTTCTTATCTGGATACAGTCCTTTCCCTACGTACTACTTTGTACGAAATTTGAGCGATTCAGACAAGTGCGTATGTGGGGAAAAGGAAGACTCAGAGCACTATATTTTCAAGTGCCAGCTCACGAAAGAGCTACACTGCAAAGAAAGGTCACAAATTACGCCTGAGTACATTAAATGCTTACTAACGATCCCTCACTTATAACGGGCTGGCTGCATGGGCGTTTTTGTGGTTTTCCCCATGTGTAACGTGTATACGAGCCAGTTTCCCTTAGAAAGTCCTCCACGCAGGCATCCTCCTAGGCAGATAGCCCTCGAGGCTTTGCCATAATTACACACACACCCTCAAATACAGCAAAAGCTTTCATTGATTATGAAGAAACTTTTCTCATATAAAAGAGAAGACATATGTCAAGATGTTATATCACATCTGTATAATCATCTCTTATTCCATAACTTACAAAAATAATGCAAGATTTCAGAAATATTGCAAATGTCTGAAGCAGGCTAAATATTGTATGAATTGTTTTTGCAGAATAATTACATTAAGAATTTGGACTGTATTAGGAGATGAGGGGGAAAAATCTTGTAATAATTAAATCATTAATTAAAAACATATGATATACGACTTAATTAGATATATAATGTAAATGTAAGTATTATATGATTTTCTAATGTATATTTTCTGTATTTATGATACATTCATTTACCAAAAAAATAATGTAAGACTTCAGTGCTGATGCAATTGTGTGGAACAAGTTAAAAAATGAAAGGAAATGTATTAACAAGATAATTTGCCTTAGGAATATAACAAAGTACTGCAAGATGCCCAGCAAATTCTTCACCAATTAGTTCCTTAAAAAGATGTTTAATGTAATTTGATTTAATTAGATATACTAATGTATATATATTGTTTGTATCAAGTACAATTTACAATGTCCGATGTACAATGAAAGTTTGTATGATGCATGTTCGAAGTAATTATGTTATATTAATCTGCCACCTTTTATATGAGAATAGGTTCTTTGTTAATAGGTTAATTTCTTTGTAATAATTGTAACTGTGTCTTTGTAACTGTATATTCAATACGTAAGTCTGCTATAATGTAAAGTTTCTATATAAATGTCTTGTTAGGTTGGCATCCGATGCGGGCCAACCGAAGCCCAGCGTGTACAGTAGTGCAACGGAGCAATACCTGTAAAAGTCACTGACGAAGTTCTGGTGCTCCGTCCACTTTTCCCTGTCCCTGCTTCAAGGATGTGATTAACCAACCTTGTATGATAAAGGGTCTTCACATTTTTGATGATGCCCATGTCCATTGGCTAGACCAAAGCTGTGGTTTTTGGAGGTAGAAATTCCAGTTGGATGTTCATCAAGCAATCTAAATGAGGATGTGCTGCACAATTGTCAAGGAGAAGCAGCACGTTTCTCGACTGGCATTGTAGCTTCTGTCCCAATCCCTCAGCCATTTTTTAAAAAGATCAAAGGTCATCCACGCATTTCTGTTCGCACGATACACAACTGGTAAACTGTCCATCCTAAGTTCTTTAAAGCAGCGAGGCTTAGTGCTTTCTCCTATAACCAACAGCTTCCTCTTGTGCGTTCCTGATATATTTGAGCAGCACAAAACAGTTACGCGATCGATCGCTTTTTTGGAGCCAGAGAGTGCAATACGTTTGTAACTTAACGAGCCGTCCGATGCAGCACGATAATACAACCCAGTTTCATCAGCATTTTAGTTGTCATCTGCTAAAAACATTTCAAGAAGCTCGGGCAGTTTTGTTGATTTTCATTCTTCAGCACATGCACTCTCAGCATTTTCTTTCTCGCCATGTGCTTTCTTGAATTGTATGCCATGTCTTGATTTCCATCGAAGCAACTAACCGTTCGTAGCTTTAAAGTCATCGAGTCATCGTGGCCCAGCTGTTTAGCGAGTTCTTCTGCTTTGCATTTTAACATTGGACCGCTTACTCGCACAGCTCGTCCAATAACAATGGCAAACCATTTATTAAGGGTTTCATGGACGTCTGGATCCTTGCCTTCGCGCTTCCGTTTTTGGAAGGTCCTCTTCGTCCTCCACACTGTGTCCAGTCTTCACGCACTTCATTCTCTTGTTTTATCAAGCGCGAAATTGTAGTTTTTGCCAATCCGGTAATTTCCACCAACCGATGCTAGTGTTTAGTGTTTCGTGGTTGTTGCTTGATGTTATCCGGGTAACCAATTTTTTCAGCTAACGTCAAGTCCCGTCGTGGCATTTTGGCAGGGAAGACAAGACACGCGCACAGTTGACTGACTAAAGTGGTCTGAAGAAACCTTGGTGTTTCGAGGTCAAGAGGGAGATGAAATGCTCGCCATTCAAGGCTTTGGCACTAAAATCATCCCAAAAGGATGGTGAAAGGATAGCTTTCTCTTGTAAACTTTAATCATGATTGACAGGCGGGAATTTCTTTCAGGTGAGGCCGCACACTCTATTGCTCATTTCCTCGAAAATCGGAGACGCAGTGGGACCAATAACCTCGCTGGTGGCTACTGATGGCTCTGTTTTGGAAAGGTCAAAGAAAGTGGTGCGCGTGTTCACCTTCCACTGGTTTTACTCTCCTCCACTTTAAGGAATTCCTAATCTATAATAAAGGTTCTCCTGGGGAGCAGCAGCTACAGATCCTCCCATAGGTCGCGAACCACCTATACGTTGTATATATACACACACACACACACACACCTCTTACAGTTTAATTTTCAACTTGATCGTTCCCCTTTGCGCAGTGCTTTTCTGTTTCCATATATTTATACATATTTGTTGTTTTTTAATGAATTTTTCTGGCTATTAAAAATATACTAAACTTTTGTATAAATAAATGGATAAATTTAACTACATATTATTTACTAAACCTTCACTTAAAATCATCTTTCCAGATGTGCTAAATTAAATTTTTGTGGACGAGTGGGCGGTATAGAAATTTTACTTCCTATAAAGTGGACTGTAGGTATAAAAGTGTTTATTACCCCTGATTTAAAATGAGGCAAAAAAGCAAGTTTATTAGTCAAGTAGTCCAGAGTTGCAAATAGCCCACAAGGACTATTAATTTCGTTTTGGTATTTTGAATACATTCACTATAAGCGGCAATTCCCTTTTCAAATTGTTGACACCAAATATTGTCACCCTGTGTTGTATGTTTCTGGCATTGTGAATAAAACATTGGTACCTAGACCCCTCAAATTCTGAATAATGTACCTCTCCTCTCGAATATGTTCATCTGGGAGCCCAAATTTTAAATTTGTTTTATTATCCATTTCATATTTTGTAAAGCATTTATGAGGTTTTGATTAAGAAACTCGGAGATTTCGAAGCGAGCAATACGGAATTGCACACTGTACGAAAAAAAAAAATATTTCTAGCGCGCGAGACTGTGTATCGGAAATTTTAAAGATATCCTCATTTCACATTATTTTGCTATAATGCTGTTCAAATGAATTTTATGGTTTAAATGCGAAGAACATGATATTTAACAATTAAAGGTAACAGACAAAACGTCAAAAAGCACGCCCCTTTGGGCGTAATGAAAATCAGAAAGTTTTCAGACTTCTTTTTTTTTTATTAGTATTCTGAATAATTCTCTCAAAGTTTGATGATTATACCTCAGAAAAAAAACAATTTCCGCAGAATTTATCCACAGTAACATGCCAATGCCAATGATTTCCAAGTTTCGGACCACAGTAACATAAATCCAATTTCTCTGTACTCCATGCGGTGAATTTTAAAAAATAGTCCTCGCTATATCAGATGAGCTTTATCAGACGCTATATGTAACCGTCAGCTAAGTAAACTATTTCAGACGCAAACATGCATAGTTAGCTCATATAAAGATAAAAAGTTTGACTAAATCTAAAATTTGGTGTCTTATTCTCGGTCAAAATTTCAGTCTAATATCCATCTAGAAGTTATATCATGTTTTTCTGATATGGCAAAATAGTGATTTGTTTCAACGAATGCAGTTTTAATTGAGATTAGACAATAAATGCTATTATTTCAAAGTAAATATATATTATTAGCCACCAATATTTTATGCCAAATATGTATAACCAGAGTATTTATTTGGGTTCAGAGCCATCATCAGCGTTAAACATTTGGTCGTCTATTCATGAATCGCGGTTGTAATTGAAAACCGCGCTGAATTAGAAGGCAAATAAGTATGATGTTGCATTCTGTTCCGCGATTAAGTTCGAAGGGACGGTCCTTGATCATCGGCGCGAGTAGGTTGTGTGTCATGAGCGTTGCACCAGAGACGAGTGAGTACTTTAGCCGAAAATGGCGCACGGATGGATGTTAGCGATTCACCAGAGACGCCCTCTACAACTGAGAGCTGCGTTGGGCTTCCCCCGCAAACTCAAATAGATGATGCTAATATGGAATGTTATGAGCAAAAGCTACTGAACTTAAAGAAAAAGAAGTTGATTGTATCAGAACCGCGATGAAGGCTTGTCAACGACTGCGACCAGTATCGGATCCCGACACTGCAACGGATATTATGAGGAAAAATCTGCAAATTCTCCAGGCTCAAGCAGCTGATATAAGAAAAGGTAAGTGCAATTTGACTTGTTTCTCAGGCATTGTACCCCCAATTAATTCCAATCTTAAAAGGAAAAATGATGAAACTAAGGCTAAAAGAAAAAGCAGTAGTGATTTGATTAATATTGATAGCGATGGATTCAAACTTCCTAGCAAGACTGCTAAGCAGCAAAAGTTAGAAAAAATTCCTGTTATTATTGAAAGTGCTAACAGATTTAATGTTTTAAATGAAAAATCTGATAATGTTGATAATGCTAATGTTAGGGTTAACCCAGTCGAACAGGCCGTGCAGGAGCAGCCGACCAACAGTCAGCTACAGACTATTTCCTCTATTATGGTCAACCCGGAAAACTAACCCATGAGGCTTTGGAACTACTCTGATATGCGCCCTCAAGTCGCCAAATTTCTCGCCAAACACTTTTGGCGAGAAACTTTACTCTGCCATATTACTATCTAAATTTTTTGTCTATATTTCGAACTTTAAGCCTAAAACGTCTCCAAAAACGTGATTTTCGCATGTGCAAAAACTACGTTTTGAACACACGATTTAAGCTAAAAATCCGAAACAAAAACAAAAAATTTAAATAGCAAAAACGTAAAGTTTCTAACCAAAAATATTTGACAAGAATCCATGTACACAGCGACATGTTTTAACTTTAAAAAAATCTACGAATGGCACAATGTAGGCAACGAACGAATCTACGCACACCTCGCTTTAATAAATTAACATAACAACAATAAATTTCAAAGAATACCATGTACACAGCATCCTGTTTAAACTTAAAAAAACATCTACGAATTGCACAATTTAGGCAAGGAACGAATCTACGAACTACGCACACCTCGCTTTAATAAAGTAACATAACAACAATAAATTTCAAAGAATTCCATGTACACAACATCCTGTTTAAACTTTAAAAAAATCTACGAATTGCACAATTTAGGCAAGGAACGAATCTACGATCTACGCACACCTCGCTTTAATAAAATAACATAATAACAATAAATTTCAAATAATACCATGTACACAGCGTTCTGTTTCAAAAACAACAATAACGACACAAATTCATACTAAAGAACCAATGAACATAACATTTTACAAAATAAGAACAAGAATAAAATAAAATGCACTTGCCGTGAATTAATGCTTTTTCGAGCATCAGAAATACCAATTTCATACTGCCACGTAATCACTATCGTATTTACATGTCAGCCAGACACACTACAGAAAATTCATACTATGGTTCACAAATAAATAAAATCACAAATCCCTACTTCTATCATGCAGAGCCATTAAAAATAATCTTCCAGACCCTCTTTCCACACCTCCAAATACCCACTACCCCTCAACAGGATGGCCACAATGATGTTTCTTTTGCCGAACTTCAATTCAACAACTTCTACCATTTTATCTTTCCCTCCCATCTTCTCAGACACAGACGCGAATCAACGAGCTCCAGCGAAAGATTGTTCAACGTCAACAGGGTTGCCATAGAACACGCAATCGCGCCAAAAACCAGCGCAGAACACATATCACCACATTTGGTGAAATTAGGGCGTATATCAGAGTTGTACCAAGGCTTTTTAA
The DNA here is from genome assembly GCF_044657685.1 of Stegodyphus dumicola. Lineage (NCBI taxonomy): Eukaryota > Metazoa > Arthropoda > Arachnida > Araneae > Eresidae > Stegodyphus > Stegodyphus dumicola. Next base: position 143,781,666 of record NC_140778.1, on the reverse strand, counting down.
AAAGAACTGTCACTGAAAACAGAAGCTAAATTTTTAGGAAAGGTCAATGGAGAGCTTCTAAAAATATTACCCCGGACGGCTGAAGATCACCGGCTACTAACAGCTATATTTTTGGAAAAGAAACTGGAACATTACATTACAATTGCAAACTACGCGAGAACGATCAAAGTGGTTTTTCGGGGCTTATCCCTAACCACAAAAACAGACGACATTACCAGCGCTCTGATTGCCAAAGGATTTGGAATTAGTAAAGTTACTCAGCTAACAAAACGACGAACCAAAGCACCCATGCCTCTCTTTCTTGTGCAGGTTATCAAGAACGATATAGCCGAGGAAATTTAACATGTTAAAGACCTATTACTTTTTGCAGTCACAGCTGAAAAATATACATCGAAGGATCCATGCTGAGTTAAATGCTCGCTTGAGCATAAAACTATGGATTGCCCTACAAAAGGAAGGATGGAAGAACCAACGTGTGCTGTTTAAAAAATCACGTGACTTCCTATCGTGGTTGCGAAAGATTTCCAAAGAACAGAGTTAATCCTCAAAAAAAGGACAATACAGTGCAAAAGGGCATTTCATTTGCAGATATGTTGAAAATTCAGGCGCGTATGTTTAATGAAAATTCAAATGTTCATAACCCAAAATCGGCTTCTGCTGCCTCAAAGAATACTGATAATATTAAGTGACTTCACTAATGCTTTGAAAATCTTAATATTTCCAATACTGGCAAATCAAATCTGAAATCTCATGAAAACGTTATGCATAATAATCAGGGAAAGCCACAAGGCGCTGAATTCTTATAAAATGAAAAATATATCGGAATTCAATAATATTCTAGATATTAATAATATTAGACTAATGAATAATGTGTTTAAAAATTATTTACCAAAACCAAAAGAATTATGTGAGCCTGTTGACAAATTGTTTATGTTCTATAAAATTATAAATGAAATTCATAATAATGTATCAAGTTAATTAGAATATGCATTTCACTTTTATTACTTGGAACGCAAATGGATTGCTCCAAAAAGCTTACGAGCTTAAGGAGTTTTTACATGAAGTTCCCCCTGATATTGTAATCCTACAAGAACACATGCTTGCGCCCCAAAACTTCTGCTGGCCTGCCCCAAAGAAGCTTACTTTCGCCCACTTAATTTTCAATTTATACGAACGACATCCCACACAACCCCTTCATTACACTAGCAGATCCTTTACCAAAACGCGTCTATGGCGGCATTTGTACAAACATTACAAGAACACATCCATGCATTAGAGTCCTGGATGATAAATTGGAAGATCAAAACGAATGTTGATAAATCGGAAGCTGTTTACTTCACATGTATTTCACTTACGTATTTCTTTTGAAATATAGACCCTCAAGATGTATGACATCAGCATTCCCTGGGCCAAGCAAATCAAATACCTCTGTGTCATATTAGACCAGAAACCCACTTAGACCCTACACTTAAGTAAGTTTCGGGGTACTAAGGCTTTATTCAACTACTTAATTGCCCGAAACTCCGGTTTATCTATTGAAAACAAGCTTCATGTATACAGATCCATGCTGCGACCAATTATTACCTACGCCTGTCCCGTCTGGGATTTTGTGTGTAAAACTTGAATGCTAAAAATTCAGCAAAGCCAAAATATTACGTTAAGAATGACCAATAATCCCTGGTTCTTCAGGAACCAGGCGATTCATAACGAGCTAAATATTGATAAAATCAATGTGTGCATAGCAAAAATAGCGAAGAAATTCTTCAACAATATTGAAAAAGTTCAAAAGCTATTTGCAATGATAGTAGAAAAAGACCAGGCGCGGTCCTTCTCCACTTAAATGATTGATACCCAAAGTGCTAGTACAGTTAGTATCATACCTTAGACTTTATAATTGACCGAGCTATTGCGAAGAGCAATGTTGCGGTTCCAGAATTTCCGGACGTGGAGAATCTGCCCCTGAAACTCTTTTATATTTAAATATTTTTTTTTTTAAAAGTTGTATGTATATATTTATGATAACTTCTTGAATCTGATTTCAAACATTTAATGTTATTTCTTTCGGCACGCACAAGTGTCGCCATCTAGTATCAATGTGATAAATACAATTCTTCCACATTTTTACATTTCACTTGTTGAATTATTTTTTCTCAGTAGCTACTGCAATTCTAGAATGCTTTTTAATAAGTCTCTCCCAATAGATGTTTAGGACCACCCTTTTATTAGACTCCACGATCCTTTTCCTTGATTGTTTTACACGGTTGTTAATATTGTATTCTTTATTTTACTTAATGATGTTGTTAATGCGACTTAGAATATTAACTTAATACTTAGCCCCACCCCGCGACCTATGCCTTAGTTTCAAGTTAATGCACTTACTTTCCAGCCACCTCATTGGATCTTTTACAGCAGTAGCTCCTCCCCCTTGGCCAAAGGACTTCTCTCTCCACCCCTGCATCGACCATTTCAGCTTCAGACGCCCAGATAATAGCATGCAGTCACTCTCAGCACCTGTGCACTAAACCTGAGCGATGTTGCAAGTGCGGGAATTCTCACAGGAGCAAGGAATTCCCCGTCAAACAAGATGAAGCACCCACCTGCATTTATTGTCAGGAAAATCATGTCAGCAGTTATCGCGGTTGTCGATACTCTAGAAGGAAATTTGAGAAGAGATCGGAGAAAAAGGCCCACCGCTAAAGAGTAGACAAGATTGCAGATGACTTTACCATACTCCCAGTTGCACCAAGAAGGCAAATAGCACTTCCCCGCATTAAGAGCGCCAGGGAACGTATTCAACCGCCTGCAGATGATCTTGGAAAAGCAGTCGGTTGAGAGATAGAAAGGTCAGCAGCTTCCTGCGAAGCATGATTGATCACATAGCGAAAATACGTGCTGCAAAATCTACTGCCGAAAAAATGACTGAGGGATTCAGAGCTGCGATGATGCTTGTGAAGTTTGCGGATGAAGAAAATTAAGGATTATTTCTGAGCATCTTAGTAGTACTCTTTCATTATTATGATCATGAACATGGCTATCCATTGTTGCATTATTATCACTGGTTCATATGGATGTGAGATTTATGTAATTTGAATTTTTCACCTGTTCAATTTTATGCTCCGGTTATTTTTTGGACATGATTCGAAACAACTTAGCCTTTTTACAAGGGGTAGAGTTCTCATTAACCCAGGTGCTACACCATTCCACTGGAGCTCTAATAGCATGCCATTCCATCGGCTCCGCAAATATCTCTTTTAGCTGACTCAGTCGACACTAATGCTTTTCCATCACCTTGGACATTGAACATCTGAGCTACGGCACTGTCCTTCTGATCTGTATACGCGAAAGGCTCATCACTCAGTCTCACGAGAATTTTTTTCTCTCATTTGATTATTGCCATGATATGTTACGGACGTTATGTTATTTTCCGCCCAAGTTACACACGGAATGTGGCTACCAGCCTAGGTGCCTGAAAAAGGTGTGCAAACAACTGAGCCTTCGAAGGGATGGTTGAAGCGAGGGGAGAGAAAAGAATGAGGTTATATGTTTACCGGTGCGTACTTTCGATATGAACCTGCGGTTTTTAGGTAGTATTATTGTTCGTTTTAGGGATCATCTGCCCCATTACGAAGCAAAGGAAGTATTGTAATTGCGAAATATTTCGGGTATCATATTTCAATGGAAATATTCATTTTAACATTTTCCGAATGCGTAAAATTTTACAACTAAGTCCTGAACACCTTTTGTGTAAACCATAAATTTATAACACGTCTGAATGAAGAACTGAAAACAGTGCCCAAGATTGTTATTAAATGACTATGAATAATTAATTACAACAAAGCACTGACTGCTTTAGATGATGAATTGGGTTGCCTATATGTCTCGCTTCATGAAACAAATTTTATGCTCTGTAAACTGAAATTGACCTTTCATGAGTGAAATATTCTTCTTGAATTTTGCTGAGCCTTTTAAAGTTCCGTCGAAATATATCAAAGTAAAAACATTGTTACCCTTGTGTATCAGGAAAAAAATACATTTAAATAACACAGTTTTTAATCTCAACTTATTCTTTGGACATATGCCACGACTTTAGCACTTCTGTACTCAAGTGCCGCCTTCTGGCTGAAACTAAGACAAACAAAAATAACTTATCGGACTAACGTAATTAATGTTAGTAAAGGCCCCTGAATCGAAGACTACATACTGCAATAGATTCAAGATTCAAGAAGCTTCATCTTGGGACTTTTACATACGACAGGACTCTGAGAGTTGGCCATCTCCCGCTGCACGCCAGAACAACCAAGAAAGTATCATATTAGCTATTTTTGATGCACAATACAAACACGCATTTGACTTAATTTTCTTCACTGCTCCGAAAGGTTATTTTCATTTCCTTCATCTTTTTGCCTGCTCAGGCTTAGTGACTCTTAATCCCCCCCTTCCATCTCACCTTTGAGTTTAAATTGCTACGTCTAGAATATTCTTATGTCGTGTGCCCTCTGGGTTCTGTAAGTTTAATCACCAGAAACATAAAACATCAAAACAGAACACTAGTTCACTGTGTGGACGATTTTAGCACGTTGCGTTGTAGAGCAAATATTCACAAACAAAATAAGCAGAAATTCGGCATTACCACCATGATTTCTCCCAAAATTCAAAATAAACTGCCATCATTATATTCTTTTCCATCGTTCTCTTACTGTATTGAAGCTCTCCAGTATTTAATTCCGACGGTGAATTACGAAACCGTGAAGAAAATATTTCTGTAAATAAGATGGAGCCTGAAATTATTGCGCCGTTAACTAACTTGTTCGAATTTGGCAGCTGGCCAAAGCGCGCAAGCCTCGAGCTCAGATGTTCGTTTATACAATCACCTAGTAAATAATATGTACATGGAATGTCATTCTCTCGAACAGCAGTTCAGTCTAAATTTTTCAGCGGTTTATACGATGGCATTAAACCTTTCGACGGTTTATCTGATAATTTAATAGAGTCTTTTTTAAATGGCATAGAAGAACTGAATAGAATTACGAACATTCCATGTACATATTTCAACTGAATAGAATTACGAACAATGTTGTTCACAAGATTTTATTTACAAAAAATTTTTATCGGGCTCGCTAAAACATTTGTAATGTCAATATCGCCAAATCCCGAGTGTACCGTAAACTAGGATTAAACCAAGCATTTTTAAATGCATGGAGATGGACAAAAACTTAACAAACAGTTCATCAGAACTTTTATGGGTAATGAATTTCATATTTTTGTTCACATTTTCTCGAATTTTGATGTCAACATTTATTAGTAATTTATCAAAGCCATTAATTTTGTCGTTTTCCATTAAAAGTGTTAATATTTCTTTCTCCTTTACATTAATTTTTCCTTTCGGCTTCTCCTGACTGTAGGTGAGTTTTCCGTCAGATATATTGGACAGCCGTTAAATATGCATGGATATGCAACGTCTTTTAACATTGGACGTTTTCTCAGAATTCTTAAAATCGCCCCATTTATAACCGCGAAGACATCTTCACGCACAATCATACATTCGCGAAAATTCCACTTTTTGCTCTGTATGCGGTAAAAATGTTTCATATTATGTCAGCATATTAATTCAAAATTAAAGTAAAGACAAATTCAAATAAATTTGTCCTTACTTCAAAAATAATAAATAGAGTCATATTTCAGCAGTAAAATAATTGCTAACATGGGATTTGCATTGTTTTCGGAAATATGATTTTTTAAAATATATAAAATGCATAACTTAATAACTTACTTTATAGATTAGTTTCATTTTTAAATATTTTGCTATAATATTTATAAAAAATATTTTAAGTATTAATTATTTCAACAAAGTTTTAACAATAATTTAGCACGTATTTTTAGTACTAATTAAATTTAATAATTAAAGTATTTATATTAAATTTATATTTCATTAGATGAATCTACCTTAGATTGATATATTTAGATGAAATAAAGTAATGAAACATTGCAAAATAAATCTTATACGGACTTCAAATTCTTGAAAGGCCAGATTTAGTCTCTTTTCATTCTAAAAGTAATGCTTATAAACTATGAAAAAGATGCTAAAACGACCACATCTAAAAGCGGTCATATCATGACGTTTCAGCGACGTCGACAAATTGTCAAAATGCAAAGCAAATATTTTGCGTCTTCGCAACGTTGTAGAGACGTCGTCAAAGTTACCACGACCACTTTGCAACCTCTCGGACCAGTTTGCAACGTCATTACGACACTGCCTTGCTACTTGGGATTATAATAACGTTTCGAAGGTAAGTAGAAATATTGGCACTTTTCTCGTTACGGGGAACCGCATAGCATTCAACATAAAAGCTATCACGAAATCCAACTTGATGGCAGCAAAGCTAACGATACGTACAAAGCTTTATGGAAAAAAAAAAGAACTTTTAATAATGATAATGTATTACATAATTTACTATATATAAATTTGTAATGTGCGCAATGCGAAAGCTGCGCGTTATGCCGAATTTGTGCATTTTCTGATTTTTTAAGCAAACATAGGTCGCTATTTACGTAACAGTAGTTACCATGTACATAGGGACGTACTTTTGTCTAAAAATCTAAAACGCTAGAGAATTATGCAATATCGGCATTGCGAGCGGCCTTGGGCATTGAACATTGCACGGCTATTCCTGACTCGATATAAAAAGGGCCACCACATTTGAATCTTTATCCCCCATTTATCGATTGGCGCCTCGTTAACAGAAAAGTACCGAAATATTTCATAAGTTTAGGGAATTAAAGGAACATAAATATTCAAAACTTCCGTATGGTAAAGAAAGCACAAAGTATTGCCTTCGAAATTTTCTTCTTCTCTTTGTGTTATTTTGAATCTCCCTGTAAACATGGCGTAGTCAAATTATCATTTCATGTTTTAACTTTGATTCCAACATTATTTATCTGTTCGACATAAGTCTGCTTGCTAAGAAACAAATTTCTGTAGTGTTTATTATTAATTGGGCCTAAAATTCCTCCTAATTCTTCTGGAAGAACTTCGGGTGGCACATATTTGTGGAATTCTACCAACTCAATTCTATGCAGATGCATTTGAAAAGAAAGCAGAAAATTAAACTATGCTTATTTTACTCTGTACAATGTGCATATATGTATTACATATATGTAATTAAATCATCTGAATTAAATGTATATTGGAGGTCAAAGAAGGCAATTCTTCAACAATATTAATAATTGCATCTATATAATGTATTTGATCTATACAATAGTCATATATATATATAAATATATGTTCAAAGCTTAAAAAGCTTTTTTTAGCTTTAAAAGTAATTTTAAAGACATTTTCTTATTATTTGTTGAATTAAATAAAATATTTAAAATTTCATATGAAATCTAATAAAAATTAATACAATGGATTTAAAATGCTTGTCTTTTGCATTAATTTATTGATTGCTCGGAAAAGATATCAGTTTGGGATGGAAGCATCCTTGAAAATATATCTTGCCTTAGGAGACTTTCTAAAAACGTCTCAGTATAATAATTCATTTCACCATTAAAACATACTAGAGGAATGCCTTAATACCACACATGTATCATTCCTTCTTGATGGAGCTCTCACTCTGTGGCTTAATCTTTTGACGGCCACCAAAGCGCTTAGCCCGTACCGCAGTGATTGCAAATTCAGCACCTTGCATTACAAATTTACAACTGACAGATATCGCTTATATTTAAGAAGAAGAATTTATAAGATATTTCTCCCACTTCCCTAGCGTGTCTTCGTGGTGTAACGGTAGCACGCTGGGCCGGTATTCCAGAGGTCCGTGGATTGATTCCCGGCGAAGGCGGTTGCTAATTTTTCATCTCTCTGGCTTCCAAACAATATCCTTATGTCTCTACAAGTGGCGGCTGAACTAAAAGGGTTGTGGATGATGATTCTCCGCACCCAGGATTTGGCGTCTAGGTCCCCTAAACCCTAGTCACCCTTTAAAAAGGGGAATATATAAGATATTTCTCCCACTTCCCTAGCGTACCTTCGTGGTGTAACGGTAGCACGCTGGGCCGGTATTCCAGAGGTCCGTAGTTCGATTCCCTGCGAAGGCGGTTGCGTATTTTTCATCTTTTCTGCTTCCAATTAACCTAATGACTCTACAAGTGGCGCCCGATCTAAAAAAGGGTTGTGGATGATGATTCTCCGCACCCAGGATTTGGCGACTAGGTTCGATTGCCGGCGAAGGCGATTGCTAATTTTTCATCTCTCTGGCTTCCAAAAATATCCTAATGTCTCTACAAATTGTTTAACACAATCGCCGAAGGGTTAAGCATTAGAGTTGTGGCTGCCGTAAGTCATACGTTTCGCAAAAACTTTTACACCCGCTAAACCTCTAGGCAATGTGATATAAATCAGAAAACCAGTCAGAAAGAGGGTAAACTATGCCAATTCGATTTTGCTCAAATTTTTGGTTGAGTATAAATGTGTGGGAATGTAAAATATGAGCAAATTTTGCATTTTTATTCCTCCGCTGGAAGCTTATTTATCGAGAAAGTATGCATTAGTACCACAGCAAAATGTTAGATCATTCCTAATTTTTATCACAATAAAAATAAAAAAATTCAAGCATCAAAATGTCGCGTCTTTCCCTGCCTGATTTGGATACTCCATATCTCTAATCCTAACTTGGACTTCTGAATATTTGTAACTGGAAAGCTGTGATTACCTAATTTCCAATTGTTTCATTCATGTTAGCTTAAAACTTAGAGTTAGAACTTTACGATCTTGAACATTTTCTAAGGCAGAAAACCTTTTTTTTTTTTTTTTTTCGTTTCCCTAGCAATATTTGACAATAAAAGATTGTTTAATAGTCCGCAGAAATGCGCAGACACAGAAGGATTAAAGATTTGAAAGCGCACATAAGTTGAAATAAAAATTTAAAAGCATAGTAAAAGAAAAATAAAATGTAGTTAAAAAAAGGGGTTTATATAAGTATTCATTTGAAATGGTATGATAAGTAATACACTAAAAGAGGAAAAATAATTTATCATACAGTTTTATGGGAAATAATATGTTAAATAATCCTGTTTACAGGATATGTCTACAATTTTACATCGCGAATAATAAAGGCGTGAAGCGAGCATAATAAATTACAAAAGGTATTGACTTATATATTTTCCCCTCAACCAACTGCAATGCTGTGTGTTAAAGAATGTTTTTCAAAAATTTAAATCCCTTTGAACAAATAGTGAAAATAGTGTTAGTTTCCATACTTCTCATTCGGAATTTCTTCAGAAGACCAGACTATAATTCTTTGGAGATATTCCCTGATCAAACTGCCTAAGAATGAGAACAAAAGTGCAAATCTCCGCACTTTAGATGTCGAACTAATGCTGTCGAGCTGAAGACGTGGTGGAAGATAAAAAATAATGACAAATGCCTCTATAACAATTTATAATCGGTATCCTACTATAGTCATTCGTACATGACCAATAGAACACTAAATTAATGAAGCAGATTATAAACATCCCCTAAACATGGGCAAAAACAAAGAAATTGCGAAATAATCGAAAAACAGGAAATTTATAAAATAAACCATCACACGATTACTGCTGGACAACCTCTAAGAACCTGGCATCAAACCAGGTCGCATTGAGTAGTGTTTCGCTTTAGCATAGGTTATGTTTCGCTCGCGTAATTGGTTTGGAGCATGCTATGTACCATGATATTGACGACTAAAGACACTATTGCAGAGGTGAAGGAAATTAAGAAGCTACAAATGTTTATAAATAAATATATGAAAAAGAAACTGCGTAAAGAGTTAAAAATTGATTACGTTAAGGAATATTTCTACTGAATATTCCTTAACGATAAGTTTCTACCGTAATAAAACTGAATCAAATCATGCTGAAGATGTTCCCAGTATTTTAAACTATGAAATTATTACAAAAGAAAATGTTTCCAGACTATACGCAGTACATCTATTCAACATGTTAAATCTATATACATAACTGTTTCTTCTCATCATCATCTCTCCTGTATAATTTTCAAACGCTGGAACATTTCCTTCCTCATTTCAGATGTCTTCAATTTTTTCTCACTTCTTTTTCCCTAAATCTTAGCATAGTAGATAGCGCTTGGTTTAGCAGAGGTTTAGATCAACGGTGTAAACCCATCTGATGGCAGTTTTATATAGATTATTTTTGCATCATCCAGTTTTTGTTCTGCATGAGCCCACCAGCGACCGAGCGGTAAAGTCGCTGAACACTGGTTGTTCGGTCCGAGGTTCGAATCCCGCGAACGGGCTGGCTGCATGGGCGTTTTCGTGGTTTTCCCCATGTGTAACGTGTATACGAGCCAGTTTCCCTTAGAAAGTCCTCCACGAAAGGCATCCATCCCCTTAGGCAGATAGCCCTCGTGTGCTTTGCCATATTTAAATACACCATTAATGTTCTGCATGAGTCGTCAATAATTATTTTTTTTTCTGCATCTTTATTCCTGAAATTAATTTTTAAACTTTCTAACACTTTTAAACTAGCACTAGCATTTAATGACTGAAACAATCAGTACAGTATGGCTGCCAATCATTGAACATTAAACTGTTAGCGCAAAGAAAATATGTTTAGAATTTCTAAATAAAGTTTGTCATTTTAACATCAGAAGAGCTTATTTATTTTCGTCACTTACATAAATTTTAACCATTCAATGAAACATTTTCAGCCACTGTCCATGCTGAGAAACAAAGTTCATGTTACGGAAGGCTCAGGTGCGATGCACGTTGTGTCAGGCTCCTGGGTTAAAAAGCCTCATCCTGTGTATAATGCCGTAAGGAGTGACATGACTTCCCTAACATAACATGCCAAAGTTCTTAAATGAGAATAAATCTCGTGGGTTCTATTTGGTTTTGAGGGCCGTAAATAAATTGCAGCGAAAATGTATGCGCGAAAGCGCCAAATCTAGCAAACGCGCCCATTTAACAGCGTGCCAAATCTAGCGTACTCGCTGATTTCAGATTGCATAAGTTTATATAGTTCTATATTTCTCAAGACGCCATTGAAATACTAGTTTAATTTTGAATTCCTTTTTTGATAACCTATGGATTTAATAATTTCGTAATTGCCCATGATGAAAAGTCTGCGATAGAATTTTGGGCAAAGTGCAGATTCACACACTGCTTGACGCGTTTTTAAGAATTGCACATACTCGGTATCCATGTACATATCGACTTATTTTCACTTAGAAAAAAATCCCAGAATTGCAGAAAAATGGCACTGCGCACACCCTTGACTTCACGTGTGTACAAATTGACCTATGGTCACTTAAAAATTAAAAGAAAATTGATAAAAATCAAATTGTTTTTACTTTTGTAAAAAGCGGCAAACAAATAAGTGGGCGATTCTGCACTTTGCCGAAAATGTTTTCAAAGAAAAGGCATCAATCATTGTAGAAAATTATGTTTGAACAACCAACGAGATGACATTATGCTTTAGCGATAACTCGGTAGCGAAATATTATATGAACTTAACCTTTCATCTAAATTAAAACATCAATATTAGATAGTTATTTACTATTATACTTCCTTTCTTGCGTTAGGTTTGCCGCAATTACTTTTGGCAGCATTGGCATCATCAATAGTTTTACGGTTCTCGAAACCGAATAGTACCATCTCGTGATAAGCATTGATGAGCCCTCCGCATACACGTAACGTTGAGTCAGTTACTTCCGATGTCTGGAGATGTTCCAAGCAATAATATCACGGCAAAGGTTGCAATAAAGCATATCTTAGATGTCGTAGGCTACCTTCACGGCTGCTGGCGCTCAAATCTACGAAGAGACATGAAGATAAAAGTTCTCCGGTGACTTGGATGGTGCTACTGGGACACGTAGTCCAATTGTGTTCCTGGAAAGTAAGTGCTTAAACTTGCTAATCAGGCATCGGTCAAGGGACAAGTGCGAATCTTACGTATCAAAGTAGGTAGATTTAATAAAAAGAATATAATATTAAAATAAAATATCTGCAGTAAAAAGATCTAGGAGCAAAATAATTTGGCTGGCCTAAACATCTATTGTAGGGGAATGAGAGTAAAATAAATAAAAGAGTATTTCAACCAGAAGTAAAACCCGCGCAATGCAGTTGCAGAGTACTTGGTCAAGGTTCACTAAATAATTTAATTACGTTCTGTGAAATGCTGGTCACTTTCAGAGTTGCTCATCTTAAGGAGATGGTCTTTCTGAAAAGTTTTTCCTCTGTGCTTAAACAATGATTAAATGCACTCTGCTGTGCTCTCTCATAATGAAATAAACTAACCTAACTTTCTGAGTCTTGGTTAATGCAGCTTACATTCTTTAGCTATTTTTAATATCTCATTCATCGCTTAAATAAATTTAAAAGTAATAGCTATTTCCTTCATGTTTCCATTATTCATTCATTCTCTATTTCTCCGTTAACATCAATATGAATATGTTGCGGAAACATCATACAATAAAGCCATCCTCAAATATACATTCAAAGCTTATTAAAACTCTGAAAGGTAAGTTCATAATATATCTAACTACAATGATTAAAGAGTTTTTAGAGAGTTACATTACATACTTTTTCATTTCTTGAATATACAGAAGATATATATAAGGATAGTCTAAATACTATTCATTTACTACCTTTTAAAAAGTTCCGCTATTCTATCTGGCCCAATTCTATTGATAATTTCCCTGATAAACCATATTAAACTTTAAAAGAGCTCTTTTGGGCGATAGCTGAAATCTGAAACCTTTCAGATTTATTTGCACTTATTCCCCGTAGTCTATGAATCTATATGTCTTTGACTCTTCACTATTAATCTATGGTGATTAAACATTAAGGTATCCCTAGCGAAATGATGTATTAATCTATGGTGATTAAACATTAAGGTATGCCTAGCGAAATGATGTATTAATCTATGGTGATTAAACATTAAGGTATCCCTAGCGAAATGATGTATTAATCTATGGTGATTAAACATTAAGGTATCCCTAGCGAAATGATGTATTAATCTATGGTGATTAAACATTAAGGTATCCCTAGAGAAATGATGTATTAATCTATGGTGATTAAACATTAAGGTACGCCTAGCGAAATGATGTATTAATCTATGGTGATTAAACATTAAGGTATCCCTAGCGAAATGATGTATTAATCTATGGTGATTAAACATTAAGGTATGCCTAGCGAAATGATGTATTAATCTATGGTGATTAAACATTAAGTTATCCCTAGCGAAATGATGTATTAATCTATGGTGATTAAACATTAAGTTATCCCTAGCGAAATGATGTATTAATCTATGGTGATTAAACATTAAGGTATCCCTAGCGAAATGATGTATTAATCTATGGTGATTAAACATTAAGGTATCCCTAGCGAAATGATGTATTAATCTATGGTGATTAAACATTAAGGTATCCCTAGCGAAATGATGTATTAATCTATGGTGATTAAACATTAAGGTATGCCTAGCGAAATGATGTATTAATCTATGGTGATTAAACATTAAGGTATCCCTAGCGAAATGATGTATTAATCTATGGTGATTAAACATTAAGGTATCCCTAGCGAAATGATGTATTAATCTATGGTGATTAAACATTAAGGTATCCCTAGCGAAATGATGCTGTACTTATGCGTATCATTTTATTCTGAAATTGATTCTTATTTAAATGTGCATGAATATTTGCGAATTCGAATCGGCGCATATTCGAACGGTGCCAGGTTCGAGTCCCGGCGAGAGCATTGCTCATTTTTTGTGTTTCCTACTTCAGAAACCCTAATGACTGTGCTATGGCGCCAGAACTAAGAGGTGGTGGATGATGATTTTTCACCACCCGAATTTAGGGATTGGGTACTTTTTGCTCATAACGTTTCTATCACTAATTCACTCACTTTAGTTAGAGAATTTTCGTTATTTCATCATATCATCCTTCGAAGTTTCACCTCTTATCACCTAGATTTGTATGTTATGATTGATTTTTATCTCCTAAATTTGGATTTGGGTTTGGATGTTAGATGCGCATAGATTCGGTTCCTTTTCTAAAAAATCATTCACTTTCCAGTTCATAAAGTTTAATATTCCCCCCTCCCCCTAAGTTAACATTTCGCGTAAACTATTTAAATATTACATGGTCTTCCTACTCTACTTTCAGGCTTATTTCGAGAGAGAATTAAGGGGTATCAGAAGCCCCTATACCGAGAATGTTAAATTGGCCATTTTCGATGTACCTTTTTTCAAAATCTGCTGTAGATACACGCTTGAAATTTTTTGTGTAATTAAATGTATACCTATCTAATTATACTGAAATGAGATTTTGAAACATTTTGAATTTTAGAGTAATTTACAGAATATTTTGTTAGGCATAGTAAAATTTAGCACTTTTCTCACACAAAAAAACTTTTTAAAATTTTTTATTCTAAGTTTATCACAAAAAGCGCATTTCGGTAAATATTAGAAAACCTAATAAATAAGCCATAAAAATTTCAGATACCTGTACGCAGTAGTTCCTGAGAAAAGGTACATCGAGTATAAAAAAATCACGTTTGGAGAAAAACGCGTTTTTATGTAAAAATCCTCATTGATCAAAGCGGTCGATGACATAATAAAACTAGATTTTTTTTTACAGTTCTAATTTTCATAGAGATTAAAGAATGGTATTTTTAGAAAGATAAAAGTGTAGAGAATTTGAAAATGCAAAAATCCGAAATCACAAATTTTTGAAGATTTTGGAGTTCCAACACCCCTTAAAGAAAAAAGGAAAAGATTCAGATTTTAATGCCACACCAGAGGGTTTGCTAAGTTTTCGCTGAGCTCGCAGTTTAAGAGTCTGCTTTGGATTCACTCCTGTTAACTCAAAATGTTTTGTGTACTTTATGAATACGGCTTTCTTTGCAGTTACGCCTCAAAATATTTCAACAGTAAAATCGCACGATTTTTAAAATCAACATAAATTTGGAATTTTCAATAGAATGTAACGTGTTGTCATACATTTTAAATATTTTTTTAGTCTCATCTCTATTAAACCTTAAAGTTAAGTTTTCTTAGCAAGATGACCTAAAGAACTTTTTCTTGTCTTTTAACTTTATTATTAAATATCGCTTTCGCCACACGTACGCCGTAAAAAATTCAGCAGCAAAACCAGAAAATTTTGAAACAGTTTATGTTTTGAATTTCTGATACAATCTTTTCTCAATTGATCATATCAATGTTTAGTTTTCTTTGTAAGGTGAACTACATGACATTTGTTTTTGGTCTTTTAATGTTTAACTTTGTGTCTTGTTAATAATGCTTTCTTAAATTCTTCGCACTTATCCCATATAAAACTCTACAGCAAAACCGCAAAATACTTAAGAACAGCATATCATTAAAATTCCCGATACAGTGTTAAGTGCTGCAGTAATATTATTTTATTTCGGTCATTATTTATATTATTTCTTTAAGAATAATACGTGGCGAAAATATTTAATGGCAACATTCTTTTATTTGCCATATGCTTTTTTTTATCTTCCCTTCATTATTTCTTCAAATATTATGTATAATGACAACATTTGGTGGCAGCATTCTTTTATTTGAAAATTGATGTGGAGAAAAACTGATTTTCTAGACTTATACTATATCTGGTGCTAAAAGGCGAACTGAAAACTTCCCTCTCTTAATTGAACTATAATTTATACTTCTGCTGAGAGCAAACATGTCCAGTAAGATTAGGTTTCCAAGTTAGATAAACTAAATACATTTAAAGAAGAGTACTCTACAATTAAAAAAACACAATATGTCATTTACCAATTGTTTAATGTGCAGTTATTTTAAAACTGTCGAAATTAAATGAATTCTATAAGCTGTGATAGCAAATTCCTTTATTTTAAATGCATTAGCTATTTTCATATTATATTTTACACAAGAAAATTTAGGTAAGAATTTTAACATGTAATTGACAGAAAAATAATTAATGTCAAGTACTTTCATATAAGTAAATTTAAAGTGTGTGGTCATCTTAAACTGGTATCAGTGTAGTAAATAATTCCATACAAAAGTGATGCACTAAAATTGAATGCTTGGTACATCAAGTTTTGTATTCAAGTATGGTAAAATTAAGATTCGCATTTATTGTTGCCAAAAGCTCCCAAGATATTTCTGTATTTACAGTACCTAGTAATGAACGTATAACACACATAACAAGTATGGATTTGATATATTACGAAATAGGTTTATTCATACAATATTGTACTCTTATTTATTTTTCCTCTTCGTATGGAGTGATTCGTATGGACTTTGTGATTTATATTCCTGTATTACTTATTGTACATAATTTTAAGATGTCGATTGCAGCTACATAATAATGCGTAGCATTGCTGTATAATGTATCACCCTAAATATACTTCTCATGTTAATGTTGTATAAATTATTGATCTGTTACACAAATTTGTCGATGCATGGGTATATGTGCCTTGCTTTAAACTGTATTTATAAGGAAACTTTTCTATAAGCATAAACATGCCCGTATTTCATCACTATATATTCTACTATAATTTGCGTTTTTGGTAATTTTAGTAGCTTTATATTAGTGGACCTGTGTGTATATTTGGGTACATATGTTTGTTTAGTGTCTGCGTATATAATGCTTTCCCGTGCTTAGGATCTCTGTATAAAATAATTTTCTGTGTTTAGTATCTGTGTAAATAATAGTTTTAATATCTTTATAATAATGTATATTGTATTAACTATTTTCTTTCTTTACATGCATGCAAATAATGTAATGTACAGAACTGAGTTGTCATATGCCATGTCCTCCTTCCTTGCTAGATCTCATATCTTTAACTGGCCGACAAGTTTCCATCTTTAGATACACATATTTGGTTTCCATTCTTAGGAAGCTGACCCATATTGCTTAAGAGTGAAATTATAACATAGCTTCGAAAATGGGGCTTTGGGCCGAAAAAAACTCAGTGATGACTTAGTGGATGACTAAACGCAGTGGATAGCTGCCCATTTTCGGAGGGGAAAAAAAGATAGGCCACACAATATTCCAGTTGGTCAAATAAATTTCGGATCATATCCTAGACCATAAACAATCACAAGGCCTGTCTTTCAACCGAAAACAAAAATTCCCCGTCTTTTTAAGAACCAATATTAAATGAACAATATTTCTTAATGAATGAATGTTGCGTCTATGGATAAAGATTCTCTCCTGCATCAGAGCGTCATAATCATTCATAATCTCCTGCATCAGAGCACCTAGCGTCATGCATCAGAGCGTATGGATAAAGATTCTCTCCTGCATCAGAGATCTCCTGCATCAGCAAAAGAAATTTGAACTTTATTCTGATTTTTGACAATAAATTGTATTTTAAAATCACAATGCAATTTTTTGAGGATAGGATTTAAATTTCAAGAAATTATATGTTTACTAGAAGATAAAAATAAAATTTGCTTGCGTTTTTGATGACGAAAAACGAAGTAATTTAAATTCAGTTTTGATTAATCCTCTATTTATATTCAAATCTCGAAGAATAAATTAGAACAAATCCCCTACATTTATAGTGAATGACCCAAGGCTAAACCAAACCTAAAAAAAGTGAAATCTTCTATGCCTAAATGCCGCTTAGTCTGGACCACCGTATGTAATATAGAACATCGTTTTAAACTTGCTTGCTTTTTCTTGCTTTCAGTTTGGCGTATCTTGTTCCACCAGCATAATTTAAAACTAAACATATTGTTGTGTTTTTTATTCTTCTGACACCAGTTGTTACGTTCTTTTCTTCCTTCACGTTCGTACGGGGTTCGTCAGGATTTGGAGTGAATAACGACGACACTTGATGAAGTATTGAAACACACTTTATTTACCAGTATTGTCAGGACAGCTCCAAAACACGTTTTACTGTCGTCGATGAACTACTATAAACACGCTGACACGATCAGCGACACAGCCTTCACACTGTCAGGCTATCACGGTGGAGACAGCTTCACTGCAAAGCACCAGAGTACAGCTCCCGACTCTGCTCGGTCGTTCTCGGAACTCCACGTACTCTGGAGACTCTCCACGCTACAACTCGCGATGAACTCGAAGACACACTGAGCACGACTCCCGACTCTTCGGTTCAGTCGTTCCCGGAGCTCATCATGTTCGCTCGACGATGCACTAACCGCGCTACACTAAGAGACTCCTTCGGTGCACTCGACGACCCACTCGGCACTCGTTGCCCGGCTGTCAACTCGATCGACTCCGCACGGCTCGCTAGACGAGGCACACTCTCGGAGACACTCACTGACTGCGGACCAGCAGGGTTTATGTAGCTTTCGACTTGTGTTCGAGAACTTTCTGTGCTAAACCGGTAAGAATTCGTTCCAGAAAGTTCTCCATCCGTCCACGGTATATCGCCAATTTTGTCGCCAAATGTCACCAAAATGGGCTATTTCTGGCCAAATGTGTCAACACTGCCATCACTTGCCATTTTATGGGAACCCTAAAACTGCTTTGCGGGGAAGCCATCTCACCGCGCCTTGACATTTCGTAATAATATTATTCGCTATTAAATCACATTCAAATTTGATCTGATGTTTAGCTTTATAGTTAAAGAACGTAATTCTATTACCATTATTTGCTAATTTTTGCTTACACTAATGGGCATATAAAGATATCTAATATGCTCAGAAATAATTTTAATGTCAATTTCGATAAATGTTTTATTTATGTCAAAATTTCGAAGAATAAATTAGAAAAAATTCCCGCATTATTATATCAGATAGCCCAAGATAAACCAAACACAAAGCAAGTGAAGTCTCCCGTATCCTGTTCGGTTTATCTTGAGCCACTTTATATAATACGTAATATTGCTTTAGAATTCATGTGACCTTCACTTGCTTTGTATTCGGTTATCTTGGGCTACTTTGCATAATGTAAAAGTAAATTTGGCGAAAAATAGCCCATTTGGCGATAAAATTGGCGATATACCATGGACGGATGGAGAACCTTCTGGAACGAATTCTTACCGGTTTAGCCCAGAAAGTTCTCGAACACAAGTCGAAAGCTACATAAACCCTGCTGGTCCGCTGTCAGTGAGTGTCTCATTATTAATGTACATTCAAACTTGATCTCACATTCAGACTAGTACTTAAAGAGCGTAATTCTGTCGTCACTACCTATTAGCATTTGGTTGCACAAATGTGCGCAGAAAGATATTTAATACGAGCAGAAAGGTATAATGCGCGTAGAAAGATATATGCAGAAAGAATCTTTGTAATTAGAAAAAGCTCTTTATATGCGATTCGCACAATATATCTAAATATACCAAAGCTAATTTTAAGTGCTTTGTAAGGATCTTAAGTTTTACTAACGTTTATTTTATTTTAAATCTTTACTATCACTTCTTATTTTCTACTTCCGGCCAGAATTAAAAGCTTTAACTTATTTATGCAAATTTGTCTTGCGAACGCCAAGTACTTAAGTTGTGGTTTTTTTCCAAGCAAGAGAGAGGAAGGAGTGATTAGTAGCAGGCCGCTTGCCATAGCAGTTTTACTCGGTTGCTGGTTGCCTTCAAGGCCAGAGGTTTAATCCTCTTGATAATTTTAAACGTATCGTAGTGTTAGCAGTTCTCTGTACTACATACGGCCTTTCTGTTAATATATGGCCAATCTTCAAGTAGACACTTGTTTATTAATCCAAAGTTAGTTTAGTTAGAATTTAGTTAATATTTTTATATTCTTACGTTCAGACCACAAGTGGTTGGTCTCTGTATTCCGAAGTCCGGAAATCATTGTAAAGGAAGAAAAATAAAGGGTTTCGTATACCCTTCCTGTGTGTCTTGTCTACTTCCCACATTTATTGAACATAGCTTTAGTAAGCTCCGTGTTCCGAGTCAGGTCATTTAATGTTCCCAAAGCAAGTAAGGAGGAACACAGAACCTTATAGCTTTATATGCGATGGAGACATAGACCATTGAACTGAGGTAATTACAGCTAAAATTAAGCTTCGTTTAAATGTAAATAATGCTTTTTTTAACACATTTTTCTGTACCTGTTTTTTAACTTATGCAGTATTATCGAAATAAAAAACACAAAAGATTATATTTACTTCTAATGAGCCTATCAGGTTCAATGTTCCGTCTTACTTTCTTCGGGAACATGCAAGGACCTGACTCGGAACAGAGAGCTTACTAAAGCTATGTTCAATAACTGTGGGAAGTAGACAGGATACACAAGAAGGGTATACAAAACCCTTTATTTTTCTCTATTTACAATAACTTCCGTACTTCGGAATACAAAGACCCACTACTTGTGGTCTAAACGTAAAAATATAAAAATAAAACTAAACTCTTAACTTTGAAATAATAAACGTGGAAGATTGGCCTTATATTAACAGGAAGACCGTATGTAGTACAGAGAACTGTGAACACTACAATACGTTTAAAAATTATCAAGAGGATTAAACCTCTGGCCTGGAAGGCAACCAGCAACTGAGTAAAACTTCTAAGGTAAGCGGCCTGTTTCGACTAACTGCTTCCTCTCTCTCGCTTGGCAAAAAGCCACAACTTAAGTACTTGGCGTTCGCCAGACAAACTTTGCATAAATACATTAACGCTTATAATTCTGGCCGGAAGTAGAAAATAAGAAGTGATAGTAAAGATTTAAAATAAAATAAACGTTAGTAAAACTTAAATCCTTACAAGCCTCTTCAGTTCTTCTAGTGCATCCCTTTTTACTTAAGGCTTAAAAGCTTTTTCTTCAGTTTCCGAACTCCGGAAACGCTTTTTCTTCCAACTCGGTGTTAAACCTTTCAGTAAAAATGGCAAAGGTTCACTCGCCATCTTGTATTGGCTTGGCAAAATCTAAGCATGCTAAAAGATGGCTACGCAGATAACAACATAAATAATAAAAATTGCTGTATCTTTGCTTTAAATCAATTATTCGGTATCTAATTAAATGTAATAAAAATAAATAAAGGGTGATAAAACTTGTTTTAAATGATAATAATCATACTTTGAGACTTTCCTTTTGGCTGTGTTTTTATGCTTTCCTCTCTTTTTCTAATAGAATGACATCCATTTAAGGTGAAACGACCTTGAAAGTACAAAATTTTGATTGAAACAAATGATTGAAAAGTACAAAGATTAAGAGGATACCTCTTGGAATCTCAAAAACATTACATAATGCAAGTTATAAAGATGAAGGCATTCCGACAAGGTCAAACTCTTTTTCAGGAAGTTTATCATGATTCCCTCGCCTCTTTACTTCTTTTTTCCTCCAAAGCTTAGATTGCCTTTGTAACATTGGCTTGAATAAAGCTGAAATAATCTCGAAAATTGGCATGCTTTATTGGGAGGGGTGGGGAACACATTGAAATTTATCATTTTGAATATTTCATTTTATGACATCTTTCTGCAGATTGATGTAAATAAAATTATATTAAATAAAGGCGAATAAATTGAAAAATTAATAACACTATAAAATAGTTACACAGTACTATAAAATAGTTATTCAATAATACAGTTAATTTAAATTATAAAGGTAACATGAGGATAGGATTTCGAAAATCATAACAATTTGCAATGCAGTACATAAAAATCTAACAAACGTGTGAGCGTGATTTTGGGGAGGACGGGAAGAAAACAGCTAGGCATATAATTCCAGGTTTCCGCGCCCACGGGGAATTTCCTCAGTGGTGTCCGAACTGAAATGCAGTTTCCGATAATTCTTAATCACTTCTAACTGGTTCACTGTGTCTCGTGGCTTTAACTAATCGCGCCTTAAATGTGGAAGGATCTAAAGAATCATTGATTTATCCCGTACATGTTCTTTTTGAGTACGTAGTTAGCCCATTCAGCTAGCAGTTGGAAGCGTTTTCGCTCCATTTTCCATTCAAAAAAATTTTAAAGACTTTTAACAATATTATCCGTAAGGGTTAATTGATTGGCCAAGAGTTAAATTTTATGTTTAAATTCCCGTTACAAATACTCTTCTGCGTGGGAATTATTTCTGTAAAAACAACCATTTGGCATAATTTTCGCCGCGACATTTGTAGATTTGATTATATCTTGCAGCTGAATCCGCTTGCATAAAAATGTAGCAATAAACACATACCAATGAATGTACATAATCGCAAATTTCGCTTATGAAAGCTCATTCATGTTCAATCATTGACTGATCTCCTCCAGAACGGCGGGGAGTTAAGTTTCAAGAGACGTACCAACAGATTCTAAAAATTTGTGGGAAGCCATTACGACCGTTCTCATCTTCGTACCCTTCATCGACTTTAATCAGCCGAGATATTAACTAGAAACTCTAATAACACTAATTTGCGCACTTATTTTCCCGAGTGCCAACAGTCTCGAAAGTCTCTATAGATAAAAATGATTTATTTCGAAAAGTGTTGCCATTGATCGCTTACAAATCGTAGAGTCTGTTAATAAAAATTTTGTAAGTTCTACAGAATCTCAAAAAAAAAAAAAAAAAAAACACTGCCAAACATTAAATATGTTATTATTTGAAGAAAGCACACAATTGCATGTGACGTCATCGTATGCCGAAACGTTTTCGTTAATGTCAGCATTTTAAATAAACATGTGCTGTTGGCAATTTTTACTTCCTTGTACGAAGTGAAAAGGAAGTATTGTAATCGCGAAAAGTTTCAGGCAGCATATTTCATCGAAAATATCCATTTTGACCGCTATCGAATGCAGTTTAACGATGTTTTTGTGTGGTATCTGTAGGTAGGACAGAATAAAAGACTCTTTTTCCTCCAAAAAAATTATAAAACTGCTTTAAAATTAATTCTGAAGAGAATTTTTCGTGGCGTCTGTACGAACGTATGTACGTACGTATCTCGCATAACTGAAAAACGAGTAGCCTCAGAACGTTGAAATTTTGTGTGTAGGACTGCTATAATATGTAGATGTGCACCTCGTATTTTGGTTGCAATCGGCCGCACCAAACGTATATAAATATATTTATATATTTATCCACTCTGTTACCCGGCTCAGTGATCTCAGTTTCTTTACTCTTATATGTTTGTAAATTGTATATTTTTTGCTTTAAAAATGATTGAGCTATGTTGTTCTTATCTTCCGATTAAGATTTTTATGCCTTTAGTAAATGTGCATGCAATATTTTGAAAATTATCAACAATTTTAAAGCTGTTTAAGTGCCGCTAAGCCTAATAATTTTTTTGATGGCGGCCATTGCTTGTTTACATTTGAAACAGAAGACTAGTGGATTTGTTGTCAATCTAGAAAACTTAGCTTCGCAACAACAAAGATAACGCCTTCATTTATTATTGCGAATTAAATCATGCTTAATCCTTTCTGGAATGTTTTCGAGAAAATACATGTTTAAGATTTACTTCGTAATTTTTAATACATATATTTTAGTTTTTATGTATTTTTGCCTTGTTTCGAAGTGAGAACTGAATTAATTGAATGAGAAATACTCAATCGTCTGTGAAAAACTGTTTTTTTTTTTTTTTTTTTCTTAATTTCTTTTATACACCATTCTAGCTTTATTATAGTATTTGAATAGAACATGTGGCAACGATTAGATAATTCTTTAAATGATATAAATTTTGTGCATTCTGAATTATAATATGAAAGAAATATAATAATGTTAAATGAATCTAGCTCCAGAGTGTTGCTATGGTAAACAAATAGAGTGAATTTTAAAGAATGCATTTATTCTGTTGTTGTTTATGTGCTGTCGGCGAAGTAGATTTAATTCAAGTCAATAAGTGTAAATGAAATGCAAGAAAAAATGCGTAGAATTTAGTATTCCGTACAAGGAAGTCATGTGGTGTACACATCAGATTTTTTTGTTTTGGGTTAGGATAACTGACACAGTATGTTACTGCCACATTAATTCTTTTATTGATATTGAGAAAAAGTTTCTATGTTACATTAAATTTAATGACGTCTTACGCATACGTATTAACATGAAGTATCAAAAGTTTTTATTTTCTGGTTGGGAAACAAAAATATTATTTATGAATTCGTTTTTGTTTGGAAAGAATGAACTGATTTCATTCATATTGAAATGCTTTGTGTATTTTGTTTTTCCACGAGTACATAGAGCGTATAAATTTTGTTTTGGCCGCAGCCCGCTAGCTGAACTATATTAAATAATTTGATTCCTACATTTAATTTTTTAACTATGGGTGAAATATTTTAATTGATCTCAAATATTTCTTTAAGATTTGGCTTTGTTAAAAGCTAAGTTACGATCAAGACCAACGAGGAGAAATATATATGAACAATCCTTTCCGAATGAGAAAAATTCCTTACTCGAATGTTTATAAAAATATATCACTATGTGAAAGCATTAGAAATGCAATTGCGCGAAACTTAATTATGAGGAAAAGATTTGTCAAAAATGCAAAAATAAAAAAACTAGTCAATTAACTTTATCTCAATTCTTGAACAATCGTCATTCAGGAAGAAATAACAGTCAAGAATCTCAGATGCTGAAAGAGTTATACGAAAGTTTTAAGATAACAAAAAGGACAAAAACCAGACATTTGACACATTTCCTCAATCAATTCGTCACTGACTTCAAAGACAGACAGAAGAAAAGAAAAATCAATCATCCGTCATATTCGAAGGTCCAGAGAATACAATTTCAGTTATCAGCTACTTATGAAAATTTTAGAAATTTACAGTAAAAAAGTGATTCATTTCGAAAGATTTCTTTCGTCAAGCAAACGCAGGAAGTTGTAATTTCCTTAAAAATACTTCTTGCCTGAAGAAATGAATAGAAAATAAGGAAATTTATAGTCTTTTTATCAATAAAAGATATCAGTAAATAAAATTTCACTTAGATTGCCAAAATGAAACAATTTTCACTGCCTTTATGACTATTTCTCTAAATTAGTGATTTAATAAAACATTTTCACTATAATAATGCTTATATTTGCTTTAAAAAATGAATTTGACATATGCATAAATGCCCAAACCTCTATCAAACCAATTAAAAGCATTAATTCTTTTCCACATTTAGGTTTGGTAAACTGCAGGCACCATAATTTAAAATTGTAAGTAATCAATACTGGTATTTTTCTTAAATTTTACAGATATTATTTAAAATATTAAATAAAATATTAAATATATTTTAGACGATATAATCTCACTATAGCTGCAGTTTAACGTATCGGAGCATTACTAATGCTAGAAGTACCCGTTTATTAGAAGTACCCGTTTATTGCTAGAAGTACCCGTTTATTCCGTTTATTGCTAGAAGTACCCGTTTATTTGGAAAAAAATTCTAGGTTTCTATATATATAAAATTTTAGAAAGTTGTATATTTGGGCGCTTAAAGTGAGCAAAAGAAATGTATACGAAGCAACTATAATAGAAACTTTTGAAGGCATTTCTTTCTATGTAAACATTTTAATAAGCATCTTATTACATTATCAAGTGAAATTCTCAAACTTGATCTTCTTGAAGATTTTGAAAGCAGGTAACGGATGGTAAATATTAATAGCATTTATTTCTTTTGGAGAAAAGGGTGACACATTAATTTTTTTTTTAAATTTTAGCATGCGATTATTCTTTTTATAAGCGTGTTTATATAATAAAATAAAAGGCCTTACTACAAATAGAACAAAATAATGCCATCTACGAGCAGCTGTTCTTCCCAAACCCTTCTAATAATCATCTACAATGACTACCAATAAGTATTTGGACACCTATGCAAATGACGATATCTGCGGTCCTAAGGTACGTCACGGACTCCGCCGGTATATATCGTGTACGAAACAGCATCGGCTTTAGTCGTATGCAAGATGCCTCGCAGTTCGGAGCTCTCTGAGTTCGAGAAAGGTATAATTATCGGGTGTCACAAATGTGGCCGATCTTTAAGGGACATATCTAGCGATCTGAAGTACCCAAAATCGACAGTGGCCTATGTGATTAAGAAGTGGAAGGTGAGCGGTGATTGTCGGAATGTGCCCCGAGTCGGCAGACCAACGAGTGTTGTTGTCCAGAGAAATTCGGAAGAACCGCACCCAACCGATGGCCCTCATCCGCGAGGAGTTTCAACAGGCATCCGGGAGTATTCTTTCAATGAATACCATCCGTAAGGAAGCACATCTGCTTGGTTTTCATGGTCGTGCTGCTGCCCATAAGCCTTTGATCACAAAGTCCAACCGCGCTGCTCGGTTAATGTGGTGCAAAGCACATCAAAATTGGACCGTAGATCAGTGGAAACGGGTTCTTTGGAGTGACCCTCTACCGTTCGGATGGCAGGGTCTGGACCTGGCGTCTACTTGGAGAACGTCTCCTGCCAGAATGCATTGTGCCAACTGTCAAGTTCGGCAGAGGTGAAATTATGGTCTGGGGGTGTTTCTCCTGGAATGGGCTGGGACCCTTCGTCCCCATTTATGGTAAGCTCAACTCCGATGCCTACTGCACTATTTTGGATAACAATGTGCTTCCTACGTTGTGGCAGTTTTACGGATTGGACCCCTGTTACTTTCAGGACGACAATGCCAGTTGCCATGTTTCGACGTTAACCAAGGTTTGGTATGATGCCAATGGAGTTCATCGAATGGACTGGCCTGCCCAGAGACCAGACCTGAACGCTATCGAGAACCTCTGGGACGAGTTGCATCGCCGAATTCAGGGGTGCACTACCCGTGCAAAGTCGGTGAAGAAACTTCTATGTCTTCTCCAAGCCGAGTGGAAGAAAATACCACTAGCTGTCATACAAAGACTTGTGGAAAGTATGCCTCGGAGTGTCCACGCTGTAATTACCTCTCGTGGAGGCTCTACCAACTATTGATTTTGAATAAAGTTAGTTTTTCTTTTCTATCACATGTGTCCAAATACCTATTGGTAGTCAGTGTATATCAGTGGATCTCAACCTGTTGACTAACGCGTACCATCTAAATAAAAATTTAAAAACTTTAACACTACTACTACATTTTATAATGATTATTTTTCAATGTTACAATAGAAAAATTAAAAAAATATATATTGTCATTTTTACAGCCTATTGTCTATTAAACAGGCACGCATCAAAAATAATAGATAAAAATCGGTTACCATTTTAGTTATCAAAATTTTACTACTTTAATTCTAAAATTTAATGTGAAATTTAGGCCCGTTTAAGAAAGATAAATTTTTTTAGTCCTGTCTTATTTGACTTAGTTTTATGTATTAAATATGTTGTGCAAAAAGGCAATAAAAATGTAATACTTTTATATAAAACATCTTTAACCGCTTAACGATCGGTCCGAGATATCTCGTGAATAGGTGCCTTTTCGATTTTCCTATGAACGAGTTAACTCGGAGCTGAAAGTTTTACTGATATTTAATGCCATCGCCAGTAGTATCGCGTGGCAATCGACACTCTGCCATGCATATGTTTTGTTAGCTCTGGGAAAGGTCCAAACGGCTTTTGTGATTGGTTCCTGAGCTGCAGTCGGCGACGTGGCCGCATTATAAATAAATTGTAAATTCAGTTTGTTTTGTAAGTCGATGCAGTTTACCAGATTACCACGCTCTTGCAGATTGTGATATGGCGCTATGTGTTACACCGTGTTTCAGACTGTACTATACTGTCAATGACATCGATAAGATCGTAAAATATATTTACTATTATATTAATTCCTAAACTACAGCTCTTCTTCCTATTATATTAATTCCTAAACTACAGTTTTGTATTACTTTTGGCTAGATTTTTTTTCTGCTTCATTGAATCCCGATTTAACTCGGGTAAGGTCATGAATAATATTAAATATCTTCTTTTTTCCCTCGAAATTTTTTTTTCCTTCGCCTTACAAAGCTACGTTTAGTGACCTATATCTGTAGATAATCAAAATGGTGTAAAAAATTCAGGGATTTTCGGCATAATTTTTATTATAAATGTGGTCATTAAGCGAATGAATTCTTTTTTTCGGTTCAGCCAACGGTTTCCGATGAAAACATCGCGGCAGAAAAAACATCGTGGACGAAAACGTCGCGGAGAAAACAACGCAAGGCGAAAACGAAAGTAGAGAAACGAAAGCAAACAGAAAACATCGCAGTTCTAAAAGATCATGGTACAAAGAGTCGTGGTCGAGCGGTTGAAAAACTTCGCAGTTTAAAAACATCGCCGTCGAAACTATCGTAGTAAAAAATAAAGTACTTACAAATCATCGCATCACGATAATTTCAGGTTTTAAAATTTGTAAGTGCATATTCCCATAATGATTTGGAAGTAATTTGCTGGTACAATAGGAAACAGAAGTTAACTCTCTGGCTTATAAAATATTCTAATATAATACCGAAGTCAGACAGTTTACTGATCTCAATATGACATATTTTAAGGGAGGATTAGGGAGGAGGAATTTTTTGTGGAATGCCGTTACAATTATCCATAGCAGTTTTTATTTATATTCGTTCTGAAAAGTACTGATCATTTTCATAGGAGGTCGTCTATGGACCCCATAGAGACGCCCATAGAGGAACCCCATAGAAGTGACAGAAGAGTTTCTGTTTATTTTAAATCTTTCTAACGTGCGAAAAATATCTTCTGGATATTGTTTTCGAATTGAAATGAGTGTCATTTGAAAGCAAGTATGTCATTTGAAAGGAAGTCTGTTGAAAGCTTTGTAAATTCAATTTCATTTACCCCAGAGACCTCAATAGTTACTTTATAGGTCACTGTATAGGATTCTCACTTGTGTATTTCTCAATTACTGTAGAAAGTGAAGAATCTTAAGAAATGCTAAGCGAATAATCGCTTAAGTTCGTGTGACAAAAAACAACAAGATGGAAGGGTAACTAACCCTTTATTATTCCAATAAGATTTAACAGAACTCCGTCTTGGAGTGTACAATAAAAGCCGATACTTGGGCTTGAACTTAAAAATAAACTAAAACTAATTTAAACTAAAGAGACATAGCGGAAGCTATCAAGATTCTAACCGAGCTGGCCCCTTATTTCGTAGTTGAAGATTTGAGAGAGAGTAGCCCAAAAGGCAGACGCGCACAAATCAGAAAATCTGATTCTTTCTCACTCAGCAAGTAGAACTTGGCGGTTAAATACCGCTCTTCCTCATTATGTATTCAGAATGATTCTAAAACTACGATCTGGCAGGAAGTAGTAAGTTCAAGTTAAGAATTTGACAGGAAAGGAACTTAAAATTAATTTAACCGTTAATAATATAACATAACCCTTACAACTGTACCGGAATCGGTTTTGGGGGGGGGAATTTAGCATTTTATCTTGGAAAAAGATGAGTAAGTCATTAACTAAAGACACGCATTGATGGTATGGAATTTCTAGACTTAGTCGTAGACACATCTACATTACCGAGTTATTGCAGACGCAACGTTGCCGGTTCCTTAAATCAAGCCCAAGGGCACACGACAAAGTGAAATCTGGATATGGAAAACATCTCAGAAGAGAAAACGGAGAAAGGAAAAGGGAGAGGGGTACCAAAAGGAAAATGTCCAAAGGCATCAGGCAGGTGAACGGAACTTGACAAGATGAAGAAAAATCCAAAAGGATCCATGACAATTCAATGAAATGACAAATGCAAAACACGGTTTAAAATACTATACAACAACAAAAGTTTAATACTACTATCAACGCACAACAGTCAGTACAACATCACACGAGCAATTCCAAACTACTTAGAGTACAGTCTACTTCAAATAAAATGAAAGAAATTACAGCCACCAACTGAGGAGCATGAGAAGAAGCAGTTCCATGAAGGGGGTGTGAGCTGAAATTGGTCTTATGTTGCGGTCTTCATTGAGTATTTCGTAGTTGAAGACTTAAATCAACGCACAACAGTCAGTACAACATCACACGAGCAATTCCAAACTACTTAGAGTACAGTCTACTTCAAATAAAATGAAAGAAATTACAGCCACCAACTGAGGAGCATGAGAAGAAGCAGTCCCATGAAGGGGGTGTGAGCTGAAAGTGGTCTTATGTTGCGGTCTTCATTGAGTATTTCGTAGTTGAAGACTTGAGAATAGTTCACAAAGTCGCGTTGGATAGCTTTAGAGAAGAATTACTCATTTCTTCTTTTAAACAACAGTCAGTACTCTGTGATGAATCCAAGCTTAAGATCTCTATGAAGAAGTTCGTTTCGGATGAGATAGTCAACATCAGTGATAATACGAAGGAATTTATTCTGCACTACTTGATTTGGAGAAGAAGTATTCCAACCAGGAGATGCATAATAAAGAAAAGGACGGATGCAAGTAGTATAACTATGTCTCTTGGTTCTTAGACTAAGGTTAGAAAATTTTCCAATAACCGGAAGAAATCTGCACATAATTTCAATGTCTTTATTTTTAACATTCTTAATATAGTTGGTCCAAGTGAGATTATGGTTAAATACTTGGCTTTTGTAGCTAATGGAACTGGCTCTTTAAAAAGGAGAAGTTCTTTAAACTTGGTGCAATTTTTGTTTTTGCGAAGGATTAAAAGTTGAGACTTACTGATGTAAATGTTTACTCTCCAGTTGGTGCACAAGGTTGATGAGCTTGAAAACGAGCCCCTCATGCCAGACGCGGTCAAAGGCTTTTGCCACGTCCAGCATAAGGAGCGCTACACTTTGCTTATTATGAAATGCAGAACCGATGAATTCTACAATCCTGACAAGTTGACGAGTAGTGAGGTTTTAATCTTTTGAGGATGAGACTTTCATAAAATTTTCCTAAGTTAGATAATAAGCTGATTGGTTTATATTGTAACAGCTTTAAATATTATTAGAATCTTGTAGTTTAAAATAAATACTTTAATTAGATGAACATTAAGGTATATGTGAATGGCAATGTTTGAAACCAGGTTCGAGTGCCACGTGCGACTCTCGCACGAAGAATGTATTTTATTTTTAAAATTTTAGAATTCGTTTCTTTTTCTTGTTTTGTATGTCGCCATTTTGAGTGCTAAATAAAATATTTTCTGTGTTACATCAATGGAGTTGCTTCATATTGTCAAAGAAGTATCACAATATCCATCTGGTTTAGAAACATCTTTGCCAGTTTAGGCGGAAGAAAAATCTTGGCTTTCCAATTCCAAGAATCCGGAAAGTAATTTAGATTAATACAGGCATTAAAAATACTAGTATGTTTACTAATCACTTTTCTTTGGAGATTTCGGAGCATTTGGTTAATGATTTGATCTTTTGCAGGAGCCTTTTTAACATTAGACGAATGATGTTAGTAACATCTAAAGGAGTTGCAAATTTGGGAGGATTGTGAGCAGTGGAAGAATAGAGCCATGCATGAACGTAACTTTCAAGAGTATCTTTAAAAATAAGATTCATCGGGTCCATGTTAAGAGTAAATTGTTCTTCAATATAATCTGCAAAAATGTTTACTTTACCATGAAGCGAATATGGAATGGTAGAGCCTGAGTGGAGAAGTCTATTGTAAATGGTCTTCTTCTTGAGGTTTTGAAGATATTTCCATAGAGAGCCATCAGTAATGTTCGGTTTGGAGATTAATTCTTCCTTGGATTCCCATTTAATGTAAAAAATAAGTTGTTTGATTCTTCTGGTTAAAATGTTAATTTCTCTTTTTAAAATCGGATCCCAATTACGATACCAGAGTTTAGCTTCCTATTGCGTTTTTTAATAATTTCTCTTATGCTATTGAAAAGAAAGTCCTGTCCCCTTCTTTTCTATATGAAGTTAACGGTTAGGGTGGTATACGATGCTGGACGGATTTTAAACGCTTATGTGGACGGATTTTAAACCAATAGAAAGACGAGTGTTTATACACGGAGCAAATTCTAGCAACAAAGAGTATACTAGTATGCAAACATACTAGTATGCAATACCAATCACAATTTCTGTAGAATTGTTATTTTATATAGATTTATTGAAACAGAACTTTCTTATTATACGGATGACGACCACCTAAATTCAGAATGCTCACTAAGATCAACAAAATCTTAGCCGGTTACATGGAAGAAAGAGGATTTCCTATAAGAAACCCCAAAAGAAGAGGGTGTATACAGATGGTAAGCCGGAAGATACGCACCCGAAAGGGAAACTAGACCGTCAATCTCGGAACGCCTGCTATTGTTAGCTGGGCGAGTTAAATATACGCAGGTGAGAGGAAGGGAAGAAAAGGTGAGAGGAAGGAGAAAGGAAAGGTTCCAGAATGGTTTCCAACGGAAATAATTAATTAGGTCGTGGAATGGCTTTCAGTGGATACTAGGGAAAAAAGGGAAAAAGAGGGATATGCTCGCTGACTTATTCCCGAACCGTGGAAGGAGTTTCACTGCTTATTTTTATTCTCTGCTTTATTGAACATTTTGTTTAAGGACGGATTATTTTTTATCAATTTATGAAACAAAAAAAAATATTTCGTAGAGAAATACGTATTTGCAATGTAAAATTGTATGCTTATTTAAAATTTGCATAAAGTCATAACATTTTGGCGAAATTATATAATTTTGTTTATTCCAACGAAATTTAATATTTATTAGAACTCTTATTACGGTAAAGTAACCGAGTATTACATGAAGTTACAATACGTAACTGTAAAGATTTTATGTACTTAAGGTATTGTAGAAAATTGTAACTGTAATTTTTTTGCATTTATAACATTTACCTCTAATATGATAGCAACAAAACATAATTACTTAACTTTTCTTTTATCTGGTACACAAAATAAGTAATGTGCTTTAGTATGATGTATTTTGATGGAGCTTTAAAAGACCTTTCTTTATACGAAAAGAGTATTGTATTCACTTGTGAAAGAACAAATTCAGTTTACACAGAATAAATTTGTTTCCTGGAATAAAATCCAGTTAAAAAGTAAACAGTACTTTATTATACTTAATTAACCAAAATTATTTAACATCAATCCTGTGCACTGCTTTCAGTTGTTGATTTAGATATGTTACAAATTTAGAGTTTACACATTCCGAAAATTAACTGTAAGAGGTCCTTTAATGAGTTAGACCATTCAGTCATTGGTAATCAAAATGTCTTTCAAATTTGGTTTTTCAAATGCATTGATTCTAAATACTGGGATATAAATGATTAACTTAATGAATTTGCATTATTACAGAAGCGTCAAACAAAATTTATATTATGAAATAATCAGAATTAATAAAAAATTTCATAATAAATATTTCTTATTTAGTGTTTTATAAGAAAAACTAAAAAAGTGTAAATTTAACAAATAATTTTCAAAATTGGGTAATCAAAATTAAACAAAAAGGGCAGACAATCAATAAGAATAATAAATAATACACTTACTAACGAAACGCTAGCTAACCTCACAAAGCAGGAGCCCGTTCATAGTAGGCGCTCAATCCCGGAACGACTGGAATTCCCTATACTCAAAATCCCTTTTCCTTTCTCCTCTTAGCTCATCCTTACTTTTACGTACCATACGTACAAATCTTGAACTCTTCCAGCAAACAATAGCATTCATTCCGGGATTGAGCGCCTACTGAAAGGGGAAGGACAGACATGAAGAAATAATGACACTGATTAATGAATTTGGAGCAGAAAAGGTTATTCAGATACTAAGTAGAGATAATACGCACTCAAAGCAAATGAATGCATTTCTCACTGAAAACGATGTGTAACGTGTATACGAGCCAATTTTCCTTAGAAAGTCCTCCACGAAGGCATACCTACCTTTAGGCAGATTCCCTCGTGTGTTTTGCCATAATTGAATAATGAAATCCAATCCTCGCTGAAAACGCAGCAAAGAAGCTTAAAAAGAACGAAAACCAGCAGGAATATACAGAGGATGGATGGAAACTGACAAAGGAAAGGATGATGTGAACCCATAATGGCAATTCCCCAGGAAAACGGCGAAATCACCGGAAGAGTATGGCGAAGGAAATTATGCACGAAAATCGGTTCAAGCAGTTAGAAAATCTGGATACAAATGAGAAAGGAGGAGCGAGTGCAGAAGGAACTCCTCCCCTATTGCGTTTCAACAGGGAAAAGCAGCATGGATGAAAATTGAACAGGAACTTAGAGAAATATGTAAAGAAGATTTCTAAGCAAACATGAAGATAAATTCTATTTTTTAAATGTAAAAACAGTGGAAGATTATAAGAATGCTACCAGCATTCTCAGAAGCAGAGAAGTCCCTTTCCATACCTATTTGCTGAACCAGGAGAACCCCTTAAAGCTGCGTTCAGACGGGAGCGTAAAGGGCATAAGTGGTTAAAGCCGAGCTCCGTTGCCAAGGCAACCAGTCGGTTACAGCCGAAAACATCGCGGCAAAAATATCGCGGACGAAAACGTCGCGGAGAAAACAACGCAAGGCGAAAACGTCGTGCTACAAAACATCGTAGGAGAAAACATCGCAAAGAGAAAACATCGCAGTTCTAAAACATCGTCGTCGAAAATAAAGCGGTTCAAAAACTTCGCAGTTTCAAAACATCGCCGTCGAAAATATCGTGGTAAAAAATAAAGTATCTACAAATCATCGCATGACGATAACATCGCAGACATGCTTTTTTCAGGCTTTAATAACTGTAAATGGATATTCCCATATTGATTTGTGAGCGCAAGTGATGTAAGGAAGGATAATTTTTACTTTCACATTTTTTATTAACTAATAAATTTTTGCTGAAAAAAATAAGAAGGAAACTTAAGCATAGAAAATTAAATGCAACTTAATAGATTATACTTTTTATGAAAAATTACCAGTAAAAACTTTATAAAAAATGATTTATTAATGGTCTTTGTTAGTTAACTATGTCGGTTTAAAATTCTATTAAGTGCTATAAGTTGCATTAATTTTCTATGCTTCAGTTTCCTTCTTATTTTCTCAGCAAAAATTTAATATTTAATAAAAAATATGAAAGTAAAAATTATCCTTCTTTACATCTTGCGCTCACAAATCATTATGGGAATATCCATTTACAGTTATTAAAGCCTGAAAAAAGCATGTCTGCGATGTTATCGTCATGCGATGATTTGTAGATACTTTATTTTTTACCACGATATTTTCGACGGCGATGTTTTTAAACTGCGAAGTTTTTGAACCGCTTTATTTTCGACGACGATGTTTTGTACCACGATGTTTTAGAACTGTGATGTTTTCTCTTTGCGATGTTTTTGCCGCGATGTTATCGGCGGACACCAACCAGTCTGTGCTACGTCACAAAATCTGGTTTATGGCTCGTGGCATAGGGTTCAAAGTTCTCAACTTTACGTCGAGTTTGGGATAAGCCTCGACCAATCAGAGCGAAGCTAAAACGAAGCGGTGTTCTGCAGAAGATTTCGCTGTTACAAAACAAGCAGAGCGAACACTGGAAACCAATCGAGCAGTAGAACAGCGCGGGAAAGTTGTAGACACATCCACGCATGCGCAAATTTAGCTTCTCTCATTGGCCACGGTTTGCACCCCGTTCTCGCAGTTGTGAACGGAACTCCCGTATTTTATGCCCTTATGACCATGCCTCTATGCCCTTTACGTCGCCGTCTGAACGCACCTTAAGAACGTGCCGACCAAAACAACAGAGGAGATCTGGAAAGAAGACAGTTCCCTATCCTAAAGGTGAAGCAATTCAGTAGAAGCAGAAAATACAATTTTGAAAAACTCCCGATCTGGCTGCTAGAATTGAAAAGTAATAAAAGCGGATATGCAATACATAGCTTGAGTAACACGTTCAGTTTAAACGTAACTACAGAAAAGAAAGATCCAACAAAACAAAACAACCAACACACTGTTTCAGGTGCCAGGAGTGGGGACACTCCCAGCGCCTATGCACAAACCAGGAAAGATGCTGCAAGTGTGGCGAAAATCACAGGAGCAAAATTTGTCCTCTGAAAAAGGATGATAAGCTCATCTGCGTGTTCTGTGGAAAAAATCATGTCTGCAGTTACCGTGGATGTGGCGAATATAAGAAGAGATTTGAAAAAAAAAATAGCCCTCCCCCAAAGCAAAAAGATTGGGTACGAAAAATTGGAGACTTTCCACAACTTACAAATGTGAAAGAGATGGAACCCACAAAAAGTGCAGGATCACAGGTCAGCGAAAAAGCAAGAAAGAAAACTTTCACGATTCCAAATGAATCAGAAGGAGCCATAAGCTGGCTGCGTGATGAGAAAGTTCAGAAGTTTTTAAAAACTATCATAGAACAAATGGATAAAATCAAAAAAGTAAAAATAATTGCAGAAAAGCTTTCAGCTGGTTTTAGAACCCCGATGTACATAATGAAGATACCAGAAGAGCAAATTTAAGAGTAAAGTCCCCTCGCAACTAAAGAAACTCAAGTCTTTAACTCATTTTTCAAAATTTAATCATTTCATCGGCAACAGGGTTCCCTGTTCTCAAGCAGCATCTATCGGTGTCAGTACTTGGGTGGGTGACCACCCACGTGTATGGCCTCGAAAAATCAACGCACTTCAACTCATGAGAGGTGGTGTGGTGGTGTATTTAATTATGGCAAAACACACTAGGGCTGTCTGCTTAAGGGGAGGGATGCCTTCGTGGAGGACTTTCTAAGGGAAACTGGCTCGTATACACGTTACAAATGGGGAAAACTACGAAAACACGCATGCAGCCAGCCCGTTCGCGGGATTCGAACCTCGGACCGAACTACCAGTGTTCAGCGACTTTACCGCTCGGCCGCTGGTGGGCCAACAGGTGCGCAGGGGATGAGTCTTCCAAGTCACGTGATGCCCTCTGGTGGCTGCAGGACTTACTGATACCGTATATATATATATATATTTGTACTGAGATGGTTAGATATATATGTACTGAGATGACATGGAGAAAGCTGCAACGGATTGGATAAAGTTATTTGCCTTGTAATAACGTAAACAGTCTTTACTGCGTAGTTAGACAGATAATACCTGAAGACAGACGTAGCCTTAAACTCCCCACGTAATTTTATTCTTTCATAACTAATTCTAAGGCCTCATAATCTTTTCCATTGGACATCATCATAGTGGGTAAGCAATGCACCAACAGTTTCATGCAGATTATATTTTTAGAACAATGGACAATGGCTAGCTGTGGCTGAGCGAGTGAAATAGTGTCTTAACACGGACAGAGCTAGAAGCAAAAAGTGCACAGTTATACATTATGGTAATTCACCAAGGAAAAGATTTCACTTCTTGAAATTTTGACTTCCAAATCAGTTACGTGAAAGTCGTTCCACGATTTAGGAGTATATCTCACACCTATACTACACAAAATCTGGTTTATGGCTCGTGGCATAGGGTGCAAAGTTCTCAACTTTACGCCGAGTTTGGGATAAGCCTCGACCAATCAGAGCGAAGCTAAAACGAAGCGGTGTTCTGCAGAAGATTTCGCTGTTACAAAACAAGCAGAGCGAACACTGGAAATCAATCGAGCACGGGAAAGTTGTAGACACATCCACGCATGCGCAAATTTAGCTTCTCTCATTGGCCACGGTTTGCACTCCGTTCTCGCAGGTGTGAACGGAACTCCCGTATTTTTGCCCTTATGACTATGCCTCTATGCCCTTTACGTCGCCGTCTGAACGCACCTGAGAGTCATACTTAAGAACATATTTATATTTGAGTGCCATTGCAAGTTATTTTAAATTGAAAATTTATTTCGAAATTTATGGTTCTGAATCTCAAATGTCTCAGAAGAACAAAACTTGTATTCGGAACTCATTGATCAACTTAGGTTTTGGTGTTCAAAACACTTTTCTCTTGATAGGTTCTTTTTGAAGCGTTCAACTGAGGTTCATTTTACTTTCTTATTTTATGTAATGTTTTCAATATTGTAATATTTACTCGACCTGCCTTTGGGAACGACTTTCTTCGAGATACAAAATGGCTAGGAGCTTTAGAGGAAAGAAATTGTAAACTTGCATTTAAGCTCCAACTATTTCCTTTTCTTTAAAAAAAAAAATCATTATTTTCGAACCTGCAGCAATTGCGTAGATAGTCCAGTAGTTTTTAAACTTTGTTTTAGAAACCTGTTAAAAAAATCTTTGTCGACTGTCTACAATACAATATACAAATATATTGTATTGATTGATAGAGGAAATTAGCGGGCAAATTCAATAGATATTTTGATCAGAATTATTTGCATCAGATGCATATTATGAGGAAACATGCTTTGGAGAAGTAGGCGCTCAATCCCGGAAAGAATTCTATTGTTTGCTGGAAGAGTCCAAGATTTGTAGGTATGGTACGTGAAAGTAGGGATGAGTTAACAAGAGAAAGGATGGGATTTTGAGTATAGGGAATTTCAGTCGTTCCGGGATTGAGCGCCTACTATGAACGGGCTCCTGCTTTGTGAGGGTAGCTAGCGTTTCGTCAGTAAGTGTATTATTTATTATTCTTATTGATTGTCTGCCCTTTTTCTTTACAGTTGCGATTTTCTACAATACCTTAATAAAAACTTTACAGTTACGTATTGTAACTTCATGTAATACTCTGTTACTTTACCGTAATAAGAGTTCTAATAAACATTAAATTTCGTTGGAATAAAAAAATTATGTAATTTCGCCAAAACGTTATGCCTTTAAGCAAATTTTAAATAAGCATACAATTTTACATTGCAAACACGTATTTCTCTAGGAAATATTTTTTTTTTGTTTCATAAATTGATAAAAATGAATCTGTCCTTAAACAAAATGTTCAATAAAACATGGAGCTTAAAAATAAGCAGTGAAACTCCTTCCACGGTTCGGGAATAAGTCAGCGAGCAAATTCCTTTTTTCCCTGGTACCCACTGAAAGCCATTCCACGATTATTTCCGTTGGAAACCTTTCCTTTCTATTCCTCTCACCTGCATGTATTGAACTCGCCCAGCTAACAATAGCAGTCGTTCCAAAATTGACCGTCTAGTCTCTGGAGATTTTCGTGCAATTTTTACTTTTAATTAATAATATAAATTTTGAAATAAAAATTTTAATCGCAGGCAAACAATTAAGAAATTTTTTATCAAAACTATTCACATCAAATATCTTTTATGAGTGAACATGCTTTTTAGAAAATTTCATGCATTTTTTTGTTTTCTTCAATAATATAAATTTATTTTATTATATAATGATTATAAAATTTAGCATTTTTAAGCGCTGTAAGCTGATTCCAGTTTTTGTCGAAAACTTAATTATATTTCGATGTTCAATAAAACTGACGTCATATGTAAAAAGCAATAAATCTTGCCTGTAGAAGACAGTTCGGATATTTTCAAAGCCAATTTCTGTTTTATCTTTCTTTTCTCTCTCATTTTTACTTCCTTGTACGAAGTAAAAAGGAAGTATTGTAATCGCGAAAAGTTTCAGGCAGCATATTTCAACGAAAATATCCCATTTTGACCTCTTTCAAATGCAATTGAACGATGTTTTTCGATATCTGTACGTAAGGACGAATTAAATACTCTTTTCCTTCAAAAAAATTATAAAACTGCTTTAAAATTAATTCTGAAGAGAAATTTTCGTGGCGTCTGTACGAAAGTATGTACGTACGTTCGTGCGTACGTACGTATCTCGCATAACTCAAAAACGAGTAGCCTCAAAACGTTGAAATTTTGTATATAGGACTGCTATAACATGTAGATGTGCACCTCGTATTTTGGTTGCAATCGGCAGCACCAAACGTATATAAATATATTTATATATATATCCACTCTATTACCCGGCTCAGTGATCTCAGTTTCTTTACTCTTATATGTTTGTAAATTGTCCATTTTTTGCTTTAAAAATGATTGAATTATGTTGTTTTTATCTTCCGGTTAAGGATTTTATGCCTTTAGTAAATCTGTGTGCAATATTTTTAGAATTATCAGCAATTTTAAAGTTGTTTAATTGCCGCTAAGCCTGTTTTTAATGGCGGCTATTGGTGTTTACATTTGAAACAGGAGATTAGTGGATTTGTTGCCAATCTAGAGAAACGTAGCTTCGCAACAACAAAGATAATGCATACATTTATTATTGCCCATTAAATCATGCTTAATTCTTTCTAGAATTTTTTCGAGGAAATAAGCGTTTGAGATTTACTTCGTAATTTTAATATAGATATTTTGAGTTTTTATGTATTTTTGCCTTCTCGCGAAGTGAGAACTGAATTAGTTAAATGAGAAATACTCAATTGTCTGTGAAAAACTGTTTCTGTTTTGTTTTGTTTGCTTAATTTCTTTTATACATAGTTCTAGCTTTATTATAGTATTTGAATAGAACATATGGCAACGATTAGATAATTCTTTAAATGATATACATTTTGTGCATTCTGAGTTATAATATGGACGAAATATAATACTGTTAAGTAAACCTAGCGCCAGAGTGTCGCTATGGTAAACAAAGTGAATTTTAAAGAATGCATTTATTCTATTGTTTTCTGCGCTGTCGGCGAAGTAGGTTTAATTCAATCTAATAAGTTTAAATAAAATGCAAGAAAAAGTGCGTATAATTTAATATTCCGTACAAGGAAGTCATGTGGTGTACACATCAAATTTTTTTTTTTTATTATAATAACGTTTCGAACGTAGGTAGAAATAAATATTGGCCCTTTTCTTTTGACGGAGGACCACATATTATTAAACATGAAAGCTATCACGAAATCTAACTAGATGGCAGCAAAGCTAACGATACGTACAAAAACTTCATGAAAAAAAGAACTTTTAATAATAATGATGTATTTCATAATTTACTATATATAAACGTTTAATGCGCGCAATGCGAAAGCTGCGCATTATGCCGAATTGTGCATTTGTCTGATTTTTTTAACCAAAAATACGTAGGTCGCTATTAAATAACAATCCTCACCATGTACAGAGAGATCTACTTTTGTTTAAATCATCAAATAATTATATAAATTCGGCATCGCACACAGCCTTGGCACTGTACACATTGAAAATTGCACGGCTATTCATGACTTGATATAAAAAGGCCACAACATCTGAAATTTAGTCACACATTTGTCGACTGGTACTCCGTTAACAGAAAAGAACCGAAATATTTCATAAGTTTAGGGAATTAAAGGAACATAAATATTCAAAACTTCCCTATGGTACAGAAAGCATAAATTATTGTCTTAGAAATTTTCTTCTTCTCTTTGTGTTCTTTTGCATCTCCCTGAAAACATGGCGTCGTCAAATTATTATTTCATGTTTAACTTTGATTCCACCATTATTTATCTGTTCGACATAAGTCTGCTTACTAAGAAAAAAATTTATGTAGTCTTTATTATTAATTGGGCCTAAAATTCCTCCTAATTCTTCTGGAAGAACTTCGGGTGGCACATGTTTGTGGAATTCTACCAAATCACTTGTATGTAGATGCAACTGAAAAGAAAGCAGAAAGTTAATCTATGTTTATTTTACTCTGTACAATGTGCATATATATATATTTAAACAAATTTAAATTTAAATTTTAACAAACACGTATAAAAGTAAAAAAGCAAATTTAAAGCCAAAATTTTTTTTTTTAATTTAAAAAAAATGTTCAAGCATATAAAAGATTTAATTCTCGAACTAATCTACAATATCATTTAAATTCAGAAGCATAAGCAAATCAAGTGCAAAACCAAACCGTGAAAATAAATTCACTAATTTAGCAAATTAAAATTATTCCAAACAATTTTTTTAAAAATGCATAAGTGAATGACTGTTGAGCAGGCAGGAGACAAACTTATCAAGGGGAAGTTGCCTCCAAATCTAACTCTCCAATCATTCAATTCGTGTTTCGTCATTCATGCAGGCAAGGGTAAAAGTCAAAACCAAAAGTAAAAAGTGAAGAATGTCCAA
Source organism: Stegodyphus dumicola (assembly GCF_044657685.1). Classification (NCBI taxonomy): domain Eukaryota; kingdom Metazoa; phylum Arthropoda; class Arachnida; order Araneae; family Eresidae; genus Stegodyphus; species Stegodyphus dumicola. The sequence goes on along the minus strand of NC_140778.1, from coordinate 143,740,022 downwards.
AAAGAAATACCAATAAAGTGGTACCCCTAGAAATTAGCATTTAAGAATTAAAGCTCTAAAAGGAAAATACTAATGAAGCCTTTTGAGAAACAAGCAAGTAAAGTCAAGTATTAAATTAAACTTTTTTTTAAAAAATTAAATTTAAAAAAATTTCTAATAAAAAAAATAATCAAGAAAACAATGCATTTTAGAAACCCTTGTCTACAGAAACCTCCCCGACACGAATATACATATAAATAAAAAGAAACTAAAAAAGAACTAGACATAATCCATATAAACCAATAAGAAACAAAAAGAACTAATTTACAATTTTTAAAAAACAAATATATACTTAAAAATATAATTTCATATTTAGAAAATACTTAAATACTACATAAAAATTTTTAAAAAATACTTAAAGCAAGTAAATAGTAAGTTTTAATTCTAACTTACCTACTATATGAGTGTTGGGGTCTGCAAAAGTGTTTTAAAAGAGAAGTAAGTGTGTTCTTCAAATTACTTATATAGATGGCGCTTATGTGGGTAAAGTTGAGTGTAAAGCTGCTATCTTTGTTATATTAAAAATTTTTTGCAAACATTAATATTAAAATATACAAAAATAAATCTAGAAAAAATTAAAAATTAAAAATCCTAAAGGTATGTAATTATCAATATATATATACATATATAATTAAACCTAAAGGTATGTAATTATCAATATATATATATATAATTAAACCATCTAAATTAAAAGTATATTGGAGTCAAAGCGACGCAATTCCTCAACAATATTAATAATTGCATCTATACAATATATTTGCTTTATACAATATATATATATATATATATGTTCGAAGCTGTATTTTTTAGCTTTAAAAGTAATTTAAAAAATTGAATTTCTTTTCTTATTATTTGTTGAATTAAATAAAATATTTAAAATTTCATATGAAACCTAGTAAAAATTAATACAATGGATTTAAAATGCGTGTCTTTTGCATTAACTTATTGATTGCTTGCAAAAGAAATAAGTTTGGAGCGGAAGCATCCTTGAAAGTATATTTTGCCCTAGTCCGGAGTCGATAGGAGACTGTCTAATAACGCCTAATCATTGCACCATTAAAGCAAACTAAAGGAATGCCTTAATTAAACACATGTATCATTCCTTCTTGATGGAGCTCTCACTCTGTAGCTTAATCTTTTGATGCCCACCAAAGAGCTTAGCCCGCACCGCAGTGATTGCAAATTCAGCACCTCGCATTACAAATTTACAACTGACAGATATCGCTTATATTTAGAAAGAAGAATTGTTTAATGCAATCGCCGAATGGTTAAGCAATTAGAGTTCTGGCTGTCCTAACTCATGAGTTTCGCAAAAACGTTCACACCTGCTAAACCTCTAGGCAATGTGGCCTAAATGGTAGCCAGTAAACTATGCCAACTCGATTTTGCTCAACCCTTATGCAGAGTATAAATTTGTGGGAATGTAAAATATGAGCAAATTCTGCATTTTTATTCCTCCCCTGGGAGCTCATTTATAGTGAAAGTATGCATTAAGTACCACAGCAAAATGTTAGATCATTTCTAATTTTTTTCACAATAAATATTTAAAAATTCACGCATCAAAATGCCGCATCTTTCCTGCGCCTGATTTGGATGCTCGTATTTCTTATCCTAACTTGGACTTGGAAGTATTTCTTATCCTAACTTAAACTTATCTATTCTTTTCCTAACTTGGACTTATCTAACTTGGAAGTATTTGTTACTGGAATGCTGTGATTAGCTAATTTCCAATTGTTTCATTCTAGTGTTAGCTTAAAATTTAGAATTAGAACTTTAAAATCTTGAAGAACATTTTCTAAGGCAGAAATTTTTTTTTTGTTTTCCTAGCAATATTTGTTAATAAAAGTTTGTTTACTAGTCCGCAGAAACGCGCAAACACGGAAGGATTAAAGATTTGAAAACGCACATAATTTGAAATAAAAATTTAAAAGCACAGTAAGAGGAAGAATAGAATGTAGTTAAAAAAAGGATTTTTATAAGAAAGCATTCGTTTAAAATGGTATGATAGTTAATACACTACAAGGAGAAAAATAATTTATCATACAGTTTTAGTGGAATAATAGGTTGAATAATCCTGTTTACAGGATATACCTACAATTTTAATCGCGAATAATAAAAGCGTGAAGCGCCCGTGATAAATTACAAAAGATATTGACTTATATATTTTCCCCTCAACCAACTGCAATGCTGTGTGTTACAGAATGTTTTTCAAAAATTGAAATCCCTTTGAACAAATAGTGAAAACAGTGTTAGTTTCGATACTTCTAATTCGGAATTTCTTCAGAAGACCAGACTATAATTCTTTGGAGATATCCCCTGATCAAACTGGCTAAGAATGAGAACAAAAGTGCAAATCTCCGCACTTTAGAGGTCGAACTAATGCTGTCGAGCTGAGAACGTGGTGGAAGATAAAAAAATAATGAAAAATGCCTCTAGAACAATTTATATTCGCTATCCTACTATAATCATTCGTACATGAACACTAAATTAATGAAGCAGATTAAAAAGATTCTATCCAATCCTCTAGAAATGGGCAAAGACAAAGAAAGAGTAAAATATTCGAAAAACGTGAAGAGTCATAAAATAAACTATCCCACGATTACTGTTGGGCAACCTTTAACAACCTGGGATCAAAACAAGACGCATTGAGTAGTATTTTGCTTTAGCATAGGTTATGTTTCACTCGCATAATTGTCTGGAGCATGCTATACACTATTTGCTATGCACCATGAGATTGACGATTAAAGACATTATTGCAGAGGTGAAAAAAATTAAGAAGGTAAAAATTTTGCAAAATAAATTTCTGCAACCCTTTTGTTTCCTAGAAACCACCTTGCTAAAGACTTAAAATTTGATTACGTTAAGGAGTACTTCAATAAGCTAAAGACAATTTCTTCCGTAATACTGAATCAAATCCTGCTGAAAATTTTTTTAGTACCTTAAACCATGAAATTATTCCAAAAGACAACGTTCCTAGAGCATACGCAGTAAGCCTATTCTACATATACATAACTGTTTCGTGCCATCAATCTCTCTCCTGTATAATTGCAAACATTCCCTTGTTCATTTAAAATGCTTTAAATTTTATCTCACTTCTTTTTACGTAAATTGTATCGTACTGAATAGCGCTCGTTTTTATAGATGTTTAGATCAACAATTTGAACCCGTTTAACCGCAATTTTTTATCCCCCCCTTATAAATTATTTTTGCATCATCCAATTTTTGTTCTGCATCATTCGTAAATAATTAAAGTTTTTTCTGCAGCTTTGTTTCTGCAATTAATTTTTAAACTTTCTATCACTTTTAAACTACCACTAACATTATATGACTGAAATAATCAGTACAGTATAACTGCCAAGGATTGAATATTAAAATGATGGCACGAAGAAAATATGTTTAGAATTTCTGAATAAACTGTGCATTTTAACATCAGACGAGCTTATTTAAGTTCATCACTTACATAAATTTTAAACATTCAATGAAACCTTTTCACTCACTGTCAATGCTGTCAAACAAAGTTTGTATTACGGAAATGATCACATTATAGAACCTGAATTTAATTGATGCTCACTAAATAATTTAATTACATTCTGAAAAATGCTGGTCACTTTCAGAGGTGGTCATCTTAAGGAGATGGTCTTTCTGAAAAGTTATTCTTTGTGCGTAAACATTGATTAGATGCTTTTTTTTTTTTTAGTTCAGAGCAAAATATGGATTTCGAAGTAAAGGTTATATGAAGAGATTGTGTTTACTTATAAAGTAAACTTATACAGTAAGACCCCGCTTAACGCTGTTTCGTTTAGCGCTGTTTCGGTTTAGAACTCTTTTATTTCAACCCGGGGATTCTCCGAAATTGTGCGCAGCGCTAGGTTTCCAAATAACATATCCAAAACAGTGTAGTTGTGTTTCTTGCTTGGTGGACGCATTTTTATCATTTGAAACATTTGTTGACATTATTGTAAGTTTAAATTTGTATAATACTATAACGATTAATACAGTGACAAATATTATGATCTTTAGTTTTTATCATGTATATAAAATCATGTATATAAAAAACAAGAAAAGAAAGCAACCAGAAAAAGCATTTCACTGGAAACTCAAATGCAAGTGATTAGAAGATTAGATTCTGGTGAACGTCAATCTCAAATTAGCGCTGCATTGATTTTGGCAACTTCAACAATAAGGACAATTCTTAAGAATAAAGAAAAAATACTGTCATCGGCAACTGCAACTACGTCCAGCTCTGCAACTAGAATTACCCGTTCTAGAAATAACATTATAGAGGAAATGGAAAAACGACTGTCTATATATATGGATTGACGACGAAATTGAACGCAATATGCCATTAAGCCAATCTATCATAATGCCTTCTTGACAAAAAGGCAGAAAATTGGAAACCCAGAATAGACTGAATGATCTGACTGAGAATTTTATTTGTTTTTAAAAGTATATGCGTTTATATTGTTTTTATTTTTGTAAGAAATAAATGTTTGATTTTATTTTTATTAAAAAAAACATTATTAAATTTAATGCCTAACCATTTTTTATCCGTCTTCCCCTAACCCCATTATTTACATGTTAAGATAGCCTCGCTTAGCGCTGTTTCGCATTACGCTCTACTTCGATGGAACGTATCACCCGCGTTAAGCGGGGTCTTACTGTATTAGACATGTATAATTATTATTAATATATAAATACACTTTAAATCTGTATTCTGCACCTCTATTGCCTAACTCTGCATGCATTGCCTTGGGAAGCGTATTGTTTCAAATATTTCCTACTATGTGCTCTCCTGAATCATATTGGGGTATTGGTTTGGCCCACCACAGCTACAAGGTTGCCAACTACTGGGTTCAGAGTCCTCTGCCTTAAACCAACGGACTTTTCGCCGTCATTAGTGGCGAACCTTTGACAGATAGATTGGACTTCAAAGAAAAGCCTGCATTGCCTTGGGAAGCGGATTGTTTCAAATATTTCCTACTATGTGCCCTCCTGAATCATATTGGGGTATTGGTTTGGCCCACCACAGCTACAAGGTTGCCAACTACTGGGTTCAGAGTCCTCTGCCTTAAACCAACGGACTTTTCGCCGTCATTAGTGGCGAACCTTTGACAGATAGATTGGACTTCAAAGAAAAGCCTGCATTGCCTTGGGAAGCGGATTGTTTCAAATATTTCCTACTATGTGCCCTCCTGAATCATATCGGGGTATTGGTTTGGCCCACCACAGCTACAAGGTTGCCAACTACTTGGTTCAGAGTCCTCTGCCTTAAACCAACGGACTTTTCGCCGTCATTAGTGGCGAACCTTTGACAGATAGATTGGACTTCAAAGAAGAGCCACAGACGCTAATTTTTTTCTGTCATTCCGTTGAGGAAGAAAGATACATTTTAAAGAATCTTTAATTTAACATATTAGAAATATTTTTGTGTGCATAATAAAAGCTGAATTTGCCTGGAAAACTATTCAGGTCGTTTTGTTGGAGACGTTACAATATCGAGAAGTCCAACTGGCATACCAATTTTCTATTTATTTAAACTACGTAAAGTTTAGTTCCATTTCACTTTATTCATGCCAGCAGCTGGAAATGCAATTTTCAGCTTTTTCCAAACGAAAATCTGAAAATTGCATTTCCAGGTTACATCTACATATATTTATGAAATAAATTCAAGATAACAGTCTCGTAGGCATACCTTCGTTTTATAGCATTCATTATGAACCATTCTGCAGGGCAGTAAACTTCGTTGAAAGAAAGTTGTTGACTAACAAATCTTTTATTCCTAACTGTGTTTTAATATTTAATTATTAAAAACTATATTATCATTTGTTTATCTTCAGTCTGTGTTTATTATCTTTTCTATCCTTAACAGAAATATTTTTCTCTCTCTTAAACTACAGTCGGCAAATTTCTCTTACAAAAGAGTAGTTAAATTTTAGATTCGAAAGTATGAATAAAACATTTATCGCTTCTAAATGGTTGCCTCTGGCCGAATAGATAAGATCGGATTAGATACCAGGCAAACGGGCAGATTGTATGGCTGATTTTCGCCACTTTCCCTATTGGAAATACGAATTCGAGGCTGTTATCTGCTTTGGAGGCGGAGTTATTTGCCTAAGGGGAGGGAGACAACTCTGTCGTGCTCTCTCATATTAAAATAACCTAACCTAACCTTCTGAGTCGTGGTTAATGCAGCTTGCATTCTTTAGCAAATTAAAAAATATTTCCTTCATACTCCTATTATTCATTCATTCTCTGTTTCTCCGTTAGTATCAGCATAAATATATGATGAAAACGTCATACAATAAGGCCATCGTTAAATATACAACCAAAGCTTATTAAAAACTTAAATATTAAAATAAAAAATTTGAGCAGTAAAATCACTTACCCTTTGTAAGATCTTTTGGGGAAGCAAAATTTTTACAATGTTGTAAAAAATGCGGTAAAATTGTGGAAGGTTCACTACGTGGATACCTTTGATTCGACAAGGAAGACAACGCTGAAAGAAAAGAAATGATTAAACTTTAGGATTTTATTTTCTTCGGCATGGAAAAATTTTATAATCTTTCTACATACAATTTTCAGTAATTTTAGAAGCAATTTCTATCAGTTCAACATTGATATAAATTGGTTGATTATAACTTAGCGTCCTCTTGAACTTAATTATTTATATCAAAACTAAGTACCGAAATATATCCTGTTCTGGAAGTCAAACAAATAATGCAAATATGCCGCTCCAAGGATATAATATATGCCGCTGAAAGGATATAACTAAGTCCCATTATGAAAACTAAATTTCATTCGAGCTTTAACTTTTCCTCGATGGGCTTCTTCGCTCACTCTGAGCTACAACTTATGTAAGCTTCATCACCAGGCCCATATTATATTATTATGGGATATCGTAGGATTATCAGAGGAAGCAGGAAAATAGTGCATAGGCAGCAGTATTCCTGCATAATTACACAAACATCAAAAGCGTCAAAGAGGTCTAAATGAAGACTGATTTTATTAGCTCCCTTTCGTTTACAGTTATCAAGTATGAAGGAAGTAAGGATACTTAATGAGCATTTGGGTGTGTCTATAGCTATAAGACAAAAAATTAAAATAGCCAAATTAGTCGAAGGTGACATTTACTATATGGAATGTTTTGCCTCGTAGTTGCTTAGTTAGTCTTAGATTTAAATTAAGAACTGGATTTATTCGATGCAACTGAGGAACACTTTCCTCGATGTAAAGATGTTTAGTGGATCATATACATGTGATGATCCACAAAAAATAGTTCTTCAGACACTCACTACAGTGCAAGGAGAATTTCAATTTATTTATTATACATAATTGTACATTCGAAAATAATCGCAGTGAAGATATTGTTACGAATTCCTATATAGATATAAAGAATTTTAGTGAGATTATATGTAAAACTGTACACTGACTACCAATAAGTATTTGGATACATGTGATAGAAAAGAAAAACTAATTTTATTCAAAATCAATAGTTGGTAGAGCCTCCACGAGAGGTAATTACAGCGTGGACCCTCCGGGGCATACTTTCCACAAGTCTTTATATGACAGCTACAGGTATTTTCTTCCACTTGGCTTGGAGAAGACATAGAAGTTCCTTCATCGATTTTGCACGAGTAGTGCACCCCTGAATTCGGCGATGCAACTCGTCCCAGAGGTTCTCGATAGGTTTCAGGTCCGGACTCTGGGCAGATCAGTCCATTCGATGAACTCCATTGGCCCCATACCAAGCCTTGGTTAACGTCGAAACATGACAACTAACATTGTCGTCCTGAAAGTGACAGGGGTCCAACCCGTAAAACTGCCACAACGTAGGAAGCACATTGTCATCCAAAATAGTGCAGTAGGCATCGGAGTTGAGCTTACCATGAATGGGGACCAAGGGTCCCAGCCCATACCAGGAGAAACACCCCCAGACCATAATTCCACCTCCGCCAAACTTGACTGTTGGCACAATGCATTCTGGCAGGAGACGTTCTCCAGGTAGACGCCAGACCCAGACACTGCATCCGAACGGTAAAGGGTGAACCTTGATTCGTCACACCAAAGAACCCGTTTCCACTGATCTACGGTGCAATTTTGATGTGCTTTGCACCACATTAACGAAGCAGCGCGGTTGGACTTTGTGATCAAAGGCTTATGGGCAGCAGCACGACCATGAAAACCAAGCAGATGTGCTTCCTTACGGATGGTATTCATTGAAACAATACTCCCGGATGCCTGTTGAAACTTCTCGTGGATGACGGCCATCGGTTGGATGCGGTTCTTCCGAATTTCTCTGGACAGCACTCGTCGGTCTCTATCTCCCAGTTTCGTTAGTCTGCCGACTCGGGGCACATTCCGACAATCACCGCTCACCTTCCACTTTTTAATCACATAGGCCACTGTCGATTTTGGGTACTTCAGATCGCTAGATATGTACTTTAAGGATAGGCCACATTGTGATACTCGATAATTACACCTTTCTCGAAATCAGAGAGCTCCGAACTGCGAGGCATCTTGCATGCGAGTAAAGCAGATGCTGTTTCTTACACGATATATACCGGCGGAGTCCGTGACGTACCTTAGGACCGCAGATATCGTCATTTGCATAGGTGTCCAAATACTTATTGGTAGTCAGTGTAGTATCTCTTGTATAATGTAAAATGAAAGAACTCGGGAGAGAGAAGCGTTGTTCGAAAAATAAAATTACAGGGGCAAGAATTTTTAACATTGAGGAAACCGGTTATCTCACCAAATATGCGAGATTTGGTGACCAAACCAAGCAGGCGATGGTTTGCGGAACTAATTATTGTTGCCAAATTTGGTGAGAGATCAGCAAAAGTCATCAAACATGGCAACTTTTAGATTGGAATCCTATATAACTATAATTGATGTTATCCTTATAACTGTAACTGTGCCAGGTTTTTTATGTTACTGTAGCTCTATATTCCTTCCAGTAATTTCGAGAAATCTAACGTTGGAAATTTCTTGGCAGCTAGGGGAAAATTACATAAGACCAGAGACAGCATCAGTTCAGAATAGAATTCTGAGTTTTGAGAGATTTCCGTGTGAGCTTCGCTCTTTAAATCCGCTTTTCATTCGGTTTTGCTTAAGATTTTGGTTCTTCGAAGCGGCAGCTACTGATTGCGTTCTGGTGCTGAGAAGTAGAGTACTTTTGTGAAAATTCCGAAATTCTTAAGTGTTTCATTAGAGAAAACAAATTTTATCAAGCTCTGATCGATTGTGTCTACATTCAATCCATTATGAACCCATAAAGCATATAACAATATTGTCAGGTGCATATAAATTTCTTCCAATAACTTGAATCCTTACATTTCATCAAAATTTTCAACCATTCAGTCAATAATGCATTCTTTCTAATTTTTTACGGCTTCCTACCAGTGTTCTATTAAAAAATCATCAAAGCATCTTGACTTAAGGAGGTCATTATTCACCGTTTACAACTGTATATTTTCTCCGCAAGATTTGCTTTGCAAATTGTTTGATAGTTACCAGAAAAGGGCATAATCCGAGGGCACTAAATCAGGAAAATACACCAGGAGCAGTACGGCTTCCCTAACGAATGTCTTAATTCTGGTCAAATTAGTAACATCAGCAGTAGCGATGAAGTGTTGAGAAAACGCGCTATGTCACTTTTTGAGTCGCTTTAATAGGCTTCCCTGTGTACGCTATTGCATTTGCTGATTTTAACACTCTGGAATGACTGTGTTGTTATTTTCAAACACGTTGTTAGCTATTACACTTTAGTCCCATCAAAAGCACATCACTCTCTTAAATGTATACAGTTGTATCTCTGCTTGAGGTACTGAGTGCTTAACGATTCTTTCCTAGTTCCATTTTGACATGAATGCATCAATTCTTACCCTGCTGACCACAGACGCCTCTGCTTTTATGTTCACAAGTAATCAGATGTTGAGTAAATGCAGGGTGATAACGTGTGGCACACATGCATCGAACGCTTCGAATATATCTGTCTGATGAAACATGGTTCTGGCTAGCGAAGTAATTATGCTAAGTATGCGTTGATGAAAACTGGCAAAATCAAAACTAAAGCCGCGTATTGAGGTCACTATATAGCGGATTAACATGGATTCTCCTGGGTGATACTGCGATGTCAGATTTCTCTCTTTAAAACAAGAAAATCCATTCCTCTGCAGTTTTCCTTTTCCTGGAAGATTCCTTCCCATGCTACATATGTCTTAAGCAATTCTGAAAAGTCTCAAAGTAAAGAGAAGCAGGTATTGAAAATGTTTTTGTCTACTTTGGTAGGCTATCCTGGAAAATGAAAATTAAAATTCAGAAATCGAGAACAAACATTATATACTGGTTATCATAAATAAAGGAAAAATCACAAAAATCACGATTACTGAAAAAGTTACATGTAGAATTTGATGAATCTTACCCACAATATACAACACATAGTAAGGTATCAAATAACATAAAAAGAAATTACCAAACAAATATGGCAGTATAGAAATTAGCACATGTATGAAATGAACAAATCGAAGGTGTCAGTTTGCTATAGGAAAAGTACCTTCAATATGGAATATGATCACCTCTAGAAGCAATACAGCACATACAGCGATGTGTGATGCTTTCAATTATGCGGTCTATCAGTTCCATAGAAAGCCGGAGCCATTGCTCTTGCAAAGCAGTTGCAAGCGCGCCAAGGGTCTGAGGGGGCGGATTGAGAGCAGCTAGACGTCTCCCTAAAGCATCCCAAACGTGCTCGATAGGCTTCAAGTCCGGGGATCAAGCTGGCCATGCGCATAATTGTTTTGTTGAAGATAATCATCTACGAGGCGAGCCCTGTGGGGTCTTTCGTTGTCGTCCAGTAACAGGAAAGCATCACCTATTGCCCCAGCATATGGGCGCACATAAACATCAAGGATGTCATCTCTATAAATCTGAGCATTCATGGTTCCCCTTGGAAAGACATGGAGGTCTGTGCGTCCACCCAAAGATATTCCACCCTCAAACACAAACATTACCCCTTCCGTATGGTTCTCTTTCACGGATGTTTGACGGATGATAACGGGTTCTAGGTTCTCTCCATATCAAATAACGCGTACTATCCCTTTCTAGACTAAACCTGGACTCATCCGTAAAGAGAACCGCCCTCCATTGATCAGGCGTTCAGTGGACATGTTGTTGTGCCCACTGAAAACGGACCCTCCTATGGTGTGACGTGAACGGCACATAAATGGCTGGTCGCCTCGCATACAGACCACCTTCGTGAAGCCTTCTACGCACAGTTGACGTTGACACGAACCTTCCGGTGGCTGCAGCAAGGGAGGATCTAAGAAGAGTCGGAGTAGCGGTTCTATTACTGCGTGCACATAGTGTAAAATATCGGTCATCGGCACTTGTCGTAGCAGTTGGCAGTCCTTGGCTGAACCTCCTAGATGCCAAATATGTGATTTGAAATTGCCTCCAAAGTCTATGAACCACAGGACTCACATTTAGCCAGCTGGTCACTTCTGTTTGACTTGGCCCTGCCCCTAGTCTCTCAATGGGTCTCCATCGCAGTTCTACAGGCAAATGATGCCTGGAGGTCATGTTATAAATTGGCTACGTGAGATTTCTGAAGTCACTGTCATAGTGAAATATGGGGGCTTGCTCTCAAGCATGGACTTTTATGCTCCTCGCAGATGACGTATTCCGAAAGCAGCGCCACTAATTTGCATATCGCAGTTTTACTCAGCTACTATTACTTGGCAACATATTCAAATTTTACACGGTTTGGCTTATTTTTGAGAGAGTTATCGCTATTTCTGTGATTTTTCCTTAATTTATGATAGCCAATGTAGTAATGATGTAGTTACAATAAGATAGTTCATCCTTCAATTCCTATTAAACAAATCTTCTTCTTCAATGGCCAGACAGCCCAGGATGGGCCCTTGCCTTCCTCAGAATCGAATTCCAAGCTCTTCTATCCCTGGCCATGGACATCCAGTTGGTTATTTTTAAAATTCTTAAGTCTGTTTCCAAACAGTCGAACCACCTAAGTTTAGATCTCCCTCTTTTTCGGACGCCGAATGGTCTGGCCGAGAAGATCTTTTTAGTTACTCAATTTTCACTCATTCTCCACAGGTGTCTTGCCCATTCAATTCTCTGAATCCTTATATATTTTGCTATATATATTTTTTAAAGGATTTATAGAGTTAGTTCTTCTCCAGATATTGTTACATTTTATGCCACCAAAAATACTTCTCAAAATTTTTCTTTCAAAGACAGAAATGATACTTTTAGCTTTTTCTGTCAATGCCCAGGTCTCAGCAGAGCATGTAAGAATGGGTCTGATTAAGCTTTTGTAAATTAAAATCTTCGTTTTTCTGCTAGTGAAGTTAGACTTCAAGTATTTTTTGAGACCGAAAAAACATCGGTTAGCATCTGTGACTCTACTACTGATCTCGGGCATTAAAATCATTGAGAATATTAACTTCTGATCCTAAATATTTAAATTTGCTAACAGTTTCAAATTTGTAATTCCCAATTTCCAAATAGGGACTGGTGTTATTACTACATGGCATGTATTTAGTTTCATTTTGGTTGATTGCTAGATGCATTTTGCTCACTGCAACCTCTAGAGATGTAAAAGCCTCTCCAAGTCACTCGGGAGTGCGTGCGACTATATCAATATCGTCAGCAAACGCAAAAATCTGAACAGATTTGTTAAAGATAGTTCCACGAGTATCATTGTCGGAGTCTTTTATGATCTTTTGAAGGGCAAGGTTAAAAAGTAAGCAAGCCAGTGCATCACACTGTGTGAGCCCATTTGAAGCAACAATAGACTCAGAAAGATTATTCTGGATTTTAACCCTAAGTTTTGTCTCAGTAAGAGTAATTAATGGTGACCAAATTTATAAGTTTTTCAGGTATTGCAAATTCTCTCATAGCTTCAATTAAACATTTTCTGTTTACTGAGTCATAGGCAGTCTTAAAATCAACAAAAAGGTGGTGACTGAACAAGCACAGATCAAATTCAAAATGTAATATATCAAAAGAGACTTACCACCGCTGCAAGTGCAAAGAGGATTCGATGAAGCCTGAATAATTTTTGAGCTATGTCAAATGTCAAGTTTTTACAATCAAAGATTAAAACGACACCACTCACTTGGTATGCTTCTATATCATTTGTCACTAAACCCATGCATAAAACTGTGGCGAATAGTTCCTCAACTGTAGCAGTTTTAATATCATGAAAACCTAAAAAATAAAATAACCATTAGTAAAATTATTAACAGACAGTTAGAAATCATGTATCTTCATCATTCTACTTATTTGTTGAAGCGAAAAAAATTGGAAACATGGAAATGGGAGATTGGAATAAAGGGGAATTCTAGCAGAAGATTTAAAGCAAGTTATACAGATACTAAAAATTCCTTTTGTGGGTGAAGAAACCATTTTGATCAATTCTTTCAGTAACTTATAGGAATTAAATTATATCTGATTGTTACGAAAGTTTTCTGCCAAAAAAAACGTTCTTAATAATGTTAAAAATACATAAAAGCAATACTTTTAGTGCGATTAATAATTAACAGCCAAATCTATTATTTTCTGCCAACGTTTTGGTACTTTTTCAAAGCCTTAGGCCCAGAAACTTGGTGGCCGAATATCCAAAAACAGATAAACCTCAATTTTCTTTAAAGTCCTTTAAAGAACGAAAGCACCAGCAAGATGTAGCTGCATGTGTGAAAAAAGGTAGATGTCCGAAGGAGCGAATTCGGGGCTATACGGTGTGTGTGGCAAAATATCCCATTCGAGAGCACTGAGTCCAGCCGGGGAACGCCGAGACATATGGTCTTGCATTATTTTCATGGAATATTACACTTTTGCGCCGGAACGCAGTTAGACGTTTTACCTTAACAACAGCATCAACACGAACAAGCATCTCGCTGTACAACTTACTGTCGAGGGCTTTACTTCTTTCCAGACATTCTTTGTGAATAATACCACGGCAATCCTACCAGATACAAAGCTTGATCTTTCTGTTAGTCAAAGTGCGTTTTGCGATGCTGCCGACGTGCCTACGGGGCGCAGACCAACCGTTTTTCTGCGTATGTTGTTGAAAGAACAGCACAAATCACTATCTGAAGACGCACAGAAGAATGACATACCGAAATAGAAAATGTGTTACGGTATTTAGATAACTATAATGATTTTAAAAATGAAAAAGAATAAAAAAGACTAACCAAATCAAATTTGATCAAGTTTATAGTAAATTTTCTTAAAATGTTTTCCAACAAAACCCATAGACATTCAGAAGAACTCGGTACAGTTAACGAAGATGAGGATGACACTAATGTCGATATCGATAGTGAAAGGGAATTGTCTCTTGAACAAAAATTAGAATTAGCGAAAACTAAAAAAATTTCAACAAACCAAAATACAATACAGAAATCAAGTTATATCCAAAACCATCCCACGAGAAATCGATTTATTTGAAGATGAGGGATTTAGAGGTAAATACTTGGAAAAAGCATATCGCGCATTGCTAACAGTACCACCAACTAGCATAGATGATGAAAGAGCGTTTACGAGAGCTGGTAATTTTTGCACAAAATTACGTTCCACGCTTAATGACAGTACAATTAATTTTTATAACTGCATATATTATTGATATGTTTTTCAAGATCACATTTCAAAAGACTTTTTTGTGATTTAAATACATAAGATGTTCCTTGTTTCTTTACATTTTCGTGATTCTTTATATACTGAATCATTTGTAACTTAATTTATGTATCATTTGTAACTTAATTTATAAGTTACAAATGACTTTTTGTGATATTTACTCTCTCTAATAAAACTGGCTAATAAGGCAAAGAAACAGCTATATTTTCTTTCTTTTTCTAAAATTCCTACTACCGGTATTAAAACCGGTGTTCTGGTATTAACATCTAAAAAATACCGAATACTGGTATTAAACTTTTGGTCCGAAATTGCAATCCCTACATATGAAGTAATTCACTTTCTGTAATGATCCTAAATGGCATGAAATGTGAGCTTAGGAAAGTAACGGATTTCTGACACAGCAAAAGAATTTATCCTTAAAATTGTTCTGGTACACATATCAATTAGAATTATTAACTGCCTATTATTCGGATGACACAACAATAAAATAATATATGCTTATTGAAGGGCTTAAAAAGATTTTCAAATTACATATCTTACTAAGTATATAAAAGACTTAACTTGTACTTCAGAGAGTCCAATAAAGTAGATTAGTTAACCTTCCACCACGAGCGCTTGGCAATTTTACGTGAGCACGTGCGCGCCGTATTTTTTACGATATCCGTTATTTTACCGTTTTTCGCACGGAAAACAACAGAAATGAGTGAATATTAATAATAAATTTGTTAAGAAATAAAATACTAATCTTATTATTGCAAAATACAAATGATATCACATTCGAATATAAGTAAATTATTTTTAAGTTCTTATGTTAGCGAGATGGAAATGCAATGATGTATTGCGTTATAGAAAATTTTAAATTGATTATTCAATAATCATATTTTAAAATCGAAGCTAATTTTAATATTCATCAAAGACAAGTATCATCAAAGACAAGTAAAAAAAAAGAAAACACTTTGGTAGGGAAAAAGTAAGGTTAGCATGACTTACTTTCTGCAGTGAAATTTACTGGTTACAAAAACGCGCTTTAAACTAACTTTAATGTTAGCTTTAATGTTAGTTTTAATGTTAGTTATTAACTTTAATGTTAGTTAACTATTTTATTTCTAAAAAATAGAAATAAAATAAAATAAGGAATGGAAATTGCTATTGTTCTCCGATCCAAAGGTGTCCTTGTCTTCCTTTTCATCATCAGATAATTCTTGAAGAATCCGAGCAAAATCAGCTGGTTGCACATATTTTTTCCCATGAAAACCGATATAAAATTTACAGAGCCAAATTTATTCAAATTAAAATAATACACGGCAATTAATAAAACAAAACTGCAAAATATTTGATAAAAAATATATTCCAAATCTTAAAACACGACCACGCGCTTATCGTAACTTGTCGGAAAAAGCTGCCACGTATCACAAATCACAGTTTAAAAAAATCTGATGTGTACACCACATGACTTCCTTGTACGGAATATTAAATTATACGTATTTTTTCTTGCATTTCATTTAAACTTTTCAGATTGAATTAAACATACTTCGCCGACAGCGCATAAACCACAATAGAATAATGCATTCTTTAAAATTCACTTTGTTTACCATAGCGACACTGGCGCTAGGTTTACTTAACAGCATTATATTTAGTTCATATTATAACTCAGAATGCACAAAATTTACATCATTTGAAGAATTATCTAATTGTTGCCACATGTTCTATTCAAATACTATAATAAAGCTAGAACGATGTATAAAAGAAATTAAGCAAACAAAACAAAAAAGAAACAGTTTTTCACAGACGATTGAGTATTTCTCATTCAATTAATTCAGTTTTCAATTCGCGACAAGGCAAAAATACATAAAAACTCAAAATATCTGTATTAAAAATTACGAAGTAAATCTTAAACGCTTATTTCCTCGAAAAAATCCAGAAAGGATTAAGCATGATTTAAATAATAAATGAAGGCGTTATCTTTGTTGTTGCGAAGCTAAGTTTCTCTAGATTGGAACCAAATCCGCTATTCTGCTGTTTCAAATGTAAACAAGAGCAATGGCCGCCATCAAAAACATTATTAGGCTTAGCGGCACTTAAACAATATTAAAATTGTTGATAATTCTAAAAATATTGCATACAGATTTACTAAAGGCATAAAAACCTTAACCGGAAGATAAGAACAACATAATTCAATCATTTTTAAAGCAAAAAATGTACAATTTACAAACATATAAGAGTAAAGAAACTGAGATCACTCAGCCGGGTAACAGAGTGGATATATATATATAAATATATTTATATACGTTTGGTGCGGCCGATTGCAACCAAAATACGAGGTGCACATCTACATGTTATAGCAGTCCTATATACAAAATTTCAACGTTCTGAGGCTACTCGTTTTTGAGTTATGCGAGATACGTACGTACGCAGGTACGTACATACGTTCGTAAAACGCCACGAAAAATTCTCTTCAGAGTTCATTTTAAAGCAGTTTTATAATTTTTTTGGAGGGAAAGAGTGTTTTATTCTGTCCTTACGTACAGATATCACGGAAATACATTGTTAAATTGCATTTGAAAGAGGTCAAAATAGAATATTTTCGTTGAAATATGCTGCCTGAAACTTTTCGCGATTACAATACTTCCTTTTTACTTCGTACAAGGAATTAAAAAGTAAAATGACTTTCTGTTGGCACATTCCATGATGTGGGGAATGGTACAAAGGAGGAATACAAATGACCTTCAGACGTCTCAGCTTCGATATGCGAAAAATGTGCATTAA
The DNA here is from genome assembly GCF_044657685.1 of Stegodyphus dumicola. Taxonomy (NCBI): domain Eukaryota; kingdom Metazoa; phylum Arthropoda; class Arachnida; order Araneae; family Eresidae; genus Stegodyphus; species Stegodyphus dumicola. The sequence continues at coordinate 143,722,562 of NC_140778.1, read as the reverse complement.
AAACTGAATTTGTCGTAAATTTTGCGCATACGCGCGTGCTGGAAGGGTAATCGTATAATATCAGACGAGATGCCTTCATAAGTGGAGGGATAACTCCTTCCAGAACTTTCATGGCAGCGAATGTTTTTTACCAATGGCAACATAAACTGGAGCTAAAATAAAAGTCTTTCACGACTTTAGCTACTCAGCTTTAGTACGTGCAACAAGAAAGAAATTTCATCTAGAGGGGGAGGAGGTGTTAGATAGCTGTCATATGCGTCTCCATAAAAATAATTTCCAAGCATATCTCAGGATACTTGTTTTGAAAATTTGAACAAATTGAAATGTTGCATTGGAAATAATCCTGCCACATGTGAACAAAGAAACGTCTCTCCTGTTCTGTTTGAACCTACCAGCGGCTGAGAGGTAAAGTTGCTGGACACTGGTAGTTTCGACTCCAAGCGAACGAGTTCGCTGCATGGACATTTTCGTGCTTTTCCCTATCTGTAACGGAGGCCCACCTGCGGCCGAGCGGTAAAGTCGCTGAACACTGGTAGTTCGGTCCGAGGTTCGAATCCAGCGAACGGGCTGACTGTGTGGGTGTTTTCGTGGTTTTCCCCATGTGTAACGTGTGTACGAGAAAGTTTCCCTTAGAAAGTCCTCCACGAAGGCATCCTCACCCTTAGGCAGATAGCCCTCGAGGCTTTGCCGTAATTAAAAAACCTAACCCTATCTGTAACTTGTATACGAGCCAATTTCCCTTAGTAAGTCGTTCACGAAGTATCCCTTTCCTTAGGCAGATAGGCACGGCCCACCAGCGGCCGAGCGGTAAAGTCGCTGAACACTGGTAGTTCGGTCCGAGGTTCGAATCCCGCGAACGGGCTGGCTGCATGGGCGTTTTCGTGGTTTTTTCCATGTGCAACGTGTATACGGGCCAGTTTTCCTTAGAAAGTCCTCCACGAAGGCATCCCTCATCTTAGGCAGATAGCCCTCGAGGCTTTGCCATAATCACACACACATAGGCAGATAGCCCTTCCCCATTTAAAAGGCAGATAGGCCTTACATGCTTTGCCATAATTGAATAAACGAAACAATACATATTCTATTTGAAACTACGCGATCTATGTCTGTTAGAATGTACTTTAAATAAGGTTAGAGGTTTTAATATCATACTCTTTCGATTGGTCATTTTCACTGCATTCGAATATTTTGCATAAATAATTAAGCAAGTTTTTTACTGTACTCTATTTTTATATAGTTATTCTTGAGAAAAAGCAATTCAGATTATTCCTCTGAATAGTATCACATGGCGTAATTCAAAATTTGCGTCATCATTCTTTTCTATTATTTCCATTATCTTTATAAGTTTATTTACTTACTAATACTGAATGTTGTTTCGGTGTTAGAAAGAGGAACATCAAGTATGACAGTGAGTCAAATAATCAAAACTGTATCGATTTGCCATACGCGTACGGCTGGCTATTTCGTTTTATTTTTAAATAATAATTAAAAGTTATCATCAGTAGATGGTAAGAGCTAGTCAAAAGGTTAAGAACCGCTGCTTAGGAGTCAGATAATTATAGCTTACCAAAGGCAGCTGAGCTAAATAAGCATATGCATTTAAGCATTTAACCTATCTACAGCTTTACATTTCCAGTTCTAATGCTAAGCCACGAGTAGCTTGCAAATTTGCTCGCTCTGTTTCGTCTGTCGTCACATAGGGTGCTACTATAAGCGATACAATGAGTTTTGAATGGTCAAGGTTGGTACCGAAGACAAACTAGTGGGTGGATGCAGCTTTATACCCTGTGTTTAAAACTGTTATAGAACATTTTTATCATAATAGGTAGACAGAGATTAGGAAATAATATTTTCATAGTAAATATAATATCGGATGATCTTGTTTTAAGATGGAATCTTCATTGAATCGAGATGCCTGTCATCAAAACAGCTATATCTAAATAGTGAACCCAACTGAAAGTGAAAAGAACTTAAAGTACACATTTGCCAGTTGTTGCCGTGTGCAACATCAGTAAGTTCTCTTTACATTCATTAAAAGTTTGCTAGAGGTTATCAGAAACATATTGTAATTTAACAGTGATAAATGCTTATTTTAATAAATAAGTAAAGTGGATCGTAAAGTGTTCTTCTAGCCTCAAGTAGTAGAATTCTTACACCTGCGAAAGAAGAGAAACTGTCGCGAGCCCCCAGTGAACGTACACAGCAATCGGAACATTTGTATCTGATCCGTCGCGAAAAGATTAAATGGCAGATTCTTGTCACACACATAGTAAATTTTTTATTATTTAAATTTGGACTGTGTTGCGGAAAAGTGGGATCCCGGGAGCGTAATGGCAAACCGCACATTGAGTTGATCAATGTTAAACGAATTTCGCTTACTGCGCATGCCCAAAAGAGAATTTGGCGCAGTTAGGACTTTGGCGCAATTTCAAAAGAAGATAAAGATATGGTTGATATTGTGTCATCTTGGGCGTAAACAGTTCGAGATTTTAAAACGTGTCAGGTTGTAAGCTGCTTCATTACTTGGAATGTAAATGTGGATTGTAAACTACCCAAATTTTCTTTTAAAAAGGATTACAAAACAGGAAATATTACAAGATATATTAGCTGATTATACTTCTCAGGAATAAAAACAATTCAGTATTTAACATACGTTACATTCGTATATACTTTAACAAATTAAGGATTAAATCTAGTTTAAATTACTGAATTAAAGGTGAAATAAATTATTGTAAGTAAATGAAACAGACTGTTGCAATTGTAAACAGTCGATAAGACCTACATGACGAACAGGCTTGTGTAGGGTTGCTTATGCTTAGTCGCCAGTATTTTCTCCCACACCAGCGGTACACCATTGAGCATGCGCAGTAAGCGAAATTCGTTAACATTGATCAACTCAATGTGCGGATTGCCATTAAGCATCCCGGGATCCAATCCCATAAAAGAGATGATTGTAACTGTCCGTGCCTTCATAGGAAACAAAGGTGCCTCACCCATTGGGTACCTCCACAATAAAGTGACTACCACTTCTGGCCTTAGTAGTGGCGAAGCCAAAATCGGCTGGCAGCCCGCCATTGGTATATGAAAAAAGAAAAAAATTGTATTGCGGAAATATTTGCGAGAATGGCATTCTGAAAAACATGCTGTGACACTACATTCAATATAGTTACCGCTTTCATTTCCCAGTGCCACGGTTTTACACACAGGCGCGCGTAGTTATGCCGATGTATTAGAGGGAAAGCAAGTGCAAGTTTTACTTTCTAAAAACTGTTTACTTTCACAAAATAAAGAATAAAAGAAAAAAAACTAATGCACAAAATTTAATGTTTTGAGTAAAAGTATAATAAAAATGATGTTTTTATAATAAAAAATATCCCTAAAATGGAGTTTCGATCAATTCAATTTTAGACCAGTAAACTGTAATATCAGGTTTCAGTGTTATACCTTGTGAAATCAGTATGCCTGAAAAAACATATTTCTTCTGAACTGGTTCAATGCCACGATTTTGTTCTTGACTTTTCGTTTGCAAGGTATTGGTTCATATACTCGTCTACAAAACGGTTAGTTTCAGTAACAATATGAAGCACGAGTAGTTCATCAAAAATAATTCAAAAAAGATAAATGGGTTTGAAACATCCGTTATATCTTTCTTTATTCCTGGAACCTACTATTACAAAAAGTAAACGAAAACTGAGGACACAGAATAAAAAAAAAATACGTTTTAGTCAAACAACACCAGCCAATATCGCGCGGTCATTACTTTCATGGCTTTAGACACATCCCTCTCTCCAGTTTCTCACCACACTTCTTTGAAATAGTATCCTCCTTCGCATACTTTGTCAAGGTCATTGTGGTGTTGCATTCCAAAGCTTAGCGAATAATTTTACGGGTAGCAACGCAAAGCAAATGTTAGTTTGGAAATGTTGAATAATTTGATTTTGGAAGGGCGTATATATACGCCTATGACAGTTAACGCATCGGCTGAGCAAGGCGTATATATACGCCTATGGCAGTTAACGCATCGGCTGAGCAAGGCGTATATATACGCCTATGGCAGTTAACGCATCGGCTGAGCAAGGCGTATATATACGCCCGCGGCAGTTAAGGGGTTAACAAAAGGGTAGATTTTTTTTTTCTTTTTTAATCGATCGGGATCTATAAAGGAGGAGGTAGAAGCACTCGTTTCAATGATTTGTCCTGTCCGTTTGTATGTGACGCAAAGTGATAATAGCATTGAATGTAATTTATATTATTTAATTTCCAGGGTTTACGTAATGTTTTCAATTCACATTAGTCTTCCCTCCTGGGTCATTCCACTTAGATCTGGGTTTAATTATTAAGAAATGGTGTTATGTTACGTAATACGTTACGTTCGAACAATGGCTACCTCAGAAAGGATTCCTAAGTCATCTTACCCGATGAATTAACAGCTATCTTATCATAAATGGAGCACTTCAAACATTTTAAACTTAAGGAAAAAGATTTATTTACACATAAGTACAAGTTAAATGAATAGGAAATATATATCTAGCTAACATGGTGTCCTTGGGTATCTAAACCGCTACTGTTCGTTTTTCTCTGGCGCCCCATGACATCAGTCTCTATCTGGTCTTTGATTCGCTGGAGTAGTGGGGCCATTCCCAACAAAAGGATCGACTGTTGTTTTGCCCCCCCCGAAAAAAAAAAACGTTCGCGATCTATAAAGGAGGAAGTAACTTAGCAACAGCATTTTCACCTATAAGCAATTCACAAATTTCAAAGAAATTCACGAATTCCGTGGGTTCAATTTACGTTTTCAATATATTACAAAATAATATCTCTCGAATATTAACGGCATCCACCGAAAGAGCGCACACTCCAGAGAATTGCAAAATGTTCTTCAAGGCGTACAATTCTTACTCCTGCGAACGACAAGAAACTGTGGCGAGCCCTTAGTGACCGTACACAACGATCAGAACATTTATCTCTGATTCGTCGAGAAAAGGTTCATTTTGCCGTGAACGACGGAATGAAAAACATAGTTTCATTTAATTTTACAAAGCCACTGCTTTACAAGAAATAAGTAAAGCAGAGTATGAAAAATAAAATGGCGGATGTTGTTGAACGGTAGTTTTATGACTTATGACTTATGACTTACTTTTTTCTGGTCATTAACTACTAAAGAGTTTTCGCCAGTAGATCGCATTAAAGTGCACTAGGCAAAGATATTTTCAAATAAATGGTACTAGGGAAGTACCAACACCCGTGGGCGAAGAAAATTCAGCTGCGTGAGCAGGCATATCTTACTACTTACGAAAGTAGGCGTTCATCATAAAAATTGTGCAGTGGTAAGCAATGGCATTAAATTGAAGCATGTAGGCAGGTTCAGTGAGTTGTATGGCAAATGCAGGTGGTGAGCTCAATATAGCTAGTAAGAGTGCAGGATAAGCAATAGTGAGACATCATGAAAATGGCGCGAAGACAGTTTGAAGCTGTGAATGGCATAAGAGTTCAAAGTCCTTCAGAAGTATGCAGTAGTTAGATAGGCCGTAAAAAGTTCAAAAGTTCGTAGAATCATACGATAAAGTAAAAATTCATACAAAATAATTTTAAAAAATGAAATAGTAACATAAAAATCTTGAATAAAAAATTTTCTTGATTAACATAAGTATAAGATGCAACACAAATAATAGGATAGAGTCCAATTAGAGTTCAAGTAAATTTTAAAATTAAATTTTACGAGTTACCACCATAACGAATTGTGATGAATTGTCCTTGGGCGTTTGACAGTATATTCAATGGTTGGATCATAATCCAACATTTGTTTAATTGCGTTATACTGACTATGCTTCATCTTCTCGAAGAAGTTGTGAGCTGTCATGAGTATAAAGTTAAGCACAGATGGAATACCCAGGTCGTTATGAATTATAGAGTTTCTCACGTACCAAGGTGCATTCACAATGCTACGTAGAATTTTATTTTGAAGTATGTCCAATTTTTTGCGCTCAGTTTTATTGGCGATTGCCCATGCCGGCACTGCATATAGCATGATCGGTCGAATTAGAGATATGTAAAGCATTTTCTTTATTTTTAGACTGAGCTTCGATTTTTTGCCGATAATAGGATAAATTGCCATGTAGGCTGCATTTCTTTGTTTAAGATATAAGAAATATGATCCTTGAATTTGAGAGATTTATCTATGTAAACACCTAAATATTTATAGGAATTAGCTGCAAAGATTCGAGTTCTATCTAAGTAGATATCAGTATTAACTCTTAATCTTGTTTTGTATTTCCGATAGAGCACAATACAACATTTAGAGGCTTTCAGACGGTAGTTTGATTGTGCTTAAAGTTGTTATAGGGATTTATGTAATAAAAAACTGGTAAACAGAAATTCGATGTAGAATATTCTTCGAATCGATGTCTATTATCAATACTTCCATGTCTAAATAGTCAACTCAACCGAAAGTGAAAAAAACTGAAAGTACTCATTCGCCAGTTTTTGCCGTGTGCAACATCAGTAAGCTGTCTTCGCATTCATTAAAAGCTACTTAGAGGTTATCAAAGACATATTTCAAATTTAACAGTAATAAATGCTTATCTTAATAAATGCTAATTTGATAATTCAATATTCAGAATTTCTTTAGATTAAAAAGCTAAGAATTTGTAAGACTTCCTTTTGAGCAGGCGGGTGTCTTCAGTTTTATTATTTTGATATTTATCTTTAAGGAACTGACTTAATTTATATCTCTCACATGGTACAGATAATTAATTCTGATCGGATAAATCGATCTCTACTTTGTCGATTAATTTATGGGAAGCACTCATTTCAGTGTTCTGTCATGCCCATTTGTATGTGACGCAAAGTGATAATATCATTGAATGTAATTTATATTACTTAATGGTCAATGTTTATGTAATGTTTTGAGTTGCATCCGTGTTCTCAGTCCTAGGTCATTCCACTTAGATCTGGGTTTAATTATTAACAAAATGATTGATAGGTTCTTTTTTCCAACAAAAATATCTCTTTTTCTCGTTTAAATGGTAATTTTTAAACCAAACATTTTAACGTCTTGCACAGATAATAAAATTTAATACATTTGATCATAGTGTATAATTTTATTAATTTAGATTCTGGCAACATTAATCTTTAGTTTTCGGAGGTTTATAACTCTATATGTTGGCTGTTAGCATTTTGTACGAATGGGCGGACAGAAAACTGTATTTTGTTTCTATATAAAATATAATTCAAGAATAACAATAATTTTTCTTGCATTATTCAGATTAATCAGAACGGTCTACTGCTACTACGCTGAAGACAGCAGCCAGTTCAGTCTAGCCTACGATGTCTCTCGAGTAACTGCGCTTCGTAACAAGAAATATAGCTGTATAGGGGCATCACGTGTAAAACTATCAGTTGATTCCCACAAGGGAAAGATTAAGGAAGGAAGGTAATGGGCGAGACCATGGTCCTTATACTGAACCAGAAAAGCTTAATCTCAACGGTACGAAAAAATAACATCCTTTCGAGTTGACAGTATTAAGTACAATCACACAATGGATAATGTATTTTATTCTTGTTCTTGGGACTAATTTTTCAAAAGAATATCGGTAATGATAATATGGATTCTAGTTCTTTAGTTATTAAAAGAATATTTTGAATTTTTTTAACAAGGGTATTTTATTTTTTGTCAAACATATCCTATTATTTCACTTGAAAAGTATAAATAAAAACCCTTATAATCACCACTATTGAATTAAACATCTTTCTATAAATGTTTTCATTTCAGTATAAACATTATCATAAGGCACGTATTTACATAGCCCTCAAGCGAAACGAGAACGTAAAGTTCTTGTTGTATATCAAAGAATCTCTACGGAGAAGAAGTCAAGGTTTCCCGAGACAAATGTGGCTCCATCAGACCGAAGAGACACATTACGTATATCCCTGAAGCTTACTTTGAAGGGGCAAACCATCCCAAAGCTATCCACCCTCCGTACCTCACTGCGCATATGCGAAATAACACCAAGGAGGCAACAAAGCAGCCTGCCGTAGGCCATATTAGCAATCTTTTACCACGTTGTTCGAAAAGGTTCTTTGTTGTTGTAGTCAGAGGTACTTGGTTTTAGTTATGTGAAATTCTTTTAAAGATTTTTTAAATGTAATGCTGTAAGTGAAATGGTTTTGGCTATTGGGTGAAAACTTTGCTCTTGGTTTTCATAATGGTCTAAAAGTTTTCATGCTAATTTGTTTTTAAAGTTGTTGTCGGATAATTGTAATGTATTTCAGTGTTTTCAATTTATTTAGGGGTGTCTTTAAATATTTTTTTTTGTTTCAGTTAGTTATTGCAAATTTTGCTTTTAAAATTTCACTGTAAAATTTTAACTATGGATCCATAAAAATTTATTACGTTTTGTACGACATGTGTTTTCCCCCCTTTTTAAGTTTACAGAAGAAAAGAATTAAGAAATTTATTTCATTTAAATTTTGTCTTCGTACGGCTCGCTGTTTAAATTGAAAGTAAAAATTGGACAGGATTTCTATAATTCGCCCAAAATTCCAACTAACATCCTTTTGCTCATAAAACTCCAGAAATGTATGAAAATAAAACATTTTGAGTTATTTCAAACTAAAAAATTTACTATCTCCTCGAACTGCGCTGTTTAAATCCCACCCTGCGCTGGTGTTTCACTGTATAGCCGTGACTCTTCGATACAGCGGCGCAGAGGCGAAACAGGTTTACATTGCGTCTATGGAAGCTTTCATTCTTCTCCTTATAGATTCTTTGTTGTATATTCTCCGTCGCGGACATTAAAACTTAACCATAATTGAGTAGTATTTGTTCCGTGGACCTTATAAGAAATAGACTAACCCAAGCGGGTTTTCACTTCGTCGTTGCCGGCTGTCACCTTGATCACATCCGGTGGAGTAGGGACCGGACGACTTGCAGAAATTTAACTTCGGTTCCCTAATGCAGCGTGTATAATTCTCAAGAGAAAGCTGGCTATAGCGCCTCATTTCACCTTTAATTTAATAGCCCTAAGGGGCGGTAGCCTAGAAATGCTGTTAGTTTCGAAGCTGCATTTTGCGCTGTTTTACTATAAATATCCGTGTCTCCTTGCAAATTGTTGTTACCAAAGAGTATCGCCCGGTATTATATGTAAAGAAATTAAATAATGAATAAGCTGCATGAATACATGTATGTTTCTCGCACTCTGACAAAAACGATGGCATCTAGAGCCATCAAATTTTGACTAATGCAATCCTCAGCCCGAACATGTTCATCTGGACGGCCGAATTTCGAATTTGTTTTAATCTATTTCATATTTTGTAAAACTTTAACGAATTTTTGATTAACAAATTCAACGAGTTCAGAGCGAGCAATGTACGGAAAATAACAGTTTTATCTCCAGTGTGGAAATTCTAAAGATATGCTTGTAAGGATCTTAAGTTTTACTAACGTTTATTTTATTTTAAATCTTTACTATCACTTCTTATTTTCTACTTCCGGCCAGAATTAAAAGCGTTAACTTATTTATGCAAAATTTGTCTGGCGAACGCCAAGTACTTAAGTTGTGGCTTTTTGCCAAGCGAGAGAGAGGAAGGAGTTAGTCGAAGCAGGCCGCTTGCCTTAGAAGTTTTACTCAGTTGCTGTTTGCCTTCCAGGCCAGAGGTTTAATCCTCGTGATAATTTTAAACGTATTGTAGTGTTAGCAGTTCTCTGTACTACATACGGCTTCCTCTTAATATAAGGCCAATCTTCCACGTTTATTATTCCAAAGTTAAGTTAGAGTTTAGTCAAATATTTTTATATTCTTACGTTCAGACCACAAGTAGTTGGTCTCTGTATTCCGAAGTACGGAAATTATTGTAAAGAGTGAAAAATAAAGGGTTTTGTATACCCTTCCTGTGTATCTTGTCTACTTCCCACATTTATTGAACATAGCTTTAGTAAGCTCCCTGTTCCGAGTCAGGTCTGTGCATGTTCTCAAAGAAAGTAAGACGGAACATTGAACCTGATATGCTGTTTTCAAATGTTTGTGGTTTACAGGCGAAGAACATGATATTCAATAAATATAGGTAACATACAATACTTTAAAAAAAAAGGTTCCTTTTGGGCGTAATATAAAATCTGAGTGCTTCTATATTTTATTTTATCTTTTCGTTTTTTCCTTCATTATGCTCAGAAAATTTTATGCTCCGAATTTTATGAATTATTAAAATAACTAATCCATTTTAATGTTAATAATTTAATGATCATATAATCAAGTAAATATGATCGTTTCGTAATGTTATTATAGTTCGGAAAATCACTGCATGAAAATGTTCATTAAATTTTTTTTAAAAAAATAAGATATCAGATCTTGTTTAATTTTACCTTATTTATTTCAAAGCATCGCATACTATCAATCTTATTTAATTTTACTTTATTTTTACGCAAAATTAAGTTCATAAATTTTGTGCTTAGAGTTTTTACCGTTTTACGAAAGTATAGATGTTTGTACAAGAATTACGCGTGAAAAAAAAATGCGCGAAATGCAGTAAAAAGTGCTTTAATGAGATATATTAAATCCTATTTTGAAAAAACTGTTACTTTTATTATCTCATTTATTACAAAGCATCCAATTTAATAATTAAAAAGACTTTTTAAAAAGACAGAAAAAAAACGGTGAATTATGGTAGTATGAAGTATTCGGCCAAGGCCTTTACTCGAAAAATTAGTATCCCTACTGGGCAGTCTTAGCAACAGTACAATTTGTACGTCTTCCTTGGCGAAGCAATAGATGACGGCAGGACTTAGTGAGCATGGACCTTATAAGAGATAGACCAACCCAGTGGGCGGGGCGCGCGTCTCCAACATGTCTGCAAGAAAGAGTAGGGACGATGTATTTTAACACTGAAACCTATGGCGTTTGTATCACATAACTGTTTTTAATTATTAATTGTGATACGTTGCACAGTGATTGATTATGAAAGTCACAGTTTTTTTTTTTTTCAAGTAGGATTTAATATATCTCTTAAAACAGTTTTTACTGCATTTCGCGCGTTTTTTTCCACGCTTAATTCTTGTACAAACATCTTTACTTTGGTAAAACGGTAAAAACTCTAAGCACAAAATTTATGAACTTAATTTTGCGTAAAAATAAAGTAAAATTAAATAAGATTGATAGTACGTGACGCTTTGAAATAAATAAGGCAAAATTAAACAAGATATGATAATTTTTTTAAAAAAATTTAATGAACATTTTCAGGCAGTGATTTTCAAAAACTATAATAACATTACAAAACGGTCATTTATTTCATTATATCATCATCAAATTATTAACATTAAAGTGGATTATTTATTTTAGTAATTTATAATATTCGGAGCATAAAATTTTCTGAGTGTAATGAAGGGGAAAAAAGATAAAATAAAATCTAGAAGCACTCATTTTATATTACTCCCAAAAGGGTCCTTTTTTTAACGTTTTGCGTGTTACCTATAATTATTGAATATCATGTTCTTCGCCCGTAAACCACATACATTTGAAAGCAGCATATCTTTAGAATTTTCGCACTGGAGATAAAAAAAATATTATTTTCCGTACAGTACTATTGCTCGTTTTGAACTCGTTGAGTTTGTTAATCAAAAATTCGTTAAAGTTTTACAAAATATGAAATAGATTAAAACAAATTCGAAATTCGGCCGTCCAGATGAACATGTTCGGGCTGAGGATTGCATTAGTCAAAATTTGATGGCTCTAGATGCCATCTTTTTTGTCACAGTGCGAGAAACATACATGTATTCATGCAGATTCTTCATTATTTAATTTCTTTAAATATAATACAGGGCGATAATATTTGGTAACAATTTGCAAGGAGACACGGACATTTATAGTGAAACAGCGCAAAATGCCGCTCCAAGCTAATAAATTAAATTAACAGTAAATAAAAAAAAATCTTATGCAGAACTAAAAATAAATTTAAAAAATAATGACTATAAAATACAAGCAAAATTAATTATTACGGTTAAATACAATTTTAATATTAGAATTAAATGTATAAAAATTAAGATGTCAAAAGTGTTTATCACTATGAAATATAATTGAAATAAAATTCCTATATAGAAATTGTGCTACAATACTCCTCTATAATTTTAAAAAAGCAGCACGATTTAAAATTTAAAAAAAAAATTTCAAAAATTCGTTTTTAAATATTTTAGTATTTTTTACGTATTTACACCAATAAAATGCATAAAAATTGCTTGTTTGAAATTTTCTATTAGTTCAGATTTAAAATATTACTTTCTAAAATAGTAGTTGCAAATTTCCTTATAGCATAGAAAAGCTAAAAAAATAATCCAGCCCTGAAAGCATGCAATAGCTTTATAATTATTTGGAACGCTAATTAGGCTTGATAAATATGCTAAATTGTTAAAAATCGATCTCAGTTTCAAAAATAAAAATACTATGTAGAAATTCTGATTTGTGAAATGAGGCGCTACAACTAGCTTTTTCTTGACAATTATACACACTGCAATAGGCAACCACTATTGAATTTCGGCAAGTCGTCCCTACTCCTCCGGATGTGATCAAGGTGACAGCCGGGAACGCGTCAGACGAGGAAGAAAACCCATTTGGGTTAGTGTATTTCTTATAAGGTCCATGTTTGCGAGATTAAATACAACACCTAGTGCATTCTGTTTGATTGAACATGCAGAGTAGTCAAGTGAAGAATAATGACTTCCAATATCATTAAAAATTGTCCGAGTAATAAAGTTTTTGTATTTTTCGTAAGATAAATGTTCAAAGTTCATGGAAAATACCAAAATTTTAAAAAGGATAAAGTAGAATTAATGAACAAAAAATTTGTGGGCGGGACTTAGCATTGATCAATGCTATGATGTCCAATAGTCATCTGGCCCACCAGCGGCCAAGCGGTAAAGTCGCTGAACACTGGTAGTTCGGTCCGAGGTTCGAATCCCGCGAACGGGCTGGCTGCATGGGCGTTTTCGTGGTTTTCCCCATGTGTAACGTGTATACGAGCCAGTTTCCCTTAGAAAGTCCTTCACGAAGGCATCCCTCCCCTTAGGCAGATAGCCCTCGAGGCTTTGCCATAATCACACACACACACACCCAATAGTCATCTGACGAAAACACATTCTGAGCATGGACCTTATAAGAGATAGACTAACCCAGTGGGCGGGGCGCGCGTCACCGACATGTCGGCAAGAAAGAGTATGGACGATCTGGTTTACTTCAACACTGAAACCATGACGTTTTTTAAAAGAAGTAGTTACAAATTTCCTTACAGCAAAGGAAAAGCTAAAAAAAATCCAGCCCTCAAAGCATGCAATATTTCTATATAATTCTTTGGAACGCTAATTATGCTTCATAACTATCCTAAACATTTAAAAATCAATCTCAGTTTCAAAAATAAAAATATGAAGAAATTCTAATTTGTGAAATGAGGCGCTACAACCAGCTTTTTCTTGACAATTATACACGTTGCAATAGGCAACCAATGTTAAATTTCTGCAAGATGTCCCTACTCCTCCGGATGTGATCAAAGTGACAGCCGGCAACTCCTCAGACGAAGGAGAAAACCCGTTTGCGTTAGTCTATTTCTTATAAGGTCTATGATTTTGAGTAACTTAAGCAAAGATTATTTACAGCAAATTATTTACAATACGATACTATTTCAATAAAACTTAAACTTCTGAGATAAGTAAAAAGCTTTACCATACATATTTTCTACAAAAATTGTATGTTCAAAGAGTTTTCTTTATGAAGGTTATGATAAATATGTTTTATATTTAACAAATGTATCATTTACATTATAAAGTTCTTATTTATTATTTGTATATTATTCCATAAATCATGTTCGTAAACGGAGTAAATCACAGAGCCTTTATATTAACGTAATAGCTTTTCTGCACGTTTATCAATTATCTTGTCTGTCAGTTTATAATATAACTAATTATTTATAAGTTTGCTAAATTAAGCGAAAAAACTTGGATAAGCGCAGATTTTAAATAAAAATTTAAAACATTAGTATGTAAAACTTCTTGGATTTTTATATAAAAATCTCCGCAAATCTAGGTTTTCTTCCTTTTCTTAATGCTATAAGTCGACATTTTCCTTTTTTTATTATATAGACTTATTCATTTATGATCAGTATGCATCTCACTGAAAGGAGAGAAAAATTTGTCTCTCGCACTGACACAAAAAGTCTTAAGTAACTGAATTAAAATCATCTGACATTAAATACCCAGACTTAAAGCTGGTCAAGGGAAATTATTTTTCTTTTTATTCTTTCTTCATGTTACGTACCTTTCAACTGGTTCCCTAAGAACGTGCTTTTATTTTTTAACAATTGATGCAGATGTGATAAAAATCATCATGAAAACATTGGCTCCTGGAATCCTTGATTTTTTTTAAAAACTTTTCGAGTTTTCTTTTATTTTTAAACACATTAAATTTATTGGGAAAGGGGCCCAGGAAATTTTTTTTGCATAGGGGCCCAAGAGTTCTAGTTACGCTACTGTATCTCATAATGGGGATAGATGTTCTTGTTGAGGAAGTTCAGAAAGAAAATGGCTTGAATTCTTATCTGGCATACATCAGCCAATGAACAGAGAGCCAGTTCGAAGCCCCAGTTCTCTGCATTTCTTGTATTGTTAAATTATTCAAGTTTCACACGTTTGTTGACGCTGTTTCAGTATTTGTGTTTTTTTCCTTTGTTATGAAATAAAGTAAAAAAACTCATGTTATTTAAACATTACATATACAAATGGCTCTCCTTATACAATTTCATCAAGAAAATATAATATACATTCAATTCGTACTGTTTGTCCTTTCATTTTTAACTTACCAATACATTTATATTCGGTGAGATATTAAAAGAATACTTTAATCAGAACAATATAACTTTAATCAGAACACTGCTAGCAATGCAGTAATTTTCTATTAAGTACATATAACAATTCCTTGGTTTCTTATTCTTATGATTTTTCTCAGATAAGTGAGAATTTCTTTTTTATTCAGAAGTTTTATAAAACTAGGTATAAGTAGTATCTTCTTATGAAACTGATATTTATAGATTTATTTTTTCTAATGACATAACTTACCGCGAAAGGAGCGAACCATGCAGCCAGCCCGTTTGCCTGATATCGAATCCAGGTCAGGCTCTTATCATTCGAAAATTTTGTCAACCACTCGGCTACAGGTGAAGCATGATTGTAATAAAGCTAAAGCTTACGCCGCAATGTGCTGACTTCTACCCCTTTCATAACCTATTTTACTTTGATTCCTTTGATAATTCCTTTAATTTTTTACTGATTTCTAACTATTTCATAACCTACACTCATGGCCATAAATTAAGGATAATGCAAAATCAGACAAAGGAAGAGTTAAAAGCAAAACAAATTTGACTTATTTTTAAAGCTTATTTCTTAAACAAAAGGTAAAGATAAAAAAAGATGCTATATGTTTGATATTATTAAAAAAAAATTAGCGATTTTTTCTCCCTGGAGCAAATTACAAAAAAAAAAAAAAAAAACCTATTTACAAAAAACCAATATTACATGGTTGGTATAATTGTTAATACATTGTATGTCTTCCAGACGATGCAATACAGTCCGTACAGCACCTAGGCATGCTAAGTATCAAATTATCAATCTGATCTTGGGGGATATTGCACCACTTTAAAAGCAATGCTCTCCGAAGTTCCGGTAGACATGTAGGAGGAGGTTGACGGGCTTCAGTTCGTCGGCCAAGCATGTCCCACACGTGCTCTACTGGATTCAAGTCCGGTGAGAATACTGGCTAGTCCATACGGGTCATATCCTCCGATTGAAGGCATTCGCTTGCGATGTTTGCACGGTGAGGACGGGCGTTATCATCCATAAACACAAATTGTGCGCCCATGGCGCCATGAAACAAACGTACATGTTGTTCCAGAATGATGTCCCGATAGATTTGGCTTGTCATGGTTCCATGTCTGCACCACCGTAACGGTGTCGTTCAATGATGTTTTCTTGGTGGTAACGGGTACCTGGAGCTCTCCATACGAAAGTCCGGAGAGAATCAGACTGCATGCTAAAGCTGGACTCGTCGGAAATCACTCGTCGGAAATCACAAGCCCACTGTTGCAGTGTCCACAATGCATGCTCTCCACTCCAGGCTAACCGCAGACGACAGTGAGTTGCAGTAAGTGGAACGCGTCTGACAGGTCTACGAGCATATAGACCAATCTGCCCTAAGCGTCTGTACACGGTCTGCCTTGAAACTGTCGTACCAGTGGCTGAAGAGAGCTGACGAGACAGGTCTGAGGCTGTGCTCCGCCTGTTTCTTTTGGTAGTAACTGCCAAATACCGGTCCTCATTCGGCGTTGTAACTCTGGGGCGACCTGTGCTGTAACGTCTACTCACATTAGCATCATCTTGGAATCGTTGCTAAAGCCTGGAGACGACACTGGGCAATTCCAAGTTCATCTGATACTTCCAGTTGTGTACGCCCACATTCCACACAGCCGATTATTCTACCACGTAAAAAATCATCCGAATGCGTCCTTTGTATCATAACTATTCGGTTATTGCACTGAAATGCTTATAAAGCGCCTGCGAATAATTTTGCTTCTTTGCCTGTACTCCTTATATATCACTCTCTTACACTCGTCATTGTGACGTACCATCGGTGTCATCTGGTTACTTCCTGAAATTTGCATATGATTTTTGAAGATGTGTGTAGTGATTTTACAGGTGATATATTTATTTTAGAGTTCGATTTTCGCGTGACTTCGAATTATCCTTAATTTATGGACATGAGTGTATTTTACGAATCTATCTTCATCATGCTTGGATGCTTTATTTCAGACGTGTATTGTCAAAAGATTTATGGGAGCTGCAGTTCTGCAACATATTTTTGTTGTAAAGTAATCAAGTTTATACATATCAAGACCTCTGCTTTTAGGTTGTATAGATCTTTCCGTAACAAATATGACTTGTTTTTAAATTGAAGTGAAAAGTTCGCGTCTTTGAAATAACGTTCTATAGTAACTCTTCGGTAGACAATAGACAAAATGGCGCTGCGTATCCCCGAAGTTCCACAATAATTCTATTTAAGGGGAGCAGCATCTAAAATTCTTGAAGTGGTAGGTTAATGAAAATTCTACATCCAAAATTTACCCAATCTAGTTTAAAAAATAATTGCTTGAGTATCACACTTTCTATAATCGAATCTAAGATCTTATCAGCGGTGATCAAGCAGCATATAAACAAATCGAAAATCAAGTTCTCAAATTCAGGCTGTTGCCATTCAGAGGCAGAGAAAAGTTTCTATTGAAACCAGAATATAAACAATTCAGAAATTAATTGCGTTTGAAAGCCAACATGGAAATGATATCAATGTATAGGACTTTAAAGATATGCATTTTCTAATGAGATACAACAATAAAGTTTTAGCCTATGAGAATCACGTTAAGACAAAAATATTATTAAGTCCAGTATGACAGCCATGACGTGTATTTACCAAAATGCTGAGAAAATTATTGGATATTAGTTTTTCTGATTAATGTACGTGAAGGAGAAGCTCTTATTTATTTGTTCTTGTAAATGTAAGCACGAATACTAATATAACATTTGTTAAGAAAATATTTTACCTATTCTTAAAATGCCCACATTACAACCATCAGGATCCCTCAGTGGCATTACAGACAAGTGATTCATTTCCAGTACGTGCGCCAGTTCTGAAGGCTTGCGATCAAGAAACTCTCCAGAGTGCTTTTCCTTAAGAATATAGAAGTTATACAGGGCTTCGAATGCTTTCTGAACGTCGTATTTTTTCCATCTAAGGAACGATAACAGAAAGATGTCTTCCATGTAAGGCTCGAAATTAGATTTTTCTGTAAGAGAAAATAAATAAGTAAACGATATGTTGTTCTCAAATTACAAAGCATAAAATTTATTTTTTAGAATAATTTAGGATAAGATATAACGCTTGTAAAAAATAAAATGTTAGAGGTATTTCAACATTTTAGTCCTTAATAATCGAAAACGTATGAAAATGCAAGAAAGAAAAAAACTGTTACTGTAACTACCCCAAAAGCTCCAATTCAAATTAAAATAGTCATAAAATAATGGGATAATTTGAAGATTTAGAATTCAAGACTGACTGCATTGCGTAAGCAAGGGGGAACGAAACTTATCTAAAATATGTTGAAGTAACACTTTTAGGTATAAACGGAATGAACAACAAGGTAAACAAATAAAATAACAAAACAAAAATATATAATGAAATAAATTGAGTACATAAAGTACAATTCGGCAAAAACAAAGACTTATTTGAGTAATTTACTCATCAGAAAAACAGACATTATCAAATTAGAAGTGAAATTCACCAATGCAAAATTCAAAGTCTACCAAAAAATGCAACTTTGGATTGGCATAGATTATAAAATCCTAGCGGTTTTTTTGGCGATCAGATATGTTTCTCTCTTCTTCAAGAGCAAACAAAATTAGCCGAAATTTAAACAGAAAATACGTTGATAAATTCGTACCTTTATTCTAATTTCTGTGCTTAGCTTAAACTTCTTTGTAAGGAAACTTAGTGCTTGTTTCTTTTAACGGATGGACCAAAAACAAGTAGTTGGCACCTTTCTTTCCGGCCCCATGTGCATGGTTTTTCCATGCTTAAAGAAGTTTTGTTTTCTCACAACTTCTTTAAGCATATCGGGTTGATTTAACGCATCTTCAAGCTAGTTCCACAAGCTTAAGAAACACTATAGTATTCGAGAAGTGAGTTTGAAAATTAAAACGTTTAGATTAAATATGGCATATCATACGAGGGTCTATGCTTAGGGGAACGAATGCTTTTGTGAAAATTTATCGAATGGAAAATGTTTCATATTAACGTTCATTCGCTTCGGATCGAGCTCCTAGAATTAAGCCGGATTAACCGCTCGTCCACTGATGAGATGGGAAAAATTACCAACGAATTATTCAATTGCAGATGCTTGTAAAACATTTGGTGAGTGAATGAATAATAAAAGTAGAATTATATATCGATTAAGTATTCAGTGTTGACGAGACAAATGTTCTTAAAAATAGTCTTCCGATCAAAACCTAGTAATGCAACATAGTGTAAACTTGCTGAATGACATAAGACATGACTAATCAAATGTAATCACTATGCATGAACACATGCAAAGATGATACATTATGATTAACCCGTGAAAGCTGATCATAAGTTGAATTTTACATTGGAATAACCATTTTCGTGCAGCATACTCAACAAATGCATCTATTATTCGAATTTAACAGAAACAGTTAGCAATGGGGGCTAATGACATGCTTATATCTGTGAAAATATCAAATTGAATTTTGCACTAATATAATGTAGAAAATTAAAAAATACTCATGAGTTCGTCTGGAAATGAACTAGAGACATCCTCCATTTTGAAGTGACATCGATTTGTCCGCGCGGCTAGCGACTACAGCACTCGCATTTGCCACGGACAATTTGCCGCACAATGCCTTGGACTCGCATTTGCCTTATATTACTCTTTTGCTATACACCTGTTGACTTAAGTTATTATTAAGTTAGTGTTGAAAGAATTAAACCGTTATTTAATGCTAATTTAAATTTTTTAAAAATTATTTGTATTGTTTTCTTTACGATATAGCTTGAAGTTTTGTAAAAACCATATCTGCATGCCTTTTATGTCGGAAAGGAGGCTGTAACATTATTCCCTATTATTTCCCAGCCCAGCCTATTTCTATACTTGGCGACGCTGATTTAAAGCTCGGCCTCATACAGAACAATGTCCCTCGGACAGAACTTGCGGAGACCAGTAATAGCTCTGGCAGCTGAGAGTTGAACCTTTTTCAGTTTATCTAGGTTGCTGGCAGAAGCAGCCTGATAAACCTGGATGCCATATTACAGAACAAGCCGAATAAAGGCAATGTATGGATTTCTCAGTGTCCAAGCATTCGCACCCCAGTCTATATCAGAGAAATATTTTAAAATTTTGAGCCTGTTTACATCTTAAAAGCAAATTCTCAATATGAAGCCGGCTGAGGATCTCCTGATGCAAAATATGCCCGAAATATTCGGGATGTTTTTCACAATTCGGTCTCCTATCTAGAAGCAAAATGCAGGGTTCCAGGTGGTACAGATGGTTAGTGGTAAAAGTACTGGAAGCAGACTTTTGAGAGATTGAAAACGATCTTATGATCCGCTACAAAAATGTCAAGATCCAGGAGGGTTGAGTTAATATCTTCCTGAGCAGAGGTGGGACTTGAATTGCTGCTCCGGATAATCATTATTATTTCATAAGCATACAAAACTATACAGTGACTGATATTAGTTCCAGCATCAATGTCAACTATAAAGTGACTGGCATTAGTTCCAGCATCAATTCCAGAAATAAAAAGGGAGAACAATGTGAGGCAAAGTACAGATCTCTTGGGAATACCCCGATTTAGTTCGATTTTTCCAAAAACGCTAGCTCTATGCTTCATTCTAATATACCGCGCTCTTTGAAACTGACTACTCTTTGAAACTCACTCTTATATGTATATATTATATATATATATGTATATGTAATATTTTGGCAGTCGGGCACTTAAGCTTGAAAATCTGGTCACATTAGAATTATGGACATTGTTGTGGCTGAGTGTAAGGCGGCATCCAATTACGACACAGAAAGATTTAAATTTATAGCTCCATATCTTTATCCAATTCAAAAAGCTGATCATCCTTCTTTACTAAATAAAATAAACTTGAAATTCACTGCGTCATAGTATTCGAACAAAGGGAGGCAGATGAGAGTAGCAGCATAGGTCTTAACAGCAGTAGAGGCAGAAAGCGGTCTCAACGCAAAATGGCGCGAGTTTTCTATTTATAGAAGCGGTTACGTAATATGCTCGAATGTACTGGTCTAGGAGGAAGATCTTGAAATTGCGGAAAGTTAATTAGAGGTTACTTGTTCGCATAGAGCAAAGCCATCGTGTTTTTTATATTTTACATATATGTAGTAATTTTAAAAGGTGTAGATGAAAACATTGGACTTTTTAACAGCTTTCGATATTGCGTAGATGGCTTAGAAGACCCTGATGACTTGGAGGTGGCTGAGTGGAAAAGCATGATGACGCATTTAGCACAATGGATCATGAAGAATTTCAATCTTTATTTATTTATTTATTTATTTTTTTTTTCGTATATCAAACCATCCTTTTGCAGACAAAATGATCCTAATTATATTTGAATACAATAAAGTTCCATTTTGAAGTACGACGTCATCTTAAGCAAATAAGCGGCAGCAGCATGGATGAAAACCGCCTTGCCAACAGGAGAGCTCATGTGAAAAAGGGAAGTGTCATAGTACTTCAGCAGAAGAAGATTAGGAGTCGGAAAAGTTTAATTCAAAGTTTTGGTTTAAATTAAATTGATTGGACAAGAGGTATTTGCATTAAAACTTTACGTAACATTGAAAAATCTGGAACCTAGGAGAAAAGTTGTACCCGGGGGAGATCACCAAATTTAGAATATTAATTTTGAGGTCGCCAATTATTTTTTTGAAACAGCTATCATATTATATAGCATATAGTTTATATATATATAGCATATATATATATATAGCATATAGTTTAGCATATGTTTATATATATATATATATAGCATATAGTTTAGCATATGCCGGTTGTTTGTTTGTTAAGTGTTTGTTTGTAAAAAGTTTGTTAAAACTTCAAAAATTCATAAAAAAAAGGATGAAATTACGATAAAGAAATGCGGTTTGCAAGAAAAGGCTCACAGGGAAGTAAGATATTTTTAGCAGCAAAAACTTTTAGTTTCAATTGTCACCGGTAGAGGGTACTGACGACCCGAAACACAATGATCAGGAAAACAGTACGCTGCATTTATTTATTCTTTCAATAACAATTGTTCACCATGACCTCCACACCATTGTACGACCCAACGAAGGCGATTTATAACACCTGTTATAACTGAATGCAACATGTCGGAATAAACTGTTAAAACCTCACAACAGACAGAATCTTTGAGTTCGGCCGATGTCGAAGGGAATGAAGGGTACAGAAATGATTTCAAATAGCCCCATAACCAGAAGTCGACCGGAGTGAGGTCGGATGATTGTGGAAACCATGCGAATCTTGCTACATCGACTAATCACTCTGATTTCATCAAAGGTACTCAAGAGGAATCGTTTTACTTGATTGGCATAGTGTGGTGGTGAGCCATCCTACGTAAAGCTTATTACAGGTATCACACCTATTTGATTTAATTCGGGCACGACTTTGTCACTCATAAGAATACGAAAACGCTCAGCGGTTACTGTGCACGTTTCCCAGCCAGATATGGACACGGTTCTTCAAAGAAGAATGGTCCGATAATGAAAGATGAGGCGAAGCTACACCAGACTGTCAACTTGGCTCGATGCAGTGACTTCGTCGAGTATTCATAAGGATTCGACGTCGTCCATATATGAATATTCTGGGTGTTGATATCCCCGTGTAGTGTGAAGTTCGTTTCATCCATCTAGAAAACGTTGAACAACAATTGAGGTTCGCTTTTAATTCTTGCCATATCCCAATCGAAAAATGGATTTGAGCTGTGTCTCCTAAAATACATATCCTTCCACCTACGCGGGCGCTGCTACTTTCCATGAATGATTCCTCTGCTTTGTCATTCATATGAGTTTGCATCGCAGTAATTCGGCATTTCGCCAACGAAGGTCTTGCACTTCGTTGTCGATCCTCCAAAGAGGCAGTTTCTTTGAACCGTTTGACAAGCTTCAGTATTAATTTACAATTAAAGCTTCAGTATTAATTTACAAGTAAAGCTTCAGTATTCTATAACACGGTATGGGGGCATTCTTTGTCTTTAGTCTTTTCGCCGTACGAAATTTCGCACAGTAGCAGTTGCTGACTCTCCCTTGAAATCGAACAACTCACCAACACGCTCGCTCGAGTAATGATAACATTCTGAAAGCGAATTAGAAATCCTCATGTATCACGCGTTTTTATTGTAAGATTAAATTATTCTGCTGAATCTCTCGCATGTCAGCGCCCTCTACAGGTGACATTTTTAGCTAAATATTTTTCTTTTGCTGCTAAAAGCATCCGACTTCCTTTTATGTTGTTTCTTGCAAACCGCACTTTTCTGTTATGATTTCTTTCTTTTCTAAGAATTTTTAAAGTTTTAACGATCTTTTGGCTCACCCTGTACACTATAAATATAAAAGAAATTTGTTTTCCAAACCTTGTCGAAGGCCTTTGATAGGTCAAGAAAAGCAGCCACAGTTGGGTTTGTGGGTCTATGATGCTGAGCATCCCTGATCTTTTGACAAAAATATAAACCCTGATCCGTTCTGCATTGTCCCCTCCTAAAACCATACTGTTCAGGAGGAAGTAAGTTGTTTTGCTCAAGATAATAGTTACTGCTAAGTCTGATAATCTAAGAATCTAATAATGTTGCACGAAATACCTTCAAGGTTACAGGTCTGTAACTGTTTGAATCATTAGTCTGTTTTTTCTGTTTTCTTATGGGGGTATTCTTATAAGGATATCGTTTCAATCTCCAGAAAGCCATTCAATGTTCCAGGAACTGTTAAACAAGAGGAAAGGTTTTAGCCAACAGGCTTAGATTGGCGAGCATATGACCATAAAACCCATCCAAACCAAGCGATTTCTTTAAATACATATCACAGAAAGCAATTTTCATTTCCTCACTAGAAAAATCTTTGTTAAGAACTGTATTATTACCATGATTACAGCCAATTTTGTGAATTAAATCTATGGCAGATTTTGCAATCAATTTGTTATTTTAAGGTACACACCTTTATGGTGGACCAATTTGATCAGCCTTTATGTGTGAGGCCCCTCGTGGGATTCTCTGACAAGCTCAGGTATGAGCGGGATTAATTCCCGCTGTAAACTAGTATATGCAACAAAAGCATCAATCACGTTGTCTTCAGAGTTGAAACAAAATCGATTTTCTCTTTGATAGTGTCTACCCGCCAAATTCCCAGCCCCATTGTCACTGCAAAAAGATCCATCAGGGATTTTAAAAGTATTACTCTCTTCAGTTTGGGGCTGTATTCTACCTATATTTTTGGCCAGTTTCCAGGTTGTAATATAGAGCAGTAATAGAGGCGAGAGCACGTCCTCTTTATGGATAAAGTTAAGCTTACACTTTTTTCTATTTGCTTATGGAAATTCCAGCAGTCCATAATGCAGATTTCTTAAAATGACTCAATTTGCTATCTGTATCACCAAAAGCCAAAAACCTTAAATTAAAAAAATGCCTTTTAAAGGAATTTTCCAAAAACGTTTTGTATTTTGTAGCTTGCATTTTGAAATTCCGAAAAGCATTTTTGCTACAGGCGGTTTCAGAAAATGTCTAAGCTCCAGAGGGATTGGTGAGTGATCGCTCCCAATCACATTCAGGAGAGTTCAGCTGCAACCTAAGAAGATGTATGGGCTTGTAAACGCGAGATCGAAGGCATCTCTGTAAGAGCAATATTTTGGTGTCCCATCGTTCAAAATGAAACAAGCATTGTCGTCCATGAGGTTTGAAAGTCATTACCACTGTATTGGCAGCAGTACTACCACACAGAGCGTGCTTTGCATTGAAATCATCCAAGATTATAGAGGCTTCCTTAAACGATAGCATCTAAAAGCCAGTGAAATGTCCGATATTCTTAGGAGGCTGATGTTGAGGCTTCGGTTATTCTACTTTACTTTAATGGCTTGTGCTTCTAGCTCTAAGTATTAAGAATGTTTCAGCTGTACACATTCATAATTAGAATTTCTAATTAGGAACATTAAGCCACCACCAGCCTATCTTCAAGTAGAATACTATAATCCCAAAGTTTGAAGTGTAGTGTCCAGTTTTGCCTTCTGAATTGCTATTGTTTGCATCTGATGTTGATTGATGTTGAAGTCCAGCAGTTGGTCGAGTTTAACTCTTGTGGAAGACGTAAACAATCCATTGATATTGCAATGCACAATTATCAAACGGCTTCTACATGACACAGAAGCAATAATTGTAGACTGTAACTTATTTTTCGAACGGAGGCCTGCCTGCACTAATACTCAGAAAGAGCTCCTTTTTATTTTATGCTGCATGACGGACGTGGCAGTATCTTAAAGTCGTCCAAACGTCGTCCCAAATCGATGACTCATAAAGATGGCTGTAAAATGCAGTTTCGAAAGGTTAAGGACCACGTGGCACCAAAAGATTGAAATCTGACTTTGTACTGGCAACCTACAGGGCTTTAGCTTAATGAAACGCCATGGGTGGCCCCCATCAGGATTATACATTCCCGACGTACTTCGCCCATTCAGCCAGGAAAGACTTCCCTGCTACGATGAGGTAGCAGAGCAGGACTTTGGAGGAGAGATTTTATATATTCAAAAAAGTTTGTGTCTGTCTAATTGCTTAATTTTGCTTCTGGAAAACCATTACTCCCACTTTTTGTTTTGATTATATTTTGAACGCGCTACTCATTTCATTTAGATAAAGTTAATCCGTAAAGGAACACGATACATGTGTTAGCGACTTAAGTCAGAAAATTAAGCTATAATCAAACGACTGAAAACTGTTTCTGAATCTGATAGAAAGCCTGATTCCGTAACACTTTTCAATTATTCGCTTTTCAATTCAATGCAGTTCAGCTCTCTGAACTGCATTGACAGTTACTGTTACAATACAGTTCAAAAATTACTTTGGTTTAAATATGAATCATTCTTCTATAAAAGCATAAAATCAGACATATTTAAACCATTATTAATTAGTTAACTACTTCAGAATTTAGTCATTTATATATATGTTTATCTATGCATTATGCTGAAGACATTATTAAAACGTTTTTGAAGTTTGTTCAAATACTATGCTATTATTGTTAACTTCTTATTAACTTTTGGTCATTTTTAATAATTATTTTATTAATACATAAAAAAAGTTATGATAAAAGATTGTTAAGCAATATGTTATAGTTACTGACGAAAGTTCGTTTATATTCTATTACTTCATTTGTTTAATTTGATATATAATATTACTTGAGGTCGGTTCGGAACTTTATTCCAAATGCCATTCTTCGAAGCAGAAGACATGATTTGAGCTGTTGTTAGAAATTACTTTTATGAAAGGGATCAATTTTTATGCACTTACTGTCTTAATCTTTAATCTGTTACTTAATCTTTTCTTCTTTCAGAAAAACATATTTTTTTACTGAAGTTTACTGGTTTATTTTACTAGCGAAAAACCTTTTTACTGCCTTTTAAATTGGAATATTAGGTTTGAAATGCAATGGTTAAAAGATAACAATGGCAAAATGGTAAAAATCAGTTTTAGTTTCATTTAATAATAAATCATGCAAATGACTATTAGCTAAATTCATTCCGAAGTTTACATCTTTATGAAATCTGAAATGAGGTGCATATATCTCGTAACGTCATTTCATCGGAAAAATTTCATCTATTTAATCAATAAAATTCCAGGTCAATTCTTTCAGCTACGTTCTAACAGAAAATTACAGATTAGCTTTTATTAATCACTTGATAATAATAATCAGTAAAGAGGGAAATTTAGAATTCTCATTTATTCTTCAGCTGACATTTCCTACACTTTTCAATGTAATAAAATGTTAAAGGAAAAATGTCTTCTTGGAATAATATGTAAGATTTAAGTTTAAAAATCACATAGTGAGTTTTAGCACAAATTGTAAACAATAAGTGAAATAAATAGGAAAAAAGTTGGTTTTAATTAAATATACTAGTAAACCAAGGGTGAGTAAGGAAGCAAGCACAACAAGCAACAGGTGCTGCAACGTCACATTCTGGTGCTCATACTCGTAGCAACTCCGGAATTAAAAGGGAAGGGCTAGTTCATAGAGCTTTGCCCCCTGACACAGGAAGTGAGGAGTGATCATGTAGTCTGACTACAAACTGACTGTCGTCAATCTGACTTTGACACTGCATTACTAGAAAATAATGTATGTGATTAAAATTAGTTTGAGATGTCCACATTGCTAGAATACCGTTTTGTAGAGTTTTAAACAGGCGAAGCAAGAGGAGATGCAACATAGTGACGTCAAGCTGCTTCCTGTTAACTTCCCCTACGAGGATCCTCAAAAAAAATTTTTTGAGTCACTCAAAAAACTTAGCCAACCCTTTTCTTTAACCATGGTAGTAAACTATCTAGAACAGTGATTCTCAACATTGTTTTGTCGCGGCACACTTTTAACGATTTCAAAATTTGTCGGCACCCAAAGACAAAGATAAGTTGAAAAGTTGCTTACTTAGTTATAAATAACTAAACTCAGTGGCGTAACAGCCCTAAGGCTACGTTCAGACGGCAGCGTAAAGGGCATAGAGGCGTAGTCATAAGGGCATAAAATACGGGAATTCCGTACACACTTGCGAGAACGGGGTGTAAGCCGTGGCCAATGGGAGAAGCTAAATTTGCGCATGCGTGGATGTGTCTACGTCTTTCTCGCGCTGTTCTCCTGCTCAATTGACTTCCCGCGTTCGCTCTGCTTGTATTGTGACAGCGAAATTTTCTGTAGAACAACGCTTCGTTTGAGCTTCGCTCTGATTGGTCGACGCTTATCCCAAACTCGGCGTAAAGTTGAAAACTTTGAACCCTATGCCACAAGCCCTAAACCAGATTTTGTGACGTAGCACAGACTGGTTGCCTTGGCAACGGAACTCGGCTTTAACCACTTATGCCCTTTACGCCCCCGTCTGAAGGAAGCTTAATGGGCCAATGCCTGCAGTGCCCCGAAGTCTGCTTTCTTGACCCTGAGCCCCGGGCTGCGTAAGTCCGTAATGTCCTGAATAATGTGCATATGTCCTGAACAAGTGGTCAGCTTTTCGCAGGACCTCCAGTGTTTAGTCCCCAAGCGAACTTGGTACTCATTTCATCAACCCAAGGGATAAAAGGCTGAGTCGACCTTCCCCAGCCCGGGGATCGAACCCCGGACCAGTGGTGTTGCTGCGCGATGCGCTAGCCACTGCGCCACCGGGCCTTATAATATAAATAGTTTATGATAAAAATTTTGAATGTAAAATAAAATAATATGTACTACAAAAAAAGCAGTACTTTTATTATGGGATTAATTACAAGTTAATAACTTGAGCTTGATGTTTTTTGATAATTTTATTTATATTTGGTCGTAAAAATGACAATGCTACTCTCATATCGTCTTTTACATTTAATAGTCTCGATCTTTTTTTCTTCTTTTTTATGTTAATATTGAAAATCCGAATTCACACGAACAAGATGTAGGAAACTGTAATAATATTTTTAAACCTATTTTGGCCATCATGGGATAATCGTATCTAATGCTAATCCAAAATGAATAAATTGATTCTTCCGAATATTTTAAAATGAAATCTCGATTATTAGAAAAAGAAATTAATTCTTCCTCTTCATTCAAAGTTAATTCATTCGGCACCAAAATCGGCTTGGATACCACAATTGGCGCTCTTATTAATGTCTTAAAAACAGAAATCCGCCAATTCTCATACGTACCGTATACTAGGATTAAACCCATTGCCGCGGCACAGTGGTTGCGAATCTCTAATTTAGAACTATGTAGGTCGCGTGCTAGGTTGTCACGCTGTCGTGCAGCTCAGACCTTCTGATAATTATCTACAATGTGTTGGCCGCGTTCAAAGTCGCTATAGAAACGAGCAGCAGAAACTGCGAGGGGGGGGAGGAGACAGAACAAAGCTAATCGCTGGGAAAGTTGCGGGTAATCAGCTAGCCACAAGGAGGTTAGAAAACATGGAGATGGCGTCCCTGCTATTGGAGTACAAAGAAAGTGAAGCAGGGGGAAGGAAATAAGCCACGCCACGTGAGGGCAAGAAAACGATTACCTCACTAAGGGAAGTGAGGTAAAACGCCAGCTGGTTTCAAGTTCTCAGTGTGTTTTCTGATTTTGTATGCGTAGATGTGAAAGGCCTAAAAGGTACAGAATTGTTGCAGCGAAATACTGTCTACATTTCTGACTTCATGTCCATGTATAAAAATGTTTCAAAACGTGCATAAACAAGTAGAATAATCGAAATGTGTGTTTCAATGGCCTTCAAGAAAGAGTTTGAGTATTTTCTTTGTGTAAAGTACACGAAGAAACATATATAGTTCTCATATTTACCTTTTCATAGTAATAATAAAACTGATATTCGTAATTAACTTATATGAGATGGCAAAACGATAAGTAAACAAGTGGAGGGGGCGTGGCTAGCTCTCCATGGAAAAGAAAACAGTTTACTTTAATGTCTGATCATAATTACATTACAGGTTTTACCTTTTATGTGTTTAACTACATTTTAATTTGTGCTCAAGTAAATATATAATAACTGGATTTGATTTTTAGTCAAATTTGTTGTGTGAGTTTTAAAATAACAACGTAAAATTTACATATTTCTATCATTGTTTATTCAAATTAAGTTTTTTCGAAACATAAGTAATATTTATAACATGAAAATTTTGAGAATTATATATACTTAGAATAAGTAAATTATAATCAAGTTATAGTTTGAGTACATAGTTACTGTTCTGTGTTCACAATACTTTTAATGCTAGCATTCATTAATTACAGCATGCAATTACATAATGTAGAAATTATTGCGATTACACAAATTAGAAATTATATTAATTACATAATGTAGAAATAAAATGAAATGGCGAGAAAAGTAAAAGAAAGAGGACCTGAAGAATCTGCGATCCTTTATGACTACCAGAAACAAAATTAGGTGTGGTTAGAGCACGTCAATCTTCCTAAGCCACGACTACTCTAAGGGCATGCTTTCCCCCTTTTTTGGCTTCACTTGGACTGCATGCAGGGCATCTCCATGTATTCTAACCTCCTTGGCTAGCCAGCCTTGATCCGTGGTCTATTATAAGAGGATGGATTTGACTTAAGAGAGGCAGATGCTAGAATTTGAAGAACTGCAGGAAAGACTGTTGCCAGTTCTACAGATAATATAAGTTCCGAAAGGCTGCATGCGAAGCTGACTCAATTATTTTGAAAGTGAGTTTAGACACCAAAGTAAGCATTAACACTAAAAGCTGAATTAGGTGCAATTAAATCAAAATTTAAAGATTTTGATATTTAAGAATTAATTTTAAAAATGTTAAGTTTATTGATTGAATGTATTTTATAGCATGCAGTTTTAAAAATTTCTTTATTGCGAACCAAAATTTTCTTGGAAAATGTTCAAGAGGAGAAAGAACGGCTCGCTGACTGAAGCTTTCTTCATAAAGTGTGTGTATTAAATTTTTAATTCCTTTATATTTTTAATTAAACGTGCCATTTACCTAAACTTATGGGCAGTCTGGAATACATCATTTTAGCAGGAAAGATAATATAAAAAGTTTTGTCTTATATCTTAAATCCGAAGCACATTCTAGCTACAAGCAACCAATCAACAGATGCTTCGCTACATAATCATTTTGAAATCCTTTCTGTATTACAAGCATAAAGTATATTGCAATATTTGTTTACCGATCAACACCTTGGAAAATGTTAAACTGAAAGATTTGGTATTGTAAACTCGAAGAATTTCGGGTATCATGTTTCAGCGGAAATATCCATTATGACCGTTCCCGAATCCATTTGGATGATTCTTTTGCGGGACATCTGTACATATGAACAGAATAAAGGACTCTTCTTTCGAAAACGGATTGTAAAATGGATATAAAATGTATTCAAAAATATTTTTGGTGACACCTGTACGTACGTTCGTACGTATGCATGTATCTGGTATAACTCAAAAACGATTAGCCGAAGAACATTAAAATTTTGTTCGTGGACTGCTTTAGCATCTCGTTGTGCACCTCCCTTTTTTATTACAATCGGCAGTGCCAAAAAAAGTCTTAAAATTCCTTACCCTGCATTTATTTTCGCAGTTATTGGTTGTAGTCATATACTTCCAATACTGAAGTGTTTTAAATTACGAAAATATTCAGTGCTTTAGCAAACTGATTTTTTTAAATTGATTTTCGGCAAATAGCGAAATCAATTTTTTAATGCCGTTTTCTGGTTCCTTACTTATATTTAGTAATTTTTATACTCTTTATGGAATAATAAAAATATACAAAGATTAGCTCGACGACCGATTAGCTCGTGCACTCGACGACCCGCTCGGCACTCGCTGCTCGGCTGTCAACTCGATCGACTCCGCAGGGATTCACTCGCTAGACGAGACTCCAACTCGATACTGACTAACTGCGGACCAGCAGTGTTTATATAACTTTCAGCTTGTGTTCGAGAACATTCTGGCTAAACCGCTAACAATTCGTTCCAGAAGTTTCTCCATCCGTTCATGGGATATCGCCAATTTTGTCACCAAATGTCGCCAAATGGGCGATTTCTCACCAAATGTGGCAACCCTGCCTTCCTTTGCCATATTATGGCAACCCTAAACCTGCTTTGCGGGGAAGCCATCTCACCGCGCCTTGACGTTTCGTAACAATACTATTTTTCAAGGAGAGGGTTTTTGTAAACTCTTTTAAAAAAGCGCAGGGTTAATCATTACTAAGTCTACCTCGAGGTTTGCTGTAGCATTACTGCATGCCTTTCCTTGTTACTTTTATAGCCAGAGACTGCCGCTTTAGTTCTGGTTGCAACACTCCTGTTATGTAACAGTTTGTAATTAAGCATGACTCATCATAGTTAAATACCTGATCATCTGGTTAAGCTTTCAGTTTCAATGAATTCCTGAAATGTGTTTCTTGAATCCCTTCATTTCTGCAAAATTCGGTATCAGTTTTCCATCGCAAACTCCTAACTGACGCATACTGTGCACTACTTTCATCAGCCGAGCCAACCGAATTTCTTATTATTAAGAAAATGCAATCCTTTTTGCTGTAAAATAGGCCTTGAAATAGGCAAAGCTTTCCCCCTGAATTGTGTAAATCAAACATGCAAAGCTTCACTCCCTTTTTTCACAATTTTACTCACTTTTAATGCACATTCCCTAAATCTTCATGCGCACTATTTTTCTATTTCTATCTGCGTCCTTTTCCAGTCTCCTACCGTTACCCGTCCGACGAAAAGTCATCAGTTACCTTCCCGTCTACAGTATCTTGACTGGTTCAAGTCGTTTTTCCACGATATACCAACATTCTTTTTGTCTTAATTCTTTCTGTACTTTCGAATATTTCAGCTCCTAAACCCCATAATAATTTTGGAAATTGGATACTTCTCACACAGCCCTCGTCTTTCGCACAATTTGCTATATCGCATTTTAAAAAAAAAAATAGTTTTGTTTTTAGATTTTTGTAGATATTGCAAAAATTGTGATTTAGCATTGAAGCCAGTAATAGTGTATCATGCAGAAAATCCCAGAGTGTTGGAAAGTTAAGCTTAGAAACTTCTTCCAGTCATTTGGAAATTAAGTAAAAAGCCTGAGCCACTAATATTTAAAATCTGATTCACGTTTCATTTCGTGCCGGTAATTGAGCAGTATCTTAAAGATAAAAATTTACACTTTAAACCATTATTAGTCTTACACACTGCTTCAGGACACCGAAATCTCTGCACAGTTTATACTTGGAAATCAATGCTGCGTTCTTTCTCTCAATACGACCTGCCTCAACTTATGGACCGAACAGTAATAGTTATGTTTAAGTGATATTATATGAGGACAACAATGAATGAGACCGTCAAGGCAACTGGGAGGAAAAGTGGCTACATTAAGCGATTTTTCATGAACAAAACGTACAAAAAACAATGAACGAAATTAAAGACACGTGAGCTGAAATGTCAACAATAAAAAAAGGCTTCTAGAAACAATTATACCCACATATGATGAGTGATTTTTATGAATTCTGAAAGAAATTTCTGTAACTATCGCAGATGAAACACTTAGCCGAATGAATGAGCTAAATGTGGACATTAACAGCGAATACGTTAATGAATTTTAAGACGTTTGCAGCTACACAATAATGTATAGCATTGTGGTATAATTTATCTCCCTAAACATACTTCTCACGTTAATGTTGTGTAAATACATTGATCTGTGCAAATTGCATTGCCTCGCTTTAAACTGTATTCATACGGAAATGTTTCTGTAAATATAAACATGCCCCCATTTCATCACTGTATATTCTAATAAAATTTGCATTTTTATAACTATTTTAATAGCTTTAGTGGAACTGTGTACGTAATAAATTCTGCCATCTGTGTGTATATTTGGGTATATATTTTTGTTTAGTGTCTGTATATATAATAGTCTTTCGTACTTAGGATCTGTGTATAAAATAATTTTCTGTGTTTAGTATCTGTGTAAATATTAGTTTTAGGATCTTTATAATAATGTATATTGCATTAACTATTCTATTTCTTACCGCGCATGCAAATAAATGTAA
This sequence comes from Stegodyphus dumicola, assembly GCF_044657685.1. Lineage (NCBI taxonomy): Eukaryota > Metazoa > Arthropoda > Arachnida > Araneae > Eresidae > Stegodyphus > Stegodyphus dumicola. Next base: position 143,689,200 of record NC_140778.1, on the reverse strand, counting down.
TGTACAGAACTGTGTTGGCATATGTCATGTCCTCCTTTCGTGGTAGATCTCTTACCATGAACAGGCCGACAAGTTTCCATCTTTAGATACACATATTTGGTTTGCATTCCAAAGAAATTGGCCAATATGGCTCAATCGTTAAGTTATCAGATAGTTCCTACAATAGAGCTTTTGGGCGAAACGTTGAGTGGATGGCGGCCCCATTTACGGAAGAAAAGTAAAAGAAAGCCTAACAATATTCGAGTATGTCAAAATAATTTTCGGATTATATCCTACAATATAAACAATCACAGAGACTTTCTTTCAGCAGGGAAAAAAAATAGTCTTTTAAGAATAAAAATAAACGAACAATATTTCTCGTAATTAATGAATTGTACGATCTTAGAAATAAATAGTTAAATGTTCTTCTTTTCGTGAAATGTACTGAGCGTTTTCATTTTTCCGTTACAACACTGCATTATCGTGTAAAACGAGCAAGTTTGCCTTAGAAAGTCCTCCACGAAGACAGATAGCGCTAGTGTGCTTTGCGATAATCAATTAAAACCAAACACTCCATTACAAAATATCCTAATACTGCTCACATTTCTGTTTTGAAATATACTCAACTTATAAATGACAAAGAAAATGTCTTTATCAAAGATACTTGTCCAGTATAATAAAAAATCTGATGTGTACACCACATGACTTCCTTGTACGGAATATTAAATTATACGCATTTTTTCTTGCATTTCATTTAAACTTATTAGATTGAATTAAACCTACTTCGCCGACAGAGCATAAACCACGATAGAATAAATGCATTCTTTAAAATTCACTTTGTTTGGTTTACCATAGCGACACTCTGGCGCTAGGTTTACTTAACAGTATTATATTTTGTTCATATTATAACTCAGAATGCACAAAATTTATATCATTTGAAGAATTATCTAACCGCTGCCACATGTTCTATTCAAATACTATAATAAAGCTAGAACGATGTATAAAAGAAATTAAGCAAAACAAAACAAAAACGAAACAATTTTTCACAGACGATTGAGTATTTCTCATTCAATTAATTCAGTTTTTACTTCGCGACAAGGAAAAAATACATAAAAACACAAAATATCTGTATTAAAAATTACGAAGTAAATCTTAAACGCTTATTTCCTCGAAAAAATTCCAGAAAGGATTAAGCATGATTTAAATAATAAATGAAGGCGTTATCTTTGTTGTTGCGAAGCTAAGTTTCTCTAGATTGGCAACAAATCCGCTATCCTGCTGTTTTAAATGTAAACAAGAGCAATGGCCGCCATCAAAAACATTATTAGGCTTAGCGGCACTTAAACAATATTAAAATTGTTGATAATTCTAAAAATATTGCATACAGATATACTAAAGGCATAAAAACCTTAACCGGAAGATAAGAACAACATAATTCAATCATTTTTAAAGCAAAAAATGTACAATTTACAAACATATAAGAGTAAAGCAACTGAGATTACTGAGCCGGGTAACATAGGGAATATATATATAAATATATTTATATACGTTTGGTGAGACCGATTGCAACCAAAATACGAGGTGCACATCTACATGTTATAGCAGTCCTATATGCAAAATTTCAACGTACGTACGTTCGTACAGACGCCACGAAAAATTCTCTTCAGAATTCCTTTTAAAGCAGTTTTACAATTTTTTTGGAGGAAAAGAGTGTTTTATTCTGTCCTTACATACAGATATCACGGAAATACATCGTTAAATTGCATTTGAAAGAGGTCAAAATGGGATATTTTCGTTGAAATATGCTGCCTGAAACTTTTCGCGATTACAATACTTCCTTTTTACTTCGTACAAGGAAGTAAAAATAAGTGTACGAATATAAAATATATTCTGAAAAACACATATACCCCTATCATTCCATACCCCTTTATAAATAATAGTTCCTCCATATTCTTCGTTCATCCAACAGCATACAGCGGTTTAACGCATAAGGCGCATAATCAAAATTCAAAAATGAGAAACACCAGGTTAAGCAGATTCATGATTTTCATCCCTGCATGTCAGTTTCAGTAATACAGCTCCAAATATATTCGATTTAGAAAATTTGTCAACATGTAAGTTAAATAGCAAAAAGGTATAAAACATGTTGATAAATATTGAAAATTTAAATAAAAGTAGTTTTTTATATTCTTAAGCTAGAACCGAGCATTTAAAAGCTAATTAAAAAGCTGGCAGTTTTATCCTTCTTTAAAATATGAAATTCATTCGAATTCCCCCCTGGTTGAGAACCCCTTCTGAAATAAATGTTGAAGTTAAAAACTGAAAGACTACACGCTCCATTTGTTTTTAAAAATTGTGAAAATACAAAATTCGTCAGTAATTTTTAGATGCTTTTAGCCCAGGTTTGGGAAACAGCGTTACGCTTAGAGTTTTTTGTCGCCTGCCAAGACAATCAGAAAAATTCGCTTTGAATGGGAATTTCCTTCTCGTGCCCGACTGAATAGTTGGTCACGTATTTTCCACTTGGATGCACTTTGCACGCATCACTGGTATTTGTGTTCATCGTTTTCAGAGGTTTCATCATCAGTCTAACTACGAGCACTAGACGAATCAAAATTACGATTTTTCAATCCAGTTTTGCTTTGTGTTATTTCAGTTACAGTCATGCAGTCCATTGTATTTTTCAATGTCCAAAGTTTAAATTGTACCACTAAGTGAAGTTAGCATTCTTGTCTTTGTTGAAATCTATTCTATTCAAAACTGCGCGCGTGTGTCTATTTGTTTGTTTGATTGTGGCATTATCGCCTCTACAACGGCGGAGAGCTGTCAGGTCAGATCAGGTCGGAACTTTAGGCTATGAGTGCCGTGCTTTAGGCTAAAGTACATGACTCATTCTTTGAATTAATCCATTTAAGGCATTAGGAATGGGAAATTTTTTGATTCTTGAAAAAGATATATGGAATTCTTTAATTCTAAAAGTCTTGAGTTGCATAGAGCAAGATGTAATTACTGAAGTAGGCACTGGGCACATGATCCCTAACCAGGATGGTGATTGGTTGGAGCGAGAAAAGCTTGTATTTTCATATTTTGCAATATTTTTAGATATATATACAAATATTTACATAACAGACGCTTGGAATTATATACTAATATTCTTTGTTAGTGTACAAAATTAATATGATGATGATGCTGATAAAATAGAATGTATGAAAAATAAAAACTTGATTATATGGGCGTGGCTGCTGTTAGCCAATAAGACGCAGTAAATATGTTAGAATCTTGACTAAATATCTTTTACTTCAATAATAGTTCAAAGTTCATAAGTTTGAAGTAAAAACTTGATTAAATAGGAGAACATAATAAATGATGATTATTTACAGTTGAGTATATACAGAATTCACCACCGAACGGCGGAGAGCTGAGTTTCGAGAGAAGTACCTTCCCTCCCCCCGGATTCCGAAAAGACCTGGGAAGCCATTTCGACTGTTTCCATCTTCTTACGTCTTTAATCAGCAGAGATATTAATTAAAAACTCGGAGAAACGCTACGTTTTGTACTCATTTCTTCCGAGTGGCAACAATCTCGCACGCTGGAGATCTGCTTTATTTCGAGAAGCGTTGCCACTGCTCGCTTTAAAAGCATACAGTTTCTTAGTAAAAAATAATTTTATTACAAAATATGATTATTACAAAATATGATTTACAAATTTTATTACAAAATAATAAAAAATAATAACACACAAAAAAAAAAAAAAATCTGAAATGTTTCAGATTTTAAATTACGTCCAAAGGGGCGTTTTTTAACATTTTGTGTGTTACCTTTCTTTATTAAATATCATGTTCCTCGCACTTAAACCATAAGATCCAGTGCAACAGCAATATCGCAAAATAGTTTTAAAACGAGCATATCTTTAGAATTTCCGATACAGAGACTCACGCGCTGGAGATAAAAATGTTTTTTCTGCACAACGTTGCCATTGTTCGCTTTGAAATCCTTGAGTTTGTTAATCAAAAATTCGTCAAAGTTTTAAAAAATAGGAAATCGATCATAAAACAAATTTCAAATTTCAAATTTGGTCTTCCACATGCTCATATTCGTTGGAGGATTACGTTATTCAAAATTCGATGACTCTATGTACCGTTGTTTTATCACAATACGAGAAATATACATACATTTATGCAGATTTTTCATTATTTAATTTCTTCAAATATAATGCAGGACTCTAACATTTTGTGGCAACAGTTTGAAAAGTGAACCGACATTTATGAGTCCGACGCAAAATGCCAAAACGAAACTAATAGTCCTTCGGGATTCAAATCCCTTTGGACTAATAATAATACTAATAATAAATAATTTTATTACAAAATATGATTATTACAAAATATGATTTACAAAATATGAAACAAAAATAGCATTGCCAAACATTCAATATATTATTCTCGATTCCAAAAATTCCTGGAAAGCCATTTCGACTGTTCCCATCTTTGTACGACTTTAGTAAGCCGAGATATTAATTAAAACTCTGAAAACACTCATTTTTACGAGTGGCAACAGTCTCGTGAGCTACATAAAGATCTTTCTTTCGAAACGTTTTGCCGCTGCTCGCTTTCAAACCAAAGTTTGTTAATAAAAACGTTCTAAGTTTTATAAAAGGTAATATAAAAATGGTATTGCCAAACATTAAATATGTTATGATAATATAAGGTCATGTTCTGATGTTGAAGAGAGCATGCAATTTGATGTAATGTTATTTTATGTCGAAAATGTTTCGTTAATCAGGTTAGGATGAGTGATACGAAATGTTATTACCACGTTAATGCTTTTATTGATATTGAGAAAAAGCCATTATATTACATTAAATTTAAAAAATCTGATGTGTACACCACATGACTTCCTTGTATTGGAATATTAAATTATACGCATTTTTTCTTCCATTTCATTTAAACTTATTGGATTGAATTAAATCTACTTCGCCGACAGCGCATAAACCACAATAGAATAAATGCATTCTTTAAAATTCACTCTAGTATTTGTTTACCATAGCGACACTCTGGCTCTAGATTCACTTAACAGTATTAATAATTATGTAACAGTTAACTTATATAATAATTACATAACGGAAACTAAGTTAACTGTTATATAATCAAATAATTAAATAACAGTTAACGTATATATTTCGTTCATATTATCACTCAGAATGCACAAAATTTATATCATTTAAAGAATAGAATTATCTAATCGTTGCCACATGTTCTATTCAAATACTATAATAAAGCTAGAATGATGTATAAAAGAAATTAAGCAAACAAAACAAAAAAGAAACAGTTTTTCACAGACGATTGAGTATTTCTCCTTTAATTAATTCAGTTCTCACTTCGCGAGAAGGCAAAAATACATAAAAACTCAAAATATCTGTATTAAAAATTACGAAGTTAATCTCAAACACTTATTTCCAGAAAAAAATTCCAGAAAGAATTAAGCATGATTTAATTCGCAATAATAAATGAATGCGTTATCTTTGTTGTTGGGAAGCTAAGTTTCTCTAGATTGGCAACAAATCCACTAGTCTCCTGATCAAATGTCCGCCATTAAAAACATCAATTAAATCAATGGCCGCCATTAAAAACAGACTTAGCGGCAATTAAACAACTTTAAAATTGCTGATAATTCAAAAAATATTGCACACAGATTTACTAAAGGCATAAAATCCTTAACCGGAAGATAAAAACAACATAATTCAATCATTTTTAAAGCAAAAAATATACAATTTACAAACATATAAGAGTAAAGAAACTGAGATCACTGAGCCGGGTAACAGAGTGGATATATATTTAAATAACAAATTGTATATATATATATATATATATATATATAACTGGTTTGGCAAAATTTAGTCGTTGCTTGTAAATAACGAACTGATTTTATTCATATTAAAATGCTTTAAGCATTTTTTTCTGGTACTTCATAAAACTTACGAATCTTTGGTTATCTTTCAAGTTTTTTCATAAAACTTAGAAATTTGGTTTGGGCCGCAGTCAGCTCATATGGCGGGCTAACCAAACTAACTGATTTGATTTTTTAAAAATGAGTGAAGCATTTTAATTGAACTCAAATATTTCCTTAAGATTTGCATTGTTAAAAGCTAAGTTACAAACAAGAAGAATAATGAGAAATACATATGATCAATCGTTTCCGAATAGGGAAACATTCCTTACTTTTATGCTTATAAAAGTACATCACCATGTAAAAGTATTAGAAATACAATTGTGCGAAACTTATTTACGAGGAAAATATTTATAAACAAAGAAAAAATTTAAAAATTAAGCAATTAACTTTATCGCAATTCTTGAACAATCATCTTTCAGGAAAAAATGGCAATAAACTTAAGAATGTCAGGTACTGAAAAGATATACGAAAGTTTTAAGATAACAAAACGGAAAAAATGGAAAAAAACAGGAAAAAAAAGTTGGAAAAAACAGGGCATTTAACAACTATATTTCCTCAATCATTACGGCATTGGCATCGAAGACAGGTAGGAGAAAAAATCAATCATCCCTCACATTCCAGGGTCCAGCGAATACAATTTCAATCATTATCTAATTACAAACATCTATTTAAATAAGCAAATTTAGCAATTTATAAGAAAAAGCGATTCGTTTTGAAAGATTTGTTACGTTAAGGACAAGCAAGAAAATATATCCTTAGCTTAGCTGAAAAATGAACCGACAATAAAGAAAATTAACTAGACAATGGTCAGAAAAGATATTAGTAAACAAGATCTCACTTAGATTGCCAAAAGGAAACAAATGCTACTGCTTTTTATCCCCATTTCTCTAACTTAGTACTTTAATAAAAAGTTATTATTATAATAATATTTATATTTGCTTTAAAAAAAAAGAAAATGAACTTGACATATGCATAAATGCCAAAACCTTAGTCAAACCAGTTAAAAGCCGATACTTTACATCATTATTTATTTTAACATTTACGTCTGAAAACCTGCAGCCAGTATAGTTTAAAACAGTAAGAAATTAATAGTGATATTTTTCTATTACATTCATTAGATTTTTCTATTACATTATATTATTTAACATATTACATATATTTTAGATTGTATAATCTCACTATAGCACTGAGAGATTAACGTAAAGGAACATTAATCCTTTGTTAGATGCACCCTTTTATTCGGGAATAATTTAAGCTTTCCATACTTATGTATGTCGAGAAACCTATATATCTGACGTTTAAATTGAGCAAAAGAATACGAAGCATCTGTAATAGAAAGAAATACGAAGAAAGAATGTACTAGAAATACGAAGCATCGGCTAATCTTTGGAATATGTTAACAGGTAGTTTGGCGACATTTTGGTAAGGCGATAAAGGTTACTAGTTAAGACTTTAGCAATAATCTGAGGAGTACACAGTTCGAATCACAGATTATTTTGTCTCAGAGAAATGAGAGATCATGAGACACGTCATGTGGCATTTTCCGGAAAATTCCGATCGTGATTTTAGCTAATAAGCACTTAGAAACAATTTCGCTGCTAAAGTGCAGAATAGCCGACTTATTTGTTTGGCGCTTTTTACAAGAGTAAAAAGAATTGGATTTTTGTCAATTTTCTTTGACTTTTTAAGTGAAAATAGATCGATGTGTACAGGAATAAAGTCAAGCGTGTGCGCAATGCCATTTTTGTGCAATTCTGGGATATTTTTTAAATGAAAATAGGTCGGCGTGTACATGGATACCGCTTATGTGCAATTCTTAAAAACGCGCGAAGCAGTGGGCGATTCTGCACTTTCTTCCAATTTCGCACCTAATCTTCGTCATGATTAAGCACTTTTGTTCCATAAAAGTTCTAGCATAAGCGTAAATTCGGCTAGCAGATTGTTGGAAAAAATGTTGAGTAAAAAAAAAAAAGCCTTTACTTCGTGAAAACAAAATGGCGTTCAAAAAAAATAATAAACTAGCAGGTTGCTGTTTTGGTTGCCAAATTTTCGCCAAAAATTCGCCAAGTTACCATAATTCGAAGGATCACCGAAGCATTTATAATAGAAAATTTTGAAGGCACTTCTTTTTATGTACCCATATTAATAAGCCGCTCATACATTATCAAGCCCATCAGCGACCGAGAGGTAGAAGCCGCTAAGCACTGTCAGGGTTTCAAGTCCCGGGGAATGGGCTGGCTGCATGTGCGTTTTCGTGGTTTTTCCCATGTGTAACATGAATGGAGTCAATTTCTTTTAAAAAGACCACCACAGAGCATCGCTCCCTTCCCATATATTGCCTAAGAGTGGACCTCGTTATAAGTAAAAAAAAAAATTTTTTTTAAAAAAGATTTTGAAAGCAGGTAATGGATAACAAATATTATTAGTGTTTATTTCTTTGAAAGAAAAACTGACACATTTTTTTTTTTTAATTTAGCATGCGATTTCTCTTTTATCTACTTGTTTATGTATTAAAATCAAAGACCTTATTACAGGTCACAAAAAATTGTCATGTGGCCTCTGGGCTTATTATTATCTAGCCAGAAACGTTGCGTTTTGAGCGACATATCGGCTATACTAGTTCGGATACGGATACTTAATAATACTTCCTTCGAGCATCAGTTCTACCCGCATCCTCCCAATGATCATCTACATAATTCCTCTATTACTCTTTTCAACGAAAATTACTTGTGCAACAATGATTCCAGTCCTATTACTCCAACCTTTCCAAAAGAAGTCTCTCATATCATCACCAAACTTAAAACTTACAACATACGTTTTGATGCTTTGGTTGCGTATTCTGGTGTTCAGCAGGAATTTATCCTGCTCTTACCAGAGCTTATCACGGAATCCCACTAGGGGAATCACACATAACGGCTCTTCATAATTGTTTCACCGTAAGGATGTGAAAACTTGAGCTTAATAAAATGAGACACGTTGTCTCTGCAGACTCACTCCCGGTGAGAGTGTGATGAGCTGAAGTCTAATCAGGAGCGAGAAAATAGTCATTTGAATCCTACTACGCAAATGTCAAAAAGTAGTAAAGTCCTGAGTATGCTTTTCAATACAGTTAATTTGAGTGAAATACTCATAGTATGCGTGCTAGGCGGAAAGCTGTCTAGTGCTGATGTCATAGTTCTACATTTTCTGACTTCCCTGAAGAAATGCTGCGTAGGGCCTGAAATTTCTGTCCTCGTCGAGTATTTCATAGGCAAAAATGCCCGAAAAGCAAGCTGACGTATTTCTGATGGCCTCGTAATAAAGTTTTTGTGTTTAATCTGTGCAGAAACTCGGAGATGAGCTCAATTTTCAGGTCACTGTGAAGACTTCTAACATTCCATTCCATCCCATTTATCGCTGTTGGGTGATTTTTCACATTAAAACCTATTTTAATGTTATTTTATATATCTGACTTCGAATCTTGATTTTCTGAAGAACATAAACCTTGTCCAAACTTAAAGGTTTATTCAACTAAAATTTCCAAAATGATGATAACTTAACATCATGAACAAACTTAACAGCTTAGGTGGAAAAATATCCGCACATTCAAAATCCTAGGAATGCTTGGAACTGTCAGCTATTCTGCGACTGAGGAAAAGAACACATCTTGTAAGGACAAAAATCCGTCTCGTCCCTCTGGTATAACTCCCCATTTAAATTGAACTGGACTAAAATACGCCTGACTGGAGCTGGACTGGACTGAACCGGAACACAGGCTGGACTGGAAAACATCAGTCTCTCAAATCTCCTCTGGGCAGGTCTGCTCTGTTTCGAACTGAAAATGAACTGCTCCGCTACCAAGGGAAGCACCCCCTTTTATTGACGGCGGTTGCCGTTACTACAGACGATTATGCAAATATTTAACAGCTGTTATACTGGGCCTAGCCTGCGTGAATTTGAAGGCTTTTTGCCAGTTGTCTTCAAATATAACATCCTGCAAGTAAATAGTATACCAATAAAGATGTCACAGAGACAAGACGTGAATAATAAAGAGAAAGGTGGCATTTTTGCCACACTTTTAACCGAAGAATCTCTAAGGAGGAGAATAAAAGCTTCCATAGACGCAATGTAATCCTGTTTTGCCTCTGCGCCGCTATACCGAAGAGCCACGGCTATGCAGTGAAACAGCAGCGTATGGTGGAATTTAAATAGCGCAGTCCGAGGAGATAGTAAATTTTTCACTTTGAAATAACTCAAAATGTTTTATTTTCATACATTTCCGGAGTTTTATGCGCAAAATGATGTTAGTTGGAATTTTGGGCGAATTATAGAAATCCTATCCAATTTTTTTCTTTCAATTTAAACAGCGAGCCATACGAAGACAAAACTTCAATGAAATAAATTTAATACTTATTAGGATTCAGAGACTTAGAATTAATAGAAAACAAAATTAACTACGGCTGTGATGTTAAATTTCTAACAAATCTGCAATTAAATACATAAATAACGCTATTTTGTAATACTTTTCATATCAAGCATATTATTAAATATTAAAATAAAGATTAACACATTTTAAGTAAAACAATGATATATATTGACATTTCTCAAGTTTCAGAATATAGGTATGCAAAATAATTTTAAGCATCTTCACAAATACCAAAGAACAATTATTTGGAATGACCATTATGAAAACCATGAGCAATGTTTCCAGCCAAGAGCCAAAAGCATATCACTTAAATTAACAAATACAAAATTACACTTAAAAGGTCTTTTAAAGAATTTTACATAAATTACTAAAATAACTGATTTCATTCTTTTTTCGTAAAATATTCAATACTTCTTACATTTATTAATATAAGATTAAATACTTAACTTGAAAATCAAACCTATAGGTATTATTAAAACCTGGGAAGAAATTTTGTAAATAATTTACTGAATCAAATAAATATTGTTATATCAAACAAGTATTGTAGCCATTGGGACAAAATTATTTCAAATTATAAAATTAGGAACAAATTTTTTTTAAATAAAAGTTACAAAAAGGACTATTTTCCATATTCGCTATACAACTAATAATTGTAAAATTGCTGTATGCTTCAATTTTTCATAAATTTAATTTTGCAAAATATCTATTTAATCCAAAATTATTCAACAAATGAGTACATTTAGTTCTGTAAACTTAAAAAGAGGTGAAAAACACATACCATACAATACGTAATAAATTTTTTTGAATCCATAGTTAAAATTTTACAATGAAATTTTAAAAGCAAAATTTGCATATAACTAACTGAAACAGCCCCAAATAACTGAAGACAATTAAAAGCTCCCCTAAATAAATTGAAAACACTGAAATACATTATAATAATCTGACAACTTTAAAAAATTAGCACGAAAACTTTTAGACATTTATTTGGAATGACCATTATGAAAACCAAGAGCAAAGTTTTCACGCAATAGCCAAAACCATTTCACTTACAGCATTACATTTGAAAAGTCTTTTAAAGAATTTCACATAACTAGAGCCCAGTACCTCTGACTACAACACCAAAGAACCTTTTCGAACAACCGTATAAAAGATTGCTAATATGGCCGACGGCATGCTGTTATGTTGCCTTGACGGAGCCACATTTGCCTCGGGGAACCTCCACTTTAGAGATTCTCTGCTTAAATGCCGTATCGGGTAAGTGTCCCGTCGGGTGAGCAAGGAATCTCTACGGAGATATTTTTCGGCCTGTATGCGCGACCGAGAAAATACAACAGAGACTTTACGTCCCCGTTTTGCTTGATCCCAAAAGATGGGACAGAGTTTATTGCGATTTATTCACTTAAACGAAAATATTTACTAAAATACGTTTAATCTAGTAGTGGTGACTATATGGGTTTTTACTTCCTTGTACGAAGTAAAAAGGAAGTATTGTGATGGCGAAAAGTTTCCGGCAGCATATTTCAACGAAAATAACCGTTCTGACCGCTATCGAATGCAATTTAACGATGTTTTTGCGTGATATCTGTACGTATGGACAGAATAAGATACTCTTTTCCTTCAAAAAAATTACAAAACTGCTTTAAATTCAATTCGGAAGAGAATTTTTCGTGGCGTCTGTACGAACGTACGTCGTACGTATCTCGCATAACTCAAAAACAAGTAGTCTCAGAACGTTGTGATTTGGTTATTTATTTCATTATAGGACTAACATTGTGCACCTCGTATTTTGGTTGCAATCGGCCGCACCAAACGTATGTAAATATATTTATATATATATCCACTCTGTTACCCGGCTCAGTGATCTCAGTTTCTTTACTCTTATATGTTTGTAAATTGTATATTTTTTGCTTTAAAAATGATTGAATTATGTTGATTTTATCTTCCGGTTAAGGATTTTATGCCTTTAGTAAATCTGTGTGCAATATTTTTTGAATTATCAGCAATCAAAAAGTTCTTTAATTGCCGCTAAGCCTGTTTTTAATGGCGGCAATTGATTAAATTGATGTTTTTAATGGCGGACATTTGAAACAGGAGACTAGTGGATTTGTTGCCAATCTAGAGAAACTTAGCTTCCCAACAACAAAGATAACGCATTCATTTATTATTGCGAATTAAATCATGCTTAATTCTTTCTGGAATTTTTTCGAGGAAATAAGTGTTTAAGATTTACTTCGTGATTTTTAATATAGATATTTTGAGTTTTTATGTATTTTTGCCTTCTCGCGATGTGAGAACTGAATAAATTAAATGAGAAATACTCAATTGTCTGTAAAAAACTTTTCTTTTTTGTTTTGTTTGCTTAATTTCTTTTATACATCATTCTAGCTTTATTATAGTATTTGAATAGAACATGTGGCAACGATTAGATAATTCTATTCTTTAAATGATATAAATTTTGCGCATTATGAGTTATAATATGAACGAAATATATTAGTTAACTGTTATGTAATTATTGGATTGTATAACAGTTAACTTAGTTTCTGTTATATAATTATTAATACTGTTAAGTGAATCTAGCGCCAGAGTGTCGCTATGGTAAACAAATACTAGAGTGAATTTTAAAGAATGCATTTATTCTATTGTGGTTTATGCGCTGTCGGCGAAGTAGATTTAATTCGATCCAATAAGTTTAAATGAAATGCAAGAAAAAATGCGTATAATTTAATATTCCGTACAAGGAAGTCATGTGGTGTACACATCATATTTTTTATTTATATTTTTTTAAGTGAAATAATAAGATATGTTTCCCCAAAAATAAAATTCCTTTGTTAAAAAATTCAAAATATGCGCTTTTAGTAACTAAAGAACTAGAATCCATATTATCATTACCGATATTCTTTTGAAAAATTAGTCCCAAGAATAGGAATAAAATACATTATCCATTGTGTGATTGTACTTAATACTGTTTAAGGCGGTTTGCTGACAAATGTCTGCCTATTCGTTCAACATAAGCAAATTTAGCTCTTTATTATTTCAACAAAAAAATGCCGTGCCGTACTGAAAAAGCTCTGCTGCTACATAGAAAACATCCTCGAAATTCTGCTGAATTAAAAAAAATAGCATACTTTATCGTGTTATATATAAATATTTGCCGAATATCATTTTTGTTTTTTTAACGTTTTTCCGATTAGTATCAATATTGAAAAATAGAGGGCGCCACAACTCCATTTCGGCGGATTCAATTTTCACTTTGGGGTAATATTTAATTTTTCTGCATTAAAATGGTTAGTATTTTTATCTTAGGAAACGAAGTAACATTTACAGATTCACCATGACACGTTTCATTTATCAAAATGTTATTTCTACAGCACAAAATGTGCACATACATAGATTACATTCAAATACTTTGCAAACCTAAAGGTTTCCGTAACCTAAAGTTTTCGGTTTTGCATTTTTCGCCAAGTAGGAAATTTGGCGAATTTTTTCACGCCTGTGTTGTAGATCGTCTGCAGAGTTTAACAGGTTTCGAATGTATATAACCCCCTGCAAAAAGCAATTTAGGAGGACAAAACGTTGAAAGCTTTCAATAGCCATCTGCAGAGTCTGGAAGCCGTAAGGAGTTAGTGCATTCAACGAAAAATTTCTGAAGAGCAATGTTTGGCTCTCCGCTAAATATAATTCAAATGAATAATTATTTGACTAATACTATTAATAAATATTCAGCTAAGGGTTATGCGAGAACGTGGAAAGATCATTCGATATTTTTTCAGAGAGCGTTAGGGATATGTTTAAAACTGCCTTCAGTTACCAATTTCGAACCATTATACGTTAAATCTTGAATGCTAAACTGATATTTACATGAAGTAATTTATAGAACTTAATCATAGAAAAAGAATGCGTTCAAATAATACTCATATTTTTTTAATAATCTCATTATATATTAGGTCAGCACTTAATTGAATCCATTGAAATTAAGTATAACTAAAACAGATTTAAAATAGTCTTTAAATATTAGGTATAGTGTGTTACTTTATATAAAGATTCGTTAAAGTAAATTTTGCCCCTTTAATATTTCAATATTTTTCTTGCATCACGTAGTATAAGTTATTTCATCGCCAGAAAGATGGCATGATTGGAAATTTTACCTTTAAATTAGAATAAATAGTTATAATGCGTACAATTCAGAATAGCGAATGTCTAAAAGAAAGCAGGAATTAAAATCGAGATCAAATAGCTGGTGTTTACGTGTGAAAAAAAAAAGGTGAGATAGCTTGAAATTCCATGCTTTCCTTCTAATTAAAATATTTTTACTAATACGAAATCAACAATTTCTGACTACTATGGATTAATCGTTTTTAAACTTTGCATATAACAAGACAGAATTCGTTTTTGGTACTTTCCCGATTTTTGTAAACATCGCAAAGTGTAGCAGAATTGTAGCGCCATCTTTCTGTCAGTAGGAATATCACGCAGGCAATCGAAAACACAAAAGAATATTTTCACACTGGCAGGCCTTGAGTATAAGTTGGCCTTGGTTTCAGTAACGTCATTGCATATTTCGCCAAGTAAGAAATTTGGCGAATTTTTTCACGCCTGTGTAGTAGATCGTCTGCAGAGTTGAACAGGTTTCAAATGTATATAACCCCCTGCAAAAAGCAATTTAGGAGGACAAAACGTTGAAAGCTTTCAATAGCCATCTGCAGAGTCTGGAAGCCGTAAAGAGTTAGTGCATTCAACGATAAATTTCTGAAGAGCAATGTTTTGCTCTCCGCTAAATATAATTCAAATGAATAATTATTTGACTAATACTATTAATAAATATTCAGCTAAGGGTTATGCGAGAACGTGGAAAGATCATTCGATATTTTTTCAGAGAGCGTTAGGGATATGTTTAAAACTGCCTTCATTTACCAATTTCGAACCATTATACGTTAAATCTTGAATGCTAAACTGATATTTACATGAAGTAATTTATAGAACTTAATCATAGAAAAAGAATGCGTTCAAATTATACTCATATTTTTTTAATAATCTCATTATATATTAGGTCAGCACTTAATTGAATGCATTGAAATTAAGTATAACTGAAACGGATTTAAAATAGTCTTTAAATATTAGGTATAGTGTGTTACTTTATATAAAGATTCGTTAAAGTAAATTTTGCCCCTTTAATATTTCAATATTTTTCTTGCATCACATAGTATAAGTTATTTCATCGCCGGAAAGATGGCATGATTGGAAATTAAGGAACATCTCGAGAGATAAATTGTGCAATTCGACGAATATTTCACAGCCGAGGATTTTCACTTACACTTTCTTTCAAAGAATCTGCTAGATAACAATGCATTAAGTCATATTTATTTTCAAACAATCAAGCTTTTCCAGTGTTAATAGAATCATTACAAGAGATCAAGATCTTGATTTAAGTTGATAGTATAATGTGATACGTTATATGCCCCACATATATTTTTTTATTTGGTATCTGTTATCATCATTGATTTGGTTATTTATTTCATTACGGCAAAGTACACAAGGGCTATCTGCATAAATAGAGGGATGGCTTCGTTGAGGACTTTTTTAAGTGAAACTGGCTTGTACCATGCTATACATGGGAAAAATCATGAAATCACCCATGCAACCAGACCATTCACTGCTATTCGAACCCCTCTCGGTCGTCAGTCACCTAATTTGCTATCATGTAACGGGGTTTGTATTCAAAAATGGATTGTCCAAGGATGTTGGCAAATATTAAAAGCATTTAAACATTGGAAACCATCTCAAAACCTGAATATAAATCAGAAAAATTCGTGATTTTTTTTTTTATTTATTATGTGGCAATATTACGAAAAATCCTTAAGATTTGCGGAAATTCGCTCAGTAAAAAAGTGGGTCTTGCGGAAGAATTCAAACAATGGATAACAACTTTACTTTGCAGGTATTTTGTCTGCTTTGTCAGCTCTTTGATTGTAAATCATCAAATAATAATTAATGGTAAAGCAGATGGAAGATCTTTACCTAGGTAAGCATACTTACCTAAATTCCAATCATTATTTCGGCTTGTCACTGTACGTATTAGATGTAAATAGGTGTGAACAGGATTTTCATACGTTATCATCAATTTCTAAGATGTTGTGTTTTACGGCTTCGTATATTTAGAGTAATTGATGATCATGTGATGAAGGATGAAAAACATAGGAGCAATTTGTAATAGTTTCAGAATAATTTTTTAAACTTCATTAATGTTATTCCAATAAAATCCCTGGCATTTTTAATTGAAACTGTTTCTTGTTCTGTTTGTAGCTTTTAAACATTGCGTTGGACTGGATTATTTTGGTTACGGCAAAGTGTACGAAAGCAGTTTACTCACCAGCGGCCGAGTGGTAAAGATGCTGAACACTGGTAGTTCGGTCCGAGGTTCGAATCCCGCGAACGGGCTGCCTTCATGGGCGTTTTCGTAGTTTTCCCCATGTGTATTGTGTATACGAGTCAGTTCCCCTTAGAAAGTCCTCCACGAAGGCATCCCTCCCTTTAGGCAGATAGCCCTCGTGTTCCTTGCCATAATGGAATAATCCCAATCCCTAAAGAAAGGAATGTCTTCATGAGAAGTTTTCTAAGTGGATCTGGCTCGTATCCACATTACGCGTGGGAAAAATCACAAAAACTCCCATGCAGGAACTTCTTTGGGGATTTGAACAATGGTCGATATAGCAATTTTCAGCTCTTTTAATGTTTGGCCGTGAACGGGTCTTGAGAATTGTTTTAATTATTAAACAAATGCCAGGCCATTGACCATCAGGTTATTAGGCGATGAGCTCTCCAGTAATTTTAACAATGCAATAAAAATTATTTAGTGCATAATACTCACCCAGATAAGTATCAGTCACGCCTTTTCTGGAGTCATACATCAAGTATTCAGAGGAATTATTCAGTTAAATTGAAATAAATAGGTACTAAGACAATCATATCTGCTCAAAAGTCCAAAGTAGTCGACAGCGGCAGATCCAGAACACTGCAAGTACAACAAAGCACACTCGAGGGCCTCCAACAGCGATCGCTGATTGCAGTTCGATAATGAAGGGAAAAGTGGAAAAGAATTTCAGAGTTCAAATCCTAGGTTATTTTCATTCTGTATGCTCTGCAGTGGATGGAATTTATAATACTTGAAAGTTAATTTAACCATACAACCACTTACACTAAAAAGAGTAGAAAGGAGGAAGGAAAAAAGATGGAGATAAACTATAATCCTTGAACGAATAATGAATAAAAATTAGATAAATATAAACATTATAAAAGAACTGCACAAAATTGTTATGGGTTTGTGTCAAGTATAATTCTATTGTTTGCTTTTCTTCGAGTATGAGCGCAAAATGAAAAGAATTGTATAAAAGCGCTTTCTGTAGGTCAGTTCTCAGTTCATGCAAAAGAAAAAAAAATTACTTTCCTTTCTATTGTTTAGATACTTTACACAGCTGTGAAAAGTATATCAGTTGTCAATCTATTTTTTTCTTTTCGAAGAAGAGAAAAGGGCAAACAAAGCAGCTTTTACCGGAAGGGAAAGCGTAGGTACCCCATGCAGATAAGAATGAAAGGAGGGGTCCAACCCCGCACTACGAGTGATTGATACTTGTTAGTTAGGCTGGCCTCAGCCGTGACCTTCGAGGCCACGCCTCAGTGCGATGTCATGCATGAAGCACCGCTCCCAGCCTTTGGTTTTGGTAATTTTTTCTTTGCATCCAGAGTTTCTTTTACAGCGCTTTCATAGTATTTCCACACAGGACAGTTCCATACAAATCGAAAAGCGGGACTTCAGCATGAAACAAACATTCATTGTTGAATGAATAATAGAAATTCCTATAGTTTAGTGGCATTTTCCTCAAAAATCACATCTTGGTCAATTTTCGATAACTTGCAACAGTGATTTTCCGGTAACTTTAAAATTGTACACGTCTTTCGATACGCTTGATTCGCTACTTTTATGTTATGTTACAAACACCAAAATGTTTTTTAAAAAAAATACATGTTTTGTCATCCTCATGTTATCATTTTATCTTTAGACATTTAGATTTCCTCTCACTCACAGCGAGAAGTCGCACGTGAAGGTTGTCTTTGCACGGCTCTCGGGTTTACCAAGTCAATTTGATTTTTCTTCTACGATCAGTTGTTAGCACATAAAAGGTTGCTCACCGGTCTTAAGTGACCAAAGAGTAGTAAAAAGGCCTTAGTGCGATTTTACTGATTCTTTGCATCTATTTTTCCCTGATGACTGAACTGGTTTAAGGACTTGATCAACATGTCACTGGTCAAACTAATTTTCGCTCGATATGCGGAATTAACTTCCAAAGAGAAGGATTTACCTTTGACTGAGGATGAAAGAATTGATCTGGATTTTCTATTAAATCTTCTCCCTAACCTATCGGATAAAGTACGAGCAAGTCTGAACTCTGCACGTGGCTTTGAACTAGGCTTAGCGGAAGTCGGTTCTAACCGGTTAGCGTCTAATGAAATTGATTCCCATCATGCTGATGTCTCCCAACACGATATGCATTGGACTGCTGTTACCAAAAGTACGAAACGTACTCTGAGCGATACTGAATCGGACCCTCCTGAGGTACAGAACAAATTTGATGTTCTTGCGAACATAGCTGATGATGACTCCGCTCTTACTGTCACACAGTACACGCACAGTACCAGACATGAAGGTGATGTTAGCTTGAAACGAAATCCCAAACCGAAGGCTCCCAAAAGTTTAAAAATCTCGCCTAGTCTGTACATGGGTAGTAAAATTACACAAACACTGAGTTCTGAGTTTGCGGTCAGCAGCCACAATAATGTGGCGCCATCTCGTGAAGGAACTGAGAAACAGGCTGCAGCGAGTAGGTCTGGAACCGAAAACGCAGCGCGACCACTCAGTTATCCAGATGAGGTCACCTGCCCGACTGGGCGAACTGACGCTCATATTCCCCAGGCTGGCGCAACTCAAATGAACACTATGGAGGAGAGACTTAGTGAAAATGTCACTAATGGTGAGGATAACAATAGTATGGACACAGACGCTAGTACGTCTAAGCAAAATACAAGCTCAGATGAAAACATAGAAGCGGAATTTGTGAAAAAGTCACGGATACCACCCATAACTGTTAAAGTAGATTACCCTACTTGGAAAAACATAGCTAGGGCACTTAAACAGAGAAACATTGAGTTTAACTCTAATAAGAATAATAAAGGGATTAAAATTTTCATCAGAAAACCTGAACATTACAGGCAGACTGTTACTTATTTAAAAGACACGAAAGTGGAACATCACTCTTTCACGCTTCCTGAGGATAAAGACATAAAAGTTGTGATAAGAGGTCTTTTAAGAGATACAGATACGGTAGAAATACAAGAGGAGTTAGAGGATTTAGGATACAAAGTTGAATCAGTTAAGCAACTTACGCGCAGAAGAAAAGGGGAGGTTATTAAACTCCCGCTATTTTTAGTTACTCTGCCTAAGAAACCCAAATCCAAAGATATACACAACGAAACTCATTTATGTGACCTAGGAATTAAAGTCGAAAATTATAAAGGCAGATCGGGCACGCTACAATGCTATAGGTGCCAAGGATTTCATCATACGCAAACTGGCTGTAACTATGCACCCAAGTGCGTGAGATGCGGAGAGGGACATTTGTCCTTTGAATGCCCTAATAAAAACTCTGACTTGCCACCATGTTGTGCGAACTGTAAACAATCTCACACCTCGAACTTTAGGGGTTGTGAGATGTTCCCTAAAAAGAAACAGGATAAGCCAAAAGTCTATACTAGTAGGGTTATAGAAAATAAATCATTTGCACAAGCCCTGTCTACTGGTTTGTATGCAGACACGATCAAGGAAGCAAAAACTGTTTTTGCACACCTGGCCGAGCTTGTATCGGTCATTAAGAGCTCCGGCTTTCTTTTAACACAGCAAATAGGACAAAATGCACCTACTCATAAGGACAAAACTACCATAAATAAAGATCTTAATGGATAGGTACGCCACACAAGGAGATCCCATAAAATTAGCATTCTGGAATGCTCATGCCATTCAGAACAAGTTGACGGAATTTTTAAACTTCCTTAACAATCACAATATTGATATTGCCCTTGTAACAGAGACTTTTGCCACGCCATGCGTGCGTATAAATTTGCCTAATTACCGCACATATAGGTGCGATCGTTTGAGTCACCGTGGTGGTGGGGCCGCAATTTATGTGCGAAACTCGCTACAGTCCTTTTTGATTAGCCAAGACAGAAACGACGGACATGAGATGGTCACAGTCTCAGTGTACTTACCGCAATATGGTGATTTAAATTTCATTTCATGTTATAATCCGCCCAGGAAACTACTGACGGAAAGTGTTCTTTCCAAACTTCTCTCTGACAATAATAAGTATATCCTAACGGGTGATCTCAACGCAAAGCACTCCGAGTGGGGGTGCCGTAAAACTAACCAAAATGGTAAGGTCCTCTATGAATTTATAAATAATCACCCAGTTGCCCTGCATGTTACTGAGGAGTATACGTACAGACCACAGAACCCAAGAAATGCAGACCTTCTTGATATTCTTCTGACAAATACTTCAATCCCTATTTATACTGAAGTAAAGCACGAATTGAGCTCTGACCATATACCGGTCATTGCTTACCTAGGCACTACTAAAGAGGCAGAAAATGAAATGATCAGCACGACTGACTGGAATAAGTTCCAGAAGTTTCTCAGTCAGAATCCGCCCATCTTTGATACTCTGAAATCGCGGAAAGATATAGATGATGCAGTTGATACCCTCACTGATTCAATCAATAATGCTATTGAAAATGCATCTAGACACGTGAGAAGAAATAATAACCCTGGCATTCTGCAACAGGAAATTAGAGAGATGATTAAGGAACGGAATAGGATGAGGAAAGCGTGGCACCTTACATGGAGCCCTCACGTTAAAAGAGATATGAACAAATTAAATAAATTAATTAAAAGGAAAATAGATGAGCATAAGAGAGATGTATGGGAGGAAAAAATTCAGAATCTTAGTCCGAATGATGGCACCCTCTGGACGTTCATGCGTAACTTGAAAAGGCAGCGTACATGCAATAAGCCGATTTATACTGAAAACTCTGTTGCTCTCAATAATAAAGACAAATCGACGGTAATAAAGACAAATAGACCATTTAGAAGAGCAGTTCAGACCTAACATGACGCCCATGGACATTAATTTTGTCAATGAGGCATGCTACTTTGTTAGGGATTGGCTTAATGCCCACACCGCTAAGAGGTACATGGCCACTGCTACCCCCAGTGAGATCAAAGAAATCACAAAGAAGCTTAAAGTCAAAAAGGCCCCTGGCATAGACGGTATTAATAATCACGCACTTAGAAATCTGCCCTGCAATGTTGTGACAAAATTCACGAGTATTATCAATGCGTGTCTTAGTCAATGCTATTTTCCCACAAAATGGAAAATCGCAAAAGTTATTTTATTGCCTAAGCCCGGCAAGGATAATACTAAGCCAGATGGGTACAGGCCCATTAGCTTGCTTCCGGGACTAGGAAAGGTCTTTGAGAGATTAATCTACAGCAGATTGAAACACTATATTGAATTACTGCCTCCAGAACAATTTGGTTTCCGGAGAAAGCTTTCAACAACGAAGCAGCTGGTTTGGCTCGTCGAGTTTTGTGGGGATGCGCTTCACAAGAAACAAAATGTCGCCTTACTCATGCTAGACGTGGCGAAGGCATTCGACCGCGTCTGGCATGAGGGGCTTATTTATAAACTTATAAATCTCCCTATGGATAGAGAGCTGATTCAACTAATTATGTCTTTCATCACTAATAGGAAATTCACTGTGGCTATTGGAAAGGACATCTCCAGTTTACGCACCATGAATGCAGGCGTCCCACAGGGGTCCATTTTAGGGCCCGTTCTGTATTTATTTTATGTTCATGACTTCCCTAGGGCTCACATTGGCAGAAATTACTTTCTTGGGTGCTATGCGGACGATACGGCATTAGCCGTAAAGTCCGCAAACGCACACCATGCAATCAAGAAATTACAGGAGCTTCTACCAGTGGTAGAAAAGTGGTGTACGACTTGGAGAATTGCTATTAATGCCAGCAAGTCGCAATTATTATTGATAAGGAGGAAAAATACACAGTTGACTATTAATAGCAAGCTCTTCTTATTCTCTGAAGAGATTCCTAGAGTTAGTAAGGTGAAATATTTAGGAGTAATGCTAAATGAAAGATTAAAATGGGGGAAGATCATATAACAGAGGTCAGAAGAAAAATTTTCACTGTTGTAAATAGTCTCATCCCTATATTGGGTAATTATTC